>NW_028318256.1:1833081-2444108 GCF_062004578.1 Staurois parvus | reverse complement strand
AAGTTGTCCTCAAAGTTCTACAGTTTATATATCCCTAGACCCCATCCACGTTGTTACTCCATAATAAAAACAACAAAACCAAGCTCAAGGACTACGTTATGCAGGCCATAGATGGTTCGTATATCGGCCGATTTTTCGTCCAAAAGAATAATCGGATGATTTTCGCAGTTAGTGGGGCAATGGCATCGCCGATTTTTGCGGTTCCTCCTCATTTCTTTTATCAGTCCTGCTAGAAAATTTGCGAAAAACAGCCAATTTTCACAATCATTTGTGGCAATGGAACGACCGATTTTTCGTTTTTCGGACAAAAAATCGTCCGATAAACGAACCGTCTATGGCCTGCATTACTGACTGAGTGAAGAGGTGAAAAATGTGTTGCCTGGCTGTGCTGAGCTTAGGGGGACTCATCAAATTCAGTGGCCCTTAAGGTGGTGATACATAAATAAAAGCTGATCATTGCACATGCATTTTGCTGGAGAGCTTGTTCTTTGAAAAAAGAACAGACCTACTGACTGGATCACCAGGAGAAAAAAAAAGCCTAAAAAAAAAAATAACTAATGCCGCCATCCCATGGAAGGATTGGTAAGCTGCAATATTATAAATGTTTGCTCTTGGTTTTAATACTAGTTTAAAATTTGGGTGGGCTCGACCACCTATTTTTACCGTCCTCCTGCTGCTGCCAGTGAGAGCCCCGACACACGCTTATCAGCCATTTCCAAATAAACGTTCACCTACTACAAGGTGTAGGTTGTTCTCCATGCCTCTCCTATATACACCCTCTGGCTATGATTTCATCAACTGTGACTAAGATAGCAAGTGTGAAGGCAGGCGGGGGGCTCCTCCCCCTGGGAGTGGCCTGTGTACGTGCTGACCTGAATTCTTATGTCGGTGCATATTGTGCGTGCAGTATATATGGGGCGCTATGACGGCCTCCTGCCTCCTCCACCGTGACCTTGGCTGAGACTGGCCGGGTCCTGGCATCTGTCGCTCTAAACATTAGCCGGGCTTTCCTGTCCTGGCTCTATCAATGCAGCGCCACATTCCTATGAAGGAAAGGATGTAACGTGTGAGAACCGCCACCATTCCAGTAAACCAAGACAACCGCTGATATGTATAACAGAAACGTCCTCTGTAATACACTATATGAGCAGAATGACGGTTACTTTTCGTTCTCACGGAAGTGATAAGACTAGGACCACAACCTGCCTAACCTGCTTCACCTCCCTCAGGAAAAAAGCTGGTGCAAGCACGCATGCGCACTACGCACACCTCCTGAGTCGCCAATAAAATAAAACAGCACACGTTTGGTGGTAGGTGAAGCGTGTTGTTCACGCCTCCGTGATGTCATGTGCCCTTGTGCGAATTCCCCGCCCCTTCTGCCAAGCTGCTCTCGCTGACAAGGTTGTGTCCGCTCAGTGATCCTCGGAACTCTGAGCTGATATCATCTCGCCATGCTTGTGTGCCGGAGCGCCTGGCAGAGACTGGTCCCCCTCACCCAGCGGGCCACCACCCTCCTCCGCAATGGTGAGCCACCTACCTGTCATTGGCTGTGCTGGGGCGTTGGGAGTCAGTTGATTGTGAAAGAGCAGGCAGCCGGTGGGGCGTGCAATATTCCGCATGTTCTCCATTACAGTGTGCTACACGACCTCCTCTGTGTGCGATATCACAGGCTGTTCATTTATTACTAGGAGGGTGTGAATGCAAATGCATAGCAATACATGAGGTAATATGGGATAATATGGGAATATGTAGGAATATATGGGAATACATGAGGTAATATGGGAATACGTAGGAATACATGGGTAATATGGGAATACATGGGATAATAGGGAATACATGAGGTAATATGGGAATACGTAGGAATACATGGGTAATATGGGAATACATGGGGTAATATGGGAATACATGAGGTAATATGGGAATACATGGGAATACATGAGGTAATATGGGAATACGTAGGAATACATGGGTAATATGGGAATAGGAATACATGAAGGAATACATTGGGATAATATGGAATATGTAGGAATACTAGGAATGCATGAGTAATATGGGATCTGGGAATAAGTAGGAATACATGGGTAATATGGGAATATGTAGGAATACATGAAGAATACATGGGATAATATGGGAATATGTAGGAATACGTAGGAATGCATGAGGTAATATGGGAATACGTAGGAATTGCACATCTGGGCATCCAAGGCCAAACAGCTGTATATAATAAGAATACTTAGGAATACATGGGATAATCTGGGAAACATGGGAGAAGAGAATATGGGAATACGTAGTAATACATGGGGAAATATGGGAAATACATGGCAATACAGGGATAATATAGGAATACAGGGCAAAACATGAGGTAATATGGGATAAACTGGATACATACATACATGGATAATATGGGAATACATAGCAATACATGGGATAAGCTGGGAATACATAGCAATACATGGGATAATATGGGAATACATGGGATAATATGGAAATACATGAGGTAATATGGGAATACATGGGATAATATGGGAATACATAGCAACACATGGGATAATATGGGAATACATGGGATAATATGGGAATACATAGCAACACATGAGGTAATTTGGGAATACATAGCAACACATGAGGTAATATGGGAATACATAGCAACACATGATATAATCTGGGAATACATGGGATAATATGGGAATACATAGCAACACATGAGATAATCTGGGAATACATGGGATAATATGGGAATACATAGCAACACATGAGGTAATATGGGAATACATGGGCTAATATGGGAATACATAGCAACACATGAGGTAATATGGGAATACATAGCAACACATGAGGTAATATGGGAATACATGGGCTAATATGGGAATACATAGCAACACATGAGATAATCTGGGAATACATGGGATAATATGGGAATACATAGCAACACATGAGGTAATATTGGAATATATGGGAATACATAGCAACACATGAGGTAATATGGGAAGACATGGGATAATATGGAATATTATTATTATAATGCAGGATTCATATAGCGCCAACAGTTTGCTCAGTTCTTTATACATGGGGGATATATAGAAATATGTGGGATAATATGGGAATACATAACAATATATGGGAATACATAATATATGGTACTATAAGGGAGTAGTCCTTTGCCTACCTAGAGCTGTCCATGCTCTGTGCTCAGAAATTAAATAGCTGTCGTTAAAAATTCCCACTTGCTTTTACATTTGATTTTAGAATGAACTGTTTTAAATTAGTTTGAGAAATATTTTCCATCCTGCTTCTTCAAATCCTTTCGTCGCTGCGGTCAAAACAAATGTAGATCTGACCCCACCAATGATTAGAAAATCAAACTAATGTAATTCAAACAAAATTTTACAAAGAAAAATTCTATACAGCTCTTCCCAAGACATCTTCCTCTCTAGCTCCCTCATCACTTCCTCCCATGCTCGCCTCCAGGACTTCTCCAGAGCATCTCCCATCCTCTGGAACTCCCTACCACAGTATGTCCAGTCAGCCCCCCACCCTGTATGCCTTTAGGCGATCTCTGAAAACTCACTTCTTCAGGGAAGCCTACCCCACCTCCACCTAAGAACTGTACTTGAATCACCTCCACCAGCTCATCGCCCGCAGTTATCACCTTTTGTATCACCTCCCCCTTCCTTTAGATTGTAAACTGCAGGAGCAGGGCCTCCTATTCCTTCTGTACTGAAATGTATTGTTATTGTATTGCCTCCCTTATATTGCAAAGCACTGCGCAAACTGTTGGCGCTGTATAAATCCTGTATAATATACATGTATGGGCAGCCTAATCTTTAGTGGGGTCAGATCTATGTTTGTGGTAAGAAAATTTGAAGGAGCAGGATAAAAACTTTTCCAACAGTGTTTTTGTTCAGGAAATTACATTCATTCAAATATTTCACTTGTACATGGATCGATTTCCAAAAGATTAATCGATGCATTTTGTAATACAATAAAGCCACCATTGATTTTAAAATTCAACCAACCAAGCTTTCAATTTTACCACAAGTTATTACGGAAAAGAAATTTCGTGGGCCAGGAATCTTCTTTTCTTTATAGGTTACAGCTCAGGCACGTGTTGTTGTTGTTTGTTTTTTTTTTTTTTTTTTTAATATTTCTCGCATGATTCTCTAAGTATTGATTAGAAATTCACTTGTTTTTCAAAAAATTTCCATCACTCAAATTCAATGGTTGCAAAAAATCAGCTGTTGCTGCAGCCCCTCTAAATAGTTTAAATTCTACTGATAATTCAAAATTACGGTTTTCGACAGAAAAATCATTCGAAATTCGGCCCATGTATGGCCGGCCTTGCTTCTAACATTTGATTCTTAAACAACATCAGTCATTAATGTACAAAATGTTTGTACGAATATTCTTGTTTGAAAATCTCTACGTGTATGGCCAGCTGTCCTGTGTGTTATGCTATGGACACAGTTGATCAGCCTATGGGTGACCCTTCACCAAGTGACCCACCAATGCCTCCATTCCCTTTAATAGGATAGGAGGATTGGAGATGACACTGGATGGCCCTGTGCTGGGAATGACTGTCATGTCCTCCTGGAGCAGAGCAGGCTTGTGCTCTGGAATGAAATGGAGTTGAACTAGTGCTTAATTCTCCGTGTGATTTCATAAACCTTGAAGATCAGCCATCTGCCTATTAATGATCTTTCACCAGGTGACAGTGTCACTTAAAAAAAAACAAAAAAGGAATCCTCCATTAATTATAAATCTGAGGGAGGATCAGGGGTGAGAGTGGATGGCCCTGTTCTGGTAACGACTTTCCTAGCCCCAGGGATCATAGTGCAGCATGTTTATGATTGGAATAGCTCTGTAGTGATGCATTTAGAGATCTAAGCTTTAGATAATGCAATGTAACCAGGAGACAGCGATGTGCAAGTCACCGATTTGTTGTAGCTATTAGTGGACATGGAGGTAGAGGCAGGCAGATGGTGACCTAGCAGACAAGTGAAGGTCACACATGGGAGGAAATGGAGATCGGAAGCTATGTGATGATTCATGGCGTCATTCAGTGCAATGATGATTCTAGCAGAGAATATACTAGATCTGTTCGGAGGGGGATTTTCTAGTGGTGCAATGTTGGAGGTGGGGTTTCCTGTTGTATTACTCAATCTGAAGGAAGTTCTATTAATGAAGCTCTGTTTTTACATATCTGCCATATATAGCAATGTCTTTTGGGTTCTTCCAGTGATCTGTTTACGCAGAAGCATGTGTTTTCTGTGCAGACATCAGATCTGTGAAGGGGGTGTCTGGTTTATCTCTCCACGCTGGTGAATGGGATTTGCAGAGCTACAACAGGATAATTTCATTTACCTTTTTATCGATCTGCTTGGTGAAATGTTACCCGTTCTAAAAAAAAATGATTTTTTTTTTTCTACCTTTTTACTTAAAGCATATCAAACAAAAATGTAAATATTTCTGCTTGCTTAGGGCTCATGTACACTGCAGCTGCTAAACTGACGTTCAGGAGCTGTTCAGCGTTTTTTTTGCAGCTGCCCCTAAACTCTCCCTAATGTTTTCCTATGTGTCCATGTACACATAGTTGTTTGCAGGAAGTTGAGTTTACAGTCGTTTTATTTGAACGTACCAAAATTTTGTTCAGGAAGTAGATTTTACCGGCGTTTCAAATGCCAAATGCTTGTAAATGCGGTTAACTGCGTTTGCGCTTAGAAGTGCTTTTTAACTGTTCCATGTCCAGATGTTGTCCAGAGCCTTTTTTTCATCAGAATGCATGCAAAGCGTTTTCATGTATTCAAATGGACCTAGTACACCAGCGTAGTCCGTTTCCAGGTTTCGCGTGAAGAAATAAATGGTAGAACATGCTGCATTATACTCATGATGGGATCCATAGTGAATACAACCAGAAAAGATACGTAATCTCAACACATACTGCTCTCTCTATTCCTCTCAAAATGTCTGAAATAGTTAATTTACTATTTTTCAGCGCATTCTGGCATTTGGAGAGTCTCCTGAAGTTATCTTTTAAAACGCATCTAAACATAAACACAGCCAAATTGATGTTTTTTTAACCTACGTTTTCCAGCAGTCAGTTTCCATCGTTCAGAAGAGTTTTCTGAACGCCCTGTGTTCCAGAGCCCTTATTCTTAGATGTGGTGGCTGCATTCGTTTTCACTTTCTTTCAAAAACATCTTTAGCATTTACAGAAAATACATGTCCGTCTTGCTAAAAATGACATGTCCCTGTCACTACTTGAAAGCTTAAAGTGTTACTAAACCCACAACAGTAAAATCATGCAGTAAAGCATGCTTGTTATACTCACTGTGGAACCTCTAAGGGGTTAATCCTCTGCATTGTGTAAAAAGGCTGTTTATTCCTGTCTTCTCTGATCCTCCCCTTCCACTGTCCCCAATCTATCTGCTGATGGTACAGAGCTCTAGGAGTCACTTTGCACATGTTCAGTTTGGTGTTTATTGCTAGAGAGGTTTTTTTTTGTTTGGGAGGGTGCATGTGATCAGCACAGAGCCAATCAGCACTATCCAGACAGAGGGTCAAAGGTTATGCAGACTCATAGGACAGTCAGAGCAGAATGAAAACTCTCCTACAAGATTCACCAGTGCTCAGCTAGACACTGATAGAAGTCACAAGACTGCTCTAACTGCTGATGAGAAAAGGTATTTAGCAGTTTATATTTACTAAAATAATTGCATTTTCCATGTTTTGTGTACTGTGGGAGACAGATATAGTGAATGCAGGGTCGTGGGGTTCGTAACACATTAAGGTGGTTGTAGACCATAACATATCCCCAGTGAAGTGGCTGCCCTCAGAGGATACACAGAGATGAAACAAATCCTCCTTCATAAGTTGTACCTGTTTATCTACATCTGTCTTCCCCCTACATCCATTCAGAGTGCAGAATTTACACAGGATATCTCGGCTCTGAAAAGCAGGGGGTGGAAAGATAGTTACATCAGTGAGGACAACTCTCAGCTGATTGGAGGGAAGAGACTTCCTTCACACAGGAACAGAACTGAGGCTGTCAATCACAGACTGTGCCCTCCCCTGTCACCAGTGGTGTCAGGCAAACTTGTCAGAAGTGACTCATGCCTATACCAGAGGAATGAGGCAGCAGACAGAAATGGACAGTTAGTGCTGTGGCTTGAGAGACAAGTACACACTATAGAGCAGTGGTTCTCAACCTTCCTAATGCTGCAACACTTTAATACAGTTCCTCATGTTGTGACCCCCCCCCCCCCCCCCAACAGGGGCGGACTGACCATTCAGAAACTCGGGCATTGCCCGAGGGCCCAGGGTCAGTAGGGGGCCCCATGAGATACCCCTGGTACCTTTCATAGGCTTTTTTGGGTGTGGTTTGAATGTGGGCAAGGACACGGGCCCCATGATCTCCTATTGCCCGGGGGCCCCATGAGTTTTCAGTCCGCCCCTGCCCCCCAACCATAAAATTATTTTCGTTGCTACTTCATAACTGTAATTTTGCAGCGGGAAGAGTAGTGCCACATCACTGATGTCAGTGGGAGGAATAGTGTCCCATCGTTGGTGTCTGTGGGAGGAATAGTGCCCCATCATTGGTGTCAGTGGGGGGGGGAGGGGAATAGTGCCCCATCGTTGGTGTCAGTGGGGGGGGGAATTGTGCCCCATCGTTGGTGTCAGCGGGGGGGGGAGGAATTGTGCCCCATCATTGGTGTCAGCGGGGGGGGGGAGGAATTGTGCTCCATCGTTGGTGTCAGCGGGGGGGGGGGTTATTGTGCCCCATCGTTGGTGTCAGTGGGGGAGGAATTGTGCCCCATCGTTGGTGTCAGTGGGGGGAGGAAATTGTGCCCCATTCGTTGGTGTCAGTGGGGGGAGGAATTGTGCCCCATCGTTGGTGTCAGTGGGGGGAGGAATTGTGCCCCATCGTTGGCGTCAGTGGGGGAGGAATTGTGCCCATCGTTGGCGTCAGTGGGGGGAGGAATTGTGCCCCATCGTTGGCGTCAGTGGGGGGAGGAATTGTGCCCCATCGTGGCGTCAGTGGGGGGAGGAATTGTGCCCCATCGTTGGCGTCAGTGGGGGGAGGAATTGTGCCCCATCGTTGGCGTCAGTGGGGGGAGGAATTGTGCCCCATCGTTGGCGTCAGTGGGGGAGGAATTGTGCCCCATCCGTTGGCGTCAGTGGGGGGAGGAATTGTGCCCCATCGTTGGCGTCAGTGGGGGGAGGAATTGTGCCCCATCGTTGGCGTCAGTGGGGGGAGGAATTGTGCCCCATCGTTGGCGTCAGTGGGGGGAGGAATTGTGCCCCATCGTTGGCGTCAGTGGGGGGAGGAATTGTGCCCCATCGTTGGCGTCAGTGGGGGGAGGAATTGTGCCC
The DNA here is from genome assembly GCF_062004578.1 of Staurois parvus. NCBI lineage: Eukaryota > Metazoa > Chordata > Amphibia > Anura > Ranidae > Staurois > Staurois parvus. Next base: position 2,435,738 of record NW_028318256.1, on the reverse strand, counting down.
CATCGTTGGCGTCAGTGGGGGGAGGAATTGTGCCCCATCGTTGGCGTCAGTGGGGGAGGAATTGTGCCCCATCGTTGGCGTCAGTGGGGGGAGGAATTGTGCCCCATCGTTGGCGTCAGTGGGGGGAGGAATTGTGCCCCATCGTTGGCGTCAGTGGGGGGAGGAATTGTGCCCCATCGTTGGCGTCGGGTGGGGGGAGGAATTTTGCCCCATCGTTGGTGTCGGGAGGGGGGGGGGATAGTGCCCCATCGTTGGTGTCGGGGGGGGGGGGGGAATAGTGCCCCATCGTTGGTGTCGGGGGGGGGAATAGTGCCCCATCGTTGGTGTCGGGGGGGGGGGGGGAATAGTGCCCCAACGTTGGTGTCAGTGGGGGGGGGGGAGAGAATAGTGCCCCAACGTTGGTGTCAGTGGGGGGGGGGAGAGAATAGTGCCCCAACGTTGGTGTCAGTGGGGGGGGGGAGAGAATAGTGCCCCATGGTTGGTGTCAGTGGGGGGGGGGAGAGAATAGTGCCCCATCGTTGGTGTCAGTGGGGGGGGGGAGAGAATAGTGCCCCATTGTTGGTGTCAGTGGGGGGGGGGGGAGAATAGTGCCCCATCGTTGGTGTCAGTGGGGGGGGGGGAGAATAGTGCCCCATTGTTGGTGTCAGTGGGGGGAGGAATAGTGCCCCATCGTTGGTGTCAGTTGGGGGGAGGAATAGTGCCTCATCATTGGTATTAGTGACACCAATGATGGGGCACTATTCCTCCCACTGACACCAATGATACTTTGCTGACCCCTGCTCCAGCCTGGGCTCGCTCCCTCCCTCTCCCATCTACAGTCCGCATACCTGGCTGCAGAAGCACCATCTGCACAGTACAGACACTTACTGGTCAGCTGTCTTCCTTCTCTTCATTCGCTTCTCCAAGCTCCACCTCCTCGCCGGTGATTGGCCGCCTGTGTACCTCTCCTGAGCTACAGTGTCCGGTGGCCAATCACCGGTGAGGAGGCAGAGCTGTTGCGTGATCCCGGGGGTGTGGCCAGATGACGGGCGGCATGTCATCCTGCCCACACATCGCAGTCCAGGGAAATGTGGGCGCTGCATGTGGGTGGACCTGCCTGGAGATGGATAGAGGGGCGGTGTCTCGGTTTCTAAGACCATCGGAAATATGTGTTTTCCGATGGTCTTAGGCGACCCCTGTGAAAGGGTCGTTCGACCCCCAGGTTGAGAACCGCTGCTGTAGAGGGATATGCTTTGTTCATATTTCATGTCTGAGGTTTACAACCACTTTTAACAGAATGCACAGAAAACCTTATGTATGTTCTGTAAACTACTAGTCCTATTAACCTACTATATATTGAAGATAAAGACAATGTAGGTAAGCCATGCATACTTTATTTTTCTTTTTCAACCTCCGATGAATTGAGAAAAGAAAAAGTTTCCTTAAAGTGGTAGTAAAGTCTCAAGAGGAAATTAAATAAATGGCCCCCCTGCAGGTTGGAGTCATTTTTTTAAGCTCCTAGAAGCTATTAGCATCATTTTTTTCTGCTCCTAGAAGCTAAATGGTGTGTATTCTATGTGTCCATGCACACTACTTTAAGCTGTTAGTGTTTTGTGAGCTTCAGCATCTAGAAGCAGAAAAAATATTTTTTCTGGCTTTTTTTTTTTTTTTTAAATAACAAACATGTCATACTTCCCTGCTCTGTGTAGTGGTTTGCATAGAGCAGCCTGGATACTCCTGTTCTCGGGACCTCGCAGGCTCTCCTGGCTCCTCCTGTCTGTTGGGTGCCCCTACAGCAAGCGGCTTGCTATGGGGGCACCTGCTGCTCCTTGTGTCCATTCACACACACAGCCACAGTTCAGCCCCTCCCCTCTCTTTTCTCATTGGCTCACTTGCTATGATTGACAATGAGAAGAGGGAGTCCTGGGATAGCCCAGACTCCAGTGCACATAGTTGGATCGAGAGGAGGCTTAGGTCAGTATTAGGGGGACTCAGGGAGATACTGCACACAGAAGTTTTTTTTACTTTCATTCATAGAATGCATGAAGTAAAAAACCTTAAGCCTATACAACCATTTTAAAACTCCTAAACGGCTACTAAACGCTATTACCAGCATTTTATGTCTAGCATTTTTTTTAGCTTAAAATACCACTAGTGTGCATTGAGCCTTCGTGTTTTTTTGTTTTTTGGGGGTTTTTTTTGCTTGGAAAAATGCTCCAAAAAAAATTTTTTTCTGCTCCTAATCACTAAAGCTCAAAAATGCTAATATCCTAAAGTATTGTACATGGACACATTGGATAACACTATGTAGCTTTCTAGGAGAAGAAGAAAATATGCTGATAATAGCTTCTAGGAGCTTAAAAAACGTTAGTGTGCGTGGAGCCTAAACCTCCAAAGCAGGAACAAGCATTCTACGTTGTTCACAATCTGACAGTGCTAAACTCGGCCAGTGTTGCGACAGTAGGAGGGAGATCGCACTGTCCATGTGCAGGGAAACAAACACTTTAAATTGGTATTTATCCCAAAAGCAAATATTCATTACCAATTCGTAGATAAGATGGCTGCATTGGTTTTTCATTTTTAGTCTTTTTTTTCACCTGCTGATCTTGCAAGTATGTCTGTAGTTTATTAAGCAGAACAAGCTGTTCTGCAGATGTAGCAGTTAGCTCTGGTTTACACAAACACATTGCAGTAAACACAAGGAACCTGTGCTTTTCCAGCACTGCTTTGTACACACGCTGTTTGCTATACATTGCGGGTGTCAATACAAAGTTAATGACACCCCAAACACCTCAACATCACAGTGCGGTTTGCCTGCACCGGATCACATGCTACAAACAACCACGTGATGTGGTTGCTGTGCGGCTCCAAAAAAGGTGGCTGCACTTCTTTGGTGCGATTTGAGCCTATTCAAAATGAATGGGCTCAAATTGCACTGCACTGAATCTAATGTGAATTGCACAGGAATGCGTGTGATTCACTTGCTGTTCATAGTGTGAACCTAGGCTTAGTGTTGAGACAAACCATTTTACCACTGACAGGTGTTTACAAAGTCAGCTTTTATTTATTCATGTAAAACCTTTATCCCAAAAGAAAATACACTGCTGTAACTGCCTAAAAAGTGTTAGCTGGAGTTTGGCTGGTTTGTTGTATCTAAATCTGCTAGTATATCTAACAGTACATTCTCCCAGACTGACAATGCTGATGTCCAAAGGTGCCTCTGTTTCACCTTCATCTGGAGTGCAGGCACCCCAATACACGAGGTGTGTTACTGGTCATGTCACCAGGTGAAAACAGAGGGGAAAAAGCAAAAAGCAAAAAAAAAATAGATGCAGCCACACTTCTTGGTACGCTGCAAATTATTACATTTTAGTTTTTTTATTTAAAGTGGAGTTCTTCCCCCCCCCCCCCCAAAAAAAAAACAATTAAGTCCAACTATAATTACTGTAGCTGCTGACAATATTAGGGTACTTACCTGTCCAGGGATCCAGCAGTGTCCTGCTCACCCCAAGCCGATTCTTCATTCGGTGCCGTCAACGCCATCTTGACTAAAGGAAACCGGCAGTGATGCCTTTCGGCTTCACAACTGGTCTCCTGCTATGCATGCGCGAAGCACGCTGTGCTTTTTGAATGGGCCACAGACTTCTGGGTCCTGTTAAGTGTCCCAGAAGGCTGCAGGGGGGAGGGGCAAAAACTAGGTACCTGCTCCACCCTCCCCCTCCAAAAGGTGCTAAATGTGCCAGCGGAGGAGGGAGGAGGCAGATTGGTGGAGCTTCCACTTTTGGGTGGAACTCTGCTTTAAAGAGGAGCTCCAGTCTCCAGTGTAAATAAGTCAGCAGCTACAAAAACTGCAGCCTCTGACTTGATAAACCGCTACTCATATGCCCATGATTTAGTGCTGTGCTCACCCCAGCCAAATTCACCTCCCATCTTCTGTCCCCGGTGCCAGCATCTTAACGATGGGCACTGTGCTGTGACAGCTTGCGGCTTCACAGCTGTGTGCCCACTGCGCATGTGTTGGCCACGCTGCACATTGTGAATGGTCCCACAGTCCTCTTTGACATGTCCCTGAAGATTGGGGCGAGGGGAGGGTGCATGTCAAAGTTATGTACCCGCTAACCCCCCCCCCCCCCAAAAAAAAATAAAAAAGTGTGCCATTTCATAAACAGACACTGGGGCGGAGGCCTTAAAGCAGGACTCCCTCTTTTGAGTGAAGCTCTGCTTAAAGTACAATCCAGCAGGAATAGTAAAGGTCATGTGTCGGGTGAGACTAGAGGCATGTGTATAATGGTATGCGCAAACCTGCCTATATATTTTTGGAGTTTGAAACCATTCCATAAACATTGCATGCATAGATGAATAGTAAAATATGAACAAAGTTATTGAGTGTATATGCATTAAAAAAGCCAGGTAGTGCAATTTGCAATTTATAACCTGTTATGACAGTATGCAGTACAGATATGCTGATGGTATGAAGGTGAGGCCAGGTAGTCTATATTAAAAGGGAACTTCACTTCCCCCTTCTTTATTTTTTTTTTCCTGTTACCTTGACAGCTGAGTTGTCATCAAACGCAATGTTATTTGATGTAAGCTGGGAACACACTGGCTGAAAATCATTCCGTTCAGCAGGAACAAGCCGACTCTCTGTCAATGTGTACAGCTGTATATCCAGCAGACAGTGTGTGCCCAGTTTAAGCTGCTATTCAATCTTGGCACTGTGTGCTGCCCTCTTATCTCCTCATGTCATCGGGAGCCTGACTGCCTTTTCCAGGGTCCTTGAGACAGCCTTTTGATGTGACAGCGCATGTGCAGTGCAGCAGATATTGATCCCCCCTGGGATGTATGACTTTAGGAGGCTTGGGGTACAGTGTCAACCTTGCCTAAGCAAGAAATCCCAAAGTGCAGGGTAAAGGCCTGCTGATAATGTACCTAACTTAAAAAATTGTTAATATGTTCATCTAGATCAGGGGTCCTCAAACTACGGCCCGCGGGCCAGATACAGCCTGGCAAAGATATTTACCCGGCCTGCCAGGCCGGGTAATAGAAAAAAAAAACACACAGCACCGGTCAGCAAATAGCTAGACTGCTCGCTGGGTCCTCAGCTGCGAAGACCCAGCGAGCGGCAGCCTGGAAGCCCCTGATTTCACCCGCTGCAGCTGGAGGAGAGCACACCAGGCACAGTGTACAGTGGTTTCCAGTGCGTTAGTATACAGTGCATTGCAGTTTCCAATGCGTTAAGTGTACAGTGCATTTTAAATATTGTACTTTTTTTTTGCACTACAATTCAGATATGTGCATAGGTATTTGTTCATACTTTTTTCAAACTTTAGTCCGGCCCCCCAACAGTGTGAAGATCAATGAACTGGCCCCCTGTTTAAAAAGTTTGAGGACCCCTGATCTAGATGTATAAAGAAAATGAAAGCATACTAACAGTACTACTGGCTGTCATAGAAAATGAAATGCTTCCACTTGTCTGGAGGGAGGATGATGTTGCAGAGTTCTTGTTACTAAACATGGATACAAATAAATGGTCCCAGATGGCTGCTGTAGTGGTTATGAGGGGTACCAAGAACAGGAAGGGATGGGATATCTGTTTGATAGGAGGAAAAAAACAACAAAAGGGAAGGTGGGGGGGGGGGGGGGGGGTAAGAAGTGACACCTGTTTAGAAAACAGGCAGGGAGGGGGACCTCCCCAGTGGGAATAAAAACATTATAAACTTGACAGGTTCTGGCTTACTGATGGAAATGAACATTCTTTGTTTAGAATTGAGCATTCATTTGAACAAGTATGCAGAACGGGAGCTTAGACTTTTCATACTTCACTGGCTGTGAGTGTGTTTGTTTCAGGTCTATGAGTCCGTAGATAATTTAGCCTAAGCCTGGGTTCACACTTCTGTGGTGTGGAACATCGCATGTTGTTCACACAGGAACCTCACTGCATTCCTGTGCAAATCTCATGCGAGTTCTGTGCGGTGCAATTTGAGCCATACGTTTTGGCGGTTTTTTTTTTATTTTATTTTTTAGAATCGGATTGCATGGGTATTCACACCCATGCGATCCAATTCTGCAGATTGCACCTTGTTTATGAACCGATTTCGGGGTGTTGTTAACATACACACCCGCAGCGGTTCGCATGAATGGGGTGTGATTATGATGCGGTGTGGAATTCTCGCAGAATTCGGTGACCGGAATTCCGTTTAGCCTGAACCCAGGCTAAATCAGGAACCTTCCTGCACCTTTAAATCTCATCCAGCAGTGGCAGTTCCCATATGTCTATGCTCACCAGTCCCCTTCAGCCGTGCAGTAACCCATAGCAACCACTGGGTATTCATCAATCTGAGACTTAATTATTGTAAGCAAGTGAATAAAGGTGATGCGCTGCTCAAAATCAATAATGATGTGAAATGAAGAATAAAATAATCAAGACAATACCAACGTGACTAAGTCCGCACAAATAATAATGAAAAAAAAATTCAAGAAATCCAGATGGAGAAGAGCATCTTCCTACTGGTGACTGCACCCAAAATCCCAGTGCTGTAAATCCTCAATACAATTGCTTCACCACAGTGAACATGGAGATCCAGGTGGACCCTCACCTTCTTGCATGGGCTTGTATATGAAGACCGGTCAGATTGGCATCTCCCCTTTTAGTGGAGGTAACACATGGCTTGCTCCTCTGTGGGCAATCTTCCCCTTACAAGCCACCGCTGATCTTCCAATAGCACCTGATATCAATATAGCTGGCTCTGTGGGTAAAGCACAACAACCACAAAGATGACCATAGTGCAGCACGCTTCTTAAGATAACGTGTAGTTTATGAAAACATACACTCACATGGTAACCAAAATAAATCGCAGTAAAAACAAAACAGTCAACAGAGAGCTGTATCCTGCCTGAATGGTGTTCCAGTGCTGACGTCACCTGGCTCCTCCCCACGCGTATCGTCACACACCACGTGAATTCATCAGGGGTAGCTAGGGGACAGTATATATGGCCGACAGATTCATACAATCAACTGACATCACTATAGCTGGGGAAAAAGGACCTACAGTGCAACAAAATTACATCAAATGGTGGTACATGGAACTGCACTGACTCATATAAATAAAAACAGGAATGACCATAAGACAAATATGATTCCCCCTATGGAGGGGCATGGTAGCTAAACAGAAAAAAATTAAACAAAAATATATAAATAAAAACATTAAAGAAAAAAAAAAAAAAAGATAATACATGCCAAAATATATACTATGGAAACCCCCCCCCCCCCCCCCCCACATTCAGGAAACCCTAAAAATAAATATAAAAACATAATATAGATAGGATGGTAAGGGAGGGAATACTAAAGAAAAAATATGTAAATATAAAATTAAAATTACTATGGGGGAAAAAAAATCGATGGAAAAATATTAATAATTACTGATAAAACAGTTGGTACCAAAATCAACATTAAATCCTTTAGGTACAAAAGTCTGGAGCTCATAAATCCAACGGGTCTCCTGGCTAAGAACCATTATTTTGTGGCTACCTCGCCAGTGTCTGTTATACACTTTTACTCCCCAGAATTGGAGCCCTGTGGGGTCTTTATTGTGGTATCAAAGGAAATGTTTGGATAAATGATGCTTGGTGGATCCTTTGCTGATAATCTGGATGTGTTCCTGAATTCTTATTTTTAATGATCTTAGTTCTCCCTACATATTGTTTGTAACATGGGCACTGGAGTATGTAAACAACCCCCTCGCTGTTACAGTAGATAAAATCCTTAATGGAATACTCCCTCCCAGTGGATGTAGCAATAAATTTATCCCTTCTCAGTTGTTTTTTATTGGTTTTATTACATGCATAGCATTTTCTACAGGGAAAAAAATATTTTCCCTCAAAAAAAGTCCATCCTCTCTTACTTGGTGGGTCTAACACCCCTCTTACTAATCTATCCTTAATGGTGGATGCTCGTCTATATATAAAATGTGGCTTCTCAGGCAATACATCTCTCAAATGTTTATCATCTTTCAGAATGGGCCAATGTTTCTTAACCGCTTGCCGCCCTGCCACTGTGTATATACATGTGCAGGGCGGCAGTGGAGCGCAAAAGCACGTTTTAAAATGTGCTCCGCGCTCCCGACACATTCGCGGGTAGGGGGCACGCGCGCGCACTCCCGCTGACCCGCGGGTGATACGATTCGATCCAGGAGGGATCGATCATTAGATTTCAGCCAGTGATTTCTGGCTGAAATCACATGATCGGTCCCTGTCCTATCCTGTCCTGTGTTGATATTTACACAGGGCAGGATATGATGTCATTCTTCTCTGCCTGGACACATTCCATTCCAGACAGAGAAGAAGACATCCAAAAAGTGAGTACACAAGCACTACACTACAGTTAGAACACACTAGGACACATTTAACCCCCTGATCGCCCCCCCCTTCCAGTTAACCCCTTCACTGCCCTGTCACCAGTGTCATTGATCAGTGAAGCGATTTTTACTGCTCAGTGTCGCTGGCGACTTCCGATAGAGTTAGCGCCCCTCCCAGATAGCGCCAGTTTGCCCGCCAGTACACCAGTAATCCCGTTTAACCCCTTAATCGCCCCCTTCCCCCCCCAGTTAACCCCTTCACTGCCCTGTCACCAGTGTCACTGATCAGTGAACCAATTTTTACTGATCACTGTATCAGTGTCGCTGGCGACTTCCGATAGTGTTAGCGCCCCTCCCAGATAGCGCCAGATTGCCCACTAGTACACCAGTAATCCCGTTTAACCCCTTGATCGCCCCCCCCCCCCCGTTAACCCCTTCACTGCCCTGTCACCAGTGTCACTGATCAGTGAACCGATTTTTACTGATCACTGTATCAGTGTCGCTAGCGACTTCCGATAGTGTTAGCGCCCCTCCCAGATAGCGCCAGTTTGCCCGCCAGTACACCAGTAATCCCGTTTAACCCCTTGATCACCCCCCCAGTTAACCCCTTCACTGCCCTGTCACCAGTGTCACTGATCAGTGAACCAATTTTTACCGATCACTGTATCAGTGTCGCTGGCGACTTCCGATAGTGTTAGCGCCCCTCCCAGATAGCGCCAGTTTGCCCGCTAGTGCACCAGAAATCCCATTTAACCCCTTGATCGCCCCCCTCACCCACAGTTAACCCCTTCACTGCCCTGTCACCAGTGTCATTGATTACAATGAACAGATTTTTACTGATCACTGTATTAGTGTCACTGGTGACTTCCGATAGTGTTAGCGCCCCTCCTAGATAGCGCCAGTTTGCCCGCTAATGCGCGGGATTTTTTTTACCAAAAACATGTAGCAGAATACATTTTGGCTTAAATTTATGACTAACTTTGAGTTTATGATATATTTTTTTATAGCTTAAAGTAGAAAATATTGTGTTTTTTTCAAAAGTTTCGTGGTTTTTTTGTTTATAGCGCAAAAAATAAAAAGCGCACAGGTGATAAAATACCACCAAAAGAAAGCTCTATTTGTGTGAAAAAAAGGACGTAAATTTCGTTTGGGTACAGCATTGCATGACCGCGCAATTATCATTTGAATTAGTGCAGCACCAAACAGCAAAAAAAGGCCTGGTCATTAAGGGGGGTAAATCCTCTGGGGCTCAAGTGGTTAAATATACTTTCTACCTTTATATTGAGCGTTATAATCCATGATAATAGGTAGTATTTTCCCGTGTGTCTGTCTTCTTTTTATCAGTAGAGTGTCCCTACTCATTAGTCCCACTTCTTTAATTTTCACTCTTACAAATTATTTCTCATATCCTTTCTCAATGAACCTATTCCCATTTGTAGTGCCTGCGATGTAGAGCATTCCTTGCTAGTGCAATTCCTTCTTAACCTGATGAACTGCCTTTTCGGTATATTAATAAGCCAGGGATCAAAATGACAGCTATGTGTTGATATAACTATTGCAGTCCACCTCTTTAAAGTAGGATTTATTCTCGAATTTTGTTATTAATAACAATTTCCAAATCCAAAAAACAAATCCTTTTTTGCATCCACTTCCCAAGACAATTGAATATTTTTCTCATTGTTATTGAGATGAGAAAGGAAATGTTCTAATTTCTCCAGATCCCCCTGCCATATCATTATCACGTCATCAATGCTACATCTGTATATTAATAATTCTTGTGGTTAATTTTTATAAATAACTTCCTCCTCCCATTGGGCCATGAACAGGTTCGCCACACTTGGTGCAAACTTCGCGCCCATGGCTATGCCCATCTTTTGTTGGTAGTATTCTTGGCCATACCAAAAATAATTATTAACTAGACAATCTAAACACTCAACCAGATATTTCCTTTGTGTATGTTTCAAAGTGGTATATTCTTTCAATGCCCATTGTGTTGCTGCCTTGGCTTCATGGTGGTTAATTATAGTATACAAGGATGCTACATCAGCTGTGGCTAAATAAATCTGATCTGTATTAATTTCCAATGTCTCCAATACTTGCAACAAATGTTTTGTATCTCATAGTGTGGACTTAGTCACGTTGGAATTGTCTTTGTGATTATTTTATTGTTCATTTCACATCATTATTGATTTCGAGCAGCGCAACACCTTTATTCACTTGTATACTTTTTTTATGGGAACACAAATAACACGTGTTTGCAGCAGCTTGTTAAAATTGTGTTTAGTCTTTACATATTTTTATTTTGCACTTTTGGCAGTGCACAATTTTTATTTTGTTTCATATTCGTTATTGCATGGTTTGCTTCAACAGTCAGCTGCTTCCCTGAACACATAGGAAAGCCATTCAGGAAGTCATGTGTTGGTAGAGAGTGTGGCTTGTTTATTTCTTGATTTAAACATTTCCTGACCTCCGGAGGACCCTAAAAGTGGGATGTCAGGCCTGATTTTTGTGACAGTTTGTTTTAGAGTTGATCATAAGGCAAAAGCTAGTAGCAAAGGATTGTTTGATTCAAATGTTTTATAGTCTTACAGTATTAAAAAATGTAGGAGGAATAAAATCCTTTTCAATACATACAGAACTTTTCTTTTTTTTTTTTCAACATAGTGGGCAAGGTTTGTAATCGACATGATGATCTCTAGAACCAAAGTACAGGTGTATATTTCTGCAGCATTCCAAGATCTTTTGTCAATGTAACCCCAGTTATTCATTTGAAATGTGAGATGTATTCAGTGCAGCTAACAAGCTGTCATTTAATACTGTCAGGATTATCATACACGTGGCCTCCAGAATGATGCACCGTTGGGTGCTGGCTGTTCTGTTGATACAATGTTACCTGAGCTTGACTGGTTTTAAAAACGAGAAGGCGGTGCTTCCGTCTTCTGTGGGTGGGTATGATCGGCACAGCACCCAGTTGCAACCCACCCACATTCATAGATTGGCAGTGGCTGGCTATGTGGACATTTACTTGTATAGAAGGAACATCTCTTAGCAACACCTATGTGTACACTCAGCTCATGATTGGATTTCCATGGAATCATGGGTAATGTAGTGCATAATTCTTTCTGGTAAGCATGTTTGATGTCATGTGCGCCTACTGGTTTGATCAGCCCACTGGCACCTGGGCACTGCAAACTATGCAGCTGCCATTGATGTCACGTGAAGTTGAAAAAAAAAGCTTTATTAATTCCAAAAGTAAAATATTATTGTTGAAAACACATATGCATTTTAATTGTCCTAGAGCAAACGGAGCTATGGTTAAAAAACTATCATAATCCTGGGGTTCATCCTCAAAGAATGTTGCAGCCAAAGTCATAAACGTGGAAAATCGGCACAAGGGCCATAACTTTACAGTTAGTGGAATGTGTCCATTGTACTTATTTGTCTTCTGTTCATGAAAATCTTGCTCCTTGCCTGCCAGCTGCTCCATTTATGGAAGCCGTACTACAGCTTCTATGAATGAAACGGGATCTTTGAACGGAGGGGGCAGAGTTATCATTTACCTGTCCACCATTCACAGATTGCTTTCCAGTCATAGAAGCTGTAGTATATCTTCTATGAATGAAGAAGCTTGGTGTCAAGGGCGGACATAGCTGGATTCTCTTGATGAGAGCCTGTGGCAGCTTGTTGGTTGTATTAACCCCTTCCACCCCAGAAGTAGGTGGGGGTCATGGGGCAGAACAGAGGAAGATTTTCATTAACAGAAGTTGATTCAGCACAAGGGACACATCCAACTGACTTAGGTTGTGCTGTCCCTTGTTCTGATTTTTCTGTTTGTGATTTTGGCTTTAACTACAGTATTCTAGTATTATGCCTGTGCATGCACTGTGATTGATGTTTGTGTTTCTGTCCTCTTTACAGCACCTGTTCGTCATATGTCAGCCGGCAGTGTGCCAGGCTCTTCTGGTGAACATCTGCCTTATTACCTAATGGTTGCTGTAGCTCTAACTGGTGGAGTAGCATATGTAAGTATTTTCACTGTGCTGGGTTGGCTTATTTGGTATCTCAGAAGTCATGGCTAATTAAGTTAAAGCCCATCTCTGGGCAAAACTTACTACTCAGAGACTATCTCTAGATAGTTTGCAGTTATCTTAGTGCTGTGATCTTGACGGCCAGGCTTAGTGAGATTTTTTTGTTTTGTTTTTTGCGGTGCAGTTGCAGTTCTGATGCGAATTGTTAAACGTTAAAAGGCTGGAAATTGCAGCCGCAACACACTGAAAATCGCACTGCGGTTGGATGCTTTCAAAACGCCGATTTTTACATTAACCAGGGCTTAATGTTATTACTGGAGGTAGAGGCCTTCTGTGTGTTTTTATGTTCAGTTGCTCTAAGTTATAAACAACTAGGGTAGAAGGGAAATGAGATCCTTTATTTTTTTTTTTCCAAGCTACATCCTTGCTGATCTTGTTTCTGTTGCAGGCGTACCACACTGTCGTCAGAGACAGAGCCCGCTTTCATGACCGCCATGAATACATTGAAACGCAAGTGAAACCCCAGTTAGACTCGGATAAAGGTAAGAACAAACTCTTGAATACAGATACCACTGTGCTGTGGTTCTGTTTGGATTATGGAATTTATCACAGTGTATGTGAAGGCAAAATATTTGTTTTAGATGGTGTTGGGAAGAATTAGATGCTCTCAAGCTTGTATTGATTATGTCCCCACTGGGGAGATTCATCCTTAATTTGTCCTCGTGATAATTGTCAACCACTCAGTAGGTAAGTCCTTCATGAGAACACATTTTTTTTTAATACTCTCTAATTCTAATAGGGGAATTACAATTTACTTTGGAAAAGTTTTTGTTTTATTTCCTGTTGCAAATCCAGCACAGGAAGTGATGGGAAATCTCTCGAGCAGGAAGCAAGACAGAGACAGCAAAAATAACTTGATAGGTGTTTTAACCCTTCCCTACTCTCAGCTAAAATTAAAGAAAAAAAAACTTTAGCTGTACATGTACTTTAAAACAGTATTAAATCCAGAACTAAAAATGTAATATATTGCAGCTTACCAGTCATTAGATGTGGTGGCTGCATTGGTTGTCTTTTTTGGTTTTTTTTCCTCTCTATTTTCATCTGATGATGTGACCAGTAACATGCCTATATTTGAGTGCCCCCTCTCTAGATGGAGTGCAGAGGCTACCTTTGGACAGCAGCATTGTTAATTTGTGGAAAGGTAGTGTTAGATGTACTAGCAGATTTAGATACACTAACAAATCGAAACTAGCTAATACTTTATAAGCAGTTACAGCAGTTTTTTGGGGTTTTTTTCGTTTTGTTATGAAGGTAAATATGAACATAAATAAAGCTGCTCACCGTAAGCACCTGCCAGTGTTTAATGAATTGCCTCATCCCTTAACTGATACATCTGCAAGAGAGGTTGTTCTTTTAAAAACAGACTTACTGGATAGATCGCCAGCTGAAAATAGAAGAAAGGGAGCCTAAAAAAAAAAGAAAACTAATGCAGCCATCACATTTAAGAATTTGATAAGCTGCAATATAATAAATGTTTGCTTTTGAGTTTAATACAGCTTTAAACCTGGAGTATCATCCCATTGAACCTCAATTATTACTATTACATGTACAAAAATTAGCTGCAATCTTGTTGACCAAAACTAGTTCATTTAATTTTGGGGCAAAGCAATGATACTATATGTGAAATATTAAAAGGATACCATCACTACTTTTTGTCTTTCAGTCTTCTAGTTTTACACTTCATTTTCATCATTGTCTGAAGCTATGTTAAAGTAGAACTATAGGCATATATAGGCCTTTTTGTTTTCATTTTGGGTTGAGCAATGGAAGGCTATAACCACCGTCAGATGTCTTTTTTTTTCCCGCCATCTGTGTCCTATTGCAGAGATTTTCCTTCACTTCCTGTCTCATAGCCAAACAGGAAGTGAGCCGAAATCCTTCAAATTAAGGGAATCCCTTGGGGACCCCCAGGTCACCAGAACGAGTGCCCTCAATGGAAGATTCCCCTCTATTTTTTTGGGGACAACCCAAAATTTGGGATTTTCTTTTATGTTCACTTTCAATGATAAGGGTAAACAGGAAAAATAGGGTGAATATCTTTAATGAGGGCACAGACAGCATTTAAACTTGACAGGTGTTCTATTCCCTCTCTATTCTATCCAAAACTTAAAAAAAAAAAAAAGGTTTTGCCTTTTTAGTTAGACTTTTAAATATTGACATAAATTATAGTGAGATGCCTATAAATCATGATGCAGGTTCTGAAAACAAAGGTGCACGCTACCTTGCCCTATAGTTCACAAGCCTTTGTATCCAGGTGCTTTGTCCCATAGCCAGTCTGCCAATCTTGCTAAATGCTATGTTCTTTTAGTCCTGTTGAAGACCCTCTGTTACCATTATTCATGTGATATGAAAGGTGTGCAGACTGCCTCCTGTCTAGGTAAAGGTGCAGCGTGAAATGTAATACTGTTGACAAAGTAAAGTGTCCCATACAAGCTGATCACAGCACCAGACTCTAGAGACAGGATTGTTTTTCATTGTGGCAGTTGGCTGATCTGAAGGATTAATTTTAGTAGCTTGTTGCACTTGGGCAGAACAATCACAGACAGCAGACAGGCCAGTAGGGTATGTAACAAGATCAAGAATTTCTCCATCTGGTCCTAATATCTTCCGATACATCTTTAACCATTTACCCCCCTTCCTGACGGGCCATTTTTTGCATTACGGCGCTGCATTACTTTAACTGACAATTGCGCATTCATGCTACGCTGTACCTAAATCAAATTTACGTCCTTTTTTTTTTTTTTTTTTTCCTTACGACTTGAGCTTTCTTTTGGTGTTATTTGATTGCCTGTGTGGTTTTAATTTTTTGTGCGATTAAAAAAAGACATTTTTTAAAAAAAATTTTTTTTGACTTTTTGCTATTAAACATGTCCAGTGAAAAAAGTCAAATTTCGTTATAAATTTATGCCAAAATGTATTCTGCTACACGTCTTTTGCTAAAAAAAATCCCAATACATGTAAATTAAATGGTTTACATGAAAGTTGTTTACAAATGGCTGTATATATACTGAGATTTTTTTTTTTAATTTTTACTAGTAATGGCGATCAGCGACTTATTGTGGGACTGCGGCGAACATTCTGACACTGGTGGGAACTGACTTGGTGTCACTGACATTCCTAGTGATACCAATACAGTGATTAGTGCTAAAAAAAAAAAAAAAAAAAGCACTGACAGTGTACTAATGACACTGGGCAGGAAGGGGTTAACAGGGGCGATCAAAGGGTTAATTGTGTGCAGGGAGTGTTTTTACTAGGGCCGGGGTGTGTGTGCTTCACTGTAATCACACAGCCATCCAGAGCAGTGTGCCCGAGATGACAGGGAGAATGACTGTTAGTAAACAATACAGTCTGCCTCCCCGTCGGAGATCCTCGGAAATCACCGTGCGTCGGCGAGTAATTACCGGCCGGGCCTGGTGATTGAAGGCTGCGAATGGGCGCCCGCTACCCAGAAATGCAAAATCATGTATACGTATTATGTTTGTGCACCTGTGCCACCCTGTAGCAGTATTTCTGCTATAGGGAGGATGGGAAGCGGTTAAACACACAGATCTTTCTAGCAAAAAAAAAAATTGTTTGGCGTATGTGTAGTTGTGCCGAAATGTTTTTTTATAGTGCAATCAATTCTGTGTTATGGGGCAAGTTTCCCCTGATGGCAGGGTAGGTATGTTAGTGGTCATCTCACATTGCTCTGAACTGCACAACATGGGTATAAAACTGAAAGGATCACAGACTGTGATCTCACACAGAGCAGTAGTTAAAGTGGCTCTAAAGGCTCAAGGTTTTTTACCTTCCTTCATTCTGTGCACGAAGGTAAAAAACCTTGTGTGCAGTGCACACCCCAAGCCCCCCCCAACACATTCCTGATCCCCTTCTGATCCAGCGATGTTCACAATATCCTCAGCTGAATGGGGACTCTCCATCCTCATTGGTTGAGGCAGCAACGGGACTCCATTGGCTCCCTCTGCTGTAAATCACAGCCAGTGAGCCAATGAGGAGAGAGCAGGGGGGCAGGAATGAGCCGCGGCTCTGTGTTATTGGCGCATAGAGCAGCGGCTCGGGAGCGAGCACGTAGTGGTGCCCCTCAGGGCAAGCAGCAATCAAGGTGGGGGGGGGGTCAGAGCTTCAATAGGGGACCCGAAAAGAAGAGGATCGGGGCAGCTGTGTGAGAGCCTACTGCACAGAGCAGGTATGATATGCTTGTTGTTTTATAATAAAGAAAAAAAAAAAGCTTTAGTTTCCCTTTTTAAGTGTTTTTTAAAAAAAAAAAAAAATCCAAGTGACATAGCAATGATATTAAACAGATTGTACATTCACACAAACCTGTTGGTAATTATGAAGCTAGTGGATATGCAACGTGTTTAAAGGATAAACAAACTTTAAGAGCAAGTGCTCCTATTTTGTTTGACCGTTTAGGCTGACCTAAGAGATCCCACCAACCCCTCCAGAGATGCATACTTACATTGATCTGACAGCTGAGGTCAGTAGAGCCCCATAGAAGTCAATGGATGAATGGTGCTCTACTGTGCAGGCATTGCCAGGAAACAGAGGATGAGATAATTGCAAGTACACTTATCCTTTATCCTAGGTTCACACTTATGCAGATTTCAGTGCATTTTCCAGCTTGCAGAAATGCAGTACAGTCCATTTTTACATGATTTCCTAAGGCTCTAGTACACCGCAGCAGATTGCATTTTGGGTGTAGTAGACTTCAATGGACCCACACCAAAAAGCAAGTGTTACATTTTTTACGTGTTTTTTTTTTTTTGTAATAGAAAAGTATAAGCTAGGGTTGGGGTTAAATGTTAGGGTTGAAATGCTAATGCTGACAATTACTGCTAAATCCCAACCTGAATGATTACCTCTAACCTTAACTCGAACTTCAACATGCGACTTTGGTAATATAAAGGTTCCTGCGCTACTTTGATGCTACTTGAGTGTCGCATCAAAGTTGCACTACATGAACAGAGCTGTCATACTTTTTCTATTAGCAAAAATAAGCAAACCACAAAATGCGGCAAAACCACACGTTCAAAAACGCAAAACACGCAGGAAAAGTGCATCAACTGCAACCTGCATAGATGTGAGCCTACCCTAAAAGTGTAACTAAAGGCAAAGGTTTTTGCTTTTTTCAATTTTGAATAGAGTATGGAAGATGTTTTTGCCATTTGTGTCCCATTTGAGAGATTACCCTTTACTTCCTGTCCCATGGCCAAAATAGGAAGTGAGGACATCCCAGTTTGTCACCAGGGTCACCAGAATTGGTGTCCTGATTGGAAGATTCCCCTCTATTCGTGTTCTGATGTCAACCCAAAATTTGGGATTTTCGTTTCACTTTTGGACTTTCACTTTTGATGAAAACAGTACAAGTATTAGAATGAATCTCCCTAATGGGGGCAGAGAAAGCAATAAAAACGGAATCTGTTTCCACTCTGTCCAAAACTTAAAAAAAAAAAATATATATATAAAATAATAAAGCTTTGCCTTTTTAGTTAGTCTACAATACCAAACAGAATGCATGAGCTGGTAGGGGGTGTCATTCTGTACATTATTTCTTATTAAATGGATCATGTACAAGACCATACCTTGTAGAGGTGAAATGTTCCAGCTGCCTAACGCTCGATGCATTCCTGACCCCTCCCAGCCCTATCTTGTGAAGTGTGTGTGTGCTGGACAGTAGAACAGGGACCTAGTTGCTGCCCGGTCATCCTCCCTCCTAGGCTTGTTCCAGATCCCCTTACACATTGCTGCTCAGTAGTACAAAGTGGTCAACCAGCACTGCTGTCTGTGCCATTCATCAGTTTCCGTTTTTCTGCCATCATATCTCTGTAGCTCAGTTTTGTAACTTTAGTTAGGGGGGTGCATTATTCCAAATTTTCACAGGGCTTCGTACATATTTAGTTATGCCATTGATGATGAATGGGGTGGGTTTTTTTTTTGCAGATAATGCATTCAGCACTTTTCATATGATAAGCAGTGTCCTAATGTGATTTTAATTGTTTGTTTTTTTTCTTTCCAATCCCCAACTTTTCTTTCGTGCTTGCCAGATGACCGTAAGTAGATTTCTTTTATTTAACTTTCTTTGTAATTTTTCCTATTTTGATAGTACTAGCAAAATATATTTCTCTGCCCAGGTTTATTCCTCTCTATGCCAGTCTATTAGAGCAATTTACTGATGGTAGTGACTTCAAAAGCTTTTGGCCGTTCATGAAAACTGTAGAATATCACGCTAGGTGTTTTGTGTTGGTGTGCACCATATGAGTGGAATGGGAAACCTGGGACAAGAAGTATATTATGCCACTCAACCTATCACTGTTTTGAACAAGGTTTTCTTAATGGTCAACTTTAAATATTTGTTGTAACTACTATGTTCCAGCTATTTGATATGTGTAACTGGACATTTACCATGCAAATATAGTATTAAACTGTATCCAAGATACTGGTACTTATTTACTCATGTATTTTGTTTTACACAATTCTCAGACAAAACTTCTTACCCTTGTTCACAACCGATATGGTCTTGTGTGTTTTCTGTGGCTGTGTGTGAAAGTGTTATCCGTGTCAGTTCAGTTCATTCTGGTTAGCTCTTAAAATATGTTTGTTTTTTTTTTTTGGTTTTGGTTTTTTTTTTTTCTTTCCAGACTTTTTTTCAGCATGAGCACTACTTATTTGAACTTTGCTCATGGTTCTTTTATTTTTCTCTAATTGTCACTTTTGCTTTTTACAATTTCCAGAATAAAGCCCAAGGGGATATCTACCTAACTTGAAGTTATAACAACCAAAAAAGGGACAGTCCATCATGCCGTGCAGCCTAACTAGTGATGATTTATAGTCGCACGCCAGTCCTTAAAGTCTCACCACCTTTAAATTTAAGTTTTTTTGTTTCTTTTCTTAACGGTTAAGCTTAATACGGTTTCCGCTAGTCCCCCTTTTGCCACAAGTGGGGTCAGATCTGGTTCAGATTTTGGATTATAGAAAAAAAAACTGTGGAATCTGTTAAATGGATTAATTAAGGCTGATTGCTCTTATTACCTGTGTGTACTTGACTGTCCAATAAAGAGACCACTATGAATGTTGTTTTGACTGACTGTCCTTTATTTTTTATTTTTTCTCTACTTTTGACTGGAATTTCTGCGTAGTGCTGTTCTTAATGTTAGAGGCCCTCCCCTTTTTGCTTGAGGTGATTAAGTTGTCCTAAAACCGAAGTGTGGGCTTTGTGTGTTGATGTAACTAACCTACTATCCTTGCTTGCTTCCCTTGTTGCACAAAGCTGCTTCCTTTATAGAGTTGCTTAATGTGAAGGATATTGTAGATAAAGAGCTGACTGCTTTTGATGGTGTTTATTAGCATCACTTTATTCTTGGATCTATTGTGATCTAGGGATAAAACTTTCAAGAAATATGGTGTTCTGTCAAGGTGTAAGACATTGCCCTGTGTTTTTGTTAAAGAATCATTTTGTGTTACATTGGCAAGCTTTACAACCAGTGAATTTAATGTTTACTGCATTCTGGTTTTTAGTGCTTCCCTTCAAGCAACTCTTTTAATCATATGTACTCAACAGTACATGTTGTGTAACTCTAATGCACAGCCATTTGTATGTCGAAAAAATTACTTGTCACTCATTATTTGTGGAAATCGCATGTCACAATGTGATTCCGAATTTACTAAAATCTCACAAAATTGACATTACAAAAAATGTAAATGTAAAGAGGTGTCTGCATAAAATTAGAGCTAGAGAATACTCTGTAGGCATATTATTTAAAGGATAAGTTCACCATTCATAACATGCTACACCCATATTCAGGGTGTAACACGTTATGAAAGCACCGGCCCCCACTTTGTCCGCTCCTCTGTGAATGAGAAACTACAAATCCCAACAGCCTTAGCGGCTGTTGGCTTGTAGTTATGAATGAACTACCATGGCAGTTCATTGAATCTGTCAGTATATCTGCTTGCTTGTACATCCCCGTACGGGCAAGCAGATATACTGACAGACCTGCATGGCACCAGCTATCTGCTGATTGCTGGTGCAATGCTTTCCAGGCTTCTGCAGCAAAAAAATAATAAATGCACATTTTTTTTTTTTACCTGCAAAAAAATGTGCATTCATTATTTATCAAAAGGTGAACTTATGCTTTAACTTTGAACTGTATGTATAGCTAAATCTTAATAGAGGAGGGAAGGGCAAAAGCTTTTTTTATTTTTTTTTTTTAGTTTTTTTTATTTCCAGTTTGTGTCTCATTGGGGAGTTTACCCTTTTCTTCCTGTCCAATGCAAGCAACAGGAAGTGAGATACAATCTCTATTAAGTGAGGGGAATTCCCCTCTTAGTTGTGACAGGAGCAAGTGTCTCCCCTTTGTTTTGCTGATGGCTCTAAAATGTGTATTTCCCTTCAATTTCTGTCTCGGTAGCAATGGTCATCAGAACAAATCGTTTTACTCCTACCTACTGGAGACACAAACCGCAATAAAAACGTGTCAGTTTCTAAACCTTCCCTACTCTGATATAAGAAAAATAGTTTTTTTTGGCTGTACATACTGTAAAGAAAACCTCTTCTCATGTGGAAACAAAATAACATACTGTGCACTTTCAGTTATTGGCATTAATTATTGGCTTGCTGTCCTTCATCCATTATGACAACTCTGGTAGCGTAAGATAGACAGATGCTGCTCCAATTTAGTATGTTCTTGCCCACCAAGTAGTCTACAAACACAAGAGGAACAGCACCTGACTAACAAGTTTGACAGATAACTGCACACCATCAGTAATAGCAATATATGTTATCCCAATCAGTAATACCAACAGAATGATATAGCACATGTATCGGGCTGTTTTCTTCACGGATTGAAATAAAATGTATAGCTATTACTACTGGTGTGTAATCATCCATGATACTCTTCAGGGGTGGGCAACTGTGGCCCTCCAGCTGTTGGTGAACTACAAGTCCCATCATGCATCTGCCTTTGGGAGTCATGCTTGTAACTGAAAGTTTTGCAATGCCTCATGGGACTTGTAGTTCTGCAACAGCTGGAGGGCCACAGTTGCCCAGCCCTGCTCTATATGATGGCTCTGACTGGCCACTCAGGCACCAGACACTGTCACAAGGGAGAAGCAAAGGTATTCTCAACTCGGGGTAAGCTTCAGATAGTCACATGGAGCTTACATGTAGATTACTCTACTCACTTTCTGTGGCTGAACAGACTGGTGGAGAAGTGAAGGAAAGGTGAGTTTGGATGGCTCAGGTTAACAGAATTCAAGTACACATGTTGCTTTGTCTTATGTGGCAAAACAATGATATGATGCCATACTGTAGCTGTAATAGGGTTGGCAGATTTACATTCCAGCACAAGGCCAAAAAGCTTCTATATCTTTGGTACGAATGTGCAGAGATGGCATCACTGGAGTGTCCTGCTCTGCCAACTAGATGGGCCAATTACAAGGCTAACTTAAAGTCTAACTCCACCTGTACGACCATGTTACACCTATATTTAGGATGCAACTATGAATGAATGAATAAACAAACCTACAAGTTTCATTTGCCACTGCAGTATAGGGACTTGTTACTAATGGAACATAAGTTTGGTTATTACTGTATTATTCATCCAGCTTTAGAACTTAAAAGTCTTCACCTCAATCTGGACACAGAGCTGGAGAAGATTCTGCAGGAGCTTGGCATTGCACCAGCAATCCACAGGTCGTAGTTGCAATGCTTTGCAGGCACATTTTGCAAAAAAAAAAAAAAATTAAATATATTTTTGTTTTTTCTGCTAATATATGTTCATTAATTTTTTTTTTTTTTTCGTTTGTTTTGCAAAAGGTGGACTAAGCCTTTTTAAGCTAGCTGTACATTTCATTTTTCTCTTCTGACGATTTTACTTATCCACACTTTTTGCTTAGAACCTTCCAATACTGGTTATGAAATTCAGGAAGTTGCAGAACCAGTTGGATTTATTCTCTACTTGCTTATATTTTGTACTGCGCAAAGGCAGATCCATATCGCAGAAATCTGAACAAGGTGTAAGCCCTCTTCCCTTAGCTACATAGTAGGAGGCCAGAACCAGGAACTTTAATCAAGGTATCTTGACATTGGTGTAATGTAAAGATTTAAGATGTCAAGATCAGTCAACCAGCTGGTGCCCATCAAAATCAAGTTCTATGTATATTTACTTTACTTTAGATTAAAAAGTATTATAGCTTGGTGACTCATCTGTAGTGGGAAGTAAAGCTCTCCAAACCTCTGTTTCTGTGTTACCATTGATGCTAATCATGCATTAAAGCATGCAAGTGTTTTGCTTGACTACAATAACATTGTATTAAAATATTCTAAACACCCGTATGTGAAAAATCACAAATTATTGCATGTTGATTGTCCAACCTATTCATCCACGTTGGCTGCACAATCTTTGCTACTTGTACAGATGGAAAGTTCTTTGCTTTTATTTTACTGTACATGGCACATTTTTTCTTTTAAAAAGGGTTGCAACCAGAATGCTGTATTATTGCCTGTCACTCTTGTCAGCCTTCTGTATCTCATACCTTTTGTCTCTCTATTGTCACCCTTTGTTTTGTTGAAAGTCTATAAATGCAATCTTGCAAAATGAAAGAATGAGCATACTGGGCATAGCTGCTTTTAGTGGTGACATTTTAGGAAAAAGTTCAGAAACTGGAATAGAATTCCAACGCAAATCATATGGAACTATTCTGAAAAACTTTTTTGTTTCCTATGTGCTGCTTCTGGGGGAAAGGGAGAAGTGTGTGTTTACCCTACAGCATCAAGCTGTCTGTTTTGTTTGTTTTCTAATATTTAGATTGAGTAGGGAAGAATTAATGTGAGTGTATGTAGATAGGTATAAAGAGAGAGGATAAAAATATATACTTCTTAGAACGGTCCAACAGCTGCTTATATTTACACATACATTTTTTTTTCTACTAGTACGTTATATTTCATACCTCTGTCTGTCTTTTAACATCGCCACCATTTTACAATTATGTTACCTTCTTTACTAATAAGGGATGGATGTTTATTCCCAGTAACTGCATTTCACTTTGCAATATGCTTGGCCACTAAAGTGAGCTACTAAAATATAATAATATCAAAAGACTCAAGACCCATTTTAGATCAATGTACTCTAAGACCTTGCACATACGGGCTTCATCTTGTATATTAAAAAAAAAAATGTGTACAACCAAGCTTTTTAAGTAAACTTTCAAAGTGCTTTCTTGAAGAGTTTAAAGGTATTATTTCACCCGATTTACACATCTGACTTCGAACCCTTTTATTCAATACTTAAAAAATAATACATATAAGCAAATATTTAATTTTGCTGGTTGGGTGCCCTGCAAAGTTAGTAGAATACAACACTAGCAGATGTGTTGGATTTCTAGTATCTGTCCTCACCCTGAGAGTTCATTCACACTTGCAACAGCTCTTGTTGCCCCTTTGAAAAGCTATCTGTGCTGGATTGCTATTCAGAGAAATTTGATGGGTAGGTGGGATGCAATACGCCCCTAACTCACCTGTTTTTAACCCTGAAATTCTGCACCTGCTTCCATTACATTTGAATGGATTGCACTTGGCAGCAGTACTGTCTGTTGGATGTGCAATGGGCTATATTTTTTTGCCATAGCATATGTACCACCCCTTCTATTAGCCATTGTAGGTTTTAGTGCTGTAAACTGTGGCTTAACCGCCAATCTTTTTTTTATTGCCTCTGGCCACAAGTGCGAGCAAGATCTGAATGAGTCTGGAGCAGTCAGGGCAGCATGATAGCTAGCTGTAACAAAAAGGTTTTGCTATCTGCAGGCAGTTCCTTCCCACTGTTTGTATTTACTGCCGATATATGATGTGACTCCTGGGTTTCTCTGGAGCTGCAAGTAGGGTCCTACACCACTCTAACTTTGGTAAACTATCCCATATAATTACCCCCCTTACACTTGGGTCTTAAAAGGTGACATTCAATATTAAAGGAGTTTTTTACATTCAGCTGGAAACCTAGAAGAACATGAGCGGACATTGAAATGTGTAGGACCTAGATAAGTCTAACACTCTTCCCAGGTTTGCCAATAAATAGGGGCCAATTTTTGACTCAAAAAATAATCGCAAGCTATATTTCTTACAAAGCTGTGTGTAACACTAGGTCACAGCTAGTGGTACAAAGTTGCATCAGTTAATCAGGTTGAAAAAAAAAAAGGCACAAATTCATCTCTGTCAATACAAATGGAATAAATAAATAGAAAACCTCCTATATACAGAACCCTACACCCTCAGTTAATGCACAAGAAGGCAAAGATCAATTATAAGAATCTGAGCCCCAGCAATTACCCATTCTGTACACATGCTCCATGGTTTATTCACCGATTTGCCAAGTAATTTATGTAATCTGTTCATAGATCTATGTATTTTACCATACATCTTGTGTATATTCTGTGACATTTATTCATTTCTCATTTAGGCAAGGCTTTTTTTCCCCCAAACTGAAACATGGCAGAGGCCTGTTCTACTACCTCCAACACTAGTCTTGTGTTCACAGCTTGCTCTTGTCAATTGTAAACACAGACATCCAGCTTTTGTGTTTACAAGTGACAACACTCTTCTCCCAGAGGCTTCCACACAACCCTCCCTACCTTGCACTAATTTGGGAATGGGCCATGGGAGACCAATTAATGTCCAGGGTGGGGCCTGTAGAACAGCCCTACCCTGCTGTGTGTCCAGTAATGAGTGCCTGGCTTTTTAAACAGTGCAGAGGAGGCCAGGTATGTACACCATTACTTCTATTTGTATATCTGTCAGCTGAGAGGTGATAGCAACAGGTGGAGGGGAGCTTTATATAAGAGGGTGCTAAGTAGTAGACTTCTGAAAGGAGGTTAGTGTGACCTTCTCTATGTCCCCACCACCAATCTGCGGAACTGTTCTCAGCTTTTTATCTGCACTGTGCATGTAGCATATCACTGCCAGCTGTCCACTAGGGCAGAGCAAATACCCCCCCCCCCCCCCCCTCCTTCCCCTCATGTCCCCCTCCCTGGTCCTGCCACTCTGTGTTAAGCACTCCTGATCCCTGGTATGTTTTGTGTTGCATACTCCTTGTACTATGTAACAATTCCCCTTGTGGAGACAATAGAGATCCTATTGTACCAAATTGGCCACACCTGCCATTTGAGGCCTGCAGAATGCTCCCCATCATCATGTCTCAAGCCACCCTCCTGCCCCAACCACTCCCCCCCCCCCCCCCCCCTTCCCGAGCAGCGAGAAAAGCTTGGGGGAGTTCCTGGACCTATTCTGGTATAGCATAGAAACCCCTGCATTTAGCTATAGTGTTTCTACTAAAAAGCTAAAGCTATGCGCAAGCTCTTCATTTTGCATACGTACGTGTCCAACTCTTGGCTATATACTGTTTGTATTCTGTGGTGGAGCTGTATCATCTTTACTTAAATCCTTTAAAAGGTGTAATATTGGAAACTGGGAAAGTCTCTGAAACAATGGTGGAGGCTGTTGAAGCAGTCATAGAAGAAGCTGCAGCAGAAGGTGTCACTGAAGAGGAAGCTGCCCCCACTACGCCTCTGGAGCAAGATCAACCTGTTGCTGAACAGGAGACCTCCTTGTCACCTTCAGAGAAGGAGCCAACAGTGAGCACAGAGGCCTCTACAGAGCAAGGTTATGATCAGATATAACAAAATGATTTCAGTGGTATATTTCACAAAACAAAAGAGTAAAGTAGAGACGCTCACTTTTTTGAGTGTGTACATATATTTTTTTTTTCAGTAGAATAGGTTTCTCTTCACCCCCTCTTCTGGTGCCAACTCAAAAAATATATTTCCATGTCTACAACATTGGTCACCTCCCAGCCGCCTGTTAACCACCCTCTGAAAAGAGTTTCACTATGAACCCCTTTTCAGATAGGAGGCAAGGACTGCTAAATGAGCCATAAAAGTTTCAACTAGCGTAATGCACTCCTAAAGCCTACATCTGGTGGGTTACATGCTCCTGAACCCTGCACCCTGTGTGTTGTGCGCTCCTGAACCCTGCACCCTGTGTGTTGTGCACTCCTGAACCCTGCCACTCTATACATTACACACTTCTGAGCCATTCCACCCTATGCAGTGGGGAAAATAATTATTTGATCCCCTGCAGATTTTGTAAGTTTGCCCACTTACAAAAAAATGAAGGGTCTATAATTTTTTTTATCATATGTGTACTTTCAATCATAGAGACAGGATATCAACCAAAAATCTAGAAAATATATGTGACACAAATGTTCTAAATTGAGTTGCAGTTCAGTGAGTAAAATACATCTTTGACCCCAAGCAAAACATGACTTGGTACTTTTGGTGGAGAAACCCTTGTTGGCAAGCACAGAGTTAAGATGTTTCTTGTAGTTGGTTACCAGGTTTGCACACATCTCAGGAGAGATTTTGGTCCACTCTTCTTTACAGATCTCTAAATCCTTAAGGTTTCTTGGCTGTTGCTTGGCAACTTGAAGTTTCTGCTCCCTCCATAAATTTTCTATAGGATTAAGGGCTGCAGACTGGCTAGGCCACTCCGTGACCTTAATGTGCTTTTTCCTGAGCCACTGCTTTGTTGGCTTGGCGGTATGCTTTGGGTCATTGTCATGCTGGAAGACCCATCTATGACCCATCTTCAGTGTTCTGGCTGAGGGAAGAAGGCTCTCCTGCAAGATCTTTCAATACATGGCCCTTTTCATTGGCCCCTCAATGTGGCAAAGTCAGCCTGTAACTTTAGCAGAGAAACAGCCGAAAGCATAATATTGACACCTCTGTGCTTGACTGTAGGGATGGTGTTCTTAGGGTCATAGGCAGAATTGTTCTTCCTCCAAATACAGCGAGTTGGGTTAATGCCAAAGAGCTCAATTTTAGTCTCATCTGACTACAGCACTTTTTCCCTATCTTTCTTTGAATCATTTAGATTTTCACCCCATGAGGCAAAATCGTGCATTGAGTTCCAGACCGAGGGCGATTGATGGTTATATTGTATTTCTTCCATTTGTGAATTATCATTCCAACAGTTGTCTCCTTCTCACCAAGCTTCTTGCTGATGGTCTTGTTGCCCATTCCAGCCTTGTGCAGGTCTACAATCTTGTCCATGGTGTCCTATGACAGCTCTTTGGTCTTGCCCATGATGGTGAATGGAAGAAAGAGATTCTGTGGACAGGTCTCTTTATTACACATAACGAGTTGTCATTAGGAGCACCTTCTTAAATTGACAGGACTAATCTGTGTACCACATGAGCACAGAGCCAGTCTGTGGGAGCCAGAATTATTGTTGGTTGGTAGGGGATCAAATACTTATTTTACAAACTGAACTGCAACTCAATTTATAACATTTGTATTGTTTTTTTTCTGGAGTTTTGGTTGATATTTTGTCTCTGTCATTTAAAATACACCCGTGATAAAAGTTATACACCCTTCTTTTCTTTGTAAGTGGACAAATTTTACAAAATCTGCAGGGGATCAAATAATTATTTTCCCCACTGTATGTTACACACTCCTGAACCATGTCACTCTATCCATTACACACTCCTGCGCCATTCCACCCTATACGTTACACACTCCTGCACCATGCCACCATATACGTTACACACTCCTGAACCCTGCTACTCTGCGTGTTTCGCAATCTTAAACACAGCTACCCTGTGTGTTATGCACCTCTGCTACACTCGGGAATACCCTGCAGTGCTGCTCCGGGATCCCTCGATCACTTACCTTGTCCTTCCCTCCCGCGATGTCCCCCCTTGCAGCGTCCCCGGCCATCTCCTCCGGCCAATGCCGACATCCATCTTCTGGGTTCCGTTCCTTGCGACGTCAGGACGTACGGGGGACATAACAGACAGGAAATTTAAACATTTTAAAAAGTGACTTTCACTAAATACACTAAAATCACATAGTAAAACATTACTGTATCAAACCATTTCACATACATTTTATCCCTAGTGCTTTGTCCTGTGCCCTGCCTGCATTTTTACTGTTTCTGCCTGGAAACTGAGAAACGTCCATGGTGTCCAAAAAGCGTCCCTTTAGGTCAAAAGTGGTTTTAGACCAGCTAGAGAACAGCGCTAGTAAATTAGAACCACTTGCAGTATTGAGTGATAATGATTTGTGGGGAAATTCGTCATCAGACACTAAAAACGATTTTGCGACTAAGAACAGTGATGTGCGAACTTGGCACTATATTTCAAATTTCAGTGTTTTTGGTTTGATTACATTATTGAATTAAATTTATTATTATTATTTTTTTTTATGATTATTAAATTATAATTTATGCTTTTGGGTTTCAAATTTTTACATACCCGGGATGTTTTACTAGACTCTTGTTCGGACAGATTTCAGTGAGTTATTCTTAAGCATTACAGGCCTACAATAAAAAAAACGACATTTCCATGCAAAAAAAGTACCGCTTTGAGCTCAGTAATACTGACATAATCATACTGCTAGGGAGGTTAAAGAACCTCCCATTGTACCAAATGGGCCACTCCCACCTACATCACCCACAGAATGTGCCAAATCACAATTCCCCCATACAGGCGGCAAGGGACGGTTGGGGGAGGGGGTCCTGCACCTATTCTCTGATAAAAAAAAAAAAAAGTCCTGTATTTAGCCAAAGTGTTTCTACTAAAATAAGTGCAGTCAAATAGTCAGAAGCTATAGATATGCTCATGCTCTTCATGTTGCATAGGTGTATGTGTGCTCTCCTTGAATATATATTTATCCTGTGGTGGAGCCACATCATCTTTACTCATATCCTTTAAAAGGTATGGTGGTGGAAACTGGGGAAGTCTCTGAAACAACTGTGGAGGCTGTTGAAGCATTCATAGAGAAAGCCATAGCAGAAGCGGTCACTGAAGAGGAAGCTGCCCCCACTACGTCTCTGGAGCAAGAACAACCTATTGCTGAAGAGAAGACCTCCTTGTCACCTTCAGAGGAGGAGCCAACAGTGAGCACAGAGGCCTCTACACAGCAAGGTTGTGATCAGATATAACATAATGATTTCAATGGTATATTTAACAAATCAAAAGGGAGCAGCTTACAGGGGCTCAATTTTACAGTTTACGTACAGTATATTTTTATGATTTTACTGTCAGGGAGATTTCTCTGCACTTCCAAGGATACTGCAGGAAGTAAGAGAAGATCTCTCCAAACTGAGGGGGTATTTACTCCTAGACATTTCTAAGAAGAATACATTTCTCTTCACCTCCTGTTCTGGTAACACTTTAAGAAAAAAAAAAATGTTTTTTCCACTCTCAGGACATTGGTCGCCTCCCAGCCGCTTGTCAACCACACTCTGAAAGTGATCCACCGTGGATTGCTTTTCAGAGGAGTGGCAAGGACTGTCACCAGTGTAAATGAGCCCTAGAAATTTGAACTAGTGTAACACACTCTTGAACACTGCTACTCTGTGTTTTACACACTCCTGAACCCTGCCACCATGTGTGTGACCCACTCCTGATCCCTGCCACCGTGTGTGTGTTAGGCACTCCTGAACCCTGCCACCCTGTGTTTAATGCACTCCTGTACCCTGCCATCTGTATGTTAGCACTCCTGAACCCCACCACTCCTTGTGTTACACACTTGTTAACCCTGCCCCTCTGATTTACGCACATCTGAACCCAGCCACCATATGTGTTACACACTCCTGACTCCAGACACTCTGTGTGTTACATACTCCTAAACCCTGTCACTCTTTGTGTTACACACTTTTGAACCCTGTCACCCTGTGTGTTACGCACTCCTGAACCCTGCCAGATGTGTGTTACGCACTCCTGAACCCAGCCGTTTTGTGTCTTATGCACTCCTGAACCCTACCATATTGTGTGTTCTTCACTCCTGAACCCAGCCTCTTTGTGTATTGCGAACTCCTGAACCCTGCCACTCTGTGTTACACACTCCTGACCCCAGCCACTGTGTGTGTTACACACTCCTGAACCCAGCCATTCTGTGTGTTGCCCACTCCTGAATCCAGCCATTCTACGTATTACGAACTCCTGAACCCTGCCACTTTGTGTATTGCGAACTACTGAACCCTGCCACTCTGTGTTATGCACTCCTGACCCCAGCCACTCTGTGTGTTATGCACTCCTGAACTCAGCTGCTCTGTGAGTTACACACTCATGAACCCTGTCTCTCTTTGTCACACACTCTTTGTTTTATTTAATAATGCCTAGTTAAGACCCTCACTCTGTTTCAATTTGGCCACACCCACCATTTGATACAGCATTCAGAACGTGCCACATCGCTATTCTCTGTGGGGTATAGGGGGGTTTGGGGGGAATTCCTCCACCTATTCCCTGACAAAAGAAAGTCCTACAGGAGCCAAATAGTCAGAAGCTATAGATATGCTCAAACTCTTCATTTTGCAAAGGTGTGTGTGTGTTCCTTGGATATATATGTATTCTGTAGTGGAGCTATATCATCTTTACTCAAATCCTTTAAAAGGTGTGACGGCGGAAACCAGGGAAGTCTCTGAAAAAACTGTGGAGGCTGTCGAAGCAGCCATAAAGGAAGCTGTAGCAGAAGAGGTCACTGAACAAGAAGCTGCCCCAACTACGTCTCTGGAGAAAGAGCAAGCTGTTGCTGAAGAGGAGGCCTCCTTGTCACCTTCAGAGGAGGAGCCAGCCGTGAGCACAGAGGCCTCTACAGAGCAAGGTTATGATCAAATATAACAAAATGCTTTCAGTGGTATCTTTAACACACCAAAAGGGAGCAAATTATAAAGTTCACTTTTAGGATTTACATACTTTATATTTTATGACCCCTGTCATTTTTTTTTTTTTGCTGTCTGCATACTGTCAGGGAGATTTTCCTTCACGTCCAGGGATACAGCAGGAAGTAAGAGAAGATCTCTCTAAAGTGATTGGATATCCATTTTACCTCCTGTTCTGGTGACAACTCAGAAATAGCTTTTTTTCCATCTCTACAGCAATGTTCACCACGGCCAATAGGGAGGATGAATCTCCCCAGCTGGGGTATAAACAGCATTAAAAACATGAAAGGGGTCCTAACTCTTCCACAGTCTATTACAAGACTGTCTATCCCTTCCCAGCGTAAAAATTTAACTTGTATCCTAGCTCAGACATCTGAGAAAATCTGTGAGCCAAATACACAAGCAGGAAATTACATTTCTGGGGGCATTCTGGAAATCAGTTGTGTACAGAATGCCTCCAGGTTGCCATAGTGCATTGAATTTTTATAGAAAATCACCGTGGCCTAAGACTGATGAAGAGAGGTAATTATTAATGGCAATAAATTACAACATGGCTTGTGTAACAATGGTATATGTTATATTACTCTTTTTATTTGCTGTATTTTTTTCAACAAAAGTGGACATACCTTTACAGTTTACAAATTAGTCACCTTATACAGTATAATTAGAACATTGCCTTTTCAAGAGTAAGCACCAGATAAACATTTTGACAAAATTGATATTGTGACATAGGATATTAAAAGAACTGGCTCTATAATAATATTTATTATAATTGAGGCTGTTGAAGAATTTATTATTCCCAGTGGAGATATTGCAGTTTTACATATAACATATAGTTGCATCTATCTAGGGAGCATTTCCAAAAAGAGTATAGTGGATATAAAGTATATAGCAAATACTATTTACAACATTGGAATGTACCCAACTGAAATTAAATTGCAGCTGTTTGGCTATAACAGTGCACCATTTTTACCACAATGGTTACAGTGTGACCTTAGAATTACTACCTGCATACCTAGGCAAAATGTTCTGTATGTATATTGTATATACTTTTGCCTAATACTTCATTTTTGATCACACCAGTCTTTGTCGGTTACTAGTTTCATTATCCATTGTATAAATTGTTGTATCCTACCACCTGCTGACTTTGCAGAGAGTACTGTGAGGCAGAGTGATCCCTGCCCGACAGTATGAGTAAAGTTTTGGCCAGAGAGGGGGAGAGAGTGCCGTAGTGCAGCACAGGAGCATGTGATCAGGTATGTTTAGATGTTGCTGCTGCACTGCATGGGTTATAATAGAACACTGACTGATTACTAATGTCCAAGGAATGGGGACAGGGGGTTGGGAGCTTGGTGGACATTGAAAAAGACACTGCCACTGACCTCCTATATGGGGAGGGTTAAAAATTACTGCCACTGATCACCAATCTAAGGGGTTTGTTAAGGGGGTTAAAAAACATTGCAACTGATCACTAATGTGGGGGGATGTTAAAAAAAACACTGCTGACCACTAATGTTGTGGGGTTTGGTGAGGAGGTTTAAGATTTGTTTTCCTTCATGAAGAAATTAATAAAGAATAATATTCAAGAATAAGAAAGAGTAGTGTTGTATTTCCAATATAGAACAAATTTGGCTGTGGGACGTCTAGAAAATGGCTTCTGCACTGGAGAGGTTCCGTAATAATTGGAGGTGGTTGTCATCTTGTTTTCTCTCTTCCTCTCAGCACAGAGCTGTGCACCTTCTCTCCCTTCGACTGGCAATACACACAACATTAGAGTAAGTTATTTACTATAAATTAGCCTTTAAGCCCTTTTCAGATCAATGTGTTGTGGTAATGCATGTTTTACTGCAACATTAGCTCAAGGAGGTGCAGTGTATTGCTGTGCCATTCATTTGGAATTGGTCCCAAATGCACAACTACAGTAGGTGCCAACGGGCTGGCACTGCAGCACACCAAAATGCATTTGCTTTGCTTCTAATTACTGCCCAAATTAGATCACACTACTCATTGGCTTCTGCTGAAGCTTAAAGTGCTTTTAAATCCCAAACCAACATTTTATTACGTTGCAGCTTTCCAGTTCTTAGATGTAGTGGCTGCGTTAGGTTTCTTCTTTTAGGATTTTTTCCTTTATTTTCACTTGGTGATCTGCTCAGTGAGTCTGTTATTTTTCAACTTCCTTTAAACAGACCAAGTTGTCCACACAAAGTAGCAGTTAAAGGGTTGAGAGTAAGCATTTACCACTGACAAAGTTGCTGCCAATAATCAACTTTTATTTATTTATGTAAAACCTTTCTCCCAAAAGGAAAAGAAAAAGTGTTGCTATAACTGCATATAAAAATGTTAGCTGGAGTTCAGCTTCAATTTTAGTCATGTACTGAATTTGAACTTGAGCTATTCACAGTTTACTTGTAGCTCATGAACTCTTTCTCTACAGTAGTCTTCAAGGGGGTTAATTAGGAGGAGGTAACCTGAAAGTTAACCCTTTATGCAGAGGGTATGGGTGAAGGCTAGGCACTCCTTTGAGTCTGTTCCCCAGGGGAGCCCATACCTCTTATTATAGACCTACTTCTTTACTTTCTCTGGCAGTCTCCTTTGCCTTATTTATTGGATATTCCTTACCAGTCCTTGTCATTGAAGTGAAAGGGGAGCAGTCCTGCTGTATCTGGTCTCTCCACCCAATCCACTTGCACTTTTGGAGTGGTTTACAGTGTCCCTCCTAAACAACCTGATGTCAATATCCTGGATCATTGTTATCAGACTTTCCCATAGCTCCGTCAGGTGTGGATCCTCTTCTACTTTATCCACAAAGACCTATGCAAGATTTTCTGGGCTAACTTGCAAATATGACTGCTGGGGACATACAGTGGGGAAAATGATTATTTGATCCCCTGCAGAACTTGTAAGTTTGCCCACTTACAAAGAAATGAAGGGTCTAAATTTTTATCATAGGTATATTTTAAATGATAGAATATCAACCAAAAATCCAGAAAAACCCTATGATACAAATGTTATACATTGAGTTGCAGTTCAGTGAGTAAAATAAGTATTTGATCCCCAAGCAAAATATGACTTAGTACTTTGCACACATCTCAGGAGGGATTTTGGTCCACCCTTCTTTACAGATCTTCTCTAAATCCTTAAGGTTTCTTGGCTGTCCCCTGGCAACTCGAAGTTTCAGCTCCCTCCATAAAATTTTCTGTAAGAGTAAAGTCTGGAGACTGGCTAGAGCACACCAGGACCTTAATGTGCTTCTCCTTGAGCCACTCCTTTGTTGCCTTAGCGGTATGTTTTGGGTCATTGTAATGCTGAAAGACCCATTCACGACCCATCTTCAGTGTTCTGGTAGAGGGAAGAATCTTCTCATGCAAGATTTTACAATACATGGCCCTGTCCATTGGCCCCTCAATGCGGCAAAGTTGGCCTGTACCTTTAGCAGAGAAAAAGTCCCAAAGCATAATGTTTCCACCTCCGTGCTTTATTGTAGGGATGGTGTTCCCAGGGTCATAGTCAGCATTTTTCTTCCTCCAAACAAAGTGAGTCGTTATTGCCAAAAAGCTCAATTTTGGTCTCATCTGACCACAGCACTTTCTCCCAATCCCTCTCTGAACCTTGTAGATGTTCATTGGCAAACTTTAAACAGGCCTGTACATATGCCTTCTTGAGGAGGGGGACCTTGCAGGTGCTGCAACATTTCAATCCATGGTGGCGTATTGTGTTACCAATGGTTTGTTTTGTTCAACTGCCTTGAGATCATTCACAAACTCCTCCTGTGTAGTTCTGGGCTGATCCCTCACTCTTCTCATGATCATCCTTACCCCATGAGGCGAAATCTTGCATGGAGCGCCAGACAAATGATAATTATTTTGTATTTCTTCCATTTGCGAATAATCTCTCCAACTGTTGTCTCCTTCTCACCAAGCTTCTTCTTGTAGCCCATTCCAGCCTTGTGCAGGTCTAGAGTCTTTTCCCTGAAGTCTTTAGTCAGCTCTTTGGTCATTTGCCCATGGTGGCGAGGTTTGAATGGAAGAAAGAGATTCTGTGGACTAAATGGAGCAGGTTTTTCTCTAGATGCAGAGATCCTTTGGCAGATGCAGTAGATGCTCAGGTGACTCCATGGTATCAGTACAGTCTGATCTATGCCTTTCTTCCTCTGAAACTCCTGCTCCTCTACTCTACAGGATCAAAATAGAGAGCATTCCAGTAATCCTCATAACTTAGAATTGACCAAGACATATGTGGTAGTCCAGCTTGATCGGTCTTCTGGTAGACACTGTGGGCTCTTACAGATCGATCAGATCTTCAAGGTCTTTTCTACCACCCTGCTTCATGGTCACTGGGTTTGGTGGCTTAGCTGTTAAAACGCAGGTCTTGAGAGTCAGGGGCCAGTGATTTTAATGCTTTGAAATGCTAACTAACTTAAAAGTTAATCTAACTCTTGTTAGGTCTACCATTGCACGTGGCAGGCTTAGTTCGCCTGATATAAACAAGGAAAGTTTCAGTAAATACTCTGTGGGACAAATCCTTACCTTTTTTCCTGATCATGCCTGGATCAACATTTTACCCCAAGTATCATCAAGGGCAAAATCTCTGATCTTGCAAACATATGTTAAAGACTGCTAACCCCTCTTTCTTTCATAAAACATTTGTATGGGGTGTTTCTCACGTAGCCTCTACTTTAGGATCTCAGTTTGGTTCTGTTGGCTTTTCAAAGACCTCCCTTTGAACCTAGTAGGAATATTCCCTTTTACACTTTCACTCATAAAGTTGTATTCCTTGTTGCCTTCACCTCTGCAAGATGTAGCTTTACTGGCAACCTTTTCTTCCAAAGAACCCTTTTTGATTTTACACAAGGATAAGGTAGTACAGGC
The DNA here is from genome assembly GCF_062004578.1 of Staurois parvus. NCBI lineage: Eukaryota > Metazoa > Chordata > Amphibia > Anura > Ranidae > Staurois > Staurois parvus. The sequence goes on along the minus strand of NW_028318256.1, from coordinate 2,399,740 downwards.
AGTCCCCAACTTACATACGAATCATACTTAGGAGTATGGCAGCGTGACTTCACGTTGGTCCCCGAAACGACTGGGCAGCCATCTTGCTGCTCACTGCGTGCTGTCACCTACTGTCTTGTGGATCTGTCAGCAATTCCACATTACTGCATGGGCAGTTAACCCTTACTTATGCTATCCATAACATAAAAATTACATTTTGGCTGGAGTTACACTTAGAAAATGTATCTGTTCCAACTTACATACCAATTCAACTTGTAAGTAACTCTGGGACTGCATGTATTGAACCCTGGAGCCTCCTTCCTTTCTAACATGGTTTTGGCTTCTCACCTCAACCAGCACATTGTTCTTTCATCTCCAGTTCATCAAAATTAAGTTTTCCATCTCTATCTGGATGCAGTTTGTTCTGTCCGAGGTTGGGCACTGCTTTCATTATCAAAATTTACTCCTTTTTTTGTTGTTTTTGTTGGTTCCTGTAAAAAGGAAATTCTTGTTTCACCATTTCTAAGTAGTTAAGACAGCTCAATGTCCAAGTTTATGGACTGAAGGATAAAATTCCACCTTTTTCTCTCAAGGTGTACCTTACTAGATTGGTGAATGCCTCTGGGGTCTATAGGCATTAAACAATAGTTGTAAGTGTGGCTATATTTATATTAAAGGTTGCTCCTTTTTACTAATCCTGTACTCTGGTTACATTGTTTCTTATATATGTGTTGAACTGGATCCATCCCTGATCTGTGTCATGCAGAAGCAGAGGATTCTGTTTGTCCCCTGTGGCTGCCTGTGCTCATTTACTCCTGTACTCAGGCCGTACAGACCCTATTTAAGTAACAGTGCTGCAAATCTCCCTCCATCTATTTGCTGCTATTTAATTAATATTTTTAAGCCTTTGGCAACTGTGAGGGTGTACTGTGAGCGTGGAGAAGTACATTTGTTTTTTGTACATGATTGTAGTCTAGTTAAACTTTAACTTCAGCATATGGTTTTACTTGTTGCACAAAGTCAATTTGTATGTAATGTACCAGTATTCAGCCAAGAACTGTCAGTATGTGAGAGCAGCCTGATGTCTAAATCGAAGCTATAGTCTGAAAATATCTTTTGACTTGTATGCTGTACACAAGACTGCTAGTGAACATTCCTCAGGGATTACTCTACTTCATGTTAAATTACATTAGCTTCATTTGGCTTCACTGTGTCAGCTTGAATATGTCATCATGCATTAAGAAAGGCTCTGTTATTGGCTGCTTGACAGGTTCTGCCCTATTATCTGTGGTCATTGGTGTGTGCTCAGCTCTAATCAGTGTGAGTGCACTTTTTTTTTTTTTTTTGCACTGGTACACATTTTGAACTAGTTTACTTTGACAGATAGGCTGTAGGTATTATCCTTCACAGGTTTTTGTTGTCTAGTTTGCTTTAAGGGTTCATCAAATAGTTTTGCCATGCTGCATTTTAAATTAAAAGGTAAGGTATTTTAGTTATAGCTGTTGTCTGGAAGCCTAAGACTCGGCTATCTTCCTAAATCTTAAAGTAGAACTATAGGCATGTTTTTATTTTGGAGTAAGGGTGCGTTATAACCCCTCTCAGATTTTTTTTTTCACCATATATGTCCCATTGCGGATATTTCCCTTCACTTCCTATCCCATAGCCAAACAGGAGAGGAAATCACTGCAAACTAAGGGAATTCATTTGGGACCCCCAGGTCACCAGAACTAGTGTCCCCGTTAAAAGATTTCCAGTCTACTACTTTACTAGGGACAATCCAAAGTTTGGAATTTTCTTTTACATTCACTTTCAATGATAGTGGAAGACAGGACAAATAGGGTGAATCTACTTAATGGGGGCACAGACAGTAATAAAAACTGACAGGGGTTCTGATCACTCCAAACCTTCTCTCTCCAAATGAAGAGTCATCATCTCTAATAACTATATAATGTTTTTTACAAAACCTATTAGGCATGAAGTAAGGGACTTGAAAAAGGAAGGAGGAAACTTGGAGACAAAGGGGATAACAAAGATGGTGGAAATATAGGAAAGGGTAGTGGAGGGGTAACTCCTAATGATGTCAAATGTAACCCCAGTACCATGCATGGGATGTTTCAACTGTATGGTTCAAGGGCTAGTGAGTATTTTGGTACTGTATGTAAAATAGTTCCTTTGTCCCCCTCACAGCTCCAACACACTAAAGGTATGGATAGAGAAATACGCTGTAAAAAGCTGAGAACTCCATACCACCTTGTCATTAGTTTGTCATTTGTCTCTTGATAATTCGTGTTCAGAAAGTTCGAATGGGCAAAGCTAATGATTCCAGCTTGATTCCTTGTTAGATTTATTGGTAAGTCACCTGCCCGTTTTTGTAAGAATGGCTGGGGTGGAATATGGTCTTCCCTGAAAAGAAGTGTGTACAGCCTAGATAGCGTGTCCCTGATAAGGTCCTTTCCAGAACATAGGAATTCAAAAGTAGTCGGAGCCCGGGAGCAATTCTCAGGAAGAGGTAAAGTGGCTAAAAAATGGTTGAATTTAATTAATCTCCAGAACCCTAGAGTTGAATATGGAGTACAATACTTCATTTTTGAAAAAGAGGGCCATGTAGATCGATCTCTGAAATGCATCATTTTTAATTTACTTGTCCATATCAATGTCTGAAAGCCTGGATCCTTTTAGCTTGGTGGAAAATCGGATTTCTCCACTACTGGAATTAACGGTGATGTAGCTGCAGAAAATTGTGAATGTTTCGCCGCTGTAAATATAGCAAGAGTTGGGCTCATGGTTGGATGGCTATGCAGGGGCTCATGGAACTTCTAAGGGATTTAAGGTAGGTTACTCAGGGGAATGCAAGTATTTATCTGTTCATATGACATCAAGTGAACCGTGTAGAAGTAAAACCCTATGTCTTGGATAACCAAGCAACCCATGGACTTAGGTTTCCTAAGGATGGTATATCTAACTTTGGCAGGTTTACCTGCCCAGATAAAAAATAGGGCATGCATATGTCAAAGGAAAGTTTTTGGTAGATAAATGAGCAAGGCTTGTGTAATTTTTATCAGGTTGTATTTTGGTAACCAGGAAAACATTGTTCCAAATCAGTTTTCACTTTTTTTCTAAGAGCAGGAGAAAATGTAAGCTAATTTGGAATGTGAATGCCAAGTTATTTGATAGAGAAGTTTGACCAGCAAAAAGGGAAATGATTTTTGACTATTACAAGCTTGTGGTCAGGGACACTTACTGTATACTGAGGGCCTCTGATTTTCAGAGTTTGATATTAAAATTAGATATGGCTCCGTATGTCTGTAGTTCTTTCATTAGACATGGTAAGTAAATGATATGGTTTATGATGAAAAAAGAGAAGATCATCAGTGAAGGCTGCTATCTTGAATGTCCTATCAGCATGAGTTTGCAAGTATACTGATTCACACTATTGCGGACAGTGCGGTCCTTTTCTGTTCGGACATGGCAGCCCATTCATTTGAATGGGCTGCTGTGCCACGTTTCCCACAGAAAAAAGGTGAATGCACCTTTTTGAGAACACGGCCGCAGGGAAACCGCATGGTCTTATTTTACCATGTGGTTTCCCTGCAGTTCCTACACCCACAATCACACTGCGGGCTGAGATGCGTGGGGGTGCAATCAGAATGAATGACAACCCTGTGCGTCTCGCAAGAGGAGCACGGTGCAGGAACAGGTACAACTTCTGCACCCACAACCAGCCCGCACCCTGCGGGCTAATGTGAACCTAACCAAAGGAGCCTGAGGTGTTGAGACTTTTATTTATTTATTTTTATATATATATATATATATATATATATATATATATATATATATATAATTATTTTTTTTTCCAAAAATAATTTTATTGGAAGAGTTAAGGCAGATCAATATGAAGAGACTTTTATATTTTATAATTGTATATCATATACAAATTTGTATATTGATAAGCTATATTACTGTGTAGGAAGCACAGTATATGTTATAAGCAGATATACACTCACCAGCCACTTTATTAGGTATACCACCACTAGCCTGAACCGTTGATACAAGGCAGGATGGATCCATGCTTTCATGTTGTTTATGCCACATTCTGACCCTACCATCTGAATGTCGCAGCTGAAATCGAATGCCCATTCTTGTCTGACATCAACAAGGCATTTTTGTCCACACAAATGCAACTTACTGGATATTTTCTCTTTTTTTGACCATTCTCTGTAAACCCTAGAGTTGTTTGTGAGTGAAAATCCCAGTATTAATAGCAGCAGAGATCCACAGCTCAGGTGGGAGAATCTGTCCACAGGACAACAATTAGTCATGCACTTCACAAATCTGGCCTTTATGAAGGAGTGGCAAGAAGAAAGCCATTGTTAAAAGAAAGCAATAAGAAGTCCCGTTTGCAGTTTGCGAGAAGCCGTGTGGGGGACACAACAAACGTGGAAGAAGGTGCTCTGGTCAGATAAGATCAAATTGAACTTTTTGGCCTAAAAGAAAAACGGTATGTGTGACGGAAAACTAACACTGCACATCACCCTGAACACACCATCCCCAATGTGAAGCATGGTGGTGGAAGCATCATGTTGTGGGGATACTTTTCTTCAACAGGGACAGGGAAGCTGGTCAGAATTGGTGGGAAGATGGATGGAGCCAAATACAGGGCACTCTTAGAAGAAAACCTGTTCGAGTCTGCAAAAGACTTGAGACTGGGGGGAGATTCACCTTCTAGCAGGACAACAATCCTAAACATACAGCCAAAGCTACATTAGAATGGTTTAGATCAAAGCATATTCACGTGTTCGAATGGCCCAGTCAAAGTCCAGACCTAAATCCAATTTAGAATCTGTGGCAAGACTTGAAAATTGCTCTTCACATACGCTCTCCATCCAATCTGACAGAGCATGAGCTATTTTGCAAAGAAAAATATGCAAAAATGTTACTCTTTCGATGTGCAAAGCTGGTAGAGACATAAACAAAAAGACTTGCAGCTGTAATTGCAGCGAAAGGTGATTCTAAAAAGTATTGACTTGGGGGCTGAATACAAATGCACGCCACACTTTTGAGATATTTATTTGTAAAAAATTTTGAAAACCATTTATCATTTTTCTTTCACTTCACAATTATGTGCCACTTTGTGTTGGTCTATCACATAAAATCCCAATAAAATACATTTATGTTTTTGGTTGTATCATGACAAAATGTGGAAAATTTCAAGGGGTATGAATACTATTGCAAGGTACTGTAAATCCCCTTTCTTCCCCATCCTGATGCTCGATTTGAACTTCAACAAGTAGTCTTCACCACGCCTAGATTCCTAAATGCATTGAGCTGCTGCCATGTGATTGTCTGATTAGCAATTTGTGTAACCAAGCAATTGAACAGATGTACCTAATAAAGTGGCCAGTGAGTGTAGTTCACCCTTGAACATGTGTAATTATAGATTAAAAAGTTTGTTTCATTATTTAACACAAAGTGCCCAAGATAATAATGCTAAACATAGTACTGTACATCGATATTTTTTTTTTTTTTTTGCGAATTGTAATGTGGAGATCTATATTTGACATTTATGAGAGTTCGTTGGTTGAAATGAATGTCTTCCTTTTCATCCAGTAGAACAAGAAAATGCTGCACCTGTAGCAGAGACTGAAACAGCAGAGACCTCTCCTGTGCTTGAAGCAAGTTCAGACAATGTCCCGGAGGAGCTGGTCTCAGCAGCGGAAGACTGGTCAGAGCTCTCAGCTAGGAAACCAGAAGAATCAGTTGAGGAGAATTCAGATGCAGCACAAGGTGAGTGCAGTAAAGAAGTCAGTAGTAAAAACACCTTATATTGCCATGGCAAAGTGGTCCCAATCTATAATATACAGATGGCAAATAGGAACATTAACCTTGTCAATATATATATATATATATATATTTTTACACGTAACCCTTATCAATATTTAATTTGTATGTCAATAAATTAACAACTTAGAATTAACAGGCTACAGTGAGATACCTAAAATAACACAGTGCTCAGTGTTGTAAATTTACTGCCATTACAATATATTGAAGTGTAAAAGTGTACATTGTTTATGTCAGTGTAAAATGAATTTAACTTTGTTTCCTGCAGTACTGTGCAAAACCTCTAGGCACTTGCGAAAAAATGCTGTAAAGTGAGGATGCTTTCAAAAATAAAGAATAGCTTTTAATTGATCAGTTAACAAACTACAAAGGAAACTTGGATCAAATGAAAGACACATCATGCTGACTTCTTTTAGTAATCAAAAGATGTCCAGTGGCACCATCAGTTGATACTTAGCAGGAACCAGTGGGACCCTGGTACATCCATCTGAAGCCTGGAGAAATCTGATCAGAAGTGTTTTTCATGGAAAATTTGCCCCTAAAAAAATTATACTTCTGACACTGAAAATACAAGAACCAGTGTGCAGAAAAATGTCAGCAGGTACTGTTGAAAGATGAGTCAGTGTTTGAAATATTTGGTTGTAATATGGAGAGGTGTCCAAGGACAAGTGTTTACAGGCAACAGTGAAGCATTGTGTAGTTTAATTGTATGGTTGAAGTTGCATTTCTACAATTGCAGTGATCATTCTTGATGCTGTTTTAAAGGCAAAGTTTGGACACACAAAATATTGATTTGATTTTTTTCTGTTTATTCACTTTATAGGTTGTTAGTTGATAATAAAAAAATGTAATTGCATTATTTTTTAAAGTATTCTCACTTTACAGCATTTTCCACAAGTGCCTGAAATGTTTGCTCTGTACAGTGAGAAGTGTTTGTGGGGAATGCAATGGCCTTATGTCATAAAAAACTTGAGAATGTTTGTTTTTTTTCTTTTAGAGAGTGAAGAGGCTGTAGAATCTGAAGTTGCTGCAAGTTCCTAAAGGTAAAATTCAATTTCAGTGACATGTTAAAGGATATGTTCAATTTTCTAAAAAAATAATAATAAATGCAATTTTTTTTGCAGGTAAAAATGTGTATTTATTATTTTGTTTTGGAAGCCTATAAAGCATTCCACCTGCGATCAATAGTCTCAGGCTCCTGCAGACTGTCAGTGTATCTGTTTGCTTGTACCTGGTATGGGCAGGCAGTAAAACAATGACAGTAAGGCTACCTAGAGTGCTCACTGGCGCCCTGGCAGTTCATTGATAACTACAAGCCGTCAGCTGCAAAGGTTGTCGGTACTTGTAGTTCATTCCGTGACATGGCCTTGTGGGCGGCCCTCTGTCACAGAGAGGGGGGGGGGATCAGGGAGAGGCTGCAGGCTTGGGAACACGTTATATGTTCCACCCTAAACATGGATGGAACATGTTCCCAAAGGTGAACTTATCCTTTCATTTCAATACAGAATACAGAACATGGGTCTACCATTATGTCTTGAAAGTTTGTGTCATGTCTGTGAGCCCAGTACATACTCCCAGAGTTGAAATTTTGTGTGTCAAACAAGTAGCTGCTGAGAGGAGAGGTGAATGTAATCTCTTGCAGGAACCTTTCATCTACATTTTATGTTATCCTTGCAAGGTTGGTTTCAACCTGTCACAGGCCTGGGCTATTCAGACTAAGCATGCAATGAATATGTAAGAAGTGACAGTGAAGACTGCATGTCAGAACAATCAATAGATCCTTTGTTACATGCCAATCTCAGTACTGCCTGTTAAATCTGCGCTTGGCCTCACTCTCTGCTGTCTTCTGCGTCACAATACTGGTCATACCATTAAAGGACTAACACAAAGGCTTTAGAGGTGGGAGTGAGAAACATCAAATTTTACAAAAAAAGTAATTCTTTGCATATTATGTCAGCTTTTGAGCTCCAAGGAATTACTGATCATTAACTGAATTCTGTATGTATTCATAATGTGCTCAGTTTGTGCAAGGATTAATTATAGTGTCTTTTCACACCACGCAGGTCTGCAGTAGCGCACTGAACACTTTTGTGCTGCAATAGGGCAGACTATTCATTTGAATTGGTTTCCCAAATGTACCACAGCAGACCAAAAATTGTGAATGCACCATTTTTAAAACAGTAGTGTTAATAGTAGTGGGTGGGAAGGTGCATTTGGGGTGCAGTTCAAGTGATGCATAACAAGCACTGTGTGTTAATGTGCATCTTAATGCAGGGCACAAGTGTAAATGTGCCCTAATGTTCTAAAAAAGAACGTTTAAGAGAAGCAGAGAGTATATTTACTTCTTGTTGGATCATTATATAAACCAGACTGCAAATGTACCTCATCCCTAATATAAACCACAAAAATCTAATGGGACTTTACTGGTACAGAAAACAGACAACTTCATATTACTGTATAAAACATGTTTATTGAAACATATCTTCCAAACATTTACCATAAAAAACAGTATTTGGCTAGTCAGCCCAATAAATCACAGCATTATGTATTATGACATCTAAGTCCTCCAGAGGTGGACGCATTTCACTTATTAGCTTCCTCAGGACTTGAAGAATTGGCGGTAAAGAAGTCCAATGCACTAGATGTCAACATGAATGGTAATATAGGGCAGCAGCATCCACAGAGTGGTTAAAATGGTCATGGATAAACATCCGTACACACGGCCACCTCCCCTCGTGCCCAATGAAATTAGGCCTGACAAAAGAGGCAGACAGCAGATCTATCCACGTGCCGATGTCATTCATATGTGATGCATCTTGTGCACATTTTCCACAAAGTAATCTGGTTATCCCATCACAAAGGTAGAAGTCGGAAAGGTCCACCATCGGACACTAATTGTGCAGTATCAATAGATTGCTTTAACGTCCAATAACTCTTCTGTGTCAGTCACTAAGATTATCCACATATGGTTCCTATAATACACCGTGCAACGACAATCGCCCTGAACACACCATCCCCAACGTGAAGCATGGGGGTGGCAGTATAATGTTGTGGAGATGCTTTTCTTCAGCAGGGACAGGGAAGCTGGTCAGAGTTGATGGGAAGGATGGAGCCGAATACAGGGCAATCTTAGAAGAAAACCTGTTGAAGTCTGCAAAAGACTTGAGACTGGGGCGGAGGTTCACCTTCCAGAAGGACAACGACCCTAAACATACAGCCAGAGCTACAATGGAATGGTTTGGTCAAGCATATTCATGTGTTAGAATGGCCCAGTCAAAGTCCAGACCTAAATCCAACTGAGAATCTGTGCAAGACTTGAAAATTGCTGTTCACTGACGCTCTCTATTCAATCTGACAGAGCTTGAGCTAGTTTGCAAAGAAGAACGTGCAAAAATGTCACTCGCTGGATGTGGAAAGCTGGTAGAGACATACCTAAAAAGACTTGCAGCTGTAATTGCAGTAAAAGGTGGTTCTACAAAGTATTGACTCAGGGGGGCTGAATACAAATACACGCCACACTTTTCAGATATTTATTTGTAAAAATTAGAGATGAGCGAATCGAACATGACGAAGTGGAATTCGTTCCGAAGATTTGGAAAAATTCGATTCGCGACGAATCCGAAGATTAGCAAACTTCGGATGCACGAATCGAATTTTCCCAAAAATGGCGGCGACATGTGTGGCGACAGGAGAAAATGGACAGAGAAGATGGGGCGGGGATCTCTGGGAAGGCGCGCAGACAAGGCGCGCTGACCCATAATGCATTCATGAGTCATGAATCATGACATGTGATCGCATTAGCCAATCAGCAGCCAGCCAGCACTGTGTAATGGTGGAGCTATAAATCGCGGCCATCTTAGAATTCTCCATTAGCCTCCGGTCATTCAAGAGAGACAGACCTGTGTGTATTAAGGGACAGAGTTAGGGCCACAGAGACTTTAGGGCCACAGAATTGTTACTCAGGGACACAGAATTGTTACTCAGGGACACAGAATTGTTACTCAGGGACACAGAATCGTTACTCAGGGACACAGAATCGTTACTTAGGGCCACAGCTATCAAAGAATCGAAAATTTAAAGTGACATACACCCTTTTTTTTTTTTGGTGGCTGTCGTGCACAGTTGGTGCTGCAGTTTGCAAAATAAACTGACTTTCTGCTTCACAACCACTATTGTACGTTCAAAGAGTTAAATCCATTTACACGCCGGCTGGCGGTAATATTTTTTGGGTGATTAGTGCATTCCAGTGACACAAACGTACAGTTTCCAGCCAACGGCAAGCTGCAATTGACCGATTGTGTACAATAAACTGACTTTCTGCTTCACAACCACTATTGTACGTTCAAAGAGTTAGATCCATTTACACGCCGGGTGGCGGTAATATTTTTTGGGTGATTAGTGCATTCCAGTGACATAAACGTACAGTTTCCAGCCAACGGCAAGCTGCAATTGACCGATTGTGCAAAATAAACTGACTTTCTGCTTCACAACCACTATTGTACGTTCAAAGAGTTAGATCCATTTACACGCCGGGTGGCGGTAATATTTTTTGGGTGATTAGTGCATTCCAGTGACATAAACGTTCAGTTTCCAGCCAACGGCAAGCTGCAATTGACCGATTGTGCAAAATAAACTGACTTTCTGCTTCACAACCACTATTGTACGTTCAAAGAGTTAAATCCATTTACACGCCGGCTGGCGGTAATATTTTTTGGGTGATTAGTGCATTCCAGTGACAGAAACGTACAGTTTCCAGCCAACGGCAAGCTGCAATTGACCGATTGTGTACAATAAACTGACTTTCTGCTTCACAACCACTATTGTACGTTCAAAGAGTTAGATCCATTTACACGCCGGGTGGCGGTAATATTTTTTGGGTGATTAGTGCATTCCAGTGACATAAACGTACAGTTTCCAGCCAACGGCAAGCTGCAATTGATCGATTGTGCAAAATAAACTGACTTTCTGCTTCACAACCACTATTGTACGTTCAAAGAGTTAAATCCATATACACGCAGGGTGGCGGTAATATTTTTTGGGTGATTAGTGCATTCCAGTGACATAAACGTACAGTTTACAGCCAACGGCAAGCTGCAATTGACCGATTGTGCTAAATAAACTGACTTTCTGCTTCACAACTACTATTGTACGTTCAAAGAGTTAAATCGATATACACGCCGGGTGGCGGTAATATTTTTTGGGTGATTAGTGCATTCCAGTGACATAAACGTACAGTTTCCAGCCAACGGCAAGCTGCAATTGACCGATTGTGCTAAATAAACTGACTTTCTGCTTCACAACCACTATTGTACGTTCAAAGAGTTAAATCCATTTACACGCCGGCTGGCGGTAATATTTTTTGGGTGATTAGTGCATTCCAGTGACATAAACGTACAGTTTCCAGCCAACGGCAAGCTGCAATTGACCGATTGTGTACAATAAACTGACTTTCTGCTTCACAACCACTATTGTATGTTCAAAGAGTTAAATCCATTTACACGCCGGCTGGCGGTAATATTTTTTGGGTGATTAGTGCATTCCAGTGACAGAAACGTACAGTTTCCAGCCAACGGCAAGCTGCAATTGACCGATTGTGTACAATAAACTGACTTTCTGCTTCACAACCACTATTGTACGTTCAAAGAGTTAGATCCATTTACACGCCGGGTGGCGGTAATATTTTTTGGGTGATTAGTGCATTCCAGTGACATAAACGTACAGTTTCCAGCCAACGGCAAGCTGCAATTGACCGATTGTGCAAAATAAACTGACTTTCTGCTTCACAACCACTATTGTACGTTCAAAGAGTTAAATCCATTTACACGCCGGCTGGCGGTAATATTTTTTGGGTGATTAGTGCATTCCAGTGACACAAACGTACAGTTTCCAGCCAACGGCAAGCTGCAATTGACCGATTGTGTACAATAAACTGACTTTCTGCTTCACAACCACTATTGTACGTTCAAAGAGTTAGATCCATTTACACGCCGGGTGGCGGTAATATTTTTTGGGTGATTAGTGCATTCCAGTGACATAAACGTACAGTTTCCAGCCAACGGCAAGCTGCAATTGACCGATTGTGCAAAATAAACTGACTTTCTGCTTCACAACCACTATTGTACGTTCAAAGAGTTAAATCCATATACACGCAGGGTGGCGGTAATATTTTTTGGGTGATTAGTGCATTCCAGTGACATAAACGTACAGTTTCCAGCCAACGGCAAGCTGCAATTGACCGATTGTGCAAAATAAACTGACTTTCTGCTTCACAACCACTATTGTACGTTCAAAGAGTTAAATCCATTTACACGCCGGCTGGCGGTAATATTTTTTGGGTGATTAGTGCATTCCAGTGACAGAAACGTACAGTTTCCAGCCAACGGCAAGCTGCAATTGACCGATTGTGTACAATAAACTGACTTTCTGCTTCACAACCACTATTGTACGTTCAAAGAGTTAGATCCATTTACACGCCGGGTGGCGGTAATATTTTTTGGGTGATTAGTGCATTCCAGTGACATAAACGTACAGTTTCCAGCCAACGGCAAGCTGCAATTGACCGATTGTGCTAAATAAAGTGACTTTCTGCTTCACAACCACTATTGTACGTTCAAAGAGTTAGATCCATTTACACGCCGGGTGGCGGTAATATTTTTTGGGTGATTACTGCATTCCAGTGACATAAACGTACAGTTTCCAGCCAACGGCAAGCTGCAATTGATCGATTGTGCAAAATAAACTGACTTTCTGCTTCACAACCACTATTGTACGTTCAAAGAGTTAAATCCATATACACGCAGGGTGGCGGTAATATTTTTTGGGTGATTAGTGCATTCCAGTGACATAAACGTACAGTTTACAGCCAACGGCAAGCTGCAATTGACCGATTGTGCTAAATAAACTGACTTTCTGCTTCACAACTACTATTGTACGTTCAAAGAGTTAAATCCATTTACACGCCGGCTGGCGGTAATATTTTTTGGGTGATTAGTGCATTCCAGTGACAGAAACGTACAGTTTCCAGCCAACGGCAAGCTGCAATTGACCGATTGTGTACAATAAACTGACTTTCTGCTTCACAACCACTATTGTACGTTCAAAGAGTTAAATCCATTTACACGCCGGCTGGCGGTAATATTTTTTGGGTGATTAGTGCATTCCAGTGACAGAAACGTACAGTTTCCAGCCAACGGCAAGCTGCAATTGACCGATTGTGTACAATAAACTGACTTTCTGCTTCACAACCACTATTGTACGTTCAAAGAGTTAGATCCATTTACACGCCGGGTGGCGGTAATATTTTTTGGGTGATTAGTGCATTCCAGTGACATAAACGTACAGTTTCCAGCCAACGGCAAGCTGCAATTGACCGATTGTGCAAAATAAACTGACTTTCTGCTTCACAACCACTATTGTACGTTCAAAGAGTTAAATCCATATACACGCAGGGTGGCGGTAATATTTTTTGGGTGATTAGTGCATTCCAGTGACATAAACGTACAGTTTCCAGCCAACGGCAAGCTGCAATTGACCGATTGTGCAAAATAAACTGACTTTCTGCTTCACAACCACTATTGTACGTTCAAAGAGTTAAATCCATTTACACGCCGGCTGGCGGTAATATTTTTTGGGTGATTAGTGCATTCCAGTGACAGAAACGTACAGTTTCCAGCCAACGGCAAGCTGCAATTGACCGATTGTGTACAATAAACTGACTTTCTGCTTCACAACCACTATTGTACGTTCAAAGAGTTAAATCCATTTACACGCCAGCTGGCGGTAATATTTTTTGGGTGATTAGTGCATTCCAGTGACAGAAACGTACAGTTTCCAGCCAACGGCAAGCTGCAATTGACCGATTGTGTACAATAAACTGACTTTCTGCTTCACAACCACTATTGTACGTTCAAAGAGTTAGATCCATTTACACGCCGGGTGGCGGTAATATTTTTTGGGTGATTAGTGCATTCCAGTGACATAAACGTACAGTTTACAGCCAACGGCAAGCTGCAATTGACCGATTGTGCTAAATAAACTGACTTTCTGCTTCACAACTACTATTGTACGTTCAAAGAGTTAAATCCATATACACGCCGGGTGGCGGTAATATTTTTTGGGTGATTAGTGCATTCCAGTGACATAAACGTACAGTTTACAGCCAACGGCAAGCTGCAATTGACCGATTGTGCTAAATAAACTGACTTTCTGCTTCACAACCACTATTGTACGTTCAAAGAGTTAAATCCGGTTTTATTTTTGGGGTGCTTATTGAATTAAAGAGTATGTCAGACAACACGCAGAGGAGTGGCAGAGGAGGCAATGTTTCAGGAGCGAGCAGACGTGGCAGCAGAGGAAGGGGTCGAGGCAGCACTAGTCGCAGCCAGAGGCCAGTGCTCCCGGTGTCATCCAGCGGTCGTGTCTCCACCGACAACCCTGCCGTCATCGATTGGTTGACTCGGTCGTCTTCCTCTTCCCAGGTCACCTCTGACACCTACAGCCAACGGTCGGTGGGTACGTCAGACACAACCGTTAGTTGGCATGGCCCGGGAGCAAGCCCACTGAAATCACGTGTCCTCTACCTGCCCCTGTCCTTTGATGTTCCCTCACCAAGCAAAGTATCGCATGCTGTGGGCTCAGCCCCACTGTACAGTGAGGAAGAGCTAACAGAGGGCGGTCAGGAACGGGGGGAGACATCCGCCTCTTCAGCAGCCAGGCGAAGAAGTACTGGCGAGGAGAGTGGCTCGGTAGCCGGTCTAGAGACAGGTCTGTCTCCTGACCCACACGCAGCCGAGGGGGCTAGTAGTGACGCGGAGACCCTAATTGATGATGATGAGGCTGATCGCACTTGGCAGCCTCGTCGTCATCAGGCTATTGCTTCCGCATCATCAGGAGAAGAGGGTGCCAGCTTGCCAGCGAGCAAAACAGTCGGTGGGTTGCCCAGGAGGCAGCAGGGTCGCAGCAGTGTCAGTGGAGCCAAACGGCCACGGAGTAGAGCACCAGCTCCACTGCAGCCTACCACCACGGCCAGTAGTGGTGCCGGTGTGCACGGAGGAAGTAGCAGTCAGCCAGTGAGGAGTAGCGGGGGCAAAGTTTCCTACTTGGCGGTGTGGCAATTTTTCGTCAAGCCGCCCGAGGAAGTAAACGTAGCCGTATGTCGACTATGTGGCCAGAAAGTCAAGCGTGGCCAGGGGGCCAATGTTGGGACTACAGCGTTGCGTCAGCATATGCAGCGTCGCCATTCGGTGGCCTGGGAAAACCGTGATAAAGATACGGCGGTTCTGCCTGCCCCAGCCCCCGCTCCATCACCCGCTCCGTTACTTGCTCCGTCACCCGACGTCAATCGCCCTCTATCAGCCAGTCAAGGCTCCAACACCTCTGCTGAGGGGAGTTGTCGCTCGTTGGCATCTTCCGCTCGTTCAGATGCTCCTTCTCCTGCTACTCCTCTTCAC
Source organism: Staurois parvus (assembly GCF_062004578.1). NCBI lineage: Eukaryota > Metazoa > Chordata > Amphibia > Anura > Ranidae > Staurois > Staurois parvus. The sequence goes on along the minus strand of NW_028318256.1, from coordinate 2,384,474 downwards.
GGATTCCGTCAGCAGTCTTTCTTGGAATCCGTTTCCAAAGGACGACAGTTTGCGAGCACGCACCCGATGGTGCAGAAGCTGAACGTCCTCCTGTCCAAGTTGCTGGTGCTGCAGTCCCTCCCTTTCCAAGTGGTGGACTCAGCACCTTTCCGAGAAATGATGGCTTGTGCCGAGCCGCGGTGGAGAGTGCCAAGCCGGCATTTCTTCGCCAAAAAGGCAGTGCCAGCCCTGCATTCACATGTAGAAGAGATGGTGGGCCAGTCTTTGAGCATGTCGGTCTCTGCCAAAGTGCACGGCAGCATTTACGGCATTTACGGCCCACTGGGTGAACGTGGTGCCGGCACAGCCGCACCAGCAACTTGGACAGGTCACGCCGCTTTTGCCTCCACGTTTGCACGTCCTTGGTCCAGCAAAGATGTCCGCCTCTACCACCTCTTCTTCCGCCGTGTCCTCAGCCGCCACCCCCGTGCCAAGTCCCATTACCCGACCGGCATATCACATGTGCAGGGCGCAACGGTGTCACGCTGTGCTGCACCTGGTATGCCTTGGCGAACGTAGTCACACAGGAGAGGAACTTCTGAGTGTAATGAACAGAGAAATCGACAGATGGCTGTCTCCGCGCAAACTGAAAATCGGAACCATGTTGACCGACAACGGAAAGAACATGCTGTCTGCTCTGCGTCAAGGAAGGTTGTGCCATGCGCCATGCATGGCTCACGTGTTCAATCTGGTTGTCAAGCGGTTCCTAAAATCCACCATCCCACTGCAAGACATCCTTAAAATGTCACGTAAACTTTGCATGCATTTCAGCCATTCCTACACCGCAAAGCACACCCTCCTTGAGCTGCAGCGGCAGAACGGAATTCCACAGCATCGCCTGATCTGCGACGTTGCAACGAGGTGGAATTCAACCCTACATATGTTAGACCGCCTTTACAAACAGCGAAAGGCCATCACCGATTTCCTGATGTTGCAAGCGGATAAAGGTACTCCCCTGTGTAACTTAGATGTCAGCCATTGGCAGCTCATGCGTGACACCTGCCGCTTGCTCAGGCCCTTTGAGGAGGCCACGCTATTCGTGAGTCGGCAGGACTATGGGATGAACGACGTCATTCCTCTGTTGCACGTCCTGGAACAAATGCTGTTAACAATGGCTGGTCAGGGTGCGGTAGACGTGGCGCACAGATCTCAACGCCACATGACCCCTGTGGGGGCAGGACAGGAAGAAGAGGAGGTAGAGGAGGACATTGGTGCTCAGGAATTATTGAGTGAAATGGGTGGTTTTTCCACTCAGCGGACAGGAGTGGAGGAGCAGGAGCATCTGGTAGAGGAGGAGGAGGAGACAGAGGACCCAGACGCACCGTGGCAGTATGCTGTGGAGATGGAGGCAGGGAGTCCCTCGCATTCCTTGGCACAAATGGCCCATAGCATGCTCGGTTGCTTGCGTAGCGACAGCCAAATAATAACCATCAGACAGAGGGATGACTTTTGGCTGTCCACCTTGTTGGACCCTCGCTACCGTTCAAAAATGGTGGCCTTTTTCACACCTGCTGAGAGGGAGGCCAAAATAAAGTACTATAAAAACCACCTATGTAGTCAGTTGGTCTCTGCCTTTCTGCGCCAACGTCCATCCTCAGACACTGTGGGCCCTGTGCGCTCGCAGGAATTGCTTTGTATATCTGTCGCCTTAGGGGCCGCTGTCTGGCGACATAATTTTTTGTCACTGTGTAGACATCTATTTATAGGTCGATGTTTGGCCACAAAAATATATTTAGTAATAACCTAGCCGTTCAGGCCGCTCCCTGAACACCTCGGGAATTGCTTTGTTTATCTGTCGCCTTAGAGGCTGCTGTCTGAACAGCTCATGAATTGCTTTCTATATGTGTCGCCTTTGAGGCCGCTGGCTGGACAGCTGATGAATTGATTTGTATATATGTACTTATTGTCCGCTGTCCGGACAGCTCATGAATTACTTTTTGTATATAGCCTTCCAAACCACTCTCAGAATAAGTCATGATATTCATGCTGTGTATAGCCTTATAGGCCAATGGTCAATCAAGTCATGATTGTTATAGTGTGTATAGCCTTATAGGCCGCTGTCTTTACAACTTTATAATTCCATGCAGTATATAGCCCTATCGGCCACTTTCTGGCATCCAGTTGCTGTAGCCCCCATCACCACACTGTGCCACGGGCCCCTGTACCGCCTTCTCATACTGCTGCCAGATCCATCCTCTGCCATGTGCGTCTTTGTCGTCTGCTCACGCTGCTGGGTTCCAGTTTTAAACCTAGGTCTGTGTATGGCTTCCGAATACTGCTGCCTCCACCGCTACCCTGCGCCATGTGCTTCTGTCGTCTGCTCACGCTGCTGACGGCTTCCGCTTTTTAACCTAGGCCTGTGTATGGCTTCCGAATACTGCTGCCTCCACCGCCACCCTGCGCCATGTGCCTCTGTCGTCTGCTCACGCTGCTGACGGCTTCCGCTTTTTAAACTAGTCCTGTGTATGTCTTCCGAATACTGCTGCCTCCACCGCCACCCTGCGCCATGTGCCACTTTCGGGTCTCCTCACACTGCTGCCAGGTCCATACTGATTCATGGCCCCCTGTACCGGCTCCTCATGAACGTGGTTCAGCAGGTTTGCATCACTTAACGGCAAATCATTGACAAATGCTGGGACGTTCAGTGTTGTGCGCATTAAGCCAGACACCAAAGGGCAGCACAGACCTGTTATTACTCGCTCAAGCATGGCTGAACAAAACCAGTCTCTACCACAAATTGGACCCAGACCTGCCCAGGGTCTCGTAACTAGATTGCACGGAGGAGTAGAGTCCGTTATCGGAATTAAATAGACAAAACGCCACACCAAAAAGAGTGGCCATTTCCAACACTTATTCCAGAAAGAGGAACAACCCGTTTCATATACGGCCCATAGACGTTTCACGTCTGCCACATTCAGTCGATTTAAGACACAAGCTCCACTTCCTGTGGTCTCTGACCGTCGATATACCTTTAAGTGTCAGCTTTGAAGCTATATTCCCTCCGGAGCACTGACACTGGTGCCCTTCCGTCAACATGCCTTTAAGTTTCAGTTTTCAACCATATTCCCCACAGAAGCCAAACTCTTGGGTATCCCAGAAGCTGCTCAGCGGGTCAGGGCAATAAAGCTCCCGGTTCGCAGGTTGTTCCGTCTTATGGATGGAAGTACGACGGTATATGATCTTCTTCGCACCCACGGCATTACCTCATAAAATTTCTGCATTGCATCTGCAATCACAACGCTGACTTCCCGGATCGCCACTCAGCCATTGGACTCTTGATAGTCGTCTCCCCACACTGCTGCTGGGGGGACTTTTTAACCTAGGCCTGTGTATGGCCTTCAATTGAAGCTGCTTCCGCTCCGCCACTCTGCCATTGGACTCTTGATAGTCGTCTCCCCACGCTGCTGCTGGGGGGACTTTTTAACATAGGCCTATGTATGGCCTTTAATTGAAGCTGCTTACGCTCCACCACTCTGCCATGGGCCTCTTGGGTATCCCAGAAGCTGCTCAGCGGGTCAGGGCAATAAAGCTCCCGGTTCGCAGGTTGTTCCGTCTTATGGATGGAAGTACGACGGTATATGATCTTCTTCGCACCCACGGCATCACCTCATAGAATCTCTGCATTGCATCTGCAATCACAACGCTGACTTCCCGGATCGCCACTCAGCCATTGGACTCTTGATAGTCGTCTCCCCACACTGCTGCTGGGGGGACTTTTTAACCTAGGCCTGTGTATGGCCTTCAATTGAAGCTGCTTCCGCTCTGCCACTCTGCCATTGGACTCTTGATAGTCGTCTCCCCACGCTGCTGCTGGGGGGACTTTTTAACCTAGGCCTGTGTATGGCCTTCAATTGAAGCTGCTTCTGCTCCGCCACTCTGCCATTGGACTCTTGATAGTCGTCTCCCCACACTGCTGCTGGGGGACTTTTTAACATAGGCCTCTGTATGGCCTTCAATTTAAGCTGCTTACGCTTCGCCACTCTGCCATGGGCCCCTGTACCGCATCCTCTTGCTGCTGCCAGGTCCAGAGTGTGTCATGGGTCCCTGTACGGCCTCCCATTGCTGCTGACTTCATCGCCAGACTCTGCCATGTGCTACTTTCAGGTCTCCTTACACTGTTGGTGGGTTCCATTTTGTGATAGGGTGCTGTATGGCCTTCCATTGCTGCTGCCTCCACCGCCACCCTGCGCCATGTGCCTCTGTCGTCTGCTCACGCTGCTGACGGCTTCCGCTTTTTAACCGAGGCCTGTGTTTGGCTTCCGAATACTGCTGCATCCACCGCCACCCTGCGCCATGTGTCTCTGTCGTCTGCTCACGCTGCTGACAGCTTCCGCTTTTTAACCTAGGCCTGTGTATGGCTTCAGAATAATGCTGCCTACACCGCCACCCTGCGCCATGTGCCTCTGTCGTCTGCTCACGCTGCTGCCAGGTCCATACTGATTCATGGCCCCCTGTACCGGCTCCTCATGAACGTGGTTCAGCGGGTTTGCATCACTTAACGGCAAATCGTTGACAAACGCTGGAACGTTCATTGTTGTGCGCATTAAGCCAGACACCAAAGGGCAGCACAGACCTGTTATTACTCGCTCAAGCATGGCTGAACAAAACCAGTCTCTACCACAAATTGGACCCAGACCTGCCCAGGGTCTCGTAAGTAGATTGCACGGAGGAGTAGAGTTCGTTATTGGAATTAACTGTGAGGGACTTTTAAACCTAGGCCTGTGTATGGCCTTCAATTGAAGCTGCTTCTGCTCCGCCACTCTGCCATTGGACTCTTGTTAGTCGTCTCCCCACGCTGCTGCTGGGGGGACTTTTTAACATAGGCCTCTGTATGGCCTTCAATTTTAGCTGCTTACGCTCCGCCACTCTGCCATGGGTCCCTGTACCGCCTCCTCATGCTGCTGCCAGGCCCGTAATCTGCCATGGGCCCCCGTACCGACTCCTCATGCTGCTGCCAGGCCCGTAATCTGTCATGGGCCCCTGTACTGCCTCCTCATGCTGCTGCCAGGTCCAGAGTGTGTCATGGGTCCCTGTACGGCCTCCCATTGCTGCTGTCTCCATCGCTACACTCTGCCATGTGCCACTTTCAGGTCTCCTCACACTGCTGGTGGGTTCCATTTTGTCATAGGGTGCTGTATGACCTCCCATTGCTGCTGCCTCCACCGCCACACTGTGGCTCCACACTCTGGTTTTGGCCCCGTGACTGCCCAAATGAGTGAAGTGTGCGGTGATTCTAAGATCGACGGCACTCATCTGCATGTCATACTGACTGACAGTATTATTTCTCTTCCCCAGCAGACTCCAAGGGCATTTAAATTAAAGGTACAGTGTTCTGCACTAATATAAAGGCTCTCTGAAGCCTAGAAACACCCTTTTTATAAGTTAAATTCGCAGCGAATATATTCGGCACAAAGCGAATTTAATCGGCGAATTCGGCGAATCAGCCGAACCGAATTTTTGAATAATTCGCTCATCTCTAGTAAAAATTTTGAAACCCATTTATCATTTTCCTTCCACTTTACAATTATGTGCCACTTTGTGTTGGTCTATCACATAAAATCCCAATATAATACATTTACGTTTTTGGCTTTAATATGGCAAAATGTGGAAAATTTCAAGGGGGTATGAATACTTTTTCAAGGCACTGTATACCTTTTGTAACTGCATTAACCTGTATTTACTGTATAATCTAAGAATAAACTAAATAATATTGCAAAATATTTAGATAAAAATGAGACTTAACAAAACTAAGATTGAGGGGTATAAAAGAGGAATTCTGTTGTATGTCACTAACCGGTTCTTTCCAGTTTGTGCTAACTGTCTTACTCATATATTTGTGTTTTCTCATTCTTGTTTGTTCTTATTTACAGATTGGAGAACTCTTTAAAAGTAAACAGTATAGTTCCTGAAATTCAGCGTTTTCAAATCCAAGATAGTTCACAATTCTGAACCCATCAAACAAAACTGGCTTCTTGTTTCCTGTGATGTCACTGTTCACTCCCATTGGAATCACTGGTGTTATAGTAGTTCTGTCTGTACCTTTTATTGCTGGAAAGGAGGTTAAGGGTGTTGTGGTACTAGTTTGTAACATTTATAACATGTTTTTACTGGTAAAGTAGTGAATTATTTTTGATACCTAAAAAGCAATAAGCCACTTTTTATTGTTCAGGCGTTTTATTCATTTTAAAGAGACACAGTCTAGTTGATTCTGACTGTAGTCAACATTCAGAAAACAGATTGGCTGTGAAGTACTCTATGCAAGTGCGCACAGTAATCCCAGGGCAAAATGATATGGGATTAATGTGATAGGGTAATTCAATGAGTAATGCTGATATGCAAAGAATAGTAACCCTTAGCAACCGGTTGGTTTTACTTTCATGAGTTTGGACCAATCCAAACAATACGATATAGTTGGTTTCTATGGGTTATTCCAATCTGCACAATGTATCATTAAGTAAAACAATATTTAAAGCCATACCTGCAGATGCACTACAAGGATTCCCTTGGAGAAGAATATGATAGTCGAATGAAACAAACCAGAAGAGAAATGTGCTGCTTCTTCTATTGCATGACAATCACAAAACAGAATACAAACCTCCTACTATGGAAGGTGGGGAAGTCTGGTGTTTTTACTATACAAAGCCTCAATTTTTAACGTACGCTATAACTGGATACAAAAGTTGTGTAAAATTCCTACAGTGCACAGAAGAATTCATAGAACAGATAAAGCTTTATGTAAATTTATAGTAATGTATCAAGGATGTACACATGTTTACAAGCAATAAGGCAAATAAAGTACATTCACAAATGTATCAGTTCATACAACAGTTTAAAACTAACATTAACTAGATCTTACAATGTTAGCTGTGTTTTCTATCAACATATACAAATAATAACCCTTTGAAAGGTTTAGAATCCATATTTTGTACAGAGTGTGCTGGGAATGTATCATGGTTCTTTTGTTTGTGTGAGTATAGATATTTCTTGCACCCATTGAAAGTTTATATATAAACAAAAGGTGTATTGGTCTAATCTATGGCATAAAGTCAGTGTCCTGACTCCAATAGCATGACCAAATTTTACATCTGCACCCAAACAACAAATCTTTTGGATACGAGGTGGTATCAAAAAGTTTCAAGACTAGTTTTGTAACACACCAACAGATGGCAGCACAAGGCTGCACTCACAGTCACAGGGTGCACCAACCTTCATAAGTCAGAGTGCAAAAAACCATCGTCCTGTGTACATCGGGAGCTGTGAAACTGGTGCTATTCTGGCCATGTGTGTTACCACGTCTATTTCATCATGGACAGCAAGTTAGAACAAAAAGCAAATGTGAAATTCTCCATTAAACTGGGCAAATCCCCCACAGAGACGGTTGACAATGAGTCGTTCAAGGTGTTTTGAGTGGCACGCATGCTAACAGAGTGGAAGAACATCACTGGAAGACAATGAGAGATCAGGAAGACCTTCAACAAGCTCGACCCCCAAAAATGTTGAAACCATTTGGCAACTTGTGCATGACGATTGTCTGAGAACAATCTCCAACATTACTGCCATTGTTAGTGTTTTATATGGAACAGTCGAGGCAATCCTCACGTGTAATTTGAACATGTGCCATGTTGCTGCCAAGTTTGTCTCCAGGCTTCTGACCCAGGAGCAGAAGGAACACTGCATCGAAGTCTGCCAAGAACTCTGTCAGCATGCTGTGGATGACCCGTCCTTCATGTTGAAGATCATTACCAGTGACGAAACTTAGGTGTACGGGTTTCACACAGAATTTCATGCTTGCTATTTGTTCTAACTTGCTGGCCATGATGAAATAGCAGATGTGGTAACGTACGTGGTCAGAATAGCATCAATTGCACAGCTTGCGTTGTACACAGGATGATGTCTTTTGGCACACTGACTTATGAAGGTTGGTGCTCCTTGTGACTGTGTGTGCAGCCTTGTGCTGCCATCTGTTGGCTGGCATGATACAAAACTAGTCTCGAAACTTTTTGATACCACCTTGCACATATTCTCCAAACTGATTGGATCTGGATTAAAGCATTTAGCTTTCCATGCCTTGCAGATTCTGTGGCACTATTCAAATGCTATGTTCCTGGGATATGTTTGCTTGTTTATTAGCAAGAGTTTGTATATTTTCTTCCATTTCGATGTTGTGAATGCTGAGCCACTTTAAGTGGCTTTCTTATACTGCTTATGGTGCTTTTGCTGTATGAGGTGTGAACCACTTAACCTCCAGAGAGTTCTGGACATATCCTGTGATAAACTAACCTTGCTTCCCTGTGAATGGCTTTGTACCATCATTTTCCTACCTCACCCAATTGTGCTGTCATTCCATGTTGTTATCTGCCTTGAACACTACATTAGTAGCTATCCCAAATGGGTCAGCACTATAGAAGCTATATGCAAGTTTTCTGTAATTCTTAAATGTTACACCTTGTACACTAAACACTATTTTCTTAACAAAAATATTTCCTCTATGTGGCTCACTAAGGAAAATAAAAGCCTCTTTACACCTAAGTGTTTGTGTTTGATTGTTCTGTGCTTTTCGTTGCAATATTTAGCTATGCAGGAGAAAATGGAATGGGCTTGCATTATTGCCATTATTACAATGATGCCCTCTAATGTCAATTTGGATGCCAGAAATTGTCAGTTTTGAGTAGCTGCGGCAGAAAAGAATAGAATTCGGGGAATCCAGGCCATTACGTCCCCAACGCTAAGTGAGGTCTTTGTCTCAGACAGAGACTGCTTGCCTGTGATTGTCAGATACCACTGTAGGCTGCCAAAGGTCTTACTGCAACACCCATGACCAGGCATTGCAAAGAACACAGCCACACTGCATCTTCCAGCATATATAGGGCCCTGTTCACATATACTGCAGTGACCTACATTTTACCGCACTGGAAGAATGCAGGTCACTGTAAGGATACACAAAAGACAATTGTTTTCTATGTGTCCTGCTCACAGCACAATGCTGGTGTTATGTGCGGTGTGTTGTGTTAAAATGCTACATGCATGTCTTTTAACGCAATGTAAAGCATTAATGTAACAATAAATCTTCACTTTTTTAAAATGAAAATAACAAACAAGTCACACCACCTGCTCTGTGCAATAATTTTGCCCAGTGCAGTCCTGATCCTCCTCTCGCTGGCTCTCCAGGCCTCTCTATGGTGAGTGCCAAAGGCGGCTTTTCATGGGGACACCCGTGTGGGCTCACTCCTGAGCCACCTTGTTTGTGTCTATTGACACAGACTGGGTGGCTCAGTCCTGCCCCCTGCTCCCTTGTCACAGCATTTGATTGACAGCAGCGGGAGACAATGGCTCCTGGTGCTATCAATCTCCCCAGTGAGGAGAGAGACAGTGGTGAGTGCAGCTGCTCTTGTGCACATCGCTGGATTGGAAGGCTCAGGTAAGAATAAGGGGGGGGGGGGCTGGGGGGAATCAGGCAACACTAAAGGGTCTTTATCTTAATCCATAGAATGCATTACTGTAGAAACCTTAAGGCTTTAGAACCAGTTTAAATGCACATCGGTGCAAAGCAGGTCCATTGAGAGAAAAAAAATTCTTCCTTACAAGAAGCCATAGAGAGTGTGCAGTGGAAAGCTGGCATGGTTTATAGAAATAGATGAGTGACATTGTAAATCCTAGTATAAGTTCCAAAACTGCTCTTTACCCTCATGTGTGAGCTGTGGATGCACCCAGTAGAGCTGTTTGGCTTGCCCAATCTCTTTATCTGCCTCTTCATTCATGGTATAGCTAGCACAATCACACTGATTAGGGATGTTTCGCTAGACATTCCATTAGCCAATGCCTCTCTAAGACAAAAATGTGTTCGTCTCTGCCACTCTCTATTTTTCTCCCCACTCCTTCTCTCAACCCACAAACAGCAAGAAAATTGATGTGATATCAGAGGAAATAACCTGCAACATGCATAGCAATTTAATGTGCATAAAAACGTGCCAACACATTAAAATGTGCCTAAACATGCATAAAAATGCATGTCGAAGCATGTCAATAGATGGCAAAATTTTGAAGCAAATATTTTTGTACAAACAGGCTCAGGCTTTATTGTAGTTGAAAGTACATGGCCCCTGTACAATAACACCTCAAAACCTTATACATTCTGGTAGATGAATTGTGGCTGCATTCTTTGCAGTTGTGTATTTAGGTTTTGTACTGCTCTAAGCAACACAAAAATTGTCTGCCCCCCAGACACCGACCAACAGAACCCCCCCCCCTTTCCCCCCTCTGGTGGAGAGAGCCTGACATTGACCAACAACACTCCTGCCCCCCACCCGGGAGCCAGGCTCTACATACACCATCAAGCAGCCCACAGCCTCTCTCAAATCCCACCTGGTCCCCATGGTGTGTCCTTTCTTTCATCCCTTCTTCTGGGGGGAGGTGCTGCCCCCTGAAAAATGCTGCCTTAGGCAAGTGCCTTGTTTGCCTTGTTGTAAATACATCCCTGATTATTTGCATTGAAGCACCACAAAAGGACAGGAGTAAAATGTAAGGATATAGAGCCTGCAACCTTGCATTGTTCTTTTGTGTGTGCAGCAGTGAAAAAGATACATTCATTTTTGAGTGCAGCTCAGAGCCAGAGTCACATTTATTATGCTGCCTATAACAAAACATGTAGAAGAAATAAGCAATGCATAGGCACCAAAGTGCTCTCAGTCCAACAATGTGAACATACTTACTAAACGGAATAGGAAATCTGCTTTACTGTCCAATCAGCTTCTCCAGAGGAAACCCAGTATTTATCTATGCTGTGGATGACAAGGCTGGCTTAACCGAAATACAAATCTTTAGTTAGTTAAGACAATTCAAATACACTATATTGCCAAAAGTTTTGGGACACCTGCGTTTACACGCACATGAACTTTGATGGCACCCCAGTCTTTTCCTTATTTCCCTGGTATAAATCCCTCCTGGTCTGAATGAATCCATTCCAGCATAAACTCGTTCATCCTAGTAGCAATGACTTTTGCATATCATTTCGTGTCAATATTTAATAATGATATTGGTCTATAGCTGGTGTATTGAGATGGATCGTTACCTTCTTTAGGAATAATAGTAATATGTGCCAGAAATTACTCTTTCCTCATTTCCATCCCTTCTCCTAATGCATTCATATACAGGCACATTTTGGGCACTAGTATTTATTACATTTCCTGTAGTATTTCACTGTATATCCATCTGGTCCCGAACTCTTCCCTGCCACTGTACTATTTAATGCTATTTGTATTTCTTCTTGTGTTATTGATCTTTCAAGTATTGACAATTGTTGTTCTTCCAATCTAGGCAATCCTGCTGCTTTTAAATATGTCCGTATTTTTGTTCTTCTATCTCCCTTCAGATCCTCTTTGTCTTTAGATTTAACCGCATACAATAAGCTATAGTATTTTTGAAATACATTAGCAATCATTTTTGTTGGATATACCATCTCTGCCGTTTTATTTCTTATCTTCTGTATGTAATTTACTGATTTATTTTTCCTAAGTATCCTTGTCAGATTTTTTCCTGGTCTATTCCCCCATTGATATCTTTCTTTTGCTACCATATTGAAAACCTTTTTTGTTTCCTGTTCCATTAACTCACTTAGTTCTGCCCTCTTTAATTATATCTTATGTTGTACCTCCATTTCTGTTCTCCATTGTTCTAATTCATATAGTTCCTCAATTAGTATTCTTATTTTTTCCAACTGTTTCCGCCCCTATGGAAATCAGAATACCCCCTATATATGCCTTATGGGCTTCCCATATTGTGGCCAACGAGACACCCTCCGTTTAATTTGTATTCTATTTCTTTTTTTATCCTCGCTTCTGTCTCTTGATCCTGTAGAAATGTCTTGTTTAACTTCCAAGCATTTAATTTTTCCAAGTCTCCTCTCATTTTCAACTTCTTTGTGACTGTTGCATGATCTGATAATGATGTAACCTCAATATTAGTCTTGAACAATGACTCTAATAATCTATGCTCTATCATTATATAATCCAGCCTAGAATATGTTGCATGAACAGAGGAATAGAACGTATAATCCCTTACTCCAGGGTGCTTTGTTCTCCACGTGTCTATCAATTGGCTTTGATGTAGCATCCTTTTTATAGACCTTAGTCGTTTACCTCCATCTCTCTGCACATGCGAAGAAGTATCCAGCTGAGGATTCATACAGAAATGAAAATCCCCTGCCACAACCAAGTTACCTCTTTTAAAATCCCTTAATTTCCTTAACATATTGTGACAGTAGACAGGTGAAATCACCTGTTTGCGTCCTGGATGGACGATACATTTGTCCAAGGTTTAGACCAGGGGTGGGCAAACTTTTTGACTTGAGGGCCGCAATGGGTTCATATATTGGACCCGGGGGCCGGACCAAGAGTAGATGAATGATGTGTATGTGTCATCCATAGTAAGTATAGTAATATTCCCCCATAGTAAGCATAGTAATTAATCCCCCATATAGTAATTCATCCCCCATATAGTAATTCATCCCCCATAGTAATTCATCCCCCATATAGTAATTTATCCCCCCCATAGTAATTCATCCCCCATATAGTAATTCATCCCCCCTATATTAATTCATCCCCCCTATAGTAATTCATCCCCCATATAGTAATTCATCCCCCAGAGTAATTCATCCCCCCTATAGTAATTCATCCCCCCCATAGTAATTCATCCCCCATATAGTAATTCATCCCCCATATAGTAATTCATCCCCCATATAGTAATTCATCCCCCATAGTAATTCATCCCCCATATAGTAATTCATCTCCCATAGTAATTCATCCCCCCTATAGTAATTCATTCCCCATATTAATTCATCCCCCATATTAAGTCCCCCCTGTGTCAATTCACTTACCTTTGCTCCGCGCGTTCCTCTCGCCGTGTTCCCGCGCCGTTCCGGTGTAGCATGAAAATCTGTCTCCTATGAGGATCTGTCCCCCTCAACGTATCTGCGCATGTGCCAGTTTCAGGCATTAGCAGCCGATCGGCGATCTCCGGCACATGCGCAGATACGTCGAAAGGGACAGATCCTCATAGCTCCGCGGGCCGGATTAAAAGGTCCGCCGGGCCGTAGTTTGCCCATTGCTGGTTTAGACTCTATGGGGATTTGTTCCACTAGAGGGAAGTGCTGAGTCCTTCAGCACTGAGGTAATGAGCCCAGCTGAAGGTAGTGGGCTCATTAAGACCATTATAAAACTTCCCAGCCTCCTTAGGGAGTGGCTCCAACCTGGAACCAGATCTGTGCCTGAACTGACTGGGGAGCAACATACTATCTGAGTGCAGTGAGACAAAAGCCTGTGTGGCTAGCCTCCAGCTACCAGCGACTAGGTATAGCATCAGGCTGTACCTAGTGGATAGCTAGGGAAGCTATTTGTACAGTAAGTAGCCAAGTTGGCCAGGATTTTATTTGATGTTTCTTTTTGGTTTGACGGTTTCCTGTAAATATTGTAAATAAAAACTGCACCATTTTGTTTTTCACCTCCACTGTTGTTGTGCTGTGCCTGTGTTTTTGTGTTGTGCACCCATCCAGGGGGTCACACACACCCACTGCCGAGCGAACCCCGTTACATATAATGGAGGACCGCGGGCAGTTCGTGGTAACTAAAGGCCAGCATGGAGGAGATAATAAAACAGTTGGCTCTGGCGAATGCCAATCAACAACAGACTAATGCAAGTCTCCAGAAGAGCATTGCAGCCCAGCAGAGAACCCTGGAGGCCGTCATGAAGCAGCTCCAGCAGAGGCAGCAGATTGAGGCTGGTAGTGATTCTGGTAATACACCATCATTTTGTGTGGGCCGTTTATTGCCAAAAATGACTGGAGATGATGATCCTGAGGTGTTTCTAATCACATTTGAACGGACTGCTGAAAGGGAAAAGTGGCCTAAGGAACAGTGGGCTGGATTGATGGCCCCATTATTAACTGGGGAGTCACAAAAAGCTTACTATGACATGAAGCCGGACCAAGCCAAAGACTATGATGTGCTGAAAGCGGAAATTTTGGCATGATTGGGTGTTACCCTTGCTGTCCGTGCTCAGCGTGTGCATAATTGGACTTATAAGCTTGGGAAACCTCCCAGGTCACAGATGTATGATCTCATTCACCTGAGCAGGAAGTGGCTGCAGCCAGAGACTTTTACCACCCCAAAAATTGTGGAACGTGTCGTTATGGATCAGTTCCTAAGGTCTCTGCCTAATGCCATTCAAAAGTGGGTCAGTCATGGAGACCCAGAGACAGGACAAGCTTGTGGATCTAGTGGAGAGATACTTGGCTACAGAGAACCTGACCTCCTCTTCCATAGACTCATGGACTTTCCACCCTAAGACCAGACCATCCCCAGCGGCGGATAAGATGATACCAAGGGGAGAGGGTGGGAGTATTACCCAATGTCTGGCAAGAGCGGCCAGGAAGGTCAAGGCCGCAAGAGGCAGCGAAAAAGGTTATTTGTTACCGCTGCCGGCAAGAGGGACATATTGCAGCCAATTGCCCAGTGCTGGATGAGCCAATGCAATGTGGGACAGACGTCAGTCGCTGTTTGCGACAGTGGTATGCACTGCCAGCCAGGGCACCGAGAAACATTTGTGTAAAATGGCTATTAGTGGAAGTAATGTTGTCTTGCTGGATTCAGGTAGCCTGGTAACCTTGATAAAAGAGGAAATAGTCATTACAGAGGTCTCTGGGCATAAAAAGGTGGCTGTTATTTGTGTGCATGGGGACACCAGGGAGTATCCAGTGGCAACCGTGTTTTTTGAGACCCCCAAAGGTAACCTGTCTCATCAGGTAGGATTGGTGCCTCACTTACCACATGATGCCATTGTGGGGAGGGATATTCCAAAATTCTGGGAACTCTGGGACTGTCCTGACACCCCCACTGTCTCCCCTTCAGACCAGGAAGGTGAATTCCAGAAAACCTCTGAGTGTGGTGAGGTCTCTCCCAAGTTCCCCTTGTCGGTACTAGCCGGGGAGACCCAAGGAACTGGGGAGGAGCCTGCCTCTTCAGACAAGAACCTGCCTGGCTGTTGCATTTTCGGACTTGGAGGTTCATAGGGAATATTTTGCCACCAAACAGTTGAAAGACCCCACACTGATAAAAGCAAGGGAAAATGTGGTAAAACTAGATGGCGAACTAGTGAGCCCAGAGAAAACCTGTGCTTATCCGTACTTCCTGGTGGAAAGGGACCTACTCTATCGAGTCGCTCAAGGGGCGGAAGAAACCATTGAGCAACTGGTGGTGCCCAGCCCTTACAGGAAGTTGGTGTTGGAGTTGGCTCATGGACACATCCTTGGGGGTCATTTGGGTGCGGAGAAAACACGGGAAAGAGTATTGCAGCGGTTCTATTGGCCTGGGGTCATTAAGGAGATAGAAAATTACTTTTCCTCTTGCCCTGTGTGTCAGAAGTCGGCCCCTATGCCCCATTTCCGTAGTCCACTCGTACCTTTTCCCATCATTGAGGTTCCTTTTGAAAGGATTGCAATGGATTTGGTAGGTCCGCTGGTGAAGTCCACTAGGGGGCATCAGTACAGGTTGGTCATACTCGACTATGCCACCCGCTATCCAGAGGCGATTCCACTCCGAAATACCTCTGCCAAGACGATAGCTAAGGAGCTTTTCTTGTTTTCAGCCTAGTGGACCAGGGAACCCCCTTTAAGTCCCGGGTGATGAAAGAACTGTGCAAACTGTTCAAGGTAAAACAATTGCGCACCTCTGTGTATCATCCCCAAACAGACGGGTTGGTTGAAAGGTTCAACAAAACCCTGAAACAAATGTTAAGGAAGGTGGTAGATAAGGATGGAAAGGGTTGGGATTATTTAATACCCTATTTGATGTTTGCCATCCGGGAGGTACCCCAGTCCTCTACAGGGTTTTCACCTTTTGATTTGCTTTATGGGAGACACCCAAGGGGGTTGCTAGATATTGCCAAAGAAACTTGGGAAAGTGAGAGTTCCCCCCACCAGAGTGTGAGCACGTCGCCCAAATGCAAGATAAAATTGCCCAGGTAATGCTGATCGTAAAGGAACATTTGGCCCAAGCGCAGTTAGCGCAGCAGAGGGTGTACAATCGGGTGGCCCTGACCAGGTCGTTTGCCGAAGGCGATAGAGTGCTAGTGCTAATCTCTACGGTTGAAAGCAAATTCCTGGCCAAATGGCATGGCCCATACGAGGTAATTGAGAGAGTGAGCGAGGTGAATTACAGGGTCAGACAACCAGGAAGGCGAAAACCTGAACAGATCTACCACATTAATCTGTTGAAGGCCTGGAGGGACAGGGAATCCCTAGTTGCAGAGGCTTTGTCACCAGCGCCATCTGACTGCTTGGTTCCGGAGGTTGGAATAGCAGTCACGCTATCTACCACTCAACAACAGGAAGTTAAAGAGTTTGTGCTCCGCAACACGAAGGTTTTTTGTGAGCTGCCGGGACAAACGGGTGGAGCATAACATTATCACCCCACCGGGTGAAAGGGTAAAACTAAAACCCTATAGAATCCCAGAGGCCCGTCGGGAGGCAATACATGGGGAAGTGCAGAGAATGCTTGATTTGGGGGTGATAGAGAAGTCCCAGAGTGACTGGTCCAGCCCCATAGTGTTGGTGCCCAAACCGGATGGGAGCTGGCGATTTTGTAATGACTTCCGACAGTTAGATAAAGTTACAAAGTTTGACACCTACCCCATGCCGAGGATAGATGAATTAATCGACCGACTGGGAGCAGCCCGGTACATGACGACGCTCGATTTGACCAAAGGATATTGGCAGATTCCCTTGGCTAAGTCAGCCAAGGAGAAGACTGCATTTGTAACCCCAGAAGGGTCATTCCAGGATAGAAGAATGGCGTTCGGGTTACAGAATGCACCGGCCACCTTTCAGCGCAAAATGGATCAAATTCTTTGTCCCCATCAGAAGTATGCTGCAGCTTACCTGGACGATGTGATTGTCCATAGCGCAGATTGGGCCTCACATTTGCCAAAAGTTCAGGCTGTACTAGATTCAATACGGAAAGCTGGGTTTATGGCCAACCCAAAGAAGTGTACTATTGGACAGGAAGAGGCCAAGTACCCTGGGTACACTATTGGGAGAAGAGTAATAAAACCCCATATCAGCAAAGTCGAAGCCATACAGAGTTGGCCACGCCCAAATAAGAAGCAGGTACAGGCTTTTCTAGGAATTGCTGGCTACTATCGGTGATTCATTCCCCATTTTGCTTCTCTGCCAGTAACCCTAACCAACCTGACAAAAGGGAAGGAGTCGGTCAGGGTTAAGTGGTCCCCAGATGCTGAAGCAGCCTTCCAGTCTTTAAAAAGGGCCTTATGTAGCCAGCAAGTGCTATACTCACCAGACTTTGTGGTCCAGATGGATGCATCCGATGTTGGCTTAGGAGCAGTGTTGTCCTAGGTTTGGAAGGGGGAGGAGCACCTGGTAATCTACCTCAGAAGAAAGCTAAAATCTCATGAGGAAAATTACGCCACGATTGAGAAGGAGTGTTTAGCAGTAAAGTGGGTTCTAGATTCCCTTTGGTACTATCTGCTAGGCAGACATTTTGTCCTGGTCATGGATCACGCTCCCTTGAAATGGATGGCTCAAAATAAAGAGACCAATAGAAGGGTAAATAGGTGGTTCCTGGCCCTACAAGAATTTAACTGCACGGTAAAGCATCGCCCTGGAGTTCAGATGGGAAATGTGGATGCTTTATCCCGGGTTCATGCCTGCCTGACTACTGGTGTGACTACTGGTGTTACAACCCCAAGGTTGAAACAAGAGGGGGGGGGGAATGTGACAGTAGGCAGGTGAAATCACCTGGTTGCGTCCTGGATTGATGATACATTTGTCCAAGGTTTAGACTCTATGAGAATTTTTCCACTAGAGGGAAGTGCTGAGTCCTTCAGCACTGAGGTAATGAGCCCAGCTGAAGGTAGTGGGCTCATTAAGACCATTATAAAACTTCCCAGCCTGCTTAGGGAGTGGCTCCAACCTGGAACCAGATCTGTGCCTGAACTGACTGGAGCAACATACTATCTGAGTGCAGTGAGACAAAAGCCTGTGTGGCTAGCCTCCAGCTACCAGCGACTAGGTATAGCATGAGGCTGTACCTAGTGGATAGCTAGGGAAGTTATTTGTACAGTAAGTAGCCAAGTTGGCCAGGATTTTATTTGATGTTTCTTTTTGGTTTGACGTTTTCCTGTAAATATTGTAAATACACTGCACCTTTTTGTTTTTCACCTCCACTGTTGTTGTGCTGTGCCTGTGTTTTTGTGCTGTGCACCCATCCTGGGGGTCACACACACCTGCTGCCGAGCGAACCCCGTTACAATATCTTCAAAGTACATCATCAGGTTCTTATTTGGACAGTAAATTTCCCCCTTAGAACCAAAAAAACGACTCTCTGGGTCCACCATCCTGTCTTCTTTAGTAAATCTTACATTTTTTGCTATCCCAATAGCTACTCCCTTAGCTCTTTTCATTGATAAATCCCCATAATACCGGGTTAGATATTCTTTTGATTGTAACTTAACTTTAATATCATGAGATATGTGTCTCTTGTAAAAATACATTTATTGAATGTTGATAAATTTCCCTAATAATCTTTGAGTTTCAGGGTCTTCCCCTTGCCCCCTCCCTTGCATTCCCACCTCCCCTTTCCCCCCACATCCCACCTCCCTCCATCCTCCCTTCCCACCTCCCTCCCCAAATGAGAACCTGTGACCAACATGTAGCCCTTGGATTCATTGTGGTTTTAACCCCACCCTCGATCCTTTTATTTGGGGTATGACTCTGTCTATGGTCACCTCCCACACCCCTCTCTCTCCTACAGGGCGTGGGTTCAGAAGTATGTCAGACCACCGTGTATCCTGCCACTACTATATCTATCTCTACAAAACTCCCTCCTGTCCTCTCTTCCCTTTTCCCTCATCTCTCCTCCCCAATTAAAGTGCTAACTTCTTACTCTGCCCCATCAAATAAATTGCTCTCATTCATAAAGTCTCTTAGAAAAGATTATTATTGTCCTTTTTACTCCAATTCTCTCATCTATGTTGCAGTCTTTTCCTCGTTACTATTTGCCACCTTTCCTTTTCCAATCCCATCTTCTCCTTTTGCCTTTCTGACCATTCTGAGATATCAGGTACCTGAAGTTCTAATCTTTCACAGAAATCCTAGAGATCTTCTGGGAATCTCAATCTAGCTGAAC
The DNA here is from genome assembly GCF_062004578.1 of Staurois parvus. NCBI lineage: Eukaryota > Metazoa > Chordata > Amphibia > Anura > Ranidae > Staurois > Staurois parvus. The sequence goes on along the minus strand of NW_028318256.1, from coordinate 2,365,242 downwards.
AAGCATCTCTCCATCCAACCAAACAGGCTGGGAAACCCCAGGTATATTGAATGTTCTTTGATCGCATTTCTCCCAGAAGCTGTTACAGGGATCTCCTTCTTGCTAGTGTTTCAGGGGCTATATCCACATAGATTTGCAGATTCGCTCCTCCGTATGTTATTGATGGTATCCCTCTCATCTTCTCCTATATTCTTACTTTGTCTTCCATTAGACACTCCTTGGGCTCTTCTTTTCCTGTGTACTCTATCAAATTTCAATTGCTCTGTTACGGGTCTGTCTATTATTGGATTTAGCACTTTATTACATCTCTTAGATCTTTTCCTTGGGATGCTTCAGGTAACCCCGAATCCTCAAGCTGTTCCTTCTCTTTCTGTTCTCATGTTCTTCTAACTTCAGTTCTCTTATTAATTGGCTGTGTTTATCCAGCATTTCTTCCGTTTCCTCAACTCGGGTTAGGACCTGTCCCAAGTCTTTATGTAACATTGCCATATCACTTTTTATAGAAAGTTTCAACTTGGCGAACATATCTGCCATTTCCAATTTTGTAGGCATTTGTAAACATCCACCTTGTTCTTCCATGTTCGTTGCCTCCACCTCTCCTTCCATATTTAAGATTTCTTTATCATGCGTTGCATCCGTTGTTTCTGTTGACAGACTTAGTTGATCTTCACTATTATTTCCTATTGCTTGTCTTCCACTGACATCCTGTTGTCTCTCCGGGGTTTGACTTCCAGGACTTTTTTCTTATGGAGGCATATATATTTTGATTGTGCTTGTACTTATTTTAGGTGTCTTTACTCCTCCTCCTTTTACTGATTTACTCTTCATTATGCTTTATCAGTTATTCATTTTTTTTTTTTTTCTTAACTTACTTTACACCTGGGTTTCCCTATTACTTTCAGCACAGAGAGATATGAATAAATGAGTGTAGCCCGGCTTGGCCACTTCTATCTTTTATCACTACTTTAGCAAAAGTATACTGTTGTAAGCCTGCTATGTGACCCCCCCCCCCCCCCCCCCCGGCTCACTTTCCCACCACTTTCTGTGCAGCGTTTTCACTGATCACTTGCTTTCCTAGTCCACACACATATACTGTCGAATTCCTATTCAATATGAGCACTCACCACACTCCAGCTTCTGCTGTTACCCTCTTTAACCTCCCTAGCAGTATGATTATGTCAATATTTCTGTGCTCAAAGCAGTACATTGTTTTGCATGGAAATATGTTGTTTTTTTATTGTAGGCCTGTAATTCTTAGGAATAACTCACTGTAATCTGTCCAAACAAGGGTCCAATAAACATTCCCGTGTATGATAAAATTTTAAACACGAAATCATAAATTATAAAATATAATCATAAAAAATAATATAATAATAAATTTAATTCAATAATATGTTCAAACCAAAAACACTGACATTTGAAATATAGCACCAAGTTCGCACATCACAAAGCTTAGTCGCAAAATTGTTTTCAGTGTCTGATGACGAATTTCCCCACAAACCATATACCATGTGGAAATAAAAATGAAACCAAAATGATGCAGCGCTACCCTAATAAAAAAAATGGCGAAAACAAAGTGACATAAATATAGACTGTTTTTCGCTCCATAAGATGCACCTGACCATAAGATGCACCTAGGTTTTAGAGGCAGAAAACAAGAAAAAAAATATTCTGAACCAATGGACTGCAGACATAGTACAGGAGATGACCAGGGACTTCAGACATAGTACAGGAAATGACCAGAGACTGCGGACCTTTGGGGTGGGAGGGGGAGTGGGTACCTGAATTTAACAGGTACCCGCTCCCACTTCTGCGGAGTTGTCCTCCCTTTAGTGTGGGCACCTGGCTGACAGCTGTCCCAGAAGACACCGTACCATTCACAAAGCGCAGCGCTTCTCGCGCATGCACACTGGGCACCCGGCTGTCACAGCCGAGAGCCCACACTAAATAAGCCGGCGCAGGAAGTCTGCGCAGCGCTGGACCGAGGAACACGTAAGGTTCTGCTGCAGAGAAGAGACGAGTGGCCGGCCCGGTATTCTGACACGGCGGCAATGGAAATACCGGACCGGCCGCTCCATAAGACGCATTGACATTTTCCCCCCTTTTTTGGGGGGAAAAAAGTGCGTCTTATGGAGCAAAAAATATGGTATATGTGACAAAAAAAATCAGTGGATTGATCCTCTCTGGGGATCTCAATATAAAGTGACATAAAATATATATACAGTTGTGTTCAAAATAATAGTGTGTTGAAAAAAGTGAATAAAGCTCAAAATCCTTCTAATAGCTTTTATTTCCATACACACAAATGCATTGGGAACACTACACATTCTATTCCAATCAAAACATGAAGAAAAATAGATAAATAAAAAATAAATTGAAGAAAAGTGAATATTAGACTGTTCAAAAAAATAGCAGTGTTTGTATTCTTCTTTACAAACTCAAACATTCACTATATAAACTGAAAAATGTTTGAAGATTTTGCTTTCCTTTGAATCACTTAATTAATATTTAGTTGTATAAGCACTGTTTCTGAGAACTGCTGTACATCTGTGTTGCATGGAGTCAACCAACTTCTGACACCTGTGAACAGGTATTCCAGCCCAGGATGATTGGACTACATTCCACAGTTCTTCTCTATTTCTTGGTTTTGCCTCAGAAACTGCATTTTTGATGTCACCCCACAAGTTTTCTATTGGATTAAGATTCGGGGATTGTGCTGGCCACTCCATAACGTCAATCTTGTTGGTCTGGAACCAAGATGTTGCACGTTTACTGGTGTGTTTGGGGTCGTTGTCTTGTTGGAACACCCATTTCAAGGGCATTTCCTCTTCAGCATAAGGCAGCATGACCTCTTCAAGTATTCTGATGTATTCAAACTGATCCATGATCCCTGGTATGCGATAAATAGGCCCAACACCGTAGTATGAGAAACATCCCCATATCATGATGCTTGCGCCACCATGCTTCACTGTCTTCACAGTGTACTGCGGCTTGAATTCAGTGTTTGGGGGTCGTCTGACAAACTGTTTCCGACCACTAGACCCAAAAAGAACAATCTTACTTTCATCAGTCTACAAAATGTTGCCCCATTTCTCTTTAGGCCAGTCAATGTGCTCTTTGGCAAATTGTAACCTCTGCAGCACAAGTCTTTTTTTCAACAGTGGGACTTTGCGGGGGCTTCTTGCAGATAGCTTGGCTTCACATAGGCGTCTTCTAATTGTAACAGTACTCACAGGTAACTTTAGACCTTCTTTGATCTTCCTGGAGCTGATTGTTGGCTGAGTCCTTGCCATTTTGGCTATTCTTCTATCCATTTGAATGGTAGTTTTTCGCTTTCTTCCACGTCTTTCAGGTTTTGGTTGCTATTTTAAAACATTTGTGATCATTTTAGCTGAGCAGCCTATCATTTTCTGCACCTTTTTTATGTTTTCCCCTCTCCGATCAACTTTTTAATCAAGGTACGCTGTTCTTCTGAACAATGTCTGGAACGACCCATTTTCCTCAGAATTTCAGAGAGAAATGCACTGTAACCAGCATGTACAACATTTGCTGCCTTCCTTCCTTAAATAAGGGCAATAATTGCCACCTGTTTTTCAAAGAATGAATGACCTCACTAATAGAACTCCACGCTGCTATTATTTTGAACATGCCCCTTTCAATTAGTGATTCAATTACACAGAATCAGCAGCATGCATGTCATGACTGTTGGGGCTGTTGGATTTCTATTACTCTACTACACCTGCTAGTAAATTATTTGCCATGTAGAAATATCATTTCTACCAAAAACAGTGATTGATCAGGTTAGTAATGTCCGACTGCTATTATTTTGAACACAACTGTACGTGCCAATAAATCAGTGGATTGATCCTCTCTGGGATCTCAAGTGAAAAAGTGATCACACCTGTTATAAATATCCAGGAACCAATACCCCCACTATCCAAAATAGGATCATACACAAAATAAAATAAAACACAAATAAGCGTGAATCCCTAAAAAGGGATCAATAAATTTATGCAAATGATGGTGAAAATGAGAACGTGAACCCCTAATAGGGATCAACAATATCATGCAGATCGTGACAAATAATGGCTAAATTAAGCCAAAAAGTAAATAGTGACATAAAATGGATCCCTAAATGTGGGATCAAGGCCTTATTTTTTCGTTTTTTTTTTTTTTTTTTTTTTTATGTTTACGGACTATTATATGTCCACTTATTTATTTATTTATTTTTTTTTATGCGTTTGCTCAGAAATATACTTTTTATATGTGTGTTTTTTGGCACTATTGTATTTAATTGATCCCACATTTAGGGATCCATTTTATGTCACTATTTACTTTTTGGCTTAATTTAGCCATTATTTGTCACGATCTGCATTATATTGTTGATCCCTGTTAGGGGTTCACGTTCTCATTTTCACCATCATTTGCATGAATTTATTGATCCCTATTTAGGGATTCACATTTATTTGTGTTTTATTTTATTTTGTGCATGATCCTAGTTTGGATAGTGGGGGTATTGGTTCCTGGATTTTTATACCAGGTGTGATCACTTTTTCACTTGAGATCCCAGAGAGGATCAATTCACTGATTTATTGGCACATATATATATTTTGTCATTTTATATTGAGATCTCCAGAGAGGATCAATCCACTGATTTTTTTTATTTTTGTCACACACACACACACATATATATATATATATATATATATATATATATATATATATATAATTTATGTAATTTTGTTTGTTTTTGCCATATTGTATTTTATTAGGGCAGCGCTGCATCATTTTGGTTTTGTTTATGTTTTACTATGTGATTTTAGTGAATGTCACTTTTTAAAATTTCCCGCCGGTTCCGGCCCCTGTACGTCCCGACGCTCGCAGGGATCGGAAGACGGATGCTGGCATTGCCCGGAGGAGATGGCAGGGGACGCTGCAGGGGGGACATCGCGAGAGCGAAGGACAAGGTAAGTGATCCAGGGATCTCGGAGCAACGCTGCAGGGTAATCCCGAGTGTAGCTCGGGGTTACCGCTTTTGGCACTGATAATTAACCCCGAGTTACGCTCAGGAATGCCACCAGGGAGGTTAATATCTAGAGTCCTGTGTGTAACACTTCTTCGGTGGGGTGATCTGGGATACTCACTAGAGGGGTTATTGCTCTCGCTCCTCATCTGGCCGCCTCTGTCTCCCAGGGGTCTGTGCAGCCTCCCAGCAGTGTCCCCAGTCTTCCTACTCTCAGCTTCTGCTGGTCCTTGTCTCTGCTCCGCTCTGCACAGCGGCACAGGCGCCACTCCTCCAGCCGAATGCAGTGACTATTCAGGGCACCCCCACAGCAAAAGGACCTCCGACAGGACACCGAGCATGAGGCATGCAGCTATCTTCCTTCCTGATCTTACATCTCAATGCGGGCACATGGAGCTCCTGCACCTAGCGCCTTGCCGGCACCATATTCAGGCCCCTCCCCCATCCCTCATTTCTGAACTTATTTGTCTTGGTCTCTTTGTATGGATGCCATTGGTTGTTTCTGACATGTGCTGAAAATTTCATGTCCGTAGCACTTTTAGAAATAGATTTACTGAGAAAAATGGTGACATGTTCAATACTTATTTTACCCGCTGTGTGTATGTGTATATATATGTGTGTGTGTGTGTGTGTGTGTGTGTGTGTGTGTATATGTATATGTATATGTATATATATATATATATATATATATATAGTGGGGATCGAAAGTTTGGGCACCCCAGCTAAAAATTTGTATAAATGTGCATAAAGAAGCCAAGGAAGGATGGAAAAATCTCCAAAAGGCATCAAATTACAGATTAGACATTCTTATAATATGTCAACAAAAGTTAGATTTTATTTCCATCATTTACACTTTCAAAATAACAGAAAACAAAAAAATGGCGTCTACAAAAGTTTGGGCACCCTGCAGAATTTATAGCATGCACTGCCCCCTTTGCAAAGCTGAGACCTGCCATTGTCATGGATTGTTCTCAATCATTGTCTGGGAAGACCAGGGGATATCAATCTCAAAGGTTTTAAATGCCCAGACTCATCTGACCTTGCCCCAACAATCAGCACCATGGGTTCTTCTAAGCAGTTGTCTAGAAAACTGAAACTGAAAATAGTTGACGCTCACAAAGCTGGAGAAGGCTATAAGAAGATAGCAAAGCGTTTTCAGATGTCAATATCCTCTGTTCTGAATGTAATTAAGAAAAGGCAGTCATCAGGAACAGTGGAAGTTAAAGCAAGATCTGGAAGACCAAGAAAAATATCAGACAGAACAGCTCACAGGATTGTGAGAAAAACAATTCAAAACCCACGTTTGACTGCACGATCCCTCCAGAAAGATCTGGCAGACACTGGAGTTGTGGTACACTATTCCACTATAAAGAGATACTTGTACAAATATGGTCTTCATGGAAGAGTCATCAGAAGAAAACCTCTTCTACGTCCTCACCACAAAAATCATCATTTGAACTTTGCAAATGAACATATAGACAAGCCTGATGCATTTTGGAAACAAGTTCTGTGGACCGATGAGGTTAAAATTTAACTTTTTGGCCGGAATGAGCAAAGGTACGTTTGGAGAAGAAGGGGCACAGAATTTAATGAAAAGAACCTCTGTCCAACTGTTAAGCATGGGGTTGGATCAATCATGCTTTGGGGTTGTGTTGCAGCCAGTGGCACAGGGAACATCTCACGAGTAGAAGGAAAAATGGATTCAATAAAATTTCAGCAAATTTTGGATGGTAACTTGATGCCATCTGTGAAAAAGCTGAAGTTAAAGAGAGGATGGCTTCTACAAATGGATAATGATCTTAAACACACCTCCAAATCCACGGGGATTACATCAAGAGACGTAAACTGAAGGTTTTGCCATGGCCTTCACAATCTCCTGACCTCAACATAATTGAAAATCTATGGATAGACCTTTAAAAGAGCAGTGCGTGACAGACAGCCCAGAAATCTCAAAGAACTGTAAGACTTTTGTAAGGAAGAATGGGCAAAGATACCTCAAACAAGAATTGAAAGACTCTTGGCTGGCTACAAAAAGCGTTTACAAGCTGTGATACTTGCCAAAGGGGGCAGTACAAGATATTAACTCTGCAAGGTGCCCAAACTTTTGCAGACGCCATTTTTTTGTTTTCTGTTATTTTGAAAGTGTAAATGATGGAAATAAAATCTAACTTTTGTTGACATATTATAAGAATGTCTAATCTGTAATTTGATGCCTTTTGGAAATTTTTCCATCTTTCCTTGGCTTCTTTATGCACATTAATACAAATTTTTAGCTGGGGTGCCCAAACTTTCGATCCCCACTGTATGTGTATATATATATATATATATATATATATATATAACACACAGTTCGTTCTGCAGGACTTTTGGTATTGCAAAAAATTAATAAACCAAAATGCTGTTTCCCATAGGAATGCATTGAAAACCAATTAATCCATTCCGGAGACCAGAAAAAAGTAAACACTACTAAAATACCGCATGAGTTATTTTAGCAAGTCATGCAGTATTTTAGTAGTGACAACCATGTGTTAATGTTTCAGCTATCAGCGGGGCTCCCCACTGACAGCTGAATGTAAAAGAATTGCTGGCATATAACATAATATTTTAAAAAACGACGTGGGGTCCCCCCTCCCATCCATACCAAGCCCTTCAGGTCTGGTATGGATTTTGAGGGGAACTCCCACCCCAAAATAAAGAAAATGGTGTGGGGGTCCCCCCCAAAATCCATACCAGATCATTATCCGAGCATGCAGCCCGGCAGGTCAGGAAGGGGGGGGGGGGCGAGCGAGTGCGAGCACCCCCCCTCCTGAACCATACCAGGCCACATGCCCTCAACATGGGGGGATGCAAGGGGCCCCCTAGATCCCAGCCCTCCCATGTGAATGAGTATGGGGTATATGGTACCCCTACTCATTCACAAAATACAAAAAGTGCAGTGTGAAAAAAGACAGGACACTGTCTTTGACAAGTCCTTTCTTAAATGAAAAAGTAAAAGAATGTCCCCCGCAGTAGATCCAATGTCAATCATGATGCCCACCATCACAGCCGCCGCCGACCAGAAAAAATAATTTTAAAAAAAGTCTCCGCTTTCAATGATGGCTTCCAGCCTTCTGCCTGCTCCGGTGGTTTGAAAGTTCTTAAATATGTTAAGGGGCGGGGCAACCCGGGGACATCATGCATGTAACCCCATCCCATGTGACATCAATGATGTTATATGGGGCGGGGTCACTCGGGTGATGTCCTACTTTTGAGTGGGAGAGGAAGTTATAGTGCCATGTTATGTCTACCGACTGCGAGACTTATTTTACTCCAACACTACAAGCAATGCACTATAAAATGACGCCAGTGACACACCGGAGTTAAGTGCACTATGCCTGCCATTTTTTCTAAAAATTAGGAATGCATTGATTCCTGTTTTTAAGCTAGTATGAGTGAGTACTTGTACTCAAGTACTCGGCGATACTGATTACCGATACCTTTGCAGTGCGATTTAAGCCCATACAAAATTAATGGACTCAACTCGCACTGCAAAGAATCACATGTGATTTGAACAGGAATGTGGTGCAATTCCTGTCCGAATCGCCTGTAGTTTCCCTCACTGCTCCTATGTGAACCCAGGCTGGTCACTATGACAAACCTGGTTCACACAGGAGCGGTAGAGGAAACCACATGTGATACGGACAGAAATAGCACCACATTCATGTTCAAATCGCATGCGATTCTTTGCAGTTACTATACAGGATTTATATAGCGCCAACAGTTTGCTCAGAGCTTTACACTATAGAGGGAGACAATACAGCAACAATACAGTTCAATACTAGGGGGATAGGAGGGCCCTGCTCCTGGGAGTTTACAATCTAATTGGGAGGGGCTTGTGGAACAAAAGGTAATAACTGTGGGGGATTAACTGATGGGAGAAATAGAAGATTTGGTTATTAGCTAAAGGCAGGATAGGCTTCCCTGAAGAGATAGGTTTTCAAGGATCACCTAAAAGTGGACATAGTAGGTTATAGTCGGACAGATTGGGGTAGAGAGTTCCAGAGGATGATAGAGGCCCTGGAGAAGTCCTGGAGACTTCTCCAGAGTCTCTCGATTTGAGGGTGATTTGAGTTGATTCATTTTGTTTGTACTCAATTTGCATTGCAAAGGTATCGGTTTTAGGTATCGGAGCATTTGCAAGAGTACAAATACTCTAGCAAATGCTTAGTATTGGCATCCCTACTAAAAACCTTTAGATATCCCTAGTATGTATACTTGCATATTTATCTTGGTGCCTCTCATTTCTATTTTGTTTATTTTGCCTTTTATAACTTGAAGGTCAGACAGACTTTTGTGGCCAATTGTTTGAAGGCTGCAAACATGGATGTTGTTTTGTAGGTGTGGACTGTATGGTGTGCCTGGATTTCATTAGGAAAATCTGGTCACCTTACGATAAGAACTACCTGAATCTGGCACAGGTGATAGTACTTGTACCGTACCTGGCACAAAGATTTCATAAATTAGGTGTAGGGGCTATAGTACCAGAAAAGTGACTACTACTTTAATGAATACCCCTTGTCTTAATCATCCAAGCTAGAACAAATCCCTGGCATTATAATAATGAAACACTAGATGGCAGCATTTTAGAGCCCTATGAGTGTTCTCAAGATTCCCATAGTATCCAGCAGGTGCTCCACATCTGAGTACTATATTTGAAATACATTTGGTGATCTCAGTACGTATTTACAGTGTGCTTCCATGTGAGATCTATTTCCGTTTCCTATAAATCTGGTTGTAAATGTTTTATTTCTGATTAGATTTGTAAAAGAAATAACAGAAAAATAAATATTAAAAGAGTACTTCACTCTCTCAATCAACATTGACTATTTGTAATCCTTATGTTGCTAGCATTAGTAAATAGATAGAAAAGTATATTATATTTACGTATTTTTAAACATTTTTTTTTACATATCTTCAGTTACGTTCTTGTTTCTGGCCTAAGCAAATTAGATCATACATCCCAGGTGCCTTAGGGAGGGAAGAAGGTTTTTCTCAGTTAAGCACACCACCTGCCTGCATGCTTGAGCTAAGGGTAGATGTATTCCAGGAAGAAAATTCTACATGAATTATCTGCCCTTATTCAAGATGGCTATGGTCAGAAATGCTACAGGGGTGTTTTTCAAAGTGATTTCTCAGCAAAATAAAGCATGAACACATGGATGGCTGGTGGAGTTTTCTTTGAATATTAAATAGTGTTGCGCATTTGTTTTGCTCAGGTGCAGTGTAGTTCCGCTTTAATGTCAGGTAGCTGTCCCATAAGTAGAAAGTATGTGCACTAAAAGGAGGTTTACACTTTGATTTTACAAATCAGTATATATACATGAATAATTACAGGCTGCTGTCTGCACTGACAGGTGTTTTCTTACCTACATCAATGATTTATACGTATACAGTACCGCGCAGGTACACAAAGTTTTTTGTGCACCTCAACAAACATTAAAAATAAAAAACTGAGAAAAATAGCCTGCACGCTGGAAATTATATGTGAGATCAGTACTATATATATATATATATATATATATATATATATATATATATAGTAGTGAATAAAACACTAACCTATTGTGATCTATTTTTTCACATAGATCAGTATTTTCAGGTGACTTCATAAAGTTGCTGGTGGCGGAGCATGTGGGATTCACAATATTGAATTCATTCACTGGTACTTCTGATGAACTTACGCACTGGACATTTATGCAATTCTGTTGATTCAATGTATATACACTGCTCAAAAAAATAAAGGAACACTTTTTAATCAGAGTATAGCATCAAGTCAATTAAACTCCTGGGATATTGATCTGGTTAGTTAAGTAGCAGAGGGGGTTGTTAATAAGTTTCAGCTGCTTTGGTGTGAATGAAATTAACAACAGGTGCACTAGATGGGAAACAATGAGATGATCCACAAAACAGGAATGGTTTTGGCTAAGGGTCAGTGTCACTACTGGTAACATGATAGGATACCTGGACCCTACAGAGGTGGCACAGGCAGTCCAACTCCTCCAAGATGGCACATCAATATGTGCCATTGCCAGAAGGTCTGCTGTGGCTCCCAGCACAGACTCAAGAGCATGGAGGAGATTCCAGGAGACAGGCAGTTACTCTAGGAGAGCTGGACAGGGCCGTAGAAGGTCCTTAACCCATCAGCAGGATCAGTATCTGCTGCAACAAGGTGAGCACTGCCAGAGCCCTACAAAATGACCTCCAATAGGCCACTGGCGTGAATGTCTCTGACCAAACAATCAGACACAGACTTCATGAGGGTGGCCTGAGGGCCAACATCCTCTAGTGGGCCCTGTGCTCACTGCCTGACACCATAGAGCTTGATTGGCATTTTCCATTGAACACCAAAATTGGTAGGTCCACCACTGGTGCCCTGTGCCAGACGTGAAAAGGTCTGGAGAAGCTGTGGAGAGCATTATGCTGCCTGTAAAATTGTTCAGCACGACCCTTTTGTTGGTGGGTCACTGATGGCCTGGGGAGGCATATCCATAGAGGAACGCACAGACCTCTACAGGATAGACAATGGCACCCTGACTGCCATTAGGTATCGGGATGAAATCCTTGGACCCATTGTCAGACCCTACGCTGGTGCAGTGGGTCCTGGGTTCCTGCTGGTGCACAACAATGCCTGGCCTCATGTGGCGAGAGTAGGCAGGCAGTTCCTGGAAGATGAAGGAATTTATACCATTGAATGGCCCCCATCCCCGCCTGACCTAAATCCAGTAGAACACCTCTGGGATATCATGTTTTGGTCCATCAGACACTGCCAGGTTGCACCTCAGACTGTCCATGATCTCAGTAATGCCCTGGTACAGATCTAGGAGGAAATAGCCCAGGACACCATCCGTCATCTCATTAGGAGCATGCCCTGACATTGAAAGGCATGCATACAAGCACGTTGGGGCCATACAAACTACTGAGTACCATTTTGAGTTGCTGCAATGAAATTTCAGCAAAATGAACTAGCCTGCTGCATCAATTTTTCGCTTTGATTTTCGGGGTGTGTTTGAATTCAGTCCTCTGTAGGTTGATAATTTTTATTTCCATCAAACGATGGGACATCCTTACGTTCCTAACACATTACCCAGTCCATATCAGTATAAAAATCCAGCAAGAGATTTTTCCCCATTGAGGTCTGATCTGTTTTCAAAATGTTCCTTTAATTTTTTGAGCAGTGTATTATTTTGAATATATTGCATGTGTGTTTCTTATAAATAAGTTTCAATGGGTTTTTTTTTCCACTACTACCGCTAATTTATAGTCCCACGTTATATTCCCACAAGTGCAGCAGCCAGGCAAACAGCAACTTCACACTCTGACACTAAAAACACAGTCCATAAGAGTTGCCTTTTTAAAGATTCTTGCAGCAATAACTTGGATTGGGTTCAGGGAGCTACAAAATACTCTGTAGCACTGCAACTTGATGATTGATGAATACTCTATACAAGATGCTGGCTGTATTGAACAGCATTAACCACTTCCCGTCTGGCCCATGTATATAAACGGCCGGACGGCAGCAGTGCAGGGGCGGGTTATAAACATCCTCCCCGCTTCCCTGCTTGTGCGCGCTCCCTGGGAGCACGCAGCACTGTCATTACCGATTGTTGTATGGGACCTCTGTGTGAGGTCCTGATCATGTGATCACTGATTGGCCAATCAGTGATCACATGAAGAATAGTAAGCAAGATGTCACTTCTGACATAATTGCTTAGTACGTGTGAAATCTGTGAATGATCAAAGAGATCACATGCTACAAGGCTATTCACAACAGCCTTGTACCATGTGACAAGCTGTTACCAATCACAGCTCACAGTATATCTCAATGGCTGCAGGAATGCAGCCATAGAGGAGAAATGATTGCTGTTACAGCCTTTATGGGTGTAACAGCAATCAGTGTAACAAAAAAAAAATAAAATAATAATATAAAAATGTAAAGTATTTTTGAAAAATTATAATTTTTGGTTATTTAAAAGATAACTGACTACATTTTGGCCATTATTTATGAAGAAAGCTTATTTATTTGCAAAATTAAGAAAAACACTTTTTTAAAAAGTTTGGACTTTTTCATTTACATAGCAAAAAAAATAAAACTCCCAGTGGTGAATAAATACCACCAAAATAAAGTTTTATCTGTCGCAAAAAAATGCTAAAAAATTAATATGAGTACAGTGTTGTAGCCGTGTAATTGTCATTCAAAGTGTGATAGCACTGAAAGCTGAGGCCTGGACAGGAAGGGGGTAAAAGTGTCTGGACTTGAAGTGGTTAAGTTGTACTGTACTGTCTCTCAGTAGAATTTGTAAAACTCCTGGCTGAAAGGGCATGCTCCTGGCTCTCTCTCTCTCTCTCTTATTTATTTAAATAAAACCTTTATCCCAAATAGAGAAAAACTGTTACTGTAACTGCTTAAAAATGTTAGCTGGAGTTTGGCTTCAATTTGTTTAGTATATCTAAATCTGCTAGTACATCCATAGTGTAGACCAACCATGGTTCCTCCAGTACACTCTACTACAGGAGGTGTATTACTGGCTGGATCACCTGGTAAAAACAGGGAAAAGGCTTGAAAAACGAAAACTAATACATCCATCACACTTAATGATTGATAAGCTGAAGTATATTGCACTTTTTAATTACCACTTTAGGATGATCTGCGATGTCTAATGTCAGTTATATTACGTTTTGTGTATGTATAGGTGTAACCTGGACTGTAGCTGATAACTTCTGCAGAACTTCTACCTTTGTTGCTACAGTATTATTCTTCTGCAGTGTATACAGGGTTAAAGTTAATATTCACCTAGACCCCCCCCCCCTCCGAGGCGACTGCAGCACCCGGCCTGGCGGGGCCTGCCGTGGCCTACCACAGCACCCCCCCCCCCCCCGAAATCCATCCAGCAGCGAGCCCGCAGCCTGCAGCCTTAAAGGACCATCGTGACCCACCACGGCACACTCCCTGGTCACCCGAGCAACTGTAAGCTGCAGCCCAAAGGAACCTCGCACACGCATCCCTACCCACACCTGAATGAGGGAACTGGAGCGGGCCCATCTCCACCTGAACCCAGCCTGTGAGACCTGCCACAGCCTACCACAATGCGGCCTGACCCGAGACCTGCCACAGCCTACCACGACGCGGCCTGACCCGGACCTGAGGCCCTTCTGTCTACCCCTGTGAGTACAGCTGACATCCATCCCTCACCGCCCCGAGTCAAATTTCACCTTAAAATCTAGAAATTACACAAATTGGAACTTGTAGCTTGATCCAACTATACTACTACTTCTCTACACCGGCACTGGGCGCCATAGATCCCCTGGGGCCAGTACCACCCTTGGCCACACGACACGTAACTGAACTCTACCGAACATAGCATGAGAACTCTAGCTGCAGGAAGACACAACTACGAAAAACTCCTCTGCACACTGGACCATCTGCAATCAAGCACCCGGGGAAACTTTTCTCCACACCTGACTCCCACTCAGTTTACCTTTGAAAATGCCTCCTCTACTCCTCCTTTTCATATTCCTCTCCTGCGTCCCCAAAATCTTTTCTCTGTCCCTCTGCTCCACCCAAACAACTGTACATCTCACCTTCACTCCTTCCATCTCCCTACTACTGCTCTCATCACCTCCTCCTGATACTCCACTCTCCTGCTGACCCGAACACCAGAACTGGAAGACATACGCGCTCATGTACATCCCACTCCCATGTCACCTTTCTCACCCTTCTTCTTCTCCTAACCTCTGGGGATATCTCCCCGAACCCTGGTCCTCCACTACCTCGCCCACACACAAGACATTCTCTCTCTTCTGTAAACTGCCGCAACCCCCTCAATCTTATATCTGTCCCCCTGCTCCCCAAAACCACCCTCCCGTTCTCATGCGCACTCTTGAACGCCCGCTTGGTCTGCAACAAGCTCACCTCCATCCATGACCCCTTTGTCTCCCGCTCCCTTAACCGCCTAGTGATTACCGAAACCTGGGTCCAAGCAACAGACTTTGCCTCCCCCGCAGCACTCTCCTATGGAGGTCTCATCTGAACCCACTCACCCAGCCCCAGTGGTCAGAAAGGTGGTGGGGTTGGTTTGCTCCTGTCACCCCTGAGCACCTTCCAAGTCCTCCCTAACCCAGCCTCTCTATCCTTCTCCTCCTTCGAGACCCACTGCATCCGGCTATTCTCTCCAATCTCTCTGAGGATTGCAGTGATCTATCGGCCTCCTGGACCCATGTCCCGCTTTCTTGATGACTTCGCTGTCTGGCTACCCTTCTTTCTCTCCTCTGAGCTACCCACTATCTTTCTCGGAGACTTCAACATCCCTATCAACACCAATAACCCGGCTACATCCCAACTCTTCCACATAACCTCTTCTTTTGCACTAGCACAGTGCATACAGTCCTCCACCCACTCTGACGGGAACACTCTGGACCTTGTCTTCTCTCACCTTTGCACTCCCTGCAACCTCACAAACAACCCCTTTCCTCTCTCCGATCACAACCTCATCACCTTCTCCGTCTCCTCGTCCTCAAACACCTTTCCCTCCAAACGGCAAACAATCACCAGCAGAAACCTCCGGAATTAGAACCCTGCTCCCTTCCACTCTGCAACTGACCAACTTTACGACAGCATCCATCCCCTGTCCTGCCCTGACCTGGCCACTGCTGTCTACAACAACTCGCTTTCAGCCGCTCTAGACTCGCTCGCACCACCAACAACATGAAGCATTAGGCCCCGACCGCTACAACCCTGGCAGACCGACCACACCAGAAACCTCAAACGACATAGTCGTGTGCTGGAGCGACTATGGCGTAAAACCAAATCCCAACAAGCGTTCACCCGCTATAAATCTGCCTTCTTAACGTACACTTCCTTCCTTCACGCTGCCAAACAAGCCTACTTTATTACCCTTATTAGTACCTTCTCCTTCAGTCCTCGCCAGCTCTTCTCCACTTTTAACACTCTACTTTCTCCGCCTCCACCTCCACACAGTACCTCACTTACTGCCCACGAGATTGCCAACCACTTCAAAAACAAGACTGATGCAATTCGTAGGGACTTCGCCACTGCTCAGACACCCACCCCACTTAGCACTCCTCACACAATAACCCCCTCAACACTTTGCTCCCTTGAACTCACTACCACCGAAGAGGTCACTAAGATTTTCTCTGAAGCCCGCCTCACCACCTGCCCCCTGGACCCTGTCCCCTCACAACTCCTGCGGTCCCCCTCCTCTTCCATCCTATGCTCCCTCACTCACATCTTTAATCTTTCCCTCTCCACCGGTACATTCTCCTCCCCTCTAAAGCACACGCACATCACTCCCATACTTAAGAGACCCTCCCTGGACCCCTCCGACCTGAACAACCTAAGACCCATCTACCTACTGCCATTTACCTCTAAACTCCTAGAACGCTTAGTCTACAATCGCCTGAGCTCCCATCTCACCGACAACAACCTTCTCGACCCTTTACAGTCCGGCTTCTGCCCCCTACACTCCACCGAAACTGCCCTACTCAAACTCACCAATGACCTACTAACTGCCAAAACCAATGGCCACTATACTATACTCCTACTACTTGACCTCTCTGCGGCTTTTGACACGGTTGACCACTCCCTCCTCCTCAAAAAACTGCACTCTCTTGGCCTCAGAGACTCTTCTCTCTCCTGGTTCTCCTATCTATCGCAGCGCTCCTTCAGTGTTACCTAGAACGCTGCCACCTCCCCTTCACTCCCTCTCTTTGTTGGGGTCCCTCAAGGCTCTGTCCTCAGACCCCTCCTCTTCTCCATCTACACCTCCTCCCTTGGCCAATTGATAAACTCCCACGGCTTCAACTACCATCTCTATGCCGACAACACACAAATCTATCTCTCTACCCCTCACCTCACGCCCTCAGTCTCCAATCACATCACCAGCCTACTAAGTGACATATTGGACTGGATGTCACTTTACTTCCTCAAACTCAACCTTTCCAAAACTGAGCTTCTAGTATTCCCCCCAGCCCATGCCCCCCCCTGACTTCTCCATCAAGATCAACAACACTACCATCAGCCCCACCCCTCACACCAGGGTACTAGGTATAATCCTAGACTCCAATCTTTCCTTTCAGCCCCAGGTCCAATCACTGACAAACTTATGTAGACTTCACCTCCGCAACATCTCCAAGATACAACCGTTCCTAACCTCGGAAACCACTAAGCAACTCATTTACTCCCTTATTATATCACGCCTTGACTACTATAACTCCCTCCTCACTGCCCTACCTCACCGCAGGCTATCCCCACTACAGTCGATCATGAATGCTGCTTCCAGACTCATTCACCTTACTAACCGCTCTATATCTGCCACCCCTCTCTGCCAATCCCTCCACTGGCTTCCAATTGCCCAACGGATAAAATTCAAAACACTAACACTGACGTATAAAGCCGTTCATAACACTGCCCCTAATTACATCACCGACCTTGTCTCTAAATACCACCCAAACCGTACTCTCCGCTCCTCGCAAGACCTCCTACTCTCTAGCTCCCTTTTCTCCTCCTCCCATGCTCGTCTCCAGGATTTCTCAAGGGCTTCACCCATCCTCTGGAACTCCCTACCCCAAACTATCAGGATATCGCTTACTCTGCTCCCCTTTTAGGCGCACTCTGAAAAGCCATCTCTTCAGGGAAGCCTACCCCGCCCCCAGCTAATACTGGAATCCACTACTCCTCCTACCACTCCCTCACCCACAGCTAATTACCTCTTGTACCACTATTGCCTCCCTCCTAGATTGTAAGCTGCAAGGAGCAGGGCCCTCTAATCCCTCTTGTATTGAACTGTATTGTTACTGTACTGTCTCCCTCCATAATGTACAGTGCTGAGCAAACTGTTGGCGCTATAGAAGTCCTGTATAATAATAATAATATCTCAGAGTAAAGTTATTGTCTTATAGAATGTTTATATACAGTTGTGTTCAAAATAATAGCAGTGTGTTGAAAAAAGTGAATAAAGCTCAAAATCCTTCTAATAGCTTTTATTTCCATACACACAAATGCATTGGGAACACTACACATTCTATTCCAAATCAAAACATAAAGAAAAATAGATCAAATTTGTGGTGTTCCTCTAAAAAAATTGAAGAAAAGTGAATATTAGACTGTTCAAAAAAATAGCAGTGTTTGTATTCTTCTTTACAAGCTCAAACATTCACTATATAAACTGAAAAATGAAGATTTTGCTTTTCTTTGAATCACTTAATTAATATTTTAGTTGTATAAGCACTGTTTCTGAGAACTGCTGTACATCTGTGTTGCATGGAGTCAACCAACTTTTGGCATCTGTGAACAGGTATTCCAGCCAAGGATGATTGGACTACATTCCACAGTTCTTCTCTATTTCTTGGTTATGCCTCAGAAACTGCATTTTTGATGTCACCCCACAAGTTTTCTATTGGATTAAGATCTGGGGATTGGGCTGGCCACTCCATAACGTCAATCTTGTTGGTCTGGAACCAAGATGTTGCACGTTTACTGGTGTGTTTGGGGTCGTTGTCTTGTTGGAACACCCATTTCAAGGGCATTTCCTCTTCAGCATAAGGCAGCATGACCTCTTCAAGTATTCTGATGTATTCAAACTGATTCATGATCCCTGGTATGCGATAAATAGGCCCAACACCGTAGAATGAGAAACATCCCCATATCATGCTTGCGCAGCCATGCTTCACTGCCTTTACAGTGTACTGTGGCTTGAATTCAGTGTTTGGGGGTCGTCTGACAAACTGTCTCCAGCCACTAGACACAAAAAGAACAATCTTGCTTTCATCAGTCCACAAAATGTTGCGCCATTTCTCTTTAGGCCAGTCAATGTGCTCTTTGGCAAATTGTAACCTCTTCAGCACATGTCTTTTTTTCAACAGTGGGACTTTGCGGGGGCTTCTTGCAGATAGCTTGGCTTTACATAGGCATCTTATAATTGTAACAGTACTCACAGGTAACTTTAGACCTTCTATGATCTTCCTGGAGCTGATTGTTGGCTGAGTCCTTGCCATTTTGGCAAAATTTCTACTACACCTGCTAGTAAATTATTTGGCATGTAGAAATATCATTTCTACCAAAAACAGTGATTGATCAGGTTAGTGATGTCTTACTGCTATTATTTTGAACACAACTGTAAGTACATTTGCTAATTTTCCCTTTTTTGTTTTTTTTTTTTACTATGCTTGGCCTAATAAAATCTTCGAAATACTTCAAGGTGTAAAATAAAATCATATAGTGTTGCGCTCCCAAACCTCCAATTTATTATATTATTATTTAAATCACTTAATCTCTATCCTAAAAATCATATAATAGGAGAAATGTGTATAAGAAATACCAATAATTAAAAATGATGTCTGTGATTAATCATAAATTATAAATACTGATAATCTTATGCTTTATATCAATTCAAATTAACCTTGTGCATAAATGAATAAAAACAATGAAAAATGAAAAAAATTTTTGAAAAAAAACGTCCCATATAATAAAAGTGACTTTGTGCTGAAAAATCTTCAATCTATATTGATTATATATCCGTGACTGCTTGTGAATCCTCCCACAAGTGAAGATGTACGCTCACCTCATTGGAAGCCTGCAATTAGGCTATATAAGCATTCAGTTCTCCTCCCTTGGAACCTACTTGTTAGGAACTCTTGCTTTGAGATAATAGATATCCGTAATAGACGATATGTGCTATGGATCACTTCTCCAGAGGATGCAACTCCTCTATATTCTCATCTCCATGCGGTTCTCCACATATAAAAAAGATCTCGACATGGTGCTTTATCTTTTATAAAGATCGGCTTTATTTGCTCAGAATATGGCACTCACATATATTGTATTCAGACAGTGGTAACTCGAATACGATCCGAAACTCCCGCTGACTGTCGGAGCTGTACACCCGTGGTCCGGCAAACGAACTGACTACCTCCGAGTGACGTTACAGTCCCACCCCTACGCGTTACGCCACTGGTCACGTGGCTTCATCAGGGGGAAAATCCCCCTGATGAAGCCACGTGACCAGTGGCGTAACGCGTAGGGGTGGGACTGTAACGTCACTCGGAGGGAGTCAGTTCGTTTGCCGGACCACGGGTGTACAGCTCCGACAGTCAGCGGGAGTTTCGGATCGTATTCGAGTTACCACTGTCTGAATACAATATATGTGAGTGCCATATTCTGAGCAAATAAAGCCGATCTTTATAAAAGATAAAGCACCATGTCGAGATCTTTTTTATATGTGGAGAACCGCATGGAGATGAGAATATAGAGGAGTTGCATCCTCTGGAGAAGTGATCCATAGCACATATCGTCTATTACGGATATCTATTATCTCAAAGCAAGAGTTCCTAACAAGTAGGTTCCAAGGGAGGAGAACTGAATGCTTATATAGCCTAATTGCAGGCTTCCAATGAGGTGAGCGTACATCTTCACTTGTGGGAGGATTCACAAGCAGTCACGGATATATAATCAATATAGATTGAAGATTTTTCAGCACAAAGTCACTTTTATTATATGGGACGTTTTTTTTCAAAAATTTTTTTCATTTTTCATTGTTTTTATTCATTTTATGCACAAGGTTAATTTGAATTGATATAAAGCATAAGATTATCAGTATTTATAATTTATGATTAATCACAGACATCATTTTTAATTATTGGTATTTCTTATACACATTTCTCCTATTATATGATTTTTAGGATAGAGATTAAGTGATTTAAATAATAATATAATAATTGGAGGTTTGGGAGCGCAACACTATATGATTTTATTTTGCGTTTTGCCACATTGGTAGTTATGTGCTAGAGGTTGCGATCCTACTTTAAAGTGTTTAATAAAGAGTTTTTTTCTGCTTTCTGGCTCGCAAGACACTTCAAATACTTCAAGGTGTGTTGGTAAGAGCTGGGTGAGAAAGGAGTGTCATCTTGAGGTGTGCAGAACAATAACAAACCAATTCAACATACTATTTGATATACTACACTTGTAGTGTTACAAATGGTAAATCCATTGTTGCTTAACTCTTTAGACTTCTCAAAATATTCTTTGTCTGCATGGGGCAAATAATGGGGCTCCTGCCCCACTATATTTTTCATTGGGGGATATCCCAGGCCCCTAGCAGGTTTTGCCTTTAAGATGGGTTCCTGTCCAATTTCAGCTATTTTAAGAGTTATCAATAACACTTGACAGAGCTTTTTCAAAATAATGCGTAATATGTTCCAATGGGAATCATATGTTGTTACCATAAAGTTCCTTTGTTGTTTAACCTCCCTGGTATGATTATTTCAGATTTTTGGTGCTGAAAGCGGTACCATTATTTTGCATGGAAATATGTAGTTTTTTTTATCGTAGGCCTGTAATTTTTAGGAATAACTCACTGAAATCTGTCTGAACAAGAGTCTAGTAAACATTCCGGATATGATAAAACTTGAAACACAAAATCATAAATTATAATTTAAGAAATAATCATAAAAAATAATATAATAATAAATTTAATTCAATAATATAATCAAACCAAAAACACTGAAATTTGAAATATAGAGCCAAGTTCGCACATCGCTGAGCAAAGTCACAAAATCGTTTTCAGTGTCTGATGACGAATTTCACCACAAATCATTATCACTGAATTCTGTAAGTGGTTCTGATTTACTATCGCTGTTCTCTAGCTGGTCTAAAACCGCTTTTGACCTAAAGGGATGCTTTTTGGACGCCATGGACTTTTCTAAGTTTTCAGGCAGAAAGAACAGTCAAAATGCAGGAAGGGCACAGGACAAAGCACTAGGGACAAAATGTATGTGACATGCTTTGAAACAGTAATGTTTTGCTATGTAATATTCGTTTACAAAAAAATGACAGTTTTTTAAATTTTCTAATTTGCCGCTGGTTCTGGCCCCCGTATGATCCGACGTCACAGGGGCTGGAAAACGGAAGCCGGATGCCGGCATCGGCTGGAGGAGATGGCTAGGGACGCTGCAGGAGGGACATCATGGGAGCGAAGGACAAGGGAAGCGCTGCAGGGAATCCCTGAGCAACGCCACATGGTAAGCTTGAGTGCAGCTCGGGGATACCGCTTTGGTACTGAAATTTCACCCCGAGCTACACTCGGGAATACCGCCAGGGAGGTTAATAAATAATTATCGATCTGTGTTTAGAGCTTTTCTGCATGCACTGCCCATGTTGCTATCTTGTCAAGATCTTTTGTCATTTTCCTAGTTAGTTTTAAAACGCTACATCATTTTATGTTGCCAGAAAAAGTTGCAATCTTATTAGCTATTTGTTCAAAGTTTAATAATTAATCTGAAAATAAGTAGGCCAAACACTGATCACTGGGTTACACCACTGCTAACTTAAAGTGCAACCAAAGGCAACTTTTTTTCACAAAAGAAATTATTTTATTGAAGAAGAACAAATACAATGAGTACAAAAAGATGATGGGGGCCCAAAGGGCCTCAACATCAAATACCAATCCTTTTAGTTTTGGATAGAGTTGAAAGGGATTAGAACATCTGTTAGGGTTTTTTTGCTGTCTGTGTCTCTATTAGGGAGATTCACTCTCTCTATTTATCCTGTTTAACGTTATCAAGTGAGTGAGTGATAGTAAAAGAAAATTCCAAAATTTGGGTTGTTACCAGAACAGCAACAGAGGTGAGATCTTTCAACATGGACATTAGTTCTGGTGACACTGGTGACCACCAGAGATTCTTTCACTTTTGAAGCATTTCCTCTCCCTTGCTGATTTTGCTATGGGACAGGAAATGAAAGGAACTCTCCCTATTGGAACACAGATGGCAAAAAACTGACAGGAGTTATAACCCTCCCATATTCTATCCCAAAATGAAAAATATGTTTTGCCTTTAGTTCAGTTTAACTGCTTAAGGACCGCCCTATAGCAGATGTACTGCTACAGGGCGGCCCCTGTGTGCAAAATCACATATATAAATGTCATTTTGCATTTCCGTTCGTGGCCGCAGGTGCCGATCACTGGGTCCCGGATGATGATTACCACCGGCCCAGGTGTTCCAAGGCCAAAATAAATAGTATGGGAGAGAGTGGGCACCCTTGTCTAGTTCCCCTACCAATCAGGAATGTGGAGAACTCGAATCCATAATATTTGAGTTTTGCTTGAGGGGATGTATATAGCGAAGAGATCCAACGTGGGAACGAGGGACCAAAGCCAAAATGTTGAAGGGCCGATAAGAGATAAGGCCAGGACAAAGTGTCAAAGGCCTTGTTGATATCTAAAGATAGAAGCATCATATCAATTTTACGGGTATGGGCCAAATGTTGTAATTGTAAAATGCGTCTGATGGCATCTCCAGCTTGTCTGTGGGGGACAAAACCCACCTGGTCTTTTTTTATCAGACGAGAAAGGAAAGAATTCAACCGAGTGGCTAAAATCTTAGTGAGGATTTTCATATCAATGTTAATAAGAGAAATAGGCCTATAATTTGCCCAAGAGGAATGATCTCGATCTGGTTTAGGGATTTTAACCACATTAGCGGTCAGGGGAAAAGTTCGAACCTCCCTTCACGGCGTTGAACAAGGCGGCAAGGTGAGGGGCAAGCACATTGGCCAATTTCTTGTAGTATAGAGCCGTGTATCCATCTGGACCTGGGTGTTTGCCTGTCTTCAGATCTGCTATGCATTGCAGAACTTCTGATATTTGGATATCACGGTCCATCAAGTCCTTATGAACCTGAGTCAAAGTAGGCAAGGACAAACGGGATAAAAACTCAGAAATTGACTGAGGATCCGTATAAAGTCTGGCAAGTCGATGCCGGAACTCCTCCAATACCGCTACAGGATTACTTGTGAGCCCATAGGCTGCATAAAAAAAAAAAAAACATAGCATATATACGATGCCTTCCACGGCATTCTCGGATAGTCCTGTGCCATCAGGGGAACCTGAGAATGCAGCCGGTGTTTCTGCCAGCAGACCATAGAGCTGATTGGAGACCGGAATGGTGCCAATCATCTCTATAGTCTAAGAAATCGGAAGCTACAAGCATTTCATCACTTCAGTTTCGCAGGATATAAACAGCGCCATTTGTAAATTGGTAAAGCATCTGATCACTCCAATCTTGATGAGATTTGATAATGTAAGGGCAGAGGAGATATCTAGAGTCTGACAGACCCCAGATTTCTCAAAAAAAGAATATATGACAATGCCCATTGAAGTTATACGGGATATTTGCATTCCCTGTGATAGCATTAAAAGTGCTAAAAAAAAAAATGAAAGGGAAAGTGTAAAAATAATTAAAAAAATAAAACTAAAGCACTCTTGCCGTCCTGCGCGCACGCACCTACGTGAGCAAGCGTTGACCCTGTGCCGGTATGTAAACAGCGGTTGCACCATGCATGTGAGGTATCGCCACGAATGTCAGATCAAGGGTAGTAATTCTAGCACTAGACCTCCTCTGCCAATCTAAAATGGTATCTTGTAAAGACTTTTAAAGTGTTGCCTATGAATATTAAAAATGTATGCAGATTGTCGCCATTGCACAGGGCATGCACAGTTTTAAAGCATGTAATGTTTGGTATCTATTTACTCAGAATACCATCATCTTTTATATTTTACCAAATAATTGGCCAATATATTGTGCTTTTGTGCATTAAAAGTAAAAAAAATGTATTTTTCTCAAAAAATTTGTGTTTGAAAAATTGCTGCGCGAGTACTATGTGACATAAAAAATTGCAGCACCCACCATTTTATTCACTAGGGTGTCTGCTGTAAAAAAATATAATGTTTTGTAAAGTAATTTCCTAGAAAAAAATACAGATTTTGTTTAGGTGAACAAAAAGTGTCAGAAAAGGCTTGGTCTTCAGGTGGTTAGAAGAGAGAATGATGTGTGGCATAAACTTCTAATGCTGGGTATAAAATGCCCCCACCCCCCAAAACGACCCCTCTTTGGAAAGTAGACACCCCAAACTATTTGCTGGGAGGCATATTGAGTCAATAGAATAATTTATTTTTTACCGTAAGTTTTTGGAAAATGACAAAAAAAATAATTTTTTTTGTACACATAATTGTTACTTAAATGATTTATTGCTCACACATGCCATGGGTTTATGTGGAATTACTCCCCAAAATACATTCTGCTACTTCTCCCGAGTATGGAGGTACCACATATGAGAGACTTTTTAGCAGTCTAGCTGTCAGGGATCCGGGTATGACCAGAAATGTGTGGACTGACACAGGGAAGTAACAGGCTTCAGGAATGATGTAATAACAATATAATTTGTTAGCCGCCCAAATATACAAAACGCACAGTAACAAAACCAACCTTCCACTAATATCAGTATGTGCGGGAACACAGGCATAGCCAGTGCTGGAGAGGTGGAATGGTCAGGCAGGCCATATGGTTCTGTCAGATACCACCTGGCGGTACCTCTAGTAATCCACAGGACAGGATTCCCCAGAGTGCAGAGTCTAAGCCCCAGTCTGCTTGTTCACCAGGGCCCCTGATGGTGGGGATGGACTTGGAGCAGACAGTGACCAGGTCGCGGCCCCTGAATACACCCACCTGTGGTAGAGGGATCCGCCAGAGATATACACTGGTAAGAGCCTGACGTGAAAAAGCAGATAAGTCCGTGCAGGACGGATGGATGGCAGAGTAGCAAGCATGGTCAGACAGGCCGGGTCAGTAACAGTGGGGACAGCACAGTACAAGGCAGCAGGCAAACAGTAGTCGGGTCACTCGCCGGGTTCGGTAACAGGAGTTCAGATCAATAGGGATATCTAGAGGAGTAGTCAAACGAGCCAGGGATCAGAGCAGGAGAAGTCAGCAAGGTCAGGATCAAGCAGGGTCGGCAGCAAGGCAATCAGGAGTACATGACAATCAGGAACAAGATACAGGGGCTCATGGGACAACACCAAGGCATTGATTGCAGGCCTGGTGCTGCTTAAATATACAGTTGCAAGAAAAAGTATGTGAACCCCTTGGGATTACGTGGAGTTTTGCATGAATTGGGCATAAAATGTGCTCTGAACGTCATCTAAGTCACAACAATAGAACAACACAGTCTGCTGAACATAATACTACACAAACATTAGATGTTGCCATGGTTTAATTGCACAGAACATGTAAACATTCACAGTGCAGGGAGGAAAAAGTATGTGAACCTTTGGACTTAATAACTGGTTGACCCTCCTTTGGCAGCAATAACCTCAACCAAACGTTTCCTGTAGTTGCAGATCAGACCTGCACAACGATCTGGAGTCATTTTGGACCACTCCTCTTCACAAAACTGTTTCAGTGTAGCAATATTCTTGGGATGTCTGGTGTGAATCGCTCTCTTAAGGTCATGCCACAGCATTTCAATTGGGTTGAGGTCAGGACTCTGACTGGGCCACTCCAGAAGGCGTATTCTGTGCTGTTGCAGCCATTGTTTTGTTGAATGACTTGTATGCTTTGGGTCATTGTCCTGTTGCATCACCCAACCTCTGCGGAGTTTCAGTTGGCGGACAGATGGTCGTACATTTTCCTGCAAAATGTCTTGATAAACTCTGGAATTAATTTTCCCATCAATGACAACAATGCGTCCAGGCCCTGAGGCAGCAAAGCAGCCCCAAACCATGATGCTCCCTCTGCCATGTTTCACAGTGGGGATGAGGTTTTGATGTTGGTGTGCAGTGCCTTTTTTTCTCCACACATAGTGTTGTGTGTTCTTCCCAAACAACTCAATCTTGGTTTCATCTGTCCACAGTATATTCTGCCAGTAGTGCTGTGGAACATCCAGGTGCTCTTTTGCAAACTTCAAACGTGCTGCAATCTTCTTTTTGGACAGCAATGGCTTCCTCCGTGGTGTCCTCCCATGTACTCCATTCTTGTTTCATGTTTTCCTTATTGTAGATGTGTCAACAAAAATGTTAGCATGTGCCAGAGATTTCTGTAGGTCTTTAGCTGACACTCTGGGATTCTTCTTTACCTCATGCAGCATTCTGCGCTGTGCTCTTGCAGTCATTTTTACAGGACGACCACGCCTAGGGAGAGTAGCAACAGTGCTAAACTTTCTCCATTTGTAGACAGTCTGTCTTACTGTGGACACATGTACATCAAGGCTTTTGGAGATACTTTTGTAACCCTTTCCAGCTTCATGCAAGTCAACAATTCTTGATGGTAGGTCTTCTGAGAGCTCTTTTCTGCGAGGCATGGTTCACATCAGACAGTGCTTCTTGAAACCAGTAAAACCAAAACAGGTGTCAGCAACACATCCAATATCATCACACTGATTGGAGTCAAGTTTGGCTCACTCCTGGCTCCAATTAGCTCTGGGAGAAGTCATTAAGCTAGGGCCTCACATACTTTTTCCTCCCTGCACTGTGCATGTTTACATGTTATGTGCAATTAAACCATGGCAACATCTAATGTTTGTGTAGTATTATGTTCAGCAGACTGTGTTCTTCTATTGTTGTGACTTAGATGACGTTCAGAACACATTTTATACCCAATTCATGCAAAACTCCACGTAATCCCAAGGGGTTCACATACTTTTTCTTGCAACTGTACCTCCTGAAATCAGCCTCAGGTGATGGCTTGATTGCAGGAGTGAGATCTTGGCTGCTGAAAGCACCCGCTAGCAAGCACCGGTACTGCAGCCCACACAGCAGGTGAGCCCATTCCTGACACACCCGCTGGCAAGCACTGGTACTGCAGCCCACACGGCAGGTGAGCCCATTCCTGACACTAGCCAAGTACAGGATCTCAAAATCCAATAAGCACCTTCAGACTTTTAAAGGTCTTTATTCCCTCATTACATTTCATGACTACCTATCACAGTTTTGGAGGCCCTGAAATTCCAGGATAGCACCAAACCCCCCCAAAATGACCCTTTTTGGAAAGTAGACACCCCAAGGAATTTGATAAGAAGCATGCTGAGTATTTTGCAGATCTCGTTTATTGCCACAAACGAGATCTGCAAAATGAAGAAAAAAAACAAAAACATACTCTCTCTCTACATCATGCCTCTTTTTAAATTCCTTAGGGTGTCCTTTCCAAAAAGGGGTCATTTGGGAGGGTGTGGTGCTATCCTGGCATTTCAGGGCCTTCGACACTGTGATAGGTAGCGAGGAAGTAAAATGAGTAAGTTACACACCTTCAGGCTTTCAAACTGGTCATTGGATTTCAGGCTCCTGTATGTGGCTAGGCTCCGAAAAAGTCTCACACTTGAATGCAACCGCAGCCACCAAGAATTCAAGCACAGGCCCATAGAACCCATAGTAGCCTTCCAGAGGTGCTTACAGTGTTGCCAACCATCAGTAAATTAACAATTTGTAAAAATCAGTGATTTCTACACCTGTCCGTGAATGTCCATTAAACTGTCAGTAAAAACACTGCTGCCAGGAGATGGACGGGTCAAACGATCCGTCCAACTTACACAGCCCCATTGTTTTTTTTTTTATTAACACTGCCCGCCACTAAAGTTCCACTTCCCGCCTGCCACTGCTACTGACAGTTCTAGTGTTTAGTTGCTAGGACCACACAGTGTCCTTAGCAACCAACCACATGCTTGCTCTACCCCAGTCAGAGGAGGAAGACAGAACTTCCTCTTCCAGAGTCAGGACCTGTTGCCTTTGCCCCTCCTGCTATTTTTAGGTGTAGGTGAGAGATGCACTAAGAGTGTGAGCCCTAGCCTGCTCTCATTGCTGTACAAGGCATCCTGGAAACCTGGCAGTGGTTGTAACTTCAGATCTCTCCATAGAATGACATCATCCTCCAGATGACACCTGGCCTTGCCCATACCAACACACAGAGGCACCGAGCTGGAGAAGTACGAAGATGACATGGCTGTAGTAGAGTGAGTGTGGTCAGGAGGAGCTGACTTTATGTCTAAGCTTTGGATGGCAGACTCAGTAACCTTGCAGTGACAGGAGCTGATGGTAACTGGTGAGTCCGCCAATATTCTGCAGTACAGCACATAACAATGTGCAGCTGTGCGTAGTAACCAATCAGCTTCTAACTTCAGTTTGTTCAATTAAGTTTTGATAATAAAATAGAAGCTGATTGGTTAGTATGTACAGCTGCACCAGATTCTGTGTGCTACACTTTTAGTAACTCCACCCCATAGAATGAACAAATACAAAGTGAGACAAAGGTGCACACACATGTGCATGAATAATGTGCATATGGATGCCAGGATCAGCAGCAAAGAATGCAAGTCAGGTCATAGTAAAATACAAGTGATGTGCAGGCCAAGAGCTGAAGGTCAAAAGCCAGAACATCAGGAGATGCCCCCTTTTGCAAGAGATGCAGACATGTAATTAATAGATATAACTGAACACCTAGTAATAGTGTACTTAGTGTCTCATACTGCAATGCAGAACAAAGATGCCAGGATTCCATTCTGCCACTTTATTCACAGCTTATGAGGTTTACTCTGTTATCCACAAAAAAATCAATGCATATACAGTATATACTGATCCATTACCAAGGCAACGTTGTTGTGGCAACAGCAACCATCTGTTACCAGGTGTCTACGTAGCTCTTACCCCTCTAGATTATAAATCCTACAGGGACACGGTGTGGATGTGTGTGTGCTGACAAAATTAGATGGTTAGCACCAGCGGGACAGGAACATACTTGAATGATAAAATCCTGGTCGTAAATTTGAATTGCATAAATAAAGTACAATAGTACATAATTGACAAAAAGATTAAAGAAATGTGAATACGTTCAGTTAAAAGTATTTTAAAAAAATTCTGTTCACGAGCAATGAAAAGAGGCGATTGTAATATAAAACTGTACAATTTCTGGCATATAACTTGACATTATGATGGGAGATTGAGGCCCTAGAGTAGCGTTTTTCAACCTTTTTTTTTTTAACAAGAAGGAACGTATGAAAACATTATCAGATCTCAAAGAACCCCTTCCTTGTATTCATTCAAAAAAATATTGTTCTATGAGTGAGTGAACCCCAAACAGTTAGTGTGCAGAGGGGAAGCAGCCTGCACAGAACCTCAGCAGAACCCAGAAGATTGCAGCTATCTAGCATTGCGAACCCTCAATATTTTTACTGGCAGTCAGTAAAAAAGACAGGCACTTTTCTCCTGCCTGTAAATGCCAGTGAAAGGAAAGGGTTGCCAGTTGCAGATTAATCAACGGTTATTTATTGCCAGCCCACTTCGTAAGAACCAGCTACATTGCTAGACGAGAGCACAAAAACAGAAAAATGCTGGAAAAATGCTCAAATTGAGCATTTTTATCCAGCATTTTAACAGCGCTTTTTTCACCTCCTCATGTGCATGGAGTGTAAGTATCCCATACAACAGCAAACAGAGGCACACTAATTCCATTGACAGCACATCTGAAAGATGATCAGCTCTCTCATTTAAAGTAAAAGTAAACATTTAAAGTAATATACAGTCACTGGTCACTTTATTAGGTATACCTTGCTAGTGCCAAGAAAATATCCCCAACACCATTATGCCGCCACCACCAGCCTGAACCATGATACAAGGCAGGATGGATCCATGCTACCATGTTTTTTACCCCAAATTCTGACACTACCATCTGAATATTGCAGCAACCAGTCTGCCCATTCTCCTCTGACCTCAACAAGGCATTTTCGTCCACACAACTTCTGCTCGCTGGATATTTTCTCTGTTTTGGACCATTCTCTGTAAATCCTAAAGATGTTTGTGCGTGAAAATCCCAGTAGATCAGCAGTTTTTGAAAACCTCAGACCAGCCTGTGACGATCACGCCGTCAGACCCCTGCCCTTCTCACCAAACTCGTGACCGAAGAACTAGCCAATCTAAAACCACGATGTCGCGTGCGTAACAATACCACACCCAGCTGCACCCTGCACACCGATTTTCCAGCTAATTGGACCACAATCGATGTGCCGGCAGCCTGGGACCGATTGTTACTGGGTCAGGTTAATTACGCAATTAACCCTTCACACTCTCACCACCTCCTTTTTGTACAGAGAAAGAAGAAACTCAGCAATAACACTAGGATGATTGGATAATCGTCTGTATACCACTATCACCGCTGTCAGGGCTCCCAGGTATGACCAGAGGTGTGTGACTGATGCAGGGAAACGCAGACTTCAGATATGTGATAAACAATACAATTTATTAACACTAACCATACAAACATAAACGCAGTGCAATACTAAACATAATACAGTGCAAACAAACCCAACCAACCACCCACAGATAACAGTACATACAAGCAAGCGTCGTCAGGCAGGCCGGGTCAATATCAATTGGGCAGGTAGGTACAGGGGGAGCAAGCAGAGATTGGTCGGGGTCACAGGCCAGGTTCAGCAGGTAGCAAGCAGCGTAGTACAGAGGGTCAGGCAGAGGGATGGTCAGGGTCACAAGCCAGGGATCAAAACAGGTAACAAGCAGCGTAGTACAGAGGGTCAGGCAGAGGGACAGAAACAGGATGCAGGACAGATACAGGGCCCAGGACAAACACACACCAAGGCAGAGTCTGTGGGTCTGGCCATCCCTTAAATACCCCAGCATCATCAGTTCCAGGTGTTAGCTGGCTGAAAGGTTGAGTCTCTGATTGCTGGGAGCACCCGCTGGCCAGCCCTGGTACTGCAGATCAAAAGGCAGGTGAGTCCCACCATTGCTGGCCAGTCCATTCCTGACAGTACCCCCCCCTCAAGGAGTGGCCTCAGGACGCTCCAAACAGTCCTAGCTGGGCAAAATGTTCCACCGCCCGGGTCTGGTAACTGGCGGGATATCAAAGACTGGCACACCGGGCTGGACTCCGGGCAGCGGCACACCGGGCTGGACTCCGGGCAGCGGCACACCGGGCTGGACTCCGGGCAGCGGCACACCGGGCTGGACTCCGGGCAGTGGCACACCGGGCTGGACTCCGGGCAGAGGCACACCGGGCTGGACTCCGGGCAGAGGCACACCGGGCTGGACTCCGGGCAGAGGCACATCGGGCAGAGGCACATCGGGCAGAGGCACATCGGGCAGGACTCCGGGCAGAGGCACATCGGATTACCAGGCAAAGCAGCAGGCACCGGGCCCCCGGGCGGAGCAGCAGGCACCGGGCCCCCGGGCGGAGCAGCAGGCACCGGGCCCCCGGGCGGGGCGACATGCATCGGGCCCCCGGGCGGAGCAGCAGGCACCGGGCCCCCGGGCGGGGCGACCGGCCCCCGGGCGGGGCAGCAGGCACCGGGCCCCCGGGCGGAGCAGCAAGCACCGGGCCCCCGGGCGGGGCGACAGGCATCGGGCCCCCGAGCGGGGCGACAGGCATCGGGCCCCCGAGCGGGGCGGCAGGCACCGGGCCCCCGGGCGGAGCGGCAGGCACCGGGCCCCCGGGCGGAGCGGCAGGCACCGGGCCCCCGGGCGGGGCAGCAGGCACCGGGCCCCCGGGCGGGGCAGCAGGCACCGGGCCCCCGGGCGGAGCAGCAGGCACCGGGCCCCCAGGCGGGGCGACCGGCATCGGGCCCCCAGGCGGGGCGGCAGGCATCGTGCCCCCAGGCGGGGCGACAGGCATCGTGCCCCCAGGCGGGGCGACAGGCATCGTGCCCCCAGGCGGGGCGACAGGCATCGTGCCCCCAGGCGGGGCGACAGGTCTCGGGCCCTCAGGCGGAGCGGCGGGCGTTGGACCCCCAGGTGGAGCGACAGGTCTCGGGCCCTCAGGCGGAGCGGCGGGCGCCGGACCCCCAGGCGGAGCGACAGGTCTCGGGCCCTCAGGCGGAGCGGCAGGCGCCAGACCCCCAGGAGGAGCGACAGGTCTCGGGCCCTCAAGCGGAGCGGCGGGCGCCGGACCCCCAGGCGGAGCGACAGGTCTCGGGCCCTTAGGCGGAACGACAGGTCTCAGGCCCCCAGGCGGGGCGGCGGGCACCGAGTCACCAGGCACAACCGTGGGCTCCGAGTCAACTGGGATGACCGCTGGCACTGGGTCAGACATTGGATCGTCTGGCTGGACAGCGGGCACTGGGTCACCAGGCATCAGGTCATTTGGCTCGACAGCGGGCACCGCGTCATCTGGCAAGGCAGTGGGCTCCGAGTCAACTGGTATGACCGCGGGCACTGGGTCAGACATTGGATCGTCTGACTGGACAGCGGGCATCGGGTCACCAGGCATCAGGTCATTTGGCTCGACAGCGGGCACCGCGTCATCTGGCAAGGCAGTGGGCTCCGAGTCAACAGGCACGACAGTGAGCACCGGGTCATCAGGTACCGGATTGTCTGGCTCGACAGCGGGCATCGGGTCACCAGGTATGACAGCGGGCACTGGGTCACCAGGCATCAGGTCATTTGGCTCGACAGCGGGCACCGGATCAGGTACCGGATCATCTGGATCAACAGCGGGCATCGAGTCAACTGGCCTAATAGGATCGTCAGGCTGGATCAGTTCATCATGCTGGGTAGAGGCATCAGGCTGAATGCCGGCGTCCGGCTGAGTAGAGGCTTCAGGCCGAGTAGAGGCTTCAGGCCGAGTAGAGGCATCAGGCCGAGTAGAGGCATCAGGCCGAGTAGAGGCTTCAGGCCGAGTAGAGGCTTCAGGCCGAGTAGAGGCTTCAGGCCGAGTAGAGGCTTCAGGCCGAGTAGAGGCATCAGGCCGAGTAGAGGCTTCAGGCCGAGTAGAGGCATCAGGCCGAGTAGAGGCATCAGGCCGAGTAGAGGCTTCAGGCCGAGTAGAGGCATCAGGCCGAGTAGAGGCTTCAGGCCGAGTAGAGGCATCAGGCCGAGTAGAGGCATCAGGCTGAAGAGAGGCATCAGGCTGCATACAGGCATCAGGCTGAAGAGAGGCATCAGGCTGCGTACCGGCATCAGGCTGAAGAGAGGCATCAGGCTGAGTAGAGGCATCAGGCTGAGTAGAGGCATCAGGCTGAGTAGAGGCATCAGGCTGAGTAGAGGCATCAGGCTGAGTAGAGGCATCAGGCTGAGTAGAGGCTTCAGGCTGAGTAGAGGCTTCAGGCTGAGTAGAGGCTTCAGGCTGAACCACGGAAGGCAGGCTCACCGGTTTGGATACTGGCAGGATGGTATTGGTTGGAAAGAATTTTCGCTTTTTTCTGGTTTTAACTACTGGAGCACTGCAAGTAAACGCAGGTCTGCAAACGAATGGAGCAGCTGGAGACAGAGAAGAACTGGAGGATG
This sequence comes from Staurois parvus, assembly GCF_062004578.1. NCBI lineage: Eukaryota > Metazoa > Chordata > Amphibia > Anura > Ranidae > Staurois > Staurois parvus. The sequence goes on along the minus strand of NW_028318256.1, from coordinate 2,331,114 downwards.
GAACAGGAGAGGGAGCAGTTGCTACAGAGGGCTTTTTTACAGGGTTAAAGGCAGGATAGGTGCAGCGAGTGGGAACAGGGTACTGACATGCGGTAGATAGCAGGGCAGGAGGAGCTGTTGGGAATGCAGGAATAGAGTTTTGAGGAAATAGATTAGAAGCAGGACTGGGTCTTTGTAAGCTGACTGAGGCTGGGTGCAACAAGTCTGACCATGTCTGCAGTATGGGTTGAACAAAGCTGAGCTTACACAAAGCCTGTCTGGTCAATGACTGCACTGCGTTTATACAATCTCTTAGTGTCTGTGGTGAACATGTGGAATAACGCTCCAGAAAGTAACCCACATCATCCTCTAATAACCACACCAGGGACTCTACCTGGTCTGCACTAAATGGTGGCAAAAATTCATCCCTGCATTCGGGGGAACCAGATGAAACCAACTCAGCACAAACCTCAATCAATGGCTGCACCTCAGAGAACTCTGTGCCCTGATCTACTAGAACATGAGCGAGCCGTATACATTCTAGCAGTTCATCCCGGGTATACTCCTTCAGAGTTTGATAAGCATACTCCCTGTCATCAAACACTAGCAGATATAAATATTCAACCTCATCAAGATCCATCCTTCCCATCAACAAGCCAAGATGGCTTCCCTGTGCAGCCACTTCTGGTCAGGATTGGCCTTGGTGTAATGTCAGGGCTCCCAGGTATGACCAGAGGTGTGTGACTGATGCAGGGAAACGCAGACTTCAGATATGTGATAAACAATACAATTTATTAACACTAACCATACAAACATAAACGCAGTGCAATACTAAACATAATACAGTGCAAACAAACCCAACCAACCACCCACAGATAACAGTACATACAAGCAAGCGTCGTCAGGCAGGCCGGGTCAATATCAATTGGGCAGGTAGGTACAGGGGGAGCAAGCAGAGATTGGTCGGGGTCACAGGCCAGGTTCAGCAGGTAGCAAGCAGCGTAGTACAGAGGGTCAGGCAGAGGGATGGTCAGGGTCACAAGCCAGGGATCAAAACAGGTAACAAGCAGCGTAGTACAGAGGGTCAGGCAGAGGGACAGAAACAGGGCCCAGGACAAACACACACCAAGGCAGAGTCTGTGGGTCTGGCCATCCCTTAAATACCCCAGCATCATCAGTTCCAGGTGTTAGCTAGCTGAAAGGTTGAGTCTCTGATTGCTGGGAGCACCCGCTGGCCAGCCCTGGTACTGCAGATCAAAAGGCAGGTGAGTCCCACCATTGCTGGCCAGTCCATTCCTGACAACCGCATACAGGTTATACAGAGGGTTAAACACACATAGTAGTGCTCTTCAGCGGCAGGAATTCGTAAGTTGCATTAAGGAACTTTAGAAACAGTTCAACACTTTCAGAAGGAAAGATTTATTACTAAAAGGTCAAAAGGGTGCAATAACAATATTTACCGAAAAAAGATGTAACCAATATATATATAAATATACAGAGAACAATAGCACAGCAAAAAGATAACAGAAAGAAGTTTAGGTAGATAAGTACTTGCCAAAAAGCCTTGGGTTAAGCAGTTTCAAGTCTCATGAGTCAAAAAGGATTTCTTGTCTCTACTTCTAGTTTCGATGTTAAACGCAGGAGACTCTTCTCTTCTCTCACACCCACACTAAGCATAACAGCCCTTTTTCTACAATCTCAGCGGGGTGGCTCCTTACAACAAAGAACTGATTGCCTTATTTGGGGAGGGGGTGTTGGGAGGAGACGAAAGTACAACCAGAATCTCTCCTAGCTTATATTTTGGCTCATAACTTTTCCTAGGTACATTTGCTGGCTTAAGCACTAGTATATTAATACTCAGCCGCATCTGCGGAATGGTTAGAGATGAAACATGAAATATGCACTTGAATGGTTCAAGAGATATACTTTTCTGCTCTCCTATGTAGGCCAGCTAAGGGGTGTCACATACCAGGAGACTGGCCTCAAACTGAGCCTTCCGAATATAGGCTCCATGTTTAGGTAGTTATGTCCTACGTGAAGATATCAACTTATCTGAAAAGTGAGTTTTTAAAAGTCTGTTTTTACGACCCCTTGGAAGGTCTTTTGAAGTTCAGTGAGGGACTTGGCTTATACTTTTACGATGTGCCAGATTGCACAGCGCAGCACCCAGCTCGTGAGGTTTTATAGCTCGGAGCCCACTGCTGTGCTTTGGCCACCTGTGACACTTCCAACACACACCGACCACATGTCACTGTGGATGAACAGAGAGGGAATGATGGGACAACATGGAGAATTCTTAACAAAATGGTTGAACCGCGTCCATCTCTGTGGGTATGGTTGCTACATAGCCCATCTGGCACCAACAACCATGTCACGTTCAAAGTCACCTAAACCCCTTTTCTTCCCCATTTTGATGCGCAGTTTGAACACCACCACGTCTAGATACCTAAATGCATTGAGTTGCTGCCATGTTATTGGCTGATTAGCAATTTGTGTTACCAAGCAGTTAAACAGGTGTACCTAATAAAGTAGCCGGTGAGTGTATACAGCGGGTAAAATAAGTACTGAACACATCACCATTTTTCTCAGTAAATATACTTCTAAAAGTGCTATTCACATTAAATTTTCACCACGTCCGTAACCCATGCAATCCATACATACTAAGAGACCTAAACAAATAATTTCAGAAAATAAGTTATATGTAATAAAATGGAATGACACTGGGAAAAAGTATTGAACACACTAACTGAAATTTATTTACTGCTTCGTACAATATTCTGTGTTGGTAATGACAGCTTCAAGATGCCTCCTGTATGGAGAAACTAGTCGCATGCGTTGCTCAGGTGTGATTTTGTCTCATTCTTCCACACAGTCTTCAAATCTTTTTTTTTATTATTCTTTTTATTTAAATTTAAAAGGTGTTGAAGTATACAAAACAGAGCCTATAGGGCATACCCAGGCTCGGCACCACACTTAACAAGGTTACAAACTGATTAACAAAGAAACACATCCATAACATTCTTAATAAGGTTCTGGAAGACCTACTGTGTGTCAGAGAGTCGACTAGCCCCCACAGACATACCGTCACTGATAATGGTACTTGAATGGTGGTAACCGAGAAGATACAGGCCACCACTTCCCCAACCTTTGGGTCCTGTATCCACCGGTTTGTTAGACGCCAACAACCAGACTGCTGGGCAGATGATAGGGTGACTCTGAGCTCTATAGGGGCATGATCTGAGAGATCCGCAGATACAGTGGGGCAAAAAAGTATTTAGTCAGCCACCAATTGTGCAAGTTCTCCCACTTAAAAAGATGAGAGAGGCCTGTAATTGGCATCATAGGTAGACCTCAACTATGAGAGACAAAATGAAAAAAAAAATCCAGACAATCACATTGGCTGATTTGGAAAGAATGTATTTGCAAATTATGGTGGAAAATAAGTATTTGGTCAATATCAAAGGTTCCTCTCAATACTTTGTTATATTTCCTTTGTTGGCAATGACAGAGGTCAAACGTTTCCTGTAAGTCTTCACAAGGTTGGCACACACTGTTGCTGGTATGTTGGCCCATTCCTCCATGCAGATCTCCTCTAGAGCAGTGATGTTTTGGGCTGTCGCTGGGCAACACGGACTTTCAACTCCCTCCAAAGGTTTTCTATGGGGTTAAGATCTGGAGACTGGCTAGGCCACTCCAGGACCTTGAAATGCTTCTTACAAAGCCACTCCTTCCTTGCCCGGGCGGTATGTTTGGGATCATTGTCATGTTGGAAGACCCACCCACGTTTCATCTTCAATGCCCTTGCTGATGGAAGGAGGTTTGCACTCAAAATCACACGATACATGGCCCCATTCATTCTGTCCTGTACATGGATCAGTTGTCCTGGTCCCTTTGCGGAGAAACAGCCCCAAAGCATGATGTTGCCACCCTCATACTTTACAGTAGACATCGTGTTCTTTGGATGCAACTCAGCATTCTCTTCTATAATTCCTGCAAGTTAGAAGTGTCCCCGGGCCCTTCTAACATTTCCCATTTTACATTCCACATGTTCTTTATCTCCCAATGGTGGCCAGTTCCCCTGCACCACTTGTCATCCTTACTACAGAGGTGGTGTGACCATGGGTGGATGGACACCACTGTGCTTTCTAGAAGACCGATGATCTGTTTGGGGGTGGACAGGCTCGCTTGATCGTGGAAGTACTTTGTTCCTGGGACATCTTATTTTGGAATTACCTTTGTAAAACTTTGTTTTTAGAGGAAAAAAATGTTTTTGTTCTTTTTTAGTAAGTACTCAGTTGAAGGCTACCAGGACCAGCAAGTGGGACTTCAAAGGGCTACAATAGTGCCACCAGTCCAGTACTACATGTCTGTAACTGTGGTCCCAAGACTTTGGGGATGTGTTTAGTCCAATGAGAGATCTCCACACGCTAATATTTGTTGTGCTTTTCCTTTGAGATTACTGTGTTTCAGTGCCTTCACGCAATAGTTTCAGAGAGATTATGCAAATTTTTAGGAAGGACCTCCAGTTCTATGGGACTTTTAAGGCATCAATACATATAGGTAAAAATATACAAAATTTTTATTTTACATCAAACCTATAAAATTTCCAACCATATAAAACATATAACAGTGGCTCGTTCTGAAGGTCATATATATCACTACATCACTATCATACAATATTTGTTGGTTACAGAGTTTATCTATGGTAATCTGACGCATTTCAGAGTAAATATACTCCTTTCTCAGGGAAAAGACTCAGAGGTGATAAGATCTGTGAGATTAAGAATACATTTGTTTAGGGCATATAATATATATCCATATAGTACATTGATATAATTCTGTACAATACTCACAACATGAAAAAGTTGAAAACAAAAAAGTAATCTTTAGCCAAGCTTAAAAACAAAATCACAGTTTGCTGCCACTCCCCAGCCCGGAACTTGACAAGCCTCAAACAGCCAGGGCCCACCCAAACGGAACACTGAGACCACCCAGATCACTGCAAAAGAGGATTTGGATAGTAAAAAGCATCTCCAAAACATATTGAAACAAAGAAAATTGTTGCACCACATAACGGGGTAAGCATATAGAAATCCACCATTGTAATTGCGGACGTCTAGATATTTTCCCAAAAATGCTTCACCTATAAAGATGAGCGGAAGAGCATATTACCAAAGGTCTCCAAAGTGTATGCCAAATCAAGCCACATAAACCTTAAAAAGTAGTAATAAAAAACTATATAAATATATGTTATCCATATGTATATCATTAGACCAGTAACGAAAGAGAAAACGTATGTCCAAACACAAGGTTACTAGGAGGAGACGGCAAAAGAAGGGGACCAACCACCTGCTATGGGAATGCACAGCAGCCAACATGGGGAAGAAAGGGTGTTATGTATGAATAAGAGGCTCTACATATATGACAACCATAAAAGATTGTCCAATCATCCATCAGCAATGAAGGCATAAAGGTGGACAGCAGAGAGCTAGAAGATGGCGTCAAACGCTGATCATACACTGCTCCATCAGGCTCTGCCCCCCGGGTGCGCCAGTACGCTGTGTCGCCCCGCCACATTGTGTGGAATGACCTCACACATCAGCGGACCGCCGACACACAGGAAAGAACATGGCTGCCAGACCAGGGAGGGACGACAGAAGCCGAGTGGAAAACTCCTCCACCCCTAGTAGCCACATTTTGCCTTACTCACTAGGCAAAGTATCCCAGGCACTGAAAGGAAAGGCAAGAAGTCCTCAGCTTCGATCCCCACCAGACCCAGGAGGGACAAAAATCCACATATTAATAATTATACAAAAAAACAAGATGTGCAAAAACAAGAGAAAGGGCAGAAACAACATAAGGCAGGAAAAAAAAAACAAAAATGGTGCACAGTTGTGTTCAAAATAATAGCAGTGTGTTAAAAAAAGTGAATAAAGCTCAAAATCCTTCTAATAGATTTTATTTCCATACACACAAATGCATGGGAACACTACACATTCTATTCCAAATCAAAACATGAAGAAAAATATATCAAATTTGTGTTGTTCCTCTAAATAAATTGAAGAAAAGTGAATATTAGACTGTTCAAAAAAATAGCAGTGTTTGTATTCTTCTTTACAAATGCAAACATTCACTATATAAACTGAAAAATGTTTGAAGATTTTGCTTTCCTTTGAATCACTTAATGAATATTTAGTTGTATAAGCACTGTTTCTGAGAACTGCTGTACATCTGTGTTGCATGGAGTCAACCAACTTCTGGCACCTGTGAACAGGTATTCCAGCCCAGGATGATTGGACTACATTCCACAGTTCTCTATTTCTTGGTTTTGCCTCAGAAACTGCATTTTTGATGTCACCCCACAAGTTTTCTATTGGATTAAGATCCGGGGGATTGGGCTGGCCACTCCATAATGTCAATCTTGTTGGTCTGGAACCAAGATGTTGCATGTTTACTGGTGTGTTTGGGGTCGTTGTCTTGTTGGAATACCCATTTCAAGGGCATTTCCTCTTCAGCATAAGGCAGCATGACCTCTTCAAGTATTCTGATGTATTCAAACTGATCCATGATCCCTGGTATGCGATAAATAGGCCCAACACCGTAGTATGAGAAACATCCCCATATCATGATGCTTGCGCAACCATGCTTCACTGTCTTCACAGTGTACTGTGGCTTGAATTCAGTGTTTGGGGGTCGTCTGACAAACTGTCTCCGGCCACTAGACCCAAAAAGAACAATCTTACTTTCATCAGTCCACAAAATGTTGCACCATTTCTCTTTAGGCCAGTCAATGTGCTCTTTGGCAAATTGTAATCTCTTCAGCACGTCTTTTTTTCAACAGTGGGTCTTTGCGGGGGCTTCTTGCAGATAGCTTGGCTTCACATAGGCGTCTTCTAATTGTAACAGTACTCACAGGTAACTTTAGACCTTCTTTGATCTTCCTGGAGCTGATTGTTGGATGAGTCCTTGCCATTTTGGCTATTCTTCTATCCATTCGAATGGTAGTTTTTCGCTTTCTTCCACGTCTTTCAGGTTTTGGTTGCCATTTTAAAGCATTTGCAATCATTTTAACTGAGCAGCATATCATTTTCTGCACATCTTAATATGTTTTCCCCTCTCCAATCAACTTTTTAATCAAGGTACGCTGTTCTTCTGAACAATGTCTGGAACGACCCATTTTCCTCAGAATTTCAGAGAGAAATATACTGTAACCAGCATGCACAACATTTGCTGCCTTCCTTCCTTAAATAAGGGCAATAATTGCCACCTGTTTTTCAAAGAATGAATGACCTCACTAATAGAACTCCACACTGCTATTATTTTGAACATGCCCCTTTCAATTAGTGATTCAATTACACAGAATCAGCAGCATGCATGTCATGACTGTTGGGTCTTTTGGATTTCTATTACTCTACTACACCTGCTAGTAAATTATTTGCCATGTAGAAATATTATTCTACCAAAAACAGTGATTGATCAGGTTAGTGATGTCTGACTGCTATTATTTTGAACACAACTGTATATATATATATATATTGTGACAGGATGAACGGCGAGGTGATAGAGGGACGCTATGTGTCACCTCGCATATGCTCATACCTGACCGTTTAGGTGGAGTCCACTCCGGGTTTTCGGGGCCACAGTTAAGCAGGTGGGTCCGGACCAGAGTTTGGGCTCCACTGATGACCACCAACAGGTGGTATAAATAAGGCAGGGCTGGAGCAAGGAATTGCTCGTGGCCTGGGACTCAGAGAGGTGTTCTGAGAGAGCTGTGTGTGTGCTATACCTACAAGAAAAGGTTTGCTTTTGTTTTATTTTGGTGACAGGGAGAAGCCCTTCACCTCTGAGAGAGGGAATGCCTTTTGTTTAGTTAGTGCCTGGATGGCAAGGGTTTATTTTCATGTCTTGTTTTGTTTTTTGCAAAGCTTTTAAATAAAGCTGACAACCAGTCAGATTTTGATGAAAGCCTGCTGTGCGGTCTACCTTTTTCCCAGGGAAGGAGATCCCCCACCTGAGCTAACCCCACTATATATATATATATATATATATATATATATATTATAATACAAACACACACACATATATATATATATATATACACACACACACACACACACACACACACACACACACACACACACACACACATATATATACAGTGCTCAGCATAAATGAGTACATCCCCACAGATTTGTCAGAAAACCTTTTACTTTCCTTTCAGAATCAATATTTTCTATGAGACACTATACTACAAAATACTCCCACAAATGCAGATCATTGATTGGAAACAAGATTTGTTAATTTGCACACACAAAAAAAGTATTTTTCCTAACAAATTCATTCAAGACCATGTTGCAAAAATTAATAAACCCCAATGAAAGTCTAATGCCCCGTACACACTATGAAAATCGGACGAACGATCGTCCGGTTATCATCGATTGTACGCTGCTGGTTGAAAGCGATGTGCTTTTATGAGAATATTGTACGATATAAAGGCATTGCATACGAACGTCGTGGCGTAGCTGTGGAAATGATGTAATGTACGTGTGACCCTGTAGCCATGCCCTTCGGTGCCATATTTGTTTTCCCTCAGCGACGGATCTTTCGTGACGAATTTTCGGAATAGTCATGGATACTGTATCCGAGAATACAAGCTTCAGCAGCCCTACAGAGGAGAGCCGATGAACAGGATGCCTTTGGAATCTTGACAGCCAATAAACTGCTAAACATGTCTGTTCACCAGAGACAAATGGCAGAGTGCCTGTTGCTCCAAGTGATGAATAAAGGGTCAAAAGGTGAAATTACCCAAAACACCTGTATTGCTGAATCACAACCTGCACCTCCAATGCCACCTCCAACAGCACCTCCACCTCCGTCATCACTGCAGCACACACCACAATGGCATTATCCTGCACCTGATCGTCAATCCTCGTCATGGTGCCAGGATTATCATTACACCAATCTTTAGTTTAATGTTCTGTTTTCTTGGTTTTCTGGACCTGATATGAAGCACTATGTTGTGTACTTTGTTCATCTAACTAGATGGTCATGGTTATGGTTATTTTTGTAACATGGTATATTGTGAATAATAAGTTATTGTTAAAAACATAATTTTTATTTGTGGTTTTATTTTTACAACAACATGCAAACAGGCACATTCATTGTGATGCAGTGACATATGTGATGTTAGTTTTTTGGGGGTTGGGTGAAAAAAACTGTTTAATGACATTAATGGCTGTAATGCTACGAATATTCCGTGGTGTTTATTTTCTTCCGGTTCTTCTGGGTCATAAGCATCCGATTACGCGCGGTCTTTCGTATCCAATTCTTCTCGTACGAAAATTGTTCGTTCTGTTCCCAAACAACTAAAATTTTGATGTTTGCACTATTGTTAATTTTCGTTCGTAAGATCAGAATCGGCTGTCGAAAATGATGTACACACCGTCAGAAAATTGCACGATTGCTCGTCGAGCGAATACGGTTGTCCGATTTTCTTATAGTGTGTACGGGGCATTAGAAGCAAAGCTAAATTTTAGATAACAAAATCCTAATTAACAAGAATTCAAATACAGGTGAGTCTAATTATTCATTAAACAAGTGTCCAGCAGACAGCTGATTATAAAAGGGTGTTACTTAACAAAGAAAACCCCTTCCCATTTTATGCTGTCAGCAATGGAACTACATGGAAGAGAAATGTTACAAGGCCTGAGAAAGAAAAGCATTTCTTTACACAAGAAAGGTGAAGGCTACAAGAAGATCAGCAGAGCTTTACTTATCAGTCAGAATACTGTAGGCTATCCAGGGAAGTTAAAACATCCTCAAGAGTGTCTTCTGATGAGAAAGGTTGAAGAAAAGCACCATGCAAGTTCACTGCAGTTAGCTAAAGAAGAAGAAAGCTACACTGCGGGATACACTGCAGAGGAATGGCATGCAAAGGTGTCGTCCACGAAGGAAGCCTCTCCTAAAGCCCATGCACAAAAAAGCCCACCTAGAATTTGCCAGGGCTTATGCTGAAAAAAAAAAGACTACTGAGACTCTGGAGTGATGAGACCAAGATAAATGTTTTTGGAACTGATGGCTTCAAAACGGAATGGCGTTGCAAAGGTGAGGAGTACAAAGAAAAATGCATGGTGCCTGAAGTGAAACATGGTGGTGGCAGCGTCCTTCCGTGGGGCTGCATAAGTGCTGCTGGTGTTGGGGAGCTGCATTTCATTGATGGTTTAATGAATTCACAGATGATCTACTCTATATTAAAAGAGAAGATACCATCACTCCGTGCCTTTGGTCGTTGTACACTTTTCCAACATGACAATGATCAAAAACACACAGCTAAGGCCACTGCATTTCTGAAGAACAGGGTGAAAGTGATTCAGTGGCCAATTATGTCTCCTGATCTGAACCCAATCGAACACCTATGGGGAATTCTGAAGAGACAAGTCGAGCATCACTCTCCATCCAGCATCCAGGCTCTACAAGAGGTCCTTTTTGAAGAATGGAAAAAGATGTTGCAATATGTCACCAACTTGTTCATTCCATGCTTAGAAGACTTGGTGCTGTCCTTACAAATCATGGAGGTCATACAAAATACTAGATGTAGTAGTTTTTGTTTTTCAGTGTATTCACTTTTGCATCAACTAATTTGAGTAAAACTGAAGATTTTGTAATCTAAGTTATGTTATTAACCTTACTTTCATGTAATGAGCTAAACAAATGTTCTGTAAAACTCAGTTTTGTCAAAACTTTGGAAATTGTTCTTGTGTTCATTGAGATATTGATTAAAATCTTACTTTTCAACTTTTCAAAAGGGGTGAACTAATTTATGCCGAACACTTTATATAATAAAGGGCACAGCATCAGAATCATGACCAATGTGGGCAAGGCAGATGGAGGGTGAAGCGAGACATTAATTGGACTATTTTTCCCTACCGCCAGATACAAACCTTTGTGAAACTCTAGTTTCAGAGAGATAGGGAACAGCTGTCAAGCATCAAGCCAAAATTCTAAGACACTGAAATTATAATGAGGAAAAAAAAGGGTGAGAAAATGCATTTTTGACTCAGCTAAGCTTCCAGAATTACAAGAAATGGTTGTGCCTCTAATCCACTGAAAAATTGAAAGTCTTGAAGGAATTATCCTCTGTAAATATGACACACTGTAAGTTTTAAAAACCAAAACAGAAAATAAAGTTTGAGAAGAACTTCAGATCAATATTAAAACAACACATTTAAAGGATCAGCCCCACCCAAAAAAAATTGACTATCTCAGAAATACATGCACATTTCCCCACGTCTTGACTCCAAAAAGAGAAGTCCATCTTTCTGACCATGTTTCATGTTGCACACATATTTAGGGTGCAAAGTTCTTCATAGCTTCCGAACAAAAATAACCAAATTCCTCCATCCACATTAAGGAATCCTCTCCACTGTGCAATTATATACTGACAGCAGAGACTCTCCGTCCCCTTCAGATTCAGGGGGTTCTTCTTCCTATAGCATATTGTCATTATTTTGTATTAATAATACTATTCATCATGGCTCTGTGTTGCTCTGCCCACATAGCCATGTGATCCATATACAGGAATCAGTGAATGAAAAAAATACCTGCCCAACATAACAGAGAGACTCAAAGTTATCAATGGAGCTCACCACATTTTTAGTCCATGAATATTTCCTCCAGCTCCATAGCTGAAGGTCTCTAACTCAATACAGACCTGAGCTGAGGCGAGAGTCTGTAGGAGCCAGAGCATTGCACCCATGACCCACTGATCGTGGTTGGAATGCTTTCCAGGCTCCAATGCAAACATAATATATATTTTTTTTCTTTTTGAAAAGGTGGCTTTAAAAATTATACAAATAAAGAAAAATACCTGTTGATCTGCCAGAAATACATAACTTCCTTAATGAGCTGACAATTGACCTTTATTGATTTCTGAAATCCCAAGCAATGTTGTTAGCCCTGCCTGAGTTCTCCCCTTCTGGACTACAGAAGCATGGGAAAACTCACACAAGGCTACCAATTCTGCTTGGGATTTGTGATCCTTTAAAATAAGCCTGTCACAAAATTAAAGTGTTACTAAACCAGTAAAATCAGTCTGTACATGCAGTAAAGCATGCTTGCTATACTCGCTGTGGAACTTAAGGGGTTAATGCTTTGCATTGTGTAAAAAGGCTGTTTGATCCTGACTTCTCTCAACTGTGCATGTGTCAACGCTGATAAAACAAACTGAACCCGTAGGCCTTCTGCACATGCTCAGTTTAGTGTGTATTGTTAAAGAAGTTTTTTTTTTCTTTTTCTTGAGTGCACGTGATCAGCACAAGGCCAATCAGCACTGTCCAGACAGAGGTCAGGGGTTCTGCATCCTCCTAGAGCAGAACAAAAACTCCTCCCAAGCTTTAACCAGTGCTCTGTTGGACATTGATAGGAGTCACAAGACTGCTCTAACTGCTGATGAGAAAAGGTATTTAGCAGTTTATATTTACTAAAATAATTGCAATTCCATGTCCTGTGTACTGTGGGAGACAAGATATAGTGAATGCAGGGTCCTGGGTTTAGTAACACTTTAAGGTGAATTTTTTATGTAAGTTGGAACAGGTACATTTAAGTGCTACTTCAGCCAAAAGATTTTTACATTTTGGATAGCATAGGGAAGGGTTAACACCCCTGTAACGTTTGTTTTGCTGTCTGTGCCCGTTCAGAAGATTTAACCTCACTTTCTGTCCATGTGACAATTGGATTGTGAAAATTTTGGGTTGTCATAGAAACAAGGATTGGTGATAAAGCTTCAGTGGAGACACCTTTTCCCCCCTGATAACTCTTACAGGAGTGAATTTACCTTCCTAGGGGTAGATTTCCTCTCACTTCATGTTGTCTCAGGGACAGAAAGTGAAATTAAAGCTTTCTAATGAGGATACAGACAGCAGTAAAAACCTCACAGTGGCTCTAACCTAACACCATACTAGCCAAAACTGAAAAAAAACCATTAGCATGGAGTTCTACTTTAAATGCAACTTGGACAGATGTTTGTCTTAACAAATTATTTATTTTTACCTGTAAATATAAATGTTTAAACATTTTCAAATACTGGACAGTGCAACTTTAAACAATCTTAGTAGAGGATGATGGACTTATTGGAGAGGATTGCACAGGTATTCGAGAGTCAGAGTCTGATTTAAGGCTCACTTACGGGATATGCTGCTTGTTGTGCATCCTTAGCCCGCAGAAGGAGCAGTGGTCCCTGATCCTCGGAGCCATCCAGCAGCATGGGATACAGTAGCTGGCAAGATGGTGGATTCCGAAACCAGCGTGGAACACAAGTGGCTGGAAGTGACATCACACTGCCTCGGTTTGTAAGTATGAGTCGTATGTAAATCAGATGTATGTAATTTGGATCAGTAAATACCAGCTCAAACCCACATAATAAATTGCATTACCCAACCAATTAAACAAACTTAAAAACCGTGACACAAAGCCACTTTTGTGCTAGTAAAATAAAAAAATATATATAAATAAATATATAAATAATTTTTAAATTCATAAGTCCAGTGACAAAAAATCCCAAAAAATTAACAGTCCCGTGACAAAATAGGTCAAATTGTAATTATATTGTAATTTTCATTGGATTCTTCCGTGCCTTTGATCCCTTCACCATCCACCAGTGCAAAAAACCAACATTAACCGCACTCACCAGATATTAGTGAGTCACACGCCTTTCAGGAATATTAAGGGCTCCTGGACCCCCTTTACTTTTTATGAGACCTCCAAATACTGCTTCCTCTTGTATATGGGTACCTCTTCTGGTTACTCCTCTCACCGAATCCCCCAAGGAAAATCAGGAAGAAGAAAAGACCATAGCGTGATACCGTAGTGGTTTCTCATCAAAATAATCTCTCCAGACCACTCACATTTTAGCGGGATATAACCCGCATTTTATTTGAAACAACAACGATTTTCTTTAAAAAACGATCCACTTTCCAAGTACAGCGACTTTTGCATAAAAGACCCCACAGCCTAGTATACAGCAGGATGGCAGACCTCAGATGCAGACTCATCCACTATGCTAAGATGGCCCCTTGGAACGCACCGCTCGGCGTGCGTTCCACTCACCGGAAATGACGTCAGACGCCGGAACAGGCAACCGGAAGTGCGTCAACGCGTTTCGCCCCACCCACAGGGCGTTATCAAGACGCTCTTTTCCACTTCCAAGCCGTTTATAAAGTAATGGGAGATCCCTCCCACTAATTAATCTGAACACAAACCTGGACACAAACCTATCCATCACCGCCATCCCTCTGTATACCCATGTGGGGTCCCCTTACAACAAAAACAGATGCATTTAAATTAGATGCATTTAAATTAAAAACCATACTTTTATCCATAACCTTAAGTCTTCTACCCCAAACATAAAGGTAAAGACAGGGAATTACAATACATTAAATATAAAAATAAAAATCTATATGGAAATAAAATAAAATAAAAATAAAAATAAAATTAAGAATAAAAATAAAAATAAAAATAAAAAAGTAAAAATAAAACTAAAAATAAATTAAATAAAATAAAAAAGAAAGAAAGTAAAAATAAATTAAATAAAAAACAAATAAAGATAAATTCCAAAATTATATAAAAAAATATATATATAATATGTAAATATCATATATAATATAAAAATTCAAAAACACCTAATCATGAAAACGCACTTCGGACATTAACTATATTTTACCAATTGGACAAAAAGCAATTTATATCAATATCTGCATTCAACCCATTAGGATACAATGTACCCATTTGATAAATCCACTTCGTTTCATTTTGAGAAACATTTATTACCATATTTCCTCCTCTCCAAGGGGCTTCTACTCTATCTATCCCACAAAATTTCAACGATGCCGGATCTCTATTATGATGCTTTCTAAAATGATATGATAAACTATGATGTTTGAATCCCTTCTTTATATTTCTAATATGTTCTCCCAATCTGGTGGCAAGTTTCCTCGTTGTTCTCCCTATATACTGGAGTTTACAAGAGCACTCCAGCAGATAGGTAACATGCGTACTGTCACATGATATAAACTTATTGATCTTATGGAATGCTCCATTATAACAGGATTGAAAATCCTTGTAATGCTTTTTCCTGTCCCCTTTCAGGGATCTACAAGCCAAACATCTCCCACACTTGAAAAAACCAGCCCTATCTAAAAAAGTAACCATTTTCTTAGGTACATCTGGAACATTTTTTACAAGTCGAGATCTTAAAGTTGGTGGTTTTCTATATATAAACAAGGGTTTACTAGGTAGCACTTTTCTAAGAGTTTCGTCCCTTATTAGAATTGGCCAATATTTTTTAATGATGTTTTCAACCAATTTATAATGCTTAGAATATCCTGTAATGAAAGCCACATCTCCCAACTTCTTTTTATTTTCTTTTTTCTTTAAGAGTTCATCTCTACTAATCTTTCTAACCTGTTCCAATGAAACAGCCAGATTTTCTTCTCCATAGCCTTTCTCCCTAAACCTTTGCAATAACACCTCAGACTGCTCCAAGAAAACACCTTCATCATCACAATTACGTTTGATCCTAATAAGCTGGCTCTTAGGGATGGATTTTAGCCAATTTCTATGGTGGCAACTAAAATTTGGGATGTATCCATTCCTAGCGACTTGCTTGAAATATGTCTTGGTATAAAACCTATCATCCTTCTTGTAAATTGTCAGGTCCAAAAAATCTACTACCTCCTCACTAATATTTTTAGTAAATGATAAATTGAAAGAATTATTCCCCATCTCTTGAATAAACTCCTCCAATGTCTCTCTTGTACCTTTCCAAATTATAATAATATCATCGATAAATCTTCTATAAACTAGCAACTCTGTAGTTCTTTTCTTGAAAATGGCTTCACTTTCCCATCTACTCATGAACAAATTCGCCACCGATGGTGCATATTTGGCCCCCATGGCCACACCCCTTGCTTGCCTATAGTATTTACCAGAATACCAAAAGTAATTATGTGACATAGCTAAATTTAAACTATTAAGTATAAATTCAGTTTGCTGTGATTTCAAACCTGCTTTAGCCTCTAAGGCCCACTTAACTGCTCCTAGTGCATCCGCATGCCTTATATTAGTATACAGGGAATTAACATCCACACTAGCCATCACACATCTCCCCTCTTCCCTAATTCCCCTAATCAGATCACCACTATCCCTCAGGTACGCTGGAAACATGGAAACTAGAGGTTGCAGAAACTTATCCACATATTCACCCAGTCTACAAAACAAAGAATCTATCCCACTAATAATGGGTCTCCCGGGGGGTTTGATAAGATCTTTGTGGATTTTTGGTAATTGGTAGATCACTGGTGTTATTGGAGCAGATGGTACCAAGTATTTAATCTCTTTTTTGTTAAGTATTCCTCTTTTACCACCTTCTTTGACATGTTTTATTAGCAAATTCTTATATTTAATGGTAGGGTTACCCCTAACAACTCATATATGTTTCAACATCATCTACCAATCTACTTAGTTCTGTGTAATAATCTACCTTATTTAGTACCACCAAACCACCACCCTTGTCTGCCGGCCTTATAACGATATTTTTATTTTCCTCCAGTTTTTTTATACCAGTTTCTAAATCCTGTTTCTTCCCCATAAAGGGAATGGATAAATCCTCCAGGTCATGTTCCACCATTTTTTTTAAACGTTTCTACACAACAATTATTAGAGATTTTCGGATTAAACACAGATTTATTCCTCAACTGTGTATGCAGAAAATAGTCCTCTCCCTTTTCACTGTTATACTCAGAATTCTTGTTAGTCTTATTAGCCCAATACTTCTTTAAATTTACTTTCCTCACAAACTTATGTATATCAATATAAGTTTCCAGTTTATTAAGTTTTTTGTCCGGTGCGTATTTCAATCCTAATGCTAAAACTTTTAACTCTTCTTCATTTAAAACAGAATCACTCAAATTGAAGATCCCTTGATTTAGGCTGACCTCTTTCTTTTTCCTTTTCCCCCCTCTGCATCCCCTCCTTTTGGCCAGTAGGGGTCCTGTTGGTTCATAGGAGGTCTCCACCCTCCTCCCCCTCTCCTGGGTGGGTAGAAAGGTCCTCCTCTTCCCCTCATCTGGAATGACCCCCTTCCTCCTCCCCCTCTCCATGGGGGTCCCCCATACCCCCCCTCTGAAAATCCTCCCTCATTGGAGGATATCCATATTCATGAGGTACTAGGGTGCCCCAATTATTAAAAGGCTCAAACCTGTTAAATACTGGCACATTATATTTTGGAGTCCCATTTTGTTCCTTATTTTTCATAGGGGATTTTCTTTTACCCTGAGGGGATTTATTTTTAACCATAGGTGATTTCCCTGTCGTCCTCTCATTTCCTATCCCTGGTGAGGAGCTCCTAGATTCACTATTAATACTCGTAAAGGAGGGGATGCAGAGAGGGGAAAAGGAAAAAGAAAGAGGTCAGCCTAAATCAAGGGATCTTCAATTTGAGTGATTCTGTTTTAAATGAAGAAGAGTTAAAAGTTTTAGCATTAGGATTGAAATACGCACCGGACAAAAAACTTAATAAACTGGAAACTTATATTGATATACATAAGTTTGTGAGGAAAGTAAATTTAAAGAAGTATTGGGCTAATAAGACTAACAAGAATTCTGAGTATAACAGTGAAAAGGGAGAGGACTATTTTCTGCACACACAGTTGAGGAATAAATCTGTGTTTAATCCGAAAATCTCTAATAATTGTTGTGTAGAAACGTTTAAAAAAATGGTGGAACATGACCTGGAGGATTTATCCATTCCCTTTATGAGGAAGAAACAGGATTTAGAAACTGGTATAAAAAAACTGGAGGAAAATAAAAATATCGTTATAAGGCCGGCAGACAAGGGTGGTGGTTTGGTGGTACTAAATAAGGTAGATTATTACACAGAACTAAGTAGATTGGTAGATGATGTTGAAACATATGAGTTGTTAAGGGGTAACCCTACCATTAAATATAAGAATTTGCTAATAAAACATGTCAAAGAAGGTGGTAAAAGAGGAATACTTAACAAAAAAGAGATTAAATACTTGGTACCATCTGCTCCAATAACACCAGTGATCTACCAATTACCAAAAATCCACAAAGATCTTATCAAACCCCCCGGGAGACCCATTATTAGTGGGATAGATTCTTTGTTTTGTAGACTGGGTGAATATGTGGATAAGTTTCTGCAACCTCTAGTTTCCATGTTTCCAGCGTACCTGAGGGATAGTGGTGATCTGATTAGGGGAATTAGGGAAGAGGGGAGATGTGTGATGGCTAGTGTGGATGTTAATTCCCTGTATACTAATATAAGGCATGCGGATGCACTAGGAGCAGTTAAGTGGGCCTTAGAGGCTAAAGCAGGTTTGAAATCACAGCAAACTGAATTTATACTTAATAGTTTAAATTTAGCTATGTCACATAATTACTTTTGGTATTCTGGTAAATACTATAGGCAAGCAAGGGGTGTGGCCATGGGGGCCAAATATGCACCATCGGTGGCGAATTTGTTCATGAGTAGATGGGAAAGTGAAGCCATTTTCAAGAAAAGAACTACAGAGTTGCTAGTTTATAGAAGATTTATCGATGATATTATTATAATTTGGAAAGGTACAAGAGAGACATTGGAGGAGTTTATTCAAGAGATGGGGAATAATTCTTTCAATTTATCATTTACTAAAAATATTAGTGAGGAGGTAGTAGATTTTTTGGACCTGACAATTTACAAAAAGGATGATAGGTTTTATACCAAGACATATTTCAAGCAAGTCGCTAGGAATGGATACATCCCAAATTTTAGTTGCCACCATAGAAATTGGCTAAAATCCATCCCTAAGAGCCAGCTTATTAGGATCAAACGTAATTGTGATGATGAAGGTGTTTTCTTGGAGCAGTCTGAGGTGTTATTGCAAAGGTTTAGGGAGAAAGGCTATGGAGAAGAAAATCTGGCTGTTTCATTGGAACAGGTTAGAAAGATTAGTAGAGATGAACTCTTAAAGAAAAAAGAAAATAAAAAGAAGTTGGGAGATGTGGCTTTCATTACAGGATATTCTAAGCATTATAAATTGGTTGAAAACATTAAAAAATATTGGCCAATTCTAATAAGGGACGAAACTCTTAGGAAAGTGCTACCTAGTAAACCCTTGTTTATATATAGAAAACCACCAACTTTAAGATCTCGACTTGTAAAAAATGTTCCAGATGTACCTAAGAAAATGGTTACTTTTTTAGATAGGGCTGGTTTTTTCAAGTGTGGGAGATGTTTGGCTTGTAGATCCCTGAAAGGGGACAGGAAAAAGCATTACAAGGATTTTCAATCCTGTTATAATGGAGCATCCCATAAGATCAATAAGTTTATATCATGTGACAGTACGCATGTCACCTATCTGCTGGAGTGCTCTTGGAAACTCCAGTATATAGGGAGAACAACGAGAAAACTTGCCACCAGATTGGGAGAACATATTAGAAATATAAAGAAGGGATTCAAACATCATAGTTTATCATATCATTTTAGAAAGCATCATAATAGAGATCCGGCATCGTTGAAATTTTGTGGGATAGATAGAGTAGAAGCCCCTTGGAGAGGAGGAAATATGGTAATAAATGTTTCTCAAAATGAAACGAAGTGGATTTATCAAATGGGTACATTGTATCCTAATGGGTTGAATGCAGATATTGATATAAATTGCTTTTTGTCCAATTGGTAAAATATAGTCAATGTCCGAAGTGCGTTTTCATGATTAGGTGTTTTTGAATTTTTATATTATATATGATATTTACATATTATATATATATATTTTTATATAATTTTGGAATTTATCTTTATTTGTTTTTTATTTAATTTATTTTTACTTTCTTTTTTATTTTATTTAATTTATTTTTAGTTTTATTTTTACTTTTTTATTTTAATTTTAATTTTATTTTCATTTTTATTTTTATTCTTATTTTTATTTATTTTTATTTTTATTCTTAATTT
Organism: Staurois parvus; assembly: GCF_062004578.1. Lineage (NCBI taxonomy): Eukaryota > Metazoa > Chordata > Amphibia > Anura > Ranidae > Staurois > Staurois parvus. The sequence goes on along the minus strand of NW_028318256.1, from coordinate 2,311,133 downwards.
TATTTTTATTTTATTTTAATTTCATATAGATTTTTATTTTTATATTTTTATATTTAATGTATTGTAATTCCCTGTCTTTACCTTTATGTTTGGGGTAGAAGACTTAAGGTTATGGATAAAAGTATGGTTTTTAATTTAAATGCATCTGTTTTTGTTGTAAGGGGACCCCACATGGGTATACAGAGGGATGGCGGTGATGGATAGGTTTGTGTCCAGATTAATTAGTGGGAGGGATCTCCCATTACTTTATAAACGGCTTGGAAGTGGAAAAGAGCGTCTTGATAACGCCCTGTGGGTGGGGCGAAACGCGTTGACGCACTTCCGGTTGCCTGTTCCGGCGTCTGACGTCATTTCCGGTGAGTGGAACGCACGCCGAGCGGTGCATTCCAAGGGGCCATCTTAGCATAGTGGATGAGTCTGCATCTGAGGTCTGCCATCCTGCTGTATACTAGGCTGTGGGGTCTTTTATGCAAAAGTCGCTGTACTTGGAAAGTGGATCGTTTTTTAAAGAAAATCGTTGTTGTTTCAAATAAAATGCGGGTTATATCCCGCTAAAATGTGAGTGGTCTGGAGAGATTATTTTGATGAGAAACCACTACGGTATCACGCTATGGTCTTTTCTTCTTCCTGATTTTCCTTGGGGGATTCGGTGAGAGGAGTAACCAGAAGAGGTACCCATATACAAGAGGAAGCAGTATTTGGAGGTCTCATAAAAAGTAAAGGGGGTCCAGGAGCCCTTAATATTCCTGAAAGGCGTGTGACTCACTAATATCTGGTGAGTGCGGTTAATGTTGGTTTTTTGCACTGGTGGATGGTGAAGGGATCAAAGGCACGGAAGAATCCAATGAAAATTACAATATAATTACAATTTGACCTATTTTGTCACGGGACTGTTAATTTTTTGGGATTTTTTTGTCACTGGACTTATGAATTTAAAAATTATTTATATATTTATTTATATATATTTTTTTATTTTACTAGCACAAAAGTGGCTTTGTGTCACGGTTTTTAAGTTTGTTTAATTGGTTGGGTATTGCAATTTATTATGTGGGTTTGCGCTGGTATTTACTGATATAAGTTTTTTTGGGTTTTTGCACCTGTGTACAGCAGCATCTCACGGGGAATTGTGTGTTTAATAGGAGAGTCCTGGGCGCTGAGGTTTTTTCTTTTCTACGTATGTAATTTGGAGACTGCCTGTACTAACCAAAATTACAGGTTCGTAAACAAGGAAAAAAACATTGTACATTGTGTAAAAAAGGCTGTTTGATCCTTTCTTCTCTGCCCCTCCTCTTGTTGAAATGATCACCTGATACAGACTGAGCCCGTGGTTACATGCACATGCTCAGTTTGGTGTGTATTGCTAGAGAGGTTTTTCTTCTTGGGAGGGTGCATTTAATCAGCACAGGGCCAATCAACACTGTCCAGACAGAGGTTCAAAGGTTTCACATCCTCCTAGAGCAGAAAGAAAACTCCTCCTACAAGTTTTAACCAGTGAAATCACAAGACTGCTCTAGCTGCTGATGAGAAAAGGTATTTAGCAGTTTATATTTACTAAAATAATTGCACTTCCATGTTGTGTGTACTGTGGAAGACCAGATATAGTGAATGCAGGGTCCTGGGTTTAGTATCACTTTAAGTTTACGAATTTGAAGAAAAATGCATAAACAGATGTTACCATCAATAAGGGTCTAGTTAGAGATGTTTGCACACAAGATTCACACATTTTTCTTATTGTATTTCAATGAAAGGAGCTTTTTAGACTTTTAAAAGGTAACTTTTGGAACCATGTAAATAAAATTAGTTATTATTATTATTATACAGGATTTATATAGCGCCAACAGTTTGCTCAGCACTTTACAATATGACGGGAAAAAATACAGCAACAATACAGTTCAATGCAAGAGGGAAAGAAGGGCCCTGCTCCTTGGAGCTTACAATCTAGTTATAACTATTGAGACAGTGTGAGGCCCTGCCACTGTGAAAAGAGAAGTATACATGACACAGGGTTTGCACATATGCAGAGTACGGGGCTCCTGAATGTTGATCCAAAACAGAGAAAGTTGTTTTTTCCCTGGATTTAGGTATTCCTGGATTGGGTTCTGGAGTTTGGCAATTCCAAAGAGTTTTGGGAGGGAAGAAATCTCCAACCCAGTGTCCAGCTCTTGCAGGCTGTGAGTGCAGGTGCGCACAGCCTTTATAATAAAGGAACATGACACAGCTCAAGGCTCCCACTGGGAGACAGGTGTGCTCCACTCAAGATACAGCACTCCATGCTGGAGGAGAGTCTTTGGCCATATGACTGGGAGAGTCAAGATGACTAGGTGAGTCCAGGAGACTGGGTTGTCAGGAGATCCCTTATCGAGAGGCCAGGGAGTGGGCTGCAACTGGAAACACAGAGGTACTGTGTAAGGTGATCTGGGGGACAGGAAACCAAAGGTCAAGGTTTCGGGCATAAGTACAGGTGAAACTCGAAAAATTAGAATATCGTGCAAAAGTTCATTTATTTCAGTAATGCAACTTAAAAGGTGAAACTAATATATGAGATAGACTCATTACATGCAAAGCAAGATAGTTCAAGCTGTGATTTGTCATAATTGTGATGATTATGGCTTACAGCTCATGAAAACCCCAAATCCACAATCTCAGAAAATTAGAATATTACATGCAATCAATAAAACAAGGATTGTACATAGAACAATATCGGACCTCTGAAAAGTATAGGCATGCATATGTACTCAGTACTTGGTTTGGGCCCTTTTGCAGCAATTACTGCCTCAATGCGGCGTGGCATGGAAGCTATCAGCCTGTGGTAATGCTGAGGTGTTATGGAAGACCAGGATGCTTCAATAGTGGCCTTCAGCTCTTCTGCATTGTTTGGTCTCATGTCTCTCATCTTTCTCTTGGCAATGCCCCATAGATTCTCTATGGGGTTCAGGTCAGGCGAGTTTGCTGGCCAATCAAGCACAGTAATCACACGGTCTTTGAACCAGGTTTTGGTGCTTTTGGCAGTGTGGGCAGGTGCCAAGTCCTGCTGGAAAATGAAGTCAGCATCCCCATAAAGCTCGTCTGCAGAAGGAAGCATGAAGTGCTCCAAAATCTCCTGGTGGACGGCTGCGTTGACCAGCACAGTGGACCAACACCAGCAGATGAATGGCTCCCCAAATCAACACAGACTGTGGAAACTTCACACTGGACTTCAAGCATCTTGCAGTGTGTGCCTCTCCATTCTTCCTCCATACTCTGGGTCCTTGGTTTCCAAATGAGATGCAAAAGTTGCTCTCATCAGAAAAGAGGACTTTGGACCACTGAGCAACAGACCAGGTCTGTTTTTCTTTAGCCCAGGTAAGACACTTCTGACGTTGTTTGTTGTTCAGGTGCGTCTTGACAAGAGGAATATGACATTTGAAGCCCATGTCCAGGATCCGTCTGTGTGTGGTGGCTCTTGATGCACTGACTCCAGCCTCAGTCCATTCCTTGTGAAAGTCCCCAACACTTTTGAATGGCCTTTTCCTGACAATCCTCTCCAGGCTGCGGTCATCCCTGCTGCTTGTGCACCTTTTTCTTCCACACTTTTCCCTTCCTCATAACGTTCTATTAATGTGCTTTGATACAGCACTTTGGGAACATCCAACTTCTTTTGCAATTACCTTTTGAGGCTTTCCCCCCTTACGGAATGTGTGAATGATGGTTTTCTGCACAACTGTCAGCAGTCTTTCCCATGATTGTGATTCCTACTGAACCAGACTGAGAGACCATTTAAAGGCTCAGGAACCCTTTGCAGGTGTTATGGCTTAATTAGCTGATTAGAGTGGGACACTTTGAGCCGAGAATATTGCACCTTTTCACAATATTCTAATTTTCTGAGATTGTGGATTTGGGGTTTTCATGAGCTGTAAGCCATAATCATCACAATTATGACAAATCACAGCTTGAACTATCTTGTTTTGCATGTAATGAGTCTATCTCATATATTAGTTTCACCTTTTAAGTTGCATGACTGAAATAAATGAACTTTTGCACGATATTCTAATTTTTTGAGTTTCACCTGTAGGTGCTGAAGAGAAAGCAAGGTGGCTTGACATTGTTTTCCATTACCTGTTTTTGATGGTGAAATCTTCTGCATGGGCAACTGTTTATGTTGAACTTTGAGTTTGTTTAAAAGAGAAGTATAGACTTTACAAAAACCAAACATCTACAGTTGCAAGAAAAAGTATGTGAACCCCTTGGGATTACGTGGAGTTTTGCATGAATTGGGCATAAAATGTGCTCTGAACGTCATCTAAGTCACAACAATAGAAGAACAGTCTACTGAACATAATACTACACAAACATTAGATGTTGCCATGGTTTAATTGCACATAACATGTAAACATTCACAGTGCAGGGAGGAAAAAGTATGTGAACCTTTGGACTTAATAACTGGTTGACCCTCCTTTGGCAGCAATAACCTCAACCAAACGTTTCCTGTAGTTGCAGATCAGACCTGCACAACGATCTGGAGTAATTTTGGACCACTCCTCTTCACAAAACTGTTTCAGTGTAGCAATATTCTTGGGATGTCTGGTGTGAATCGCTCTCTTAAGGTCATGCCACAGCATTTCAATTGGGTTGAGGTCAGGACTCTGACTGGGCCACTCCAGAAGGCTTATTCTGTGCTGTTGCAGCCATTGTTTTGTTGAATTACTTGTATGCTTTGGGTCATTGTCCTGTTGCATCACCCATCCTCTGCGGAGCTTCAGTTGGCAGACAGATGGTCGTACGTTTTCCTGCAAAATGTCTTGATAAACTCTGGAATTCATTTTCCCATCAATGACAACAATCCGTCCAGGCCCTGAGGCAGCAAAGCAGCCCCAAACCATGATGCTCCCTCTGCCATGTTTTACAGTGGGGATGAGGTTTTGATGTTGGTGTGCTGTGCCTTTTTTTCTCCACCCATGGTGTTGTGTGTTCTTCCCAAACAACTCAATCTTGGTTTCATCTGTCCACAGTATATTTTGCCAGTAGTGCTGTGGAACATCCAGGTGCTTTTTTGCAAACTTCAAACGTGCTGCAATATTCTTTTTGGACAGAAATGGCTTCCTCCGTGGTGTCCTCCCATGTACTCCATTCTTGTTTAATGTTTTCCTTATTGTAGATGTGTCAACAAAAATGTTAGCATGTGCCAGAGATTTCTGTAGGTCTTTAGCTGACACTCTGGGATTCTTCTTTACCTCATGCTGCACCTTTTTTGTACAAATACTATACTAATTACACAAAAATTGTTCCTTCTGTTATCTTACAAGAACATTTTTCATGCTTGTCCCTTTGGATAATTTGGCATGAAGTGTTGTGATCAGTTCCCAAAAGCTGTGTACAAACAAACAAATTATTGGACGATCGCTCCGAATTAGTTTTTTTCAATCCAATATTCTCATCTTGTGTGGTAGGCATTAAATGCAAGCAAAAAAATGTGTATCATGTGTTTACAGGTGCTCTTGGGACCACAAATGCCTAAATATGCCTGAATAAAAAAAACTCATGTACTTTTTGAGCACAGAGCATGGAGCAGGGGTGTCAAACTCAATTTCATAGCGGGCCACATCAGCATTCGGGTTCCAGAAATGCCACGCTAAGAGTGACATAAGAACATACATACATTAAAAATCTATCAATAATCATATAAATAATGCATATAAAGTGAAAAAAGAAAGTCCAAAAAAATGTGCAAGTGACATGAACAGTCCTAAACAGTGCAAATGCGACTGGATAGTAGTAGAAGTAAATATTCCAGAATATTGATTAGTGCTGCTGACAAGGACACCTAATGCGCTCCGCCATCTGGTGTACAAAAAAAACTTACCAAAGCAAAGGTAAAAAGTGTCAAATGGGCTTGTTTATCCAAATGGTCCCCTGCTCAAAATCATAAGCCTCCACTGGGTTCCGCTATAGCCTCATAGATGTCACATCAATATATAGCCACTATGGAGTCATGTAGAAGAAAAAAGCCAAGGAAGCCACATAGTGTGAAAATTTTGTTTAAACAAACCTGTAATTACTTACAATATAAAACAATTGACAAGCACTCATTTGTAAAAAGCCGATCCTGGGACTCAAACTGACAACTACCAGGTCATAGAGTGTGAGTTGATGTCACGAGTGATAACTCCGCTCTACGTGTTTTGTCAAATCTGATGTCATCAGGGGGTGTTGCAGCTGCAGAAGAAGTGCGAGGGTAACATGAAATAGCCTGGCGGGTCTTGTATTTGCTAAAACATATAAAAAAATAATAAATCATAAAAATAAAATAAATTAAAATGTAAAGTGACAAGTGATAAATCAAAGCGCTATAAATGAGCGCAATAAAGTGACAATGGTGCATCGTCTTAAAGTAGACGAATTGCAATAATGTAAACGCACATTATAAACGTATAGCAGTCCAAACAATATTGGAAAAAATTTTTCTTATAGCTGCATTGACCATCCAGTGTTTGGGGATACTGGTCACTCTCACTGGAATTACTGTACATAAATAAGGTGCTTGTGACTTCCGTGGTTAAGAAAAGAGGTGTGCTTGCACTCACCAGATGCAAAATATAATTGCGCATGTCTATGACACTCAGAAGGGCACTAGTGGTCATCTAGGAACAGGTAAGGATGAGGCACTTCACAGGTATTTTGTACACCCTGAAACGGACTCCAGACCTCTCCGTGGGACCCTCACAGCAAACTGGTACAGCTCCTTGATTTCACTTACACCCGGCTTCAAATCAGGTCAGCACCAATGGATATCCACCTTTAACCACTTGCCAACCAGCCACTGTAGAAATACGTTGGCAGGTCGGCACGGCTGAGCAAAACCACATTTTATAACGCGCTTTTGCAAAACAGGTAGGGGGCGTGCACGAGGCGTGCCACTGCCCTACCTGCGCTGCCGATCGGGCCGCGGGTGTCAGTCACTGGGTCACGACGGGTCATTACCTGCCGTGTCCCAGCGATTAGCGGAAATCACTGACAGAGAGCACAGCTGCAGTAGCTCTGCTTTCTGTCAGTTCCCTGTCAGCTCCTGATATGCTGATCCGGAGAGAAGAGTTTATCTCTCCGGATCAGCGTGTTCCAGTGCAGTACACACCCCCGCCCCCTAGTAAAACACTCCCCTCTAACAGTTAACCCTTTCAGTAAATAAAAGTTAACCCCTTCCTCCCCAGTGCCATTAGTACAGTGTCAGTGTTTTTTGTTTTGCACTGATCACTGTATTGGTGTCACTGGGGATGTCAGTGACCCCAAGTCAGTTCCCCCCCAGTGTCAGAATGTCCGCCATAAGTCGCTGATCGCCACCGTAAGTCACTGATTGACGCCATAAGTCGCTGATTGCTGCCATTATTAGTATAAAAAATTTTTTTAAATCCCAGTATCTTTCCCGCCATTTCTAAACGCTATAACTTTCACGTAAACCAATTAGTTTACACAAATTGTTTTTTTTTTTAGCAAAGACATGTCGCAGAATGCATTTTGGCCAAAAGTTATGACGAAATTTGATTTTAAAATTTTTTTACTGGACATGTTTTATAGCAAAAAGTCCAAAATATTGTTTTTTTTTTCTCACAATTGTCAAGCTTTTTTTTTTTATAGCGGAAAAAATAAAAAACGCACAGGTGTGTCGCAGTGTTGCATGACCGCGCAATTGTCAGTTAAAGTAACGCAGCGCCGTAACACAAACCTCTTCTGTAACCGCTTCCTGACCACCCTATAGCAGAAATACTGCTACAGGGCAGCATGGGTGCGCAAAATCACATATATATATATATATATATATATACACATGATTTGTGCTCCCGTGGTTTTTATGCCCCTCCCAGATAGCGTCAGATTGCCCGTCAGTACACCAGTCATCACATTTAACCCCTTGATTGCCAAGAGCACGCTCATGTACAATAAACCTCCATTGCTAGTATAGTGTCTGAACGGGTCAATATCTTTGGGTCAGCACTATACCAGCGTTCACATTAATATAGCGTCCCCAAAAATGCAGCGTTAGCGGGATCAGCCCCGGCACCTGCCAGCACCTGCATTTAGCCCCTACGCTTACCCCCCCCTTCTCCCCCAGCAAGTGCAGTGTCAGTAGGTCACTGTCACTTAATACATTGCAGACAAAACCGCAGTGTTCGCAGAATCAGGCCTGATCTCTGTTAGCACTTGCTGGTAAATTTTGATGACTCTCATATGCAGCAGAGTGTCAGTACTAGTGCCGCTCTACCTTTTGGTGAACTGGCGAGTACCAGCGGTCTAGTACATCTTGGTCTTTCACATACCTCCTTGATTTTTGGAGCTGTTTTTCACGGAATATCTGTATGCGTTGATTGTGGATGAAAGCAATTTATATGCACAGCAATTTATCGCCGCCAACCCAAATTCAAACCTTGCCAGACCAGTCGCATAGAAACTCATTACGGTTTTCGAATTTACATTTTTTTTTGGGCCTAACACTCAACATGGGCATTACTGAAAAATATGAATTGCGGTTGTATTGGTCCGCAGACCCGATTCATCATATGCCCGTGTTCTCTGCTGCCATGTCCAGGCATAGATATGAGAATATAATGTGTTTTATGCATTTCAACAACAATACACTCTGTCATCCTCGGGATGACCCTGAATTTGACCGGCTCCACAAAATTCAGCCCCTCGCAAATCACCTTAACCAAAAATTTGCAGATGTCTATACTCCCCAGCAAAACATCTGCGTTGATGAGTCCCTCCATTAATTTTTCTGGCCGCCTTGCATTCAAACAATTTCTCCCCTGAAAGCGTGCCAGATATGGGGTCAAGATGTAGAAGACCTGTGAGAGGACAACAGGCTATACCTATAAGTTTTGGATTTACGAGGGAAACGATAGTAACATGGAGCCCCCTGGATGCCCAGACTACATGGGGAGAAGTGGCAAGATAGTTTTGGACTTGGTGTCACCCTTTTTCCATATGGTGTACTACTTATACATGGACAATTTTTATTCAAACGTGCCACTATTTAGACATTTGTTCAATCTTGGAACTGGCGCTTGTGGCAAAGTGTGACCTAATGTGTGCCCACCATTAGAAGTAGTTGGATGCAGGGCGGTATATTCTAATGGTGGGCGTAGCACACACTTTTTCTGGCAGAGATTTCTTCTCATTTTTTCATTCAGTCCACAGGCTGCATACAAAAAAAAAGAACATAGTATATATACCCAACAAGGACCAGCGACGTACTGGTACATCACTGTACTTTGAATGGTTATCGTTTTTTTCAGCCGGCGATCAGCTTTCATGTAAAAGCAATCCTAGTGGCTAATTAGCTGCAGGATTGCTTTTAAATTGGGAAAGCATCTGATCACACCGAGTTTGGTTTGATTAGATAATGTAAGGGCAGAGGAGATATCTAGAGCCTGATAGACCCCAGATTTCTCAAAAAAGAATATATGACAATGTCCATTGAAGTTATAGGGGATATTTGCATTCCCTGTTATAGCATTAAAAGTGATAAAAAAAAAGAAAGGTACAAATGTAAAAATAATAAAAAAGACTCAAAATAACTAAAAAAAAATGTGTGCACAAGCCTTGACCCTGTGGCGGTATGTAAACAGTGGTTGCACCATGCATGTGAGGTATTGCCGTGAACGTCAGATCAAGGGCAGTAATTCTAACACTGGACCTCCTCTGTAAATCTAAAATGGTAGCTTTTAAAGGCGTTGCCTATGGATATTAAAAATGTTTGCAGTTTGTCGCCATTGCACAGGGCATGAGCAGTTTTAAAGCATGTAATGTTTGGTATCTATTTACTCTGCATACTATTATCTTTTATACTTTACGAAATAATTGGCCAATATTGTGTTTTTTTTGTGCATTAAAAGTAAAAAAAAGTGTTTTGTTTTTTTTTAAATTTGCTTTTAAAAAATCGCTGCACGAGTACTATGTGCCATAAAAATTGTAGTACCCACCATTTTATTCACTAGGGTGTCTGCTTTAAAAAATATATAATGTTTGGGGGTTTAAATTAATTTCCTAGCAAAAAATACAGATTTTTTTCATGTGAACAAAATGTGTCAGAAAAGGCTTAGTCTTCAGGTGGTTAGAAGAGTGAGTGATGTGTGGCATAAACTTCTAATGCTGGGCATAAAACACCCCCACCCCCCAAAACTACCCCTTTTTGGAACATAGACACCCCAAACTATTTGCTGAGAGGCATGTTGAATCAATAGAAGAATTTATTTTTTTTACCACAATTTTTTGGGTAATGACAAAAAAAAAATTTTTTTTTTTACACAAAATTGTCACTTAAATGATTTACTGCTCACACATGCCATGGGTATATGTGGAATTACTCCCCAAAATACATTCTGCTACTTCTCCCAAGTATGGGGGTACCACATGTGAGAGACGTTTTGGCAGTCTAGCCAAGTACAGGACCCCAAAATCCAATAAGCACCTTCAGGCTTTTAAAGGGCTTTATTTCCTCATTATACTTCCAGACTACCTATCACAGTTTCGGAGGCCCTGAAATGCCAGGATAGCACCTAACCCCCCCAAATGACCCCTTTTTGGAAAGTAGACACCCCGAGGAATTTGATAAAAAGCACGGTAAGTATTTTGCAGATCTCATTTGTTGCCACAAGTTTTTGGAAAATAAAGAAAAAAAACAAAAACATATTTTTTCTATTCTTTTTTATATTTCAAAACCTTGTGGGAAAAAATGAGATCTGCAAAATACTCACCATGCCTCTTTTTAAATTCCATGGGGTGTCTACTTTCCAGAAAGGGGTCATTTGGGGGGTTTGGTGCTATTCTGGCATGTCAGGGCCTTCGAAACTGTGATAGGTAGTGAGGAAGTGTAATGAGGAAGTTACGCACCTTCAGGCTTTCAAAGTGGTCATTGGATTTCAGGCTCCTGCATGTGGCTAGGCTCCCAAAAAGTCCCACACACGTGGTATCCCCATACTTGGTAGAAGTAGCAGAATGTATTTTGGGGTGTAATTCCACATATACCCATGGCTTGTTCGAGAAATAAATCATTTAAATGACAACTTCATGTAAAAAAAAAATGTTTTGTCATTTTCCAGAAACTTGTGGAAAAATAATAAATCTTCCATGGACTCAATATGCCTCTCAGCAGATAGCTTAGGGTGTCTACTTTCCGAAAAGGGGTCATTTGAGGGTGTTTGTACTATCCTGGTATTTTAGCACCTCAAGAAATGTGATAAGCAGTCAGAAAGTAAAAGCTGTGTAAATTCCATTATCTATACCATATTTTGTAGACGCTATAACTTTCACACAAAGCAATCAATATATACTTATTGGGAATTTTTTAACCAAAAACATGTAGCAGAATACATTTTGGCCTAAATTTATGATGAAATGTTAGTTTTTTTGGATATTTTTTATGACCGAATTGAGAAAATATAGTTTTTAAAAAAAAATGTTTTTTTTTTTCTTCAAAAATTTTTATGGTTATAGCTCCAAAAATAAAAAGTGCACAGGTGATCAAATACCACCAAAAGAAAGCTTTATTTGTGTGAAAAAAGGACATAAATTTAATTTATGTACCGCATTGCATGACCACGCAATTGTCCGTTACACTAGGGCAGCGCTGTATAGCAAAAAAATGGCGTAAATTGCAGTATCTATACCATAGTTTGTAGACGCTATAACGTTCACACAAAGCAATCACTATACACTTATTGGGATTTTTTTTACCAAAAACATGTAGCAAAATACATTTTGGCCTAAATTTATAACTAACTTTGAGTTTACTATATATTTTTCATAGCTGAAAGTAAAAAATATAGTTTTTCTTCAAAATGTTTGGTCTTTTTTTGTTTATAGCGTGAAAAATAAAAAGCGCACAGGTGATCAAATACCACCGAAAGAAAGCTATATTTGTCTGAAAAAAAAGGACGTAAATTACATTTGGGTGCAGCATTGCATGGCCGCGCAATTATCAGTTGAATTAGTGCAGCGCCGAGTAGCAAAAAGAGGCCTGGTCATTAAGGGGGGTAAATCCTCAGGAGTGCAAGTGGTTAAGTAGCTCCATGAATAAGGCACCAAACAGAAGAGCTCATAATGGTGTAAATATAGTAAAGCAGCTTAATTCAGCAAAATGAAGAAAATTCCATTCATGAATGGTAAAGTTGGCCTCCAGTCTAACATGTGGACTTGGCAGAGAGTTATGCCAGCGCGGCAAGCTCCTCCCTGATGCGTTTCGTGCAACAGCACGTTGTCAAAGGGATTTTGGAAACGCGTCAGTGAGGAGCTTGCTGTTCTGACATCACTCATATCATAGTACAGGAGATGACCAGAGAATGCAGACAGTACAGGGGATGACCAGAGACTGCAGACACAGTACAGATGACCAGAGACTGCAGACAGTACAGGGGATGACCAAGAGACTGCAGAACTTTGGGGAGGGAGGGGGAGCAGGTAACTGAATTTGACAGGTACCCTCTCCCACTTCCGCGGAGTTGTCCTCCCTTTAGTGTGGGTACCCTGCTGTGTCTGGCTGTGCCAGGTGCCCACTGCGCATGCGCGAGAAGCGCTGCGCTTTGTGAATGGCCCCGTGTCTTCTGGGACCTGTCATGTGTCCCAGAAGGCGCCGTACCATTCGCAAAGTGCAACGCTTCTCGCGTGTGCGCAGTGGGCACCCACCTGTTACAGCCGGGTGCCCACATTAAAGATGCCGGCGCGGGAAGACTGCACAGCACTGGACCGAGGAACAGGTAAAGTCCTGCTGCAGAGAAGAGCTGAGCGGCCGGCCCTGTATTCTGACACGGTGGTGGCAGCAGAAATACCAGACCAGCCGCTCCATATTCGCTCTAAAAGATGCACTGACATCCCCCCCCCCTTTCTGGGGGGGGGGGGAGTGAGTCTTATGGAGCGAAAAATACGGTAAGTTCTTTCTGTTTTGTGTTTCAGGTTACATGCTGTCTGCTGTTGCTAGGAAGATATACCTCGGTGGCTGGGCAGATCTTCAGTCAGCCGAGCCCTGGATTGGTGACAAATCTGGCGGGAAAACAGCTTTGTTTAAAAGATAAAAAACCTGATGGTGATCAAATGCCACCAAAAGAAAGCTTTATTTGTGTGAAAAAATGATATAAATTTCATATGGGTACAGTGTTGCATGACCAAGCAATTGCCATTTAAAGTAGCACAGTGCTGAATAGCAAAAAAAATGCCCTTCCGGAGGTCAAGTGGTTAAAAGTAAAAGTTGGAGTCATATAAATAAAATGAATAATATTTATCTTTGAGCAAAACAAAATACAGCCCCTCCTAGTGTTCTCCTCAGCTGTGGAAAATCTGACTGCTGAGAAAATCCAGGTTTCCTCCAAAAAAGCTCCGAGTCCCTGGGCAGACGTGTGGGTGTCAATATTTTTGTTTTACAAACTTTATAGGGATCTGTTGGAGTCAGTCAAGATTCACAGATTTTCTAATTACATTTACTTTTAAACCTTTATAAAGTTCTCCATAAAATGTAACTACTGGAGCCATGTAAATAAAAGTGTCTACTGTGAGAGGAAAACAAAATACAGGTCCTTCCAGGTTTTCTCCTCAAGGGTCCCTTGGAAAACGTGGGATTACAAATTATATCCAGGTTCCTCCCAACAGTGCTCCCAGTCCCTGGGAAGACTAACTGTATGAATGTGTCAGAATGTTTCTTTTTAGAGACTTTATAGGGAACTGTTGGAGACATTTAAACAATAGTGAGCAAAACAAAAACTTTTGTGGAAAATCTGTGACTGAAAACAGCACCCAGGGTCCAGTCAAATGTGCTTCCAGTCCCTCGACATACTTAAGGCAGCCATACATTTCTGCTGGTGAAATTCTGCTGATGTAGCAGGGACCAGCTGAATTTCGATCCATGTATGGGCAGGCTGGTTGTACAGAAGTAGATCTACTGATCCACTTCTGTGCGACCGGTCTGCTGGGTTTTTCCCTATTGATCAGTGGAGCCAGCTATAGTCGGCAACACTGATCAAGGTAAGTATAAAATCAGCGAGCGCTTAAAAAGCAGCAGCTATTGCACATAAAGGTAACCAAAGAAAACCTCAAAAGACATATATAAGTAAAAGCAGCGCTAAAAATCAAAGTATATAGATGAGTTATTGCAAAGTGCTAAAGTGCCAATGATCAAAGTAAATAAAATGGAAATTATAAATAAGTGTCCATAAATATGACAGTCCGTGTTAAGGTGATCATCAATCTTATGCAATCTGCTGATAGATTATTCAGTGATGTGCCAAAAGGTGTGGTAAAAATATGCACTCACCAGATGTGTATTTTAAATACGCATGTAAGTTATATAGCCAGAGGTCCCCTTAAAGGTGGAACGGATGAAGCAAAGTGGATACAGAATCAGCTTCCTCTGGATAATACGTAGCCCCGCGGGTGTCTTCCGAATATATAAAGGTGTATTCCTACCAGAGATCCCCTTAAGGTGGGATGGGTGTTACAGCCTGAAGTGGAATCTCCCTCCTCTGGATTCTCAATAGTACTGCAGCTATCTTCCAAGATAGACTCTGTGAATCAATCAGCTCAATGTAGAGCCAGACAAAGAGTTGCCCATAGTGTAGTATTGTATTGGTGCTATATAAATCCTGTATAATAATAATAATAATATTAAAAGGTTTATTAGTAATCCACGTGGTAAAACAGGTAAGTATAAAATTGAATAACAATGCAGCGTGGATAGGTACTAACCGTCCACCAAGTAAGATGGCCGCCGGACCTTTACGAGGCTCAGGAGGCGTGACGTCATGGCGTCTAAGGAGGAGCCAATACGCTGTGACGTCACGCTGCCGGAGTCTCATTTATCTACTTTGATTTTTAGCGCTGCACTTTTACTTATATAACACTGATCAAGGTGTTCTGACAGCAGGGAAGGCTCCCTGCTGTCAGAACGCAATAGGACAGCAGGAGTGATTCTCCCATCCACACTGAATGTATGGATTAAAGAATTCAACTGGGTTGATTGAAAAAAGTGAAAACTGTACTGTATAGCATGCTTTCCTATATGTGTGAGTTTTCATTTTACAAACTTTATAGGGAGCTGTTCAAGTCACCCAAGATTTATCCTTGATGAGCGTTTCTTGAATCTTGTGTGAAAACATTTATAAGTTTAGCACCACCCCCTTAGGAGTCGCTGAGTTATTTTCGGGCTCCCTGTCGCTCTGAACCTTCTGAAAGCCCAACCTCTGGTTACACCCCAGTACTCTTCTGACCATAGTAAATTATCAGCAGAAAATAATCTCTGATATGATGTTTATATTAAATGTAAGCTCAGTCAACCAGTAAAAAGTGGTATATATGTACATAATGACAATTACCACTCTTAACTCCAATCAAAGAAAACAATACATACAAATCTCAATCAGTGCTGGCAGGCCTGTTATTCATAAGTTAACCCAAAACCGCAAACCTGAGGTACTTCTAGTCCCCAGTGAGAAAGGACACTATCAAAGATGGAACTAGCTCACTTTGGGCCCTCGGGATCTGATGGCAAGGTTTAAATCTGAAATAGAAAGGAGCTACTTTAATTAGGGTAGTCAATGTCCCTTTAAATGCAGTGAGGAATCTTCTGCGCACTCGCTGGGGCCCAGTTGGTGCACTACAACAATCCAGACTTTTTAAGTAGGAAAAGATGAAAATTGCAGTCCCTCAAAGAATGAATACAAGGGGAAGAAAAAGGAAGACAGATACTGTCCCTTTTGGGGGCACTTAACTTGGGTGGTGTTTGTTTAATGCATTAAGCAGGTTGCAAACTTTAGGCAAAAAAGTCAGAAGTTGGCAGAAGAACTTGCTGGTAACGGGCAACTTCCCTCTGGGCTGCAGTAACTAATGGCAATGGTGGCAGATGTTCCTTTAAGAGGGTAGGCCAATGGTTAAGGGAACAATGATGTGGATGATGTGGCTTGGCCTGCAGATGGCGTGACTGCGGGCAGCTATGATGACTGGACTATGCTGCAAACGTGTTCAATAGTAACGGCTGGAGAACTTGGCCGCAACACGTATTACCTATATGCAATGTCCGCAATTGTGTGCAGGAAAGTGACTGATTGGAAAGGAATGTCACTGTTCACTTGTTTGGCTGGTGTATGGGACTCTCTCACCCAATCGGTGACTTCCAGCGGATTCTGGCAGTCTCTCTCTCAGCTGACGAGAGCCTCAAGTGGTTCTCCGATCCCCACTACAGTGCTTGGTCTGGTCACAGCACTCTGAGTCACCTGCAGACAGAATGTCCTTCTCTCTCTCTCTCTAGGTTGGCAATGCTGGTGGTCAGCGATCCCTCCTGGCTCCTCTCCTCTCTCCTTCTGTGGCCTGGTCCGGTACTCTGGTGTCCACACAGTTCTCTCTCTACACTTCTGTTCTCTAGCCCTTGTCCCCCTCAGTTCCTGCCTCTGTTCCCCGGGCTTCTACATTTATATGCCTCCGCCCACACGCAAACTCTTCTGGGAAAAATGTAGTCCCCCAATTAGCTTCTAACAAAGTCCTGCAGTTCAGACTATAAAATCCATAAAGCTTTTACCAGAGTGTGTGTCACTGAGTTGCAGGACATTGCCACCTTGTATCTCTTTTAACATCCTGCAGTCTGAATAATAGCAGGGTGTTACATAGGCAAACACCTTCAAGTGGAACTATACTGTAATCTGCAATATGTATCTCTGCTCCAATGGTCTGATGGCTGCAAAGTCCCTCACCAGCATCTTCTCTTCAGCTTCTTCCAGGTGCTGGTCTTCAACTAATTTGATTGCCTGTTGCGGGATGACGCAGCTCCCACACATGAGCAGGACTTCAGTCATCCAAGCACACAGGCACTGTTCTGGAATGTAATCTAAGCTACATCTGCACAGCTCAGTGTACATTTTAACCACTTGCTCTCCTGAGGATTTACCCCCCTTCCTGACCAGGCCATTTTTTGTGTTATGGCACTGCATTACTTTAACTGACAATTGTGCAGTCATGCAATGCTGCACCCAAATTAAATTTACGTCCCTTTTTCCCATTTATTTCCCATTCCCATTTCCTATTTATGCTATAGGGCGGCGGGGAAGCGGTTAAAGAAGATTGTGAGCAGGCAGGTACCTTTAGGCTAGGTTCACAAGTATGCAGGTGCAGGACTGGGTGTAAATCACTTTCACCTGCAGAAAAAACACAGCTGCTGTAAGCAGATGTGTGGGGGTTGCCATTAATTCTTAATGTCACCCCACACACTAGAAACCGCAGATCATTTTTCCATGCTGGGAAAAGCATAGCATTATGCGGTTTCCCTGTTGCTGCAATTTTATAAAAGGTAAATATATGAACCAAGCCTAATTTTATTCCAGAAGAGACATTGCACGTCTCTTCTGGAATAAGGAACCTATTAACATTTTTTAAAATTTGACCCTAGTTCATGCCCTCCGCACATGTGGCCCTCAAGCTGCTGTGGGTCCTGTCTAGCTGTTGCATGCATGTACCACTAGATACAGCTTTCAGCTGCCATAGACATTGACAGGTTGCAGGCAGCAAGGCCAGATACTGCACCTGTTCCTCCTGGGAACACTAAAATGCCAGGAGGGACACAAAGCAACAAGAAAGCCTCCTTCTTCAAGAGGCCTAAAGTGTTTTTATTTTAAAACTTTACAGAGTTCTTAGTAAGTGGTTGGAGACATAAAAGTAACATTAGTGATAACTATGTATGAGCAAAACAAAATACAGATCCCCTCAGCAGAGTCCTGTAGAAAACCTGTGACTTGCAAAGGGCGCCCTGGTTCCCTCCAAGTACAGTCAGGTCCATAAATATTGGGACATCGACATAATTCTAACATTTTTGGCTCTATACACCACCACAATGGATTTGAAATGAAACAAACAAGAAGTGCTTTAACTGCAGACGGTCAGCTTTAATTTGAGGGTATTTACATCCAAACCAGGTGAACGGCGTAGTTATTACAACAGTTTGCATATGTGCCTCCCACTTGTTAAGGGACAGAATAATAATCATAAATCAAACGTTCACTTTTTAATACTTGGTTGCAAATCCTTTGCAGTCAATTACAGCCTGAAGTCTGGAACGCATAGACATCACCAGACGCTGGGTTTCATCTTTGGTGATGTTCTGCCAGGCCTCTACTGCAACTGTCTTCAGTTCCTACTTGTTCTTGGGGAATTTTCCCTTCAGTTTTGTCTTTAGCAAGTGAAATGCATGCTCAATCGGATTCAGGTCAGGTGATTGACTTGGCCATTGCATAACATTCCACTTCTTTCCCTTAAAAAACTCTTTGGTTGCTTTTCCAGTATGCTTTCGGTCATTGTCCATCTGCACTGTGAAGCGCCGTCCAATGAGTTCTGAAGCATTTGGCTGAATATGAGCAGATAATATTGCCCAAAACACTTCAGAATTCATCCTGCTGCTTTTGTCAGCAGTCACATCATCAATAAATACAAGAGAACCACTTCCATTGGCAGCCATACATGCCCACGCCATGACACTACCACCACCATGCTTCACTGATGAGGTGGTATGCTTAGGATCATGAGCAGTTCTTTTCCTTCTCCATACTCTTCTCTTCCCATCACTCTGGTACAAGTTGATCTTGGTCTCATCTGTCCATAGGATGTTGTTCCAGAACTGTGAAGGCTTTTTTAGATGTCGTTTGGCAAACTCTAATCTGGCCTTCCTGTTTTTGAGGCTCACCAATGGTTTACATCTTGTGGTGAACCCCCTGTATTCACTCTGGTGAAGTCTTCTCTTGATTGTTGACTTTGACACACATACACCTACCTCCTGGAGAGTGTTCTTGATCTGGCCAACTGTTGTGAAGGGTGTTTTCTTCACCAGGGAAAGAATTCTTCGGTCATCCGTCACAGTTGTTTTCCGTGGTCTTCCGGGTCTTTTGGTGTTGCTGAGCTCACCGATGCGTTCCTTCTTTTTAAGAATGTTCCAAACGGTTGTTTTGGCCACGCGTAATGTTTTTGCTATCTCTCTGATGGGTTTGTTTTGTTTTCTCAGCCTAATGATGGCTTGCTTCACTGATAGTGACAGCTCTTTGGATCTCATCTTGAGAGTTGACAGCAAAAGATTCCAAATGCAAATAGCACACTTGAAATGAACTCTGGACCTTTTATCTGCTCATTGTAATTGGGATAATGTGGGAATAACACACACCTGGCCATGGAACAGTTGAGAAGTCAATTGTCCCATTACTTTTGGTCCCTTAACAAGTGGGAGGCACATATGCAAACTGTTGTAATTCCTACACTGTTCACCTGATTTGGATGTAAATACCCTCAAATAAAGCTGACAGTCTGCAGTTAAAGCACATCTTGTTCGTTTCATTTCAAATCCATTGTGGTGGTGTATAGAGCCAAAAATGTTAGACTTGTGTCGATGTCCCAATATTTATGGACCTGACTGTATATGGAGGGAATATATACTGTGTTGTAGTATTCTTTTACAAATATAAATATTAACTATAAGGCCTAATGCACACTGGACGCTTTGACCATCTCTCTTGGACCCCATTGCTCCTGGTAGTGGCATTTCGGCAGAAAAAAACACTTGACTCTTGTAAATGCGTGTCAAATGTTAGGCACCTCAAACACCTGGAAGTTTTTTGTGGGAGAATTATATGTGAGGTAAGTGTGTTCCCAATTTCTAGCCAAACCTATTGTCACGTACCTGATTGGAGACTGAAATGACGAGGTCGGCCTCACTTGTGTCACTAGCCCTGACCCCACTGGAAGTGGAACAGAGGGTGTCTAGGGACCAGGGGGACAAGAGCGCCAGCAGATGTTGTTTGCAGCTCTTGCAGCTGGAGACCTTGGAAGACTGATGAACCTCCGATTCAGGAACAGTAGTGGTATGCAAAGCTGGTATGGTAGGTCGCCAGGTGTGCACCAGAGCAAGGCAGGAAGCTGGGATGGGAGACAGGAGCAATGTCAAAGAAATAGCCAGGGTCATCAACTCTGGACAGCGAGTTACCAAATCATAAGCAAGCCGAAGTCAGGAACAAGTATCAAGCAGAGGAGGAAACGAGAGTCAAGTCAGGAGCAAGCCGGGTCAGCAACAAAGGAATCACACAAGAGCAAGCAGAGCACGGGGGGAGCTGAAGACCAGTCAGCACTTAGCATAGGCAGAGGCACCCTTTAAATAGTCTGTCTGGCGCCAATCTTCGCTGTGCATGTGCGTAATCGCACATTTGTGCGCATGCGCGTGACCGATCACTCTTCTGCGGACATTTCTATGCGCATTTCTATTCGCCAATCATCTCACCGGGATTCCCTTACACCTATGTGTATCAGTAATTTTATTTTACAAACTCTAAAGGGAGTTGTTGGAGTAATACAAACAATATATTTGTGAGGTAAGTGTGTTCTTTCTCACATTCTAGGCAGATGGGTCATTGGTTCGAATCCCAGCCACAGCACCACCTGCCTGGAGTTTGCATGTTCTCCCTGTGCCTGCGTGGGTTTCCTCCGGGTCTCCGGTTTCCTCCCACACTCCAAAGACATGCTGGTAGGTTAATTGGATCCTGTCTAAATTGGCCCTAGTATGTGTACATATGAATGTGAGTTAGGGACCTTAGATTGTACGCCGCTTGTGGGTTAGAGACTGATTTGAATGTACTATATATATATATATATATATGTAAATCGCTGCGTAAATGGACGACGCTATATAAGCACCTGAAATAAATAAATGAATAAATAAATGTGTGTCAGTAATGTTATTTAAAGGATATGTTGGAGTCCTATAGATAATAACTATATCTAAGGTAAGTGTGCTCCAGGTTCCTGGGTAGACTTATGTGTATCAGTCATTTTATTTTACACGCTCCATAGGGAGCTGTTGGAGTAATATACAGAATGACTAAATGTGAGGTAAGTGTGTTCCCAGCTTCTAGGCAGATGTATGTGTGTCAGTAATTTTATTTTACAAGCTCTATATAGAACTACTGGAGTAATACGAACAATAACTACAGTATATGTGAGGTAAGTGTGTTCTCAGTTCTTGGGCAGATGTATGTGTCAGTAGTTGTATTTTACAAACTTTATAGGGATATATTGGAGTCCCATAAATAATAATTATATGTGAGGTAAGTGTGTTCTTAGATCCTTGGCAGACGTACAGTATATGTGTCAGTAATGTTATTTAAGGGATATGATGGAGTCCTATAGATCGGGCCTTGAAATTTCCACTCGCCAATGGCGAGTAGAAATTGTGGTGGGGCGAGTGTGTCCCCAGGGCCATCTTGCTGAGCAAGCTCGGAACTCAGGGCCAGATCTGTCACTCGCACTGGGAGCCGTTAGACTGCTCAATAGCTGAGCGCAGTGAAAGCAAAGGAAGGAGTGTGTGCTGTGCTCTCTGCCTCCCCCTAGAGTGCAGTACCCGGCTCTGTGAGTGAACAACGAAGTACTGCAACTTTTCATAGGGCTGTGTGTGTGTGTATTTGTATGTGTGTGTGTATTTGTGTGTGTATGTATCTGTGTGTGTTTGTGTATACATGTACATGTGTCTGTGTGCGTGTACATGTGTGTGTGCATGTACATGTGTATGTACGTATATGTGTCTGTGTGTATGCACATGTATGCGTGTCTGTACGTGTCTGTGTGTGTATACATGTGCCTGTATGTGTGTGTGTACATGTGTCTGTGTGTGTATGTATGTACATGTCTGTGTGTGTGTACAGGTGTCAGTATTTGTGGGTGTGCATGCATGTACATGTGTCTGTATGTAAACCTACATGTATGGGTGGTTTGGTCAGGTTCAGGATGACGTGGTTATTATGGTGGTAGAGTATGGGGCATTTGAGGTACTGTTGGGTTGGATAGTAGGTAGGATATGCTTGGTAGAGTTATGGTTTTGTGAGTGAAAGATTATAGGGGGTTATGGTTGTATGCGGTGCATGGTCTAAGTATGATGGAGTCTTTAGGGGGACATTGGAGGCCCTGATGTAATGTGGGGGGACTCTGATGTAATGTGGGTAACATTTAACAGTGTCATTTCATAAAATAATTTACGAGGGCGTTTAGGGGCGGAATTAGGGGTGTAGCAGGGTAGGGGTTGGGTGAGGCAACTGGTGGCGAGTGTCAAGGTCCTACCTTTTCCCTGAGGTTATGTTACTCCATGTGCTGGCGTCCATCTTGGATTTTGCTGTGCATGATGGGAATCCTTTTATGCCTTCAGGTTTCTGTGGTCCATCCCCCAGAGGGGTGTGGCTGATGACATATAAGCCTGTGGCCCGCACATGCTCTTTGCACTTGTGTCTTTGTGTCGCTATTACTCTGTTCTGACTCTCGTGACTCTCCTGGTATCTGATTCGGCTTGTACTTGACTATTCTTTGTATTCTCCTTTGATCTGACCCTCTGTTGCTGAACCCGGCTCGTGACCTGTGATTCTCGTCTGCTGTACTGTACTGTTTTGTCCTGTTGTTGTTGACCCCGGCTTGTCTGACTACTCTTTTGTCTCTTCCACCAGCTACACGCCATTGGCGGCGGCCATTACCGCAGCTGAGGTGTCTCGGGGGCCGCGACCTGGTTCCTGGCTGCGTCAAGTCCATCCCCACCATCAGGTGCCCTGGTGAAGGGCAGCCTGGGACTTAGACTCTGCGCCCTGAGGGACTTCGGTCTGTGGGTGGTGGTTGTCGTCAGCCAGTGCGTTACATTGTTAGGCCTGCCTGTCCGTTCCTCAGCTCCTGCCCTGACAGCGAGTAACTCTTAAGGCCTGGCTAGTAGCTCAGGACTTGAAATTTTAAGCCCTGCTATAGATAATAACCATATATGAGGTAAGTGTACTTCCAGTTCCTGGACAGACTTATGTGTGTCAGTAATTTTATTTTACAAGCTCTATAGGGAATTAATACAAACAGTAACTGTATGTGAGGTACAGTTAGGTCCATATATTTGCACACAGGCACAATTTTAATTTTGTTTCAGGTATTTACCAAAACATGTTCAAGCTTTAGTTATATAATGGATATGGGCTGAAGGTGCACACTCTCAGGTCTAATTTGAGGGTATGTACATCCAAATTGGAGGAAGGGTTTAGTAATTACAGCTCTTAAGAGTAGCCACCCCCCCCCCTTTTCAAGGGACCAAAAGTAACTGGACAATTGAGTATAATCATAAATAAAATGTTAATTTTTAATATTTTGTTGAGAATCCTATACTGGCAATGACTTCCTGAAATCTAGAACCCATGGACATTACCAAAGACTGGGTTTCCTCCTTTCTGATGCTTTGCCAGGCTCTGACTGCAGCTGTCTTCAGTTGTTCTTTGAATGTGGGGTTTTCTGTCTTTAGTTTTACCTTCAGCAAGTCAAATGCATGCTCAGTTGGGTTGAGATCAGGTGATTCACTCGGCCATTGCAGAATATTCCACATCTTTTCTTTCAAAAGCTCCTGGGTTGCTTTTGCAGTGTTTTGGATCATTGTCCATCTCTACTGTGAAGCGCCGTCCAATCAACTTTGCTGCATTTGGCTGAATCTGGGCTGACAGTATCTCTCTAAACACTGCAGAATTCATCTGGCTGATTCTGTCTTCTGTCACATCATCAATACACAACAATAGCCCAGTGCCACTGAAAGCCATGCATGCCCATGCCATCACACTGCCTCCGCCATGTTTTACAGATGACGTTCTGTGCTTTGGATTATGAGCTGTTCCAAGGCTTCTCCACACTTTTTTTCTTCCCATCATTCTGGTACATATTAATCTTGGTTTCATCCATCCAAAGAATGCTTTTCCAGAACTGGTCTGGCTTTTTTAGATGTTTGTTGGTAAAGTCTAATCTGGCTTTTCTATTCTTCAGTCTTATGAATGGTTTGCACCTTGTGATGAACCCTCTGTATTTGCTCTCGTGAAGTCTTCTCTTTATTGTAGAGTTTGACAATGATATGCCAAACTCCTGAAGAGTGTCCTTCACTTGTCTGGATGTTGTGAATTGGTTTTTCTTTACCATAGAGAGGATCCTGCGATCATTTACCACTGTTGTCTTTTGTGGACGTCCGTGCCTTTTTATATTGCTGAGCTCACTAGTGCATTCTTCTTTCCTTAGAATGTTCCAGACTGTTGATTTGTTCACTCCTAATGTTCCTGATATCTCTCTGATGAATTTGTTTTGTTTTAAAGCCTTACACTGCTCTGTTTCACTTGCATGGACAGCTCCTTTGAACGCATGATGTAGGTTCATGGCAATAGATTCCAAATGCAAATACCACACTTAGAATCAACTCCAAACCTGCTTAATTGATGAAGAAATAATGAAGGTGTAGCCCACACCTGGCCATGAAACAGCTTTTGATTCAATTGTCCAATTATTTATGGTCCCTTGAAAAAGGGGGGATGGCTACTCTTAGGAGCTGTAATTCCTAAACCCTTCCTCCAATTTGGATGTACATACCCTCAAATTAAACCTGAGAGTGTGCACTTTCAGCCCATATCCATTATATAACTATAGCTTGAATATGTTTTGGTAAATACCCGAAAAAAACTAAAATTGTACCTGTGTCCAAATATATATGGACCTAACTGTGTGTTCTCAGTTCCTGGGCAGACTTGCATGTGTCAGTCATTTTATTTTACAAACTTTATAGGGATAAGTTGGAGTCCTAAAGATAATAACTTTGGAATAATATACATAATACATACACGCAGCTTTTGGAGTAATATACATAATGACTAAGTGTGAGGTAAGTGTGTTCCCTGTCCTTGGGCAGACTTATGTGTCAGTAATATTTTCCAAGCTCTATAGCATCTTGGGCAGATGTATGTGTGACAGATATTTTATTTAACAAACCTAACAGGGATATGTGGGAGTGCTATAGATAAAAACTTTGGAGTAATATGCGTAATAACTATATTTGAGGTAAGTGCGTTCCCAGTTCCTGGGTAGACCTATATTTGAGGTAAGTGCGTGCCCAGTTCCTGGGCAGACCTATATTTGAGGTGTGTTCCCAGTTTTTGGGCAGACCTATATTTGAGGTAAGTGCGTTCCCAGTTCGTGGGCAGACCTATATTTGAGGTGTGTTCCCAGTTCCTGGGCAGACCTATATTTGAGGTGTGTTCCCAGTTCCTGGGCAGACCTATATTTGCGGTAAGTGCGTTCCCAGTTCCCGGGCAGACCTATATTTGAGGTGTGTTCCTAGGTAGACCTATATTTGAGGTAAGTGCGTTCCCAGCTAGACCTATATTTGAGGTAAATGTGTGCCCAGTTCCCGGGTAGACCTATATTTGAGGTATTTTCCCAGTTTCTAGGTAGACCTATATTTGAGGTAAGTGTGTTGTTCTCAGTTCCTGGGCAGACTTGTGTCAGTTATTTTATTTAACAAACTTTCTATTGATATGTTGGAGTGTTAAAGTTTATGTAAGTGTGCTCCTGGGCGGACTTGTGTGTGTCAGTATTCGTATTTAGTAAACTTTCTAGGGCTCCTATAGATAATCTGGGTATGTGAGGTAAATGTGTTCCGTGTCCATGGAAGGGGTCCATGTGGCGGGAGTGTATGTTGGAGGGAGAGCAGCGTCGCTCCTCCATGTGTGTTCCTCCATGTGAGCTCCCAGTCCCCGGGCAGACTAGTGTTGTGTCAGCCATAGTCCCTCCCTCTCTCTCTCTGACACAGTCTCTGTGTGTGTATCTCCTCCATTCCCCCTGTCATCCCCCCTCCCCTCCGGCTCTCTCTCACACACTCCGTGTGTTGTCACTGCTGCCACCCCCACTCCGCACAGCTCGGTGCCCCGGGACCTCAGGACGTACGATTCCAACCCGGCCAAGGTAAGGGCGTCCAGCACCGGCCCCGGGGGCCGCCCCTCCCCCTCCCGGGCTCCTCATTCACTACAGCGGCGCAGCGCAGAGGGCACTGGGGGGTAGGGTGGGGAGGTCCCGGGCAGTAGATATGATGGCAGATTCCTTCGGCGAGGACTGTAGGGTACGAGGGACAATCATGTGTCTTCATAGCTCCCCCTCTATGAGAATGGCTGCCCTTGCCCTTTCACCTCGCTAGGCTGAGGGGGCCGGCAGGCCAGGGGTTAAGTTGGTCCTCCATGGCAGAGGCCGGCGGTGCCTGGTGACCATCGGCGGTGTGAGGAGGGGAGAGGAGCCCGGGTGGTGGTGGGGGATGGCTCGGTGTCATCAGGGCCTACATGTTTGTTGTGGAAGGCAGTCCAATGTGTATGGGAGGGGAGACTTCACCGATCCCTCCCCGGCTGTGTGTGTGTGATGGGGGCACTGCGGGCATGACACCCCAATCACCGGGAGGGGGAAATGGGGACTTTATGTTCAGGGATGAAGTTTGTTGTCACTTCTGCAGACGAGTCTGGTTGTAGGTCTACTTTCACTTCATCAGCATGGAGGAGGCTCTCCACCATTAACATCATCATTATAATCAACCCCTGATAGGACCGAGCTGGGCTCCCATGAGTAATGTGTCTGGGTGTAAATATATGGGGAGAGAGGGGTCAGGACTGGAAGGAAGGCTGCTGTCGTCATCATCATTATAATAGCAGTAGGTAGGTGGACTGTATGTGTGGACCTCTCCAGCCCTGCAGACATGGATCTTCTCTAAGTGCTGGTCCTCTGATCCCAGTGATGGTCAACTTATGACCAGACTCAGGTGTGGCCCTCAACATTACCAAAGGGCCACACATAAAATTCATTGTCAGAGACAACACACAACAGGATATAGTCAAAGGCTAGGGGCATGTTACAAGAAATGGTCTGAAACTGTGGATAAAATACAAGAGAAGGTCAGAGAGTGTAGACAGGATACAGGAAATGGTCAGAGACTGCGGATGTGATATAAGAAATGGTCAGATACTGTGGAGGTGGTACAGGAGAGGGTCAGAGAGTGCGGACGAGGTACAGGAGAGGGTCAGAGAGTGCGGACGAGGTACAGGAGAGGGTCAGAGAGTGCGGACGAGGTACAGGAGAGGGTCAGAGAGTGCGGACGAGGTACAGGAGAGGGTCAGAGAGTGCGGGCGAGGTACAGGAGAGGGTCAGAGAGTGCGGACGAGGTACAGGAGAGGGTCAGAGAGTGCGGACGAGGTACAGGAGAGGGTCAGAGAGTGCGGACGTGGCACAAGAGATGGTCAGAGAGTGCGGACGTGGTACAGAAGACTGAACACGCTATAGGAGTTGTTGGAGTAAAAAAATTTAATATATTACAGCTTACCAAGAATTAGATGTGATGGCTTCATTAGTTTTCTTTTTTAGGCTTTTTCCCTCTGTTTTCACCTGGTGATCTGGCCAGTAACATGCCTCCTGTCTTAGAGTGCCTCTACTCTGGATGAAGGAGCACAGGAGGCACCTTTGGACAGCAGCATTGTCAGTCAGGGAGGAGGGGAATGTTAGATGTAATAGCAGATTTCAATACACAAACAAATCAAAGCCAAACTTCAGATAATATTTTATAAGCAGTTGCAGCAACAGTTTTGTTCATTTTGGGATGAAGATTTTACATTAATAAAAGCTGATCATTGTAAGCACATCTGCCTGTGGTAAATGGTTTGTCTCAGCCCTCTAACTTTCTTGCTATATTGGTTATCAAGTGTGGCCCCTGACTTCACCAAAGGGCCATACATAAAATCTGGTAAATAGTGTCTGAGACAGCAGATACTCAACAGGATATGGTCAGAGACTGTGAGCACAATACAAGAGATCGTAGAAGACTCTGGACATAGTACAGGAAGTAGTCAGAGACTGTGAACATTATATAGGAGCTGGGGACATGTTCCTGGAGACAGTCTTAGACTGGATACATGATATATGAGACTGTTGGAAATGACTGCAATACCTGGGCAATAGGGACATACAGATTAATGTCTGCGTGGGTCCCAAGGTCTGCACAAAAAGTGCCAAATAGCCGCAGGTTGGGCACCAGGGCTCTAACTGCTACATCTTTAGGACAGCTTGTTCTGTTGAAAAAAAACAGACTTTACTGGCCGGCTCGCCAAATGAAAATAAGAGACAATAAAAAAGAAAACAAATACAGCCTTCATATTTAGGAATTGGTAAGCTGCAATATACTACATGTTTGCTTTTGGGTTTAATACCACTCTAACTCCACATTTATTGAGAAAACCCCAAAACAATCCCCTCTGGGTGATCAATGTACGTTGCAGGGATTTTAATAATATTTGTAGCATATACAGTCAGGTCCATAAATATTGGGACATCGACACAATTCTAACATTGTTGGCTCTATACACCAATACAATGGATTTGAAATGAAACGCACAAGATGTGCTTTAACTGCAGACTGTCAGCTTTAATTTGAGGGTATTTACATGTTGGTGAAAAGGAGAGGAGGGAAGTCGACAACACTGCAAGGGTGGAGCACAAAGGGGAAACTGGCAGGGTGAAAAGTATGGTGCACAGGTAGGGTGATGGGTACAGTGAGGGGGCAATTACTGGAACAGATCCCCTGTATGGCTTACTCTGCAGCAGCTGAAAGCAAGCAGAAGGGAAAAGAGAAGAATCCAGATTTCAGCTGCTGCAGGGAGAGCCATACAGGGGATCAGTTCCAGTAATTGCCCCTCCTGCCATACCAATCACCCTCCCTGCCCACATCCGATTCACCCAGCTGCCTGGGCCCCGTACAGGAGGACTCGTGGTACCCCCTTATCCACGGCCCTGCCTGTACAGCCTACTAGGCATTGTTAGTTACCTACAGTCAGGTCCATAAATATTGGGACATCAACACAATTCTTACATTTTTGGCTCTATACACCACCACAATGGATTTGAAATGAAACGAACAAGATGTGCGTTAACTGCAGACTGTCAGTTTTAATTTGAGGGTATTTACATCCAAATCAGGTGAACGGTGTAGGAATTACAACAGTTTGCATATGTGCCTCCCACTTGTTAAGGGACCAAAATTAATGGGATAGAATAATAATCATAAATCAAACTTTCACTTTTTAATACTTGGTTGCAAATCCTTTGCAGTCAATTACAGCCTGAAGTCTGGAACGCATAGACATCACCAGACGCTGGGTTTCATCCCTGGTGATGCTCTGCCAGTCCTCTACTGCAACTGTCTTCAGTTCCTGCTTGTTCTTGGGGCATTTTCCCTTCAGTTTTGTCTTCAGCAAGTGAAATGCATGCTCAATCGGATTCAGGTCAGGTGATTGACTTGGCCATTGCATAACATTCCACTTCTTTCCCTTAAAAAACTCTTTGGTTGCTTTTGCAGTATGCTTTGGGTCATTGTCCATCTGCACTGTGAAGCGCCGTCCAATGAGTTCTGAAGCATTTGGCTGAATATGAGCAGATAATATTGCCTGAAACACTTCAGAATTCATCCTGCTGCTTTTGTCAGCAGTCACATCATCAATAAATACAAGAGAACCAGTTCCATTGGCAGCCATACATGCCCACGCCATGACACTACCACCACCATGCTTCACTGATGAGGTGGTATGCTTAGGATCATGAGCAGTTCCTTTCCTTCTCCATACTCTTCTCTTCCCATCACTCTGGTACAAGTTGATCTTGGTCTCATCTGTCCATAGGATGTTGTTCCAGAACTGTGAAGGCTTTTTTAGATGTCGTTTGGCAAACTCTAATCTGGCCTTCCTTTTTATGAGGCTCACCAATGGTTTACATCTTGTGATGAACCCTCTGTATTCACTCTGGTGAAGTCTTCTCTTGATTGTTGACTTTGACACACATACACCTACCTCCTGGAGAGTGTTCTTGATCTGGCCAACTGTTGTGAAGGGTGTTTTCTTCACCAGGGAAAGAATTCTTCGGTCATTCACCACAGTTGTTTTCCGTGGTCTTCCGGGTCTTTTGGTGTTAAATGTTCCAAACAGTTGTTTTGGCCACGCCTAATGTTTTTGCTATCTCTCTGATGGGTTTGTTTTGTTTTTTCAGCCTAATGATGGCTTGCTTCACTGATAGTGACAGCTCTTTGGATCTCATCTTGAGAGTTGACAGCAACAGATTCCAAATGCAAATGGCACACTTGAAATGAACTCTGGACCTATAATCTGCTCATTGTAATTGGGATAATGAGGGAATAACATACACCTGGCCATGGAACAGCTGAGAAGCCAATTGCCCCATTACTTTTGGTCCCTTAACAAGTGGGAGGCACATATGCAAACTGTTGTAATTCCTACACCGTTCACCTGATGTGGATGTAAATACCCTCAAATTAAAGCTGCCAGTCTGCAGTTAAAGCACATCTTGTTTGTTTCATTTCAAATCCATTGTGGTGGTGTATAGAGCCAAAAATGTTAGAATTGTGTCGATGTCCCAATATTTATGGACCTGACTGTACCTACCGTTTTGTTGCTCTAAAGCATGGGTCTCCAAAAATTTGTGTGAGGACCACATTGTATATTTTACAAATATTTGTGGGCTAAATATTGCCCATCTGAACCCTACCCCTTATGTCAGGTTTCCTATCAGAGTTCCCATCAGATTCCCCCTTACATTAGAGCCCCATCTTACAGGGTGTAGGTGCGGGTTGGAAGATATTAAGCATAGGCTGTGAACCCTAGCTGAGGGCCGGATGTGGGCCATAGTTTGAAAACCCTGCTCTAAATCAATAGCTGTTTCACCAGAGCAATTGCAGACTGATTCTGAATGGGAAGGGCTCGTCCATTATAACTGGCAGGTGTACTCTGTGTTATGATGAGAAAAGTTTCAAGTGTTGGCATCCCTTCAGTATCACCAAATCTGAAATGCCTATTGCAGAGGGTGCCTAAAAATCTGACTTGTATCTTAGTGCATGACATTTCTTTTTCAGGATGTTCTTTATATGAAAGTGGTAGTAAACCGCCGCAAAAATACCAAAAACCTGAGCCCCCCTGCAGGTTTAAGTTATAGTGTATTAGTATGCACCGAATACTAGCACCTTATGACAGATTTACCTGCACACAGAGCCCTCCAGCGCAGCGCTGTCACTGCTCTCCGGTGCTTCCATTTGCATCTGGTTTTCCTTCGCGGGTTTCAGCTGTGTGAGTGGTCAGGGCCATGATGATTTTGCATTTCATGGCATACTGTATACTCTGAATTCAGAGCGTCCCTGCACATGCACAGGTGATGTCATTGACTATTGCTGATGTGTCAGTATACGTTTAGGAGATATTAATTGCACCTACAAGTAAGCCTGATTGTAAGATTACCTGTAGGTACAACTTGAAAAAATAGACTTTGCTACCATTTTAAGGCCCCATGTACACGGGACACTTCTGAATGATAGAAACTGACTGCTGGAAAATGTAGGTTAAAAACGTCTGTTTAGTTGCATTTTCATACCGCGTTTATGCACCTTTATGAGCGTTTGCGTTTAGAAGCGTTTTTTAAAGATAACCTCAGGAGACCTTCCAAAATGCACTGAAAATCAGAAAAAAAAATTAACTATTTCAGATATTTTGATAGAAATAGAGCAGAAGCAGAGAGAGAAATTTTTGTTGAGATTATCTGTCTTTTTTTTTTTGTGGTGTTTGGGTGTGTTCCAGCTGATTTCTGTGCACAAATTATTGCAGCAGTGTCTAACATATTTTTTTTCATGCAAAACCTCAAAGCATGGTGTGCTAGGTCCATTTGAGTATCGGGAAAACGCTTTGTATGCATTTTCATGATGAAAAAAGGCTCTGGATAGCATCTGGAAATGGAAGAGTCAAAAAAAAATTTCAAACGCCTATAAACGCGTTTACACACATTTACAAGCGTTTTGCGTTTGAAACGCTGATAAAATCTACTGCTGAACGCAAGTTTTCTGCATTCAAAAAAATGACTGTAAACTCAACTGCCTGTAAACAACGATGTGTACATGGACACATAGGAAAACAGGGTGAGTTCAGGGGCTGCTGAAAAAAACTCTGAACAGCTCCTAAACTTGAGTTTATCAGCTGCAGTGTACATGAGCCCTAAGTGTGTACAGACTGCCTCCAGAGAGGAATAGGAGTGGAGGAGATGATGTTGTTTGTGATGCTAAAAGTCACAGAGGCTAAGGGAGTGCAGTTTGAGGAGGAGCTGGTGGTTAACTGTGTCAAAGGCAGCAGAAAAGGTTTAAGGCCTCTTTCACACCATGGTGCTGAGATGTGAGTTTTTCTGCACATGTTCTGCAAGGGCACAAAGAAAACAATTGTTCTCTATGTACCCTGTTTATACCACAACACTAGAATCCTGTGCAGATTTTTTCTTTGCAGGAATCCGCAACATGTATAAAACTCATTGAAACATGCATGAAAACTGATATAAACTCGTGTCTCTGCAAGTGAAAGCTGCACTTATTTTTTTTTTTTTTTCCTATCAGTTTTTCTGCACATATGGTATGAACGAGGCCTAAAAGTATGAAATAATGGCCATTGGTTTTAGCAGTAGGTTACACTGTTCAACAGGTAAAAAGCTTTGGGCATAAAATTAGCTAATCTTACATAATTTTGGGGTGCTGAAAATGAAAATGACCCTAAAAAATGTTGATTGGCTCTAGTTTCCATGATATATTCACCCATCTAATGACGTAAGCCATTCAAAATTATGATGCAACTTCAGCTGTATATTGCGCAATTGATACAGGTGACCAATAGAAAATTGTATGCATACTGAGATGATGCAATATTAGCCTTTAATTGCATCACTTCACTGCATAAAAGCTGCAGTATCTGTAGCTGATTGTAGTTCGACATCGTCTTTACATTTCGTTTTTATGCTAATATAGGCTACTCAGTAACGCCTCGAACTTGTGTGAATAAAGCAGATAATTTCTGCTATATCTGCGGTGAAATAACTTTTATCTCACAAAAAAGGAGGATAACAGGAATGATTAAGAAAGCCTACAACTTGTATTTTGGCTGCAAGATAGGAGACCAGGACAAGAGCTGGGCACCACATATATGCTGCAATTCTTGTGGGACGGCACTGGAGCAATGGTTGAATGGAAAAAAGGCATCTATGCCTTTCGCTGTGCCAATGATTTGGAGAGAGCCAACAGATCATGTTAGTAATTGTTACTTTTGTATGGTGCCTCCAATTGTAAAAGGGCTAAATAAGAAGAAAAAGTTATCTGTGCACTATCCAAATATTCCATCGGCAATACGTCCAGTTCCTCATGGAGAGGGGCTACCAATTCCTAAAGCACCAGAATCCTTCGTGGTTGAGTCAAGTGAGGAAGAACCTGAAGCGTGTAGTCACGTGCAGTTGTAAGATAGCCCTTTCCTCGAATACAAGAGAAAAGCCAAGAGAAGCAAAACCGACACAAACTGAAGACAAAACTAGTGAGAATCCTAAGTATTAAAATGATTCAACTTAGCTTATGGCTATAATTTTTCTTGGTAATCCTATGCAATATATTATGCCATTTAGGCTTTGTTATGTAGTCAATATCACTTGCTTTATATTTGTGGAAAGACATCTATCTATATAATTATTGTGCATTATGTAGTCATTACGCCTATAGTAGAAAACTTTCCGTTTACAGAAAAACTAGAGCCAATTGACAAATTTCATTGTTATATTTGAACTCAGGATGTGAAATTCATTAAGAAATGGATCCTTTTGTTTCCAAAACTGGCAAAAAATAAAAATTTGTTGAACAGTGTTACTAGTGAGTTTTAGTAGAGCAGTTTCAGTGGACTGTTGTGGGTAGAAGCCAGACTGTCAGTGAGGTAGCAACGTATACAGTTGTGGACAAGGCTTTCAAAAAGCTTGGAGGTAAAGAGGAAATGGGTCTTAAGTTATTCAAACAGGTGGGGTCCAGTGAGGCTTTTTTAAGTATGGGGGTAACCAGTGCATGTTTGAGTGGGGAGGAAAAGGCACCAGTGGAGAGGGAGAGTTTGAAAATGTGAGTTAGAGATTTTTAGGATAGAGCAGGAAGGGGACCGTAGCAATTGTGAGGGGACAGGTGGTGAGGTAGGCCTCAGAAAGAAGTTTGGCAACTTCTTCAGTGGTAATATGGTTGAAGGAGGAACATATGAGTGTGATGTTGGAACTGGTATGTTGGTTGGAGGAAGCAATCTGCACACAGGAGATCCCATCATGAATTATGTCAATCTTATTTTTGAAATGACTGGCAATGTCTTGGGCAGTAAGTATGTTGGTGCGTGGAGGTAATGGGAGATAAAGTAAGCAATTAAGGGTACAAAAGAGTTGATAGTGATTGGATGAGAGGGTTTTGACGAGAGTGGTGTAGTCCGTTTGTTTAGCAGTATGGAGGCTGGAGTTGTATTTGAGAAGGGCAGATTTGTAGAGGGTGAAGTCTTGCAGAGATTTAGTTTTACACCACACTCACTCAAAAGCAGGGCTGTGTCTCTTGAGATTTGTGTTGTCTGTTTGCCAGGGTTGTAGCAGGTGAGGCCTGGTTCTGCATGTAGAGACAGGAGCAAATGTATCCAGAGAGGATGACAGTAAGTTATTGTAGACAGAAGTGGCCAGGTCTCGGTAAGACAAGGGTGCAATTTTGTCATAAAAGCAGTAAGTAGCAGAATGAAGAAGGGAAGGGCTGAGGTGGTGAAGGTTCCTATGGGTAACTGTTTGTTGGAGACAGGGAGAGTGTGAAACTGATAAGGTTGTGATTGGAGAGAGGGAAAGGGGTGTCAGAGAGGTTGCAGGGAGTGCAGAGGTGGGGGAATACGTTGAGGGTGTTGCCGTTTGAGTGGGTGGTGTTTTGTGTCGAGTGTGTTAGGTTTAATTATAGAGGAATTCCAGGTATGGATGTTCTATAGGTAGTTACATTGGTCCAGCTTGGACCAGTGTATCTACAGTGGATATAAAAAGTCTACACACCTGTTAAAATGTCAGGTTTCTGTAATGTAAACAAAATGACAAAGATAAATAATTTCAGAACTTCTTCCACCTTTTAATGTGACCTATAAACTGTACAACTCAATTGAAAAACAAACTGAAATCTTTTAGGGGGAGGTTGGGGGGTTAAACATAAAAAAACTAAAAATAATGTGGTTGCATAAGTGTGCACACCCTCTTGTAACTGGGGATGTAGCTGTGTTCAGAGTTAAGCAATCACATTCAAAATCATGTTAAATAGAAGTCAGTAAACACTTGCCATCATTTAACCTCTTGCCGACCGTGCATAGCCGAATGACGGCTTCACCGTGGCCGGCCAGCGCGCACCCGGCGATCTCCGTGATCGCTGTGTCCTACGGACACAGCTGATCACGTGATGTGGTGAAAGGCCGATCCCACCGGCCTTTTACCACGTGATCAGCGGTGTCCAATGACACGCTGTTCACAGGGAAATGCAAGTGCCGGTTCTCGGCTGCACTTTCCTCACGCTGTCAGATCGTGAGGAAAGTACTGCCGAGAACCGGCAGTTGTCAGAGCGGTGATCGGCACCGATAATCAGGGCACTGATGATCAGTGCCCTGATGATCGGTGCCCAGCAGTGACACCCGCAAGTTCCGCCCAGCAGTGCGCCCACTAGCCCCGCCCACCCGTGCCCAGCAGTGCCCCCACCCGTGCCCAGCAGTGCCCCCACCTGTGCCACTCTGCAGTGCCACCTACCTGTGCCCAGAAGTGCCACCTACATGTGCCCACCAGTGCCACCCACCTGTGCCCACCCACCAGTGCTGCCCACCAGTGCCACCCACCAGTGCAGCCCAGCAGTGCTGCCAGTCAGTGCCACCAGTCAGTGCCCAGGGGTTGTGCCAGTCAGTGCCGCCAGTCAGTGCCCAGAAGTGATGCCAGTCAGTGCCGTCTATCAGTACCCATCATCAGTGTCACCTATCAGTGCCGCCTATCAGTGCTGCATATCAGTGCCGCCTATCCGTGACCCCTAATTAGTGCTGTCTATCAGTGCCGCCTATCCGTGCCACCTCATTAGTACTGCCTATCAGTGCCCTTTAGTGCTGCCTATCAGTGCCCATCAGTGCCGCCTCATCAACGCAAATCAGTGAAGGAGAAAAAATACCTGTTTGAAAAATTTTATAAAAGAAACAAATAAACTTTTTTTTTTTTCAAATTTTTTGCACTTTTTTAAATTTATAGCGCAAAAAGTAAAGCGCCCAGTGGCGATTAAATACCACCAAAAGAAAGCTCTATTTGTGAGAAAAAAATGATCAAAATTTCATATGGGTACAATGTTGCATGACCGCGCAATTGTCAATCAAAGTGCGGCAGCGCTGAAAGCTGAAAATTGGCCTGGTAAGGAAGGGGGTATAAGTGCCTGGTAGGCAAGTGGTTAAAGTACCTCTGAGTAACCCCAAATAAAGTTCAGCTGTTCTAGTAGGTCCTTCCTGACCTATTCTTAGTCGCATCCTACAGCAAAAGCCATGGTTCGCAGAGAGCTTCCAAAACATCAGAGGGATCTCATTGTTAATCAGTCAGGAGAAGGGTACAAAAGAATTTCCAAGGAATTAGATATACCATGGAACACAGTGAAGACAAGTCAACATCAAGTGGAGAAAATATGGTGCAACAGTGACATTACCAAAAACTGGATGTCCCTCCAAAATTGATGAAAATCTGAGAAGAAAACTAGTTTGGAAGGCTGCCAAGAGGCCTACAGCAACATTAAAGGAGCTGCAGGAATATCTGGCTAGTACTGGCTGTGTGGTATTTTTCAAAAACACATCTGAAGTCTCCCAAAAGCATGTGGGAAAATGTGTTATGGTCTGATGAAACCAAGGCTGAACTTTTTGGCCATAATTCCAAAAGATATGTTTGGTGCAAAAACAACACCAAGAGAAGACCATACCCACAGTGAAGCATGGTGGTGGCAGCATCATGCTTTGTTGCTGTTTTTCTTCAGCTGGAACTGGGACCTTAGTTAAGGTAGAGGGAATTATGAACAGTTCCAAATACCAGTCAATATTGACACAAAACCTTCAGGCTTCTGCTAGAAAGCTGAACATGAAGAGGAACTTTATCTTTCAGCATGACAACGACCCAAAGCATACATCCAAATCAACAAAGGAATGGCTTCACCAGAAGAAGATTAAAGTTTTGGAATGGCCCAGCCAGAGCCCAGAGATGGGAGATGCCCTCGCATTCTGACAGATTTGGAGTGTTTTTGCAAGGAAGAGTGGGCAAGATGTGCCATGCTGATAGACTCGTACCCAAAAAGATTGAGTGCTGGAATAAAATCAAAGATGCTTCAACAAAGTAGTAATTTAAGGGTGTGAACCATATCAACCATATCATTTTAGTTTTTTATTTTTACTTCCCTCCACCTAAAAGATTTCAGTTTGTTGTTCAACTGAGTGTACAGTTTATAGGTTACATTAAAGGTGGAAAAAGTCCTGAAATTATTTATTTGTCTCATTTTTTTTCCATCACAGAAACATAACATTTTAACAGGGGTGTATAGACTTTTGATATCCACTGTATGTACATACCACACATGGCCTATGCCCCTGGAAGCTGGAAATCATTGAAGTAGACACGGTTACTACAGTAATCTCCACTTGCTTTCAGGTTCTTTGCCAAGCGACTGACTTGCTGCATTCTGAAAACAGGAGTTGGGCTGCTCAGCACAGTTGCTATTCAGAGAATGCTTTGCATTTTCTGACTGAATGCAAAGAGTTTTCTGAGTGGACAAGGTGGAGAGTGTGAGGTCACTGCCCCACGTCTACCTTTTCCAGTCAGAGAGCACATTGCATTCATTCAGAAAATGTAAAACATTTTCTGAAAGATGCCCATGTTGAGCGGCCCACCTCCTGTGCTCACAATGCAGTAGGGTAGCTGTTTCTCACAGGACTGGAAACAAGTGGAGATCACTGGAGTAGCAGTTTGTTTCAATGATTTCCAGCTTCCAGTGGCATTGGCCAGGTATTGTGTGTAGCTATGAGTATGTATATAACTATATATAGAATAGAATAGCTACACCTAGAACTTTTATTTAATTTCTATTAACCGTATAGAAGATGCTTACAATCTTACCAAAGGTACAGTGAGCATTTAATGTGTTATATCACCTTATGTTATGTCATATGCACAGAATACATACGTACAGCCTTTCATAGTACAAACAGTATCAGATGCAGAGACAGAAAAAGGCAGCCATATACAGCTTTGATATAACCACCAATAAAGGATCAGTACAAAAATAAAGCAGAATGTACAAGAGTAAGCAAGCTAGGGCCTGAACCCTGGTGTGAGCAGGGAGGAGAGATGCCCAATATTTCAGGGGTAGAAAATTCTTCTTTCTCAAGGGCTACCTACCTGGCTATAAATGTGGAAAAAGCTCTATAAATATAGCCGCTCTAGCCTATAGCTGCTCTCATCAGCCAACTATGTGTGACTTTTAGCACACCGCTTGATTGACGTGGCAGTCACATTGCTTCCAGTATCACAGGCTTCTGGTATACTCCAGCCACAGGCTGGTCAGATACCTTGCCAATTAGTCTGTGACAGGGAAGTCCGCATAAGGGTGAGGCGAATCGTCGGCGTAATTAAACAACTGTAAAAGTAATTAAATGTCTATTGCACAGAATACTTTGCTGATGCTGTTAAGGGAGATTTTTAGAGAAGAGGATGGCTTTATGTATCTACAAAGTAAACAGAACAAAAATAATTATAAAATAAGCCCATGCCACAAAGGTAAGTATATACAAATAAAGCCAGCGTTCTTTAGACCCTTTACTGAGAATTTCTACAGATAGTTTACACTTGCCGCTACCTTGGTATCCATATCTCAACATATCCTAAAGACTATATAAAACTGAATGATTAACAAACTGCACAATAAGAATAAAAGCTGGAGTTGTCTGCCTGTATCGGTGGTTGGGCATGTAAATCTAGTGAAATTACTCGGTTGCCTCAGATTAGTTATACAACGTAACTTGTCTTTATGGCTACCCAAAGTTGGTTTAAGATGATAGAAACCCTATTCCATGAATGGGGGGGGTCAAGCTAGAATTAAATTGCAACATCCCTTTGATGAAAGAGACTTTGCACTCCCCAATCCATGGCTATATTATATTAATGCACAATTACAGCATTTAACGGGGCAGGACAATGCAATTAAGAGACTCTATACCCTGACGTTGCACATTCTTGGAGTCCTTATTCGTGATTTATAGTTGAACCCACTATTTATTTCAAATACCTCCCCCCATATTGCTTCATAAGAAGGAAATCTGTAATGCACTAAAAACTCAATCATACTGTACAGGCTATAATATACATTCCTCTCCAAGCAAGAGCTTTCTAATCCTGGGAGCATGTCATATGACGTCCTCTACGTGTGTGCCTCCTCACTCTAGAGGCCATGCTGAAGCTCGATCTGTCACCCACTGTTTCCAATGACAGCTCGTTGTATCCGGTTGCCCCTGGTACCATGTAATCCTTGTGACCAATCACAGGGATCACGTCATATGTAAACAATAAATGGCTTTCATTCATAGCCATTCATTATGTTTTATTGTGATTCCTGTGATTGGTCACAGTGATCACATGGTACAAACAGCCATTCACATCACACCTGTACCATGTGATAGCTGTGACCATTCACAGCTATCACAATTGTACATAATGGTACGTGAATGGACGCCATTCATAAAAATGATTGTTTATAACAGTGATCATCATAGTGTAAATAAAAAAAAAAATCCTGATCACCCCCCCCCCCCCCCGAACGTAGTAGAATGTCACTATGGTAACACTCCACTGCTGTGGTCACAGTATGTAAAAAAAAAAAAAAAAAAAAAAATTTAAAAAGACCTTTTACACTTTTTTTTTTTTTTTTTTTAATTATTGTTACCAGTCACTGTTTCTGATCACCTCCACACCAGTGATTTGATGATGCTGTACTGCCCTGGTGACAGTATGTAAAATAAAAAAAAAATTTAAATGTGAAACAAACCCAGATTATATTTATTTTCTTCATTAAACTTCAAATTCAATAAAAAAAAAACTTACCATGCCTCTTGCTAAATAACTTAGGATGTCTACTTTCCTAAAAGGGGGGGGTATTTATACTATCCTGGCATTTTAGGGCCTCAAAAAAACTCCACTCTCTTGGCCTACGAGACTCTGCTCTCTCCTGGTTCTCCTCCTACCTATCGCAGCGCTCCTTCAGTGGTACCTATAACTCTTTCTCCTCCGCTGTATTCCTCTTTCTGTACCCCTTTTCTTCTCCATCTACACCTCCTCCCTTGGTCCATTGAGAAACTTCCACGGCTTCAAGTACCATCTCTATGCTGATGACACACAAATCTATCTTTCTACTCCTCACCTCACCCCCTCAGTCTCCTCGCGCATTACTAACCTAAGTGACATAT
The DNA here is from genome assembly GCF_062004578.1 of Staurois parvus. Lineage (NCBI taxonomy): Eukaryota > Metazoa > Chordata > Amphibia > Anura > Ranidae > Staurois > Staurois parvus. The sequence goes on along the minus strand of NW_028318256.1, from coordinate 2,270,958 downwards.
CGGCATGGATGTCACTCCACTTCCTCAAACAAAATCTTTCTAAAACGGAGCTCTTAGTATTCCCTCCAGCCCGTGCCCCTTCCCCTGACTTCTCCATCAAGATCAATAACACAACCATCAGTCCCTCCCCTCATGCCAGGGTACTAGGTGTACTCCTGGACTGCCATCTGTCCTTTCAGCCCCAAATCCAATCACTCCCAAATCTTGTAGACTTCACCTCCACAACATCTCCAAGATACGCCCGTTCTTAACCCCTGAAACCACTAAGCAACTTATTCACTCCCTTGTTATTTCTCGCCTTGACTATTGTAACTCCCTCCTCATTGGCCTACCTCATCGCAGGGTATCCCCTCTTCAGTCTATCATGAATGCTGCTGCCAGACTCATCCACCTTACTAACCGTTCCATATCTGCCATCCCTCTCTGCCAATCCCTCCACTGGCTTCCCATTGCCCAACGAATAAAATTCAAAACATTAACAATAACATACAAAGCCATTTATAACTCTGTCCCAAATTACATCACCAATCTTGTCTACAGATATCCCCCAAACCGTCTCCTCCGCTCCTTCCACAACTTCCTGCTCTCCAGCTCCCTTGTATCCTCCTCCTATACTCGTCTCCAGATCCTCCCCCATCCTCTGGAACTCTCTACCCCAATCTATCGCCTACTCTGCCCACTTTTAGGCGATTTCTGAAAACCTATCTCTTCAGGGAAGCCTATCGTGCTTTCAGCTAATGACAAAATCTTCTATTTCTCCTATCAGTTCATCCCCCACAGTTATTAAATTTTGTACCACCAGCCCCTCCCTCTTAGATTGCAAGCTGCAAGGAGCAGGGCCCTCCTAACCCTCTTGTATTGAACTGTATCATTGCTGTATTGTCTCCCTTTATATTGTAAAGCACTGAGCAAACTGTTGGCGCTATATAAATCCTGTATAATAATAACAGGCAGTCAGTACATCAGGATTGATCAATTTTCCCATATATCCCATAGTTTGTAGACTATAACTTTCACACAGACTAAATAATATACACCAATTTGGGTATTTTACCATAGAAATGTAGCAGAATATATTTGGGCTAAATTTATGAAGAAAGTTTATTTATTTATTTGCAACATTTTTTTGGAGATTGCTTCTTTCTAAAGAGAGTGCAGTTTTGGCTTAGGCCTCCTACGTTTAACAACGTTAGTGTAAGTCCTGTGCTGATGGTCCCAACTTATTTTTAGGTGATGATAAAGATCTGGGAGGAAACACAGCCGATAATTTTGAAATAAACAGGTGGCAAGATGATGCTAGCAAGGATCATTAGAAAGGGAAGTAGCACATGATCGTGAAAAAATGGTACTATACTGTAGCTCCGAGAGTCCTGAATTTATAGCCAGAACAAAGTGCGGAACCGAACAAACATAACAGACATAGTCCAGTTGAGCTTGGTCACCGAAAAGACCAGGCAGGGCAATACTAATGTCACCATAGATTCTGTAAATTACTTTTGTATTGTCCTTGTATGTTGCAGGAAATCAAACTACATCCACCTAATACACAGGCTATTGCCTGTTTGCTGTCAACATGTAATGTTTGCAACTTTTTACAGTTGTACAGGGACAATTTTCGCTGCTACCACTGCTAGGGCCAACAGGTTCATATCAGTGTATAATCCATAAATTGCTGCACCAATGCATTAATAACTCATTCAGATTTACAGTGTGTAATCAGTGGCACCTGCACTGTTTTTCTGAGTCACCAGTATTTATTTATGCAGACAGCCTACTGCAAGGACATTGAAAAGTGGTCAGGTCATGATAAAGAAGGTTCTCCAATGTCTTTAGGACCCGTGTCAGTGGGCCACGATGGGCAAATGCAGTTTGATTTTGACTTCAGCTTGAGATGCAAAACTGCTCTGAAGCAAACAAAAGCTATCTTACTCTGGTGCTTAGTGCGGTAATAAACCCAAACCCAAAATTGTAATATATTGCAGCTTACCAATCATTAATGTGTTTGCTGCATTAGTTTATCTTTCTAGGCTTTTTATTCCCTCTGCTTTCACCTGGTGATCTGGCCAGTAACACACCTCCTGTATTACACCCACTCTGGGTAAAGAAGCACAGAGGGCATATTTGGACAGCAGCATTGTCAATCTGGGGGGGATGTTAGATGTACTAGCAGATTTGAATACATTAACAAATTGAAGTAGAGCTCCAGGTAATATTTTATAATCACTTACAGCACTGAGGGACAGGGGTGCTTTTATTTATTTCATTATTTGTTTAAATTTTTTTTTACACAGTTTAATTTTTGTTTTTGATCACTTTTATTGCTGTCACAAGGAATGTAAACATCTCTGTACTTGTCGCTTCCGGTTTCTTGTGTCATAGAGGTCATCGCATACCTTCTGGTCCTCCAATGGCCCTATGTTAAGTTGGCAAAAGCGCCAGCTTCAGTCCCAGGATCTTGGGGTGGTTGGAGATCCTGGAGTGGCACCGGTGGGCAACCTGTCTCACCTCCTGTAAAAGGCATCCATTTACAAAAAAGCCAACTGCCGGACAAAAAAGCAGCTGAAGGCATCATCCCAGTATAATCACTTGAAGCCCGTAATGTATATGTATATTAGAGGATCTTCAAGTGGGTAACCTGTCAGGTTAAGAAAAGTCTTGTCATAGTGTAGTAGTAAATTAAATAAAGTAACAATGAAGCATTGAATATTGGTAATAAAGCTTACTAAATGTGTTCACTACTGCAAAATTTGTGTTTGATCATTAAGGGCTCATTCACATGAGCAGAAAAAAAGCTGCATTTAGATGCACACAGCACATAGTTTTGTGTGCATCTGAACGCAGCACTGTATTATTCAATGAGCCGATATATACAGCTGTGTGTACATGCAAAAATGCACTGTGTTTAGCTACGCAGCAAAAAAGTAGGACACTGCTGTGTCTAGGAATGCACAAATCTGCATATTTTACGCACGTACATGTGTAGCCATTCATTTGAATGAAAGAAGAATTGTACACATCAAAACGCTGTATGCGTCTATGAATCTAAATCAAATACTGGTGAAGCACTTCCAATATGACATAAATCAAATATATAACCTCATACCATAGCCCTTTATCATAAACAAATCTCCCCAATATTCAGTATCCTTTGTGAATGTGCAAAATAAAAAAAAACAAAATTTTTATATATATATATATATATATATATATATATATATATATATATATATATATACACACACACACACACACACACAGTATAGCTCTTAAAGCATTAAAAAAAAACCCAAAAACATATAGTTCAGTGTAAGCATCCCATACACAAACCAATCTTTGTGCAATCTTCATTCGATATATTATCAGAACAACAATATGGCTTTCTTCAGCGTGAACAAACTCCACTGTGTCCTTCGCCTCACCTCATGGGTATATCCTCACCTTATATCATGGACCCCACTGCAAAAGGAGGGTCAATTGCACTTTTATATTAGAGACCATTATGTTCTTCAGCATTCACTTGGTCCTTACCGATCTCCCAGGAATAGATATAATAAAAGGAAGCGAATAACCATCCAATAGTGCAGACCGCTAGTTTATTTCCATAAGAAAGTTAAAATACTCGGCTTTCCAAAATGGCATCTAAGCTTTGCCCAGCATGATGAGGTCACTGCCTGTCTGACACATTGCGCCTCAGTTGGCTTTCTCAAAGGCTCAGGCTAGTCAACAACACCACGTACCTATATATCTACTGCAGCCTGATTGACATAGTGTCAAGGCTGTTTTACCACACACCCGCCTATCTTTGCGGAGACCACATGCTGCACACAAACTAACATCTAACAAAAGATAATCACTAGGCAAGAAATAAGGGAGGTTCTAATCAGAGACATTCCCTAGTTCATATGACAAGTGAACAAAGGTGAAATGTCATCTGATTAAGAGCCGAATAAGCAATGCCATAAAAAAACAGCATATAAAAAATGATATATATATATATATATATATATATATATATATATATATATATATATATATATATATATATATATATATATATATATATATTACAGCTGTATGTGTCTAAATGCAGGTTTTACAGATGCATATTTTTGCTCGACCTTCTCCTAGCTCTGCCAGTAGGAACCTGCGTGCTGTGCAGCAAATATGCATATGCCCATGTGAATGAGGCCTAAAATGAATATCTCATAGTAGTAGACGCATATGGATCAGCTATATTCTGTAGCTTACAAGTCTTAGTCCTTCATTCTGCTTCAGAAGTGGCTTTGGTACCCAGGGATCTTTAAACCTGGATTACCATGAGGCTGAACTACCAAAGGAGTTGAGCATCTTCACACAATAAATTGTGTAAATATTCACTCCAGTTTGCAGTTATGTGAAAAGGAAATTTCTGTTTACCTATTTTGTCTGAAAATGATTGGGTTTTCAAAGTGAACGGAAATTTTCTTATATATGAGTGGATATTCAAAGTGAATATTCATACTATTTAGTGTAAGAAGATCCCCAAATTTTCCACTTCTTAATAAGTGATTTACCAGTACTGAATGGCAAATTGAAGGCTTTGGATACCTTTTTGATATCCATTTCTATCTTTATAAAATTCCAGGTCTTTTGACAGCTCTTTTCTGCTCCCCATGGCTCAGTATCTAGCCTGCTCAGTGCACTCACGTGAGAACTAACAAACTAATTGACTATTTATACAGAGACACTACTTGCAATTTAAAACGTCACAGATGTGGGAAATTAACCTTTAATTGTCATTTGAAGTGTTTGTGTCACCTTGTGTGTCTGTACCAAGGCCAAACATTCCAGGGGTTGTAAACTTTTGATCAGGGCCATTTGGGTGATTTCTGTTGTTATGATTTAAAAATGAGCCAAACAACTATGTGATAATAAATGGCTTCATATGATCACTATCCTAAAATAAAAAAAACTTTTTTGGCATGATCATTCATATTTTCAATATCCGTGCCAAAATTTCACGATTTCTGCCATGGTGTGTAAACTTTTAAGAACAACTTTAATTGTCTATTAGGCTTCAATTGCAGCCATTTTGAAAGTGAAGCACTTGAACAGTGTAGATTGTAAGCTCCAAGGAGCAGGGCCCTCCTAACCCTCTTGTATTGAACTGTATAGTTGCTGTATTGTCTCCCGTTATATTGTAAAGCGCTGAGCAAACTGTTGGCGCTATATAAATCCTGTATAATAATAATAATAACAGTGGCTTTCTGTGCAAGGCAACCTTCTGTGAGAGGTGGATTTGTACTGATGACACTTATGCCTAGAACATGATGAGAAAACTGGATTAAAAAAAAAAAGTTTTTCGGAGAGATTGTCCCATAATCTGATCACTAGTACACTGCTTTCAAGAGCTGATAATAACAGTTCATGTAAACAGATTCGAAGAGGCAAGCATGACATTTTTCTCTTCTAAGATAACAGAATGAACAATTTTTGTTTAATCAGTACAGAATTTGTCCAGTAAAAATTGAGTGAGCAAGACTATACAGGCTCATAAACGAAAGAATACATTACAATACAACACATTACATCATTGTGGGAAATTTTATTCAGTCTTAAGAGACGTTTTGTAACTCTAGTAACTTATTCGTTTTGTATATGAGACTAGAATACAAAAAAAAAAAGGCCAACCAATATTTTCATTGTTTCAGGCAGAAGTAGCAGAGATTCTTTCATGCTGATAAAACTTTGACAATCAATGACAGAATATATGTAATGCACAACAAACCCAACAATTATACTATCTTACCTGCAGACAGGTGATCCAAAAGCAATTTAATTGGACATATTTTTTTATGGTGGTTGGAAGTTTAATGATCCATTCTGTTAAACTATCTTTGATTTGGCAAACACGTAGGCATATTTGTGGGTTGCCAGCTTGCATGTCTATATACACTATATTGCAAAAAGCATTGGGACACCCCTCCAAATCACTGGATTCAGGTGTTCCAATCACCTCCATGGCCACAGGTGTATAAAATCGAACACCTAGACATGCAGACCATTTCTACAAACATTTGTGAAAGAATGGGTCGCTCTCAGGAGCTCAGTGAATTCAAGCGTGGTAACATGATAGGTTGCCACCTGTGCAATAAGTCCAACTGTGAAATTTCCTTGCTACTAAATATTCCACGGTCAACTGTCAGTGGTATTATAACAAAGTGGAAGCTACTGGGAACAACAGCAACTCGTAAAATAACAGCAGGGTCAGCGCATGCTGATTCGCACAGTTTGCAGTCGCCAACTGTCTACGTATTGTTGTTGTGCTAATCTGAAGGCCACATGAAGTTTGGAGGTCTTTAGCTATTGACACTGCAGAGAACTTTATGGAATGGGTTTCTATGGCCGAGCAACTGCATCTAAGCCTGCATCACCAAGAACAATGCAAATTGTTGGATGCAGTGGTGTAAAGCACGCTGCCACTGGACTCTAGAGCAGTGGAAATGTGTTCTCTTGAGTGACGAATCACTCTTGTTTGTCTGGAAATCCGATGGACCTGTTTGGGTTTGGCGATTGCCAGGAGAATGGTACTTGTCTGACTGCATTGTGCGAAGTGTAAAGTTTGGTGGAGGGGGATTATGGTATGGGGTTGTTTTTCAGGGGTTGGGCTTGGCCCCTTAGTTCCAGTGAAGGGAACTCTTAAAGCGTCAGCATACCAATACATTTTGGACAATTTCATGCTCCCAACGTTGTGGGAACAGTTTGGGGATGGCCTCTTCCTGTTCCAACATGACTGCACACCAGTGCACAAAGCAAGGTCCATAAAGACATAGATGACTAAGTTTGGGGTGGAAGAACTTGACTGGCCTGCGCAGAGTCCTGACCTCAACCAGATAGAACACCTTTTGGATAAATTAGAGTGGAGACTGTGAGCCAGGCCTTCTCGTCTGACATCAGTGCCTGACCTCACAAATGCTCTTCTGGAAGAATGGTCAAACATTCCCATTGACACACTCCTAAACCTTGTGGACAGCCTTCCCAGAAGAGTTGAAGCTGTTATAGTTGCAAAGGGTGGGCCAACTCCATATTGAACCCTATGGACCAAGACTGGGATGCCTTTAAAGTTCATGTATGTGTAAAGGCAGGTGTCCCAATACTTTTGGCAATATAGTGTACATAGCTGATGGTGGTCTTGCACTGCTCTTTTATCTGAAGAATATAAGCTACCTGTACCAGCCGCCAGCTTTTCCTCTGTAAGAAACATCCAAGTAGGGAGATGATGAAGACTTTGGTTACTCAAAGACAAGATGACATTTTAACTGTATTTGGTGGCAGTTTTCTAGCATCTAACTTTAAACAGAAATTGAACTGCATCTACAACATATGCAGAATGAAAGTTCCTGAGATCATCTGTTTGCACCTCACCGTGTAGTTGAGAAATAAGCCCTGCTATTGTACTGTGCATTATTGTGTTTCTTGTTTATATAATTTGTTTGAGTGTCATAGAGCAGGTAAGACTACTGTACATGCCAAGTAAGTGAATTGAGAACTCAGTCACTGTATATCATGAGTAAAGCCTATTCTTCTGGAGTCAGAGTGCAGAAGAAGCAGCTGTAGTCCTTAGAGTGTGTGTACAGGGTTGGAGCAGCAGCGTAGGAGAGGTTTCCGCTTTGGTGAGGTCACTGCATTTCCTGCTGGCTTCCTGTCAGTTACTGTTTTTCCAGTTCAAGCTATATTGTAATGGAACTGCCAGCGGCAGGGTACTCGCTCATTTACAAGCAGGGTGAAGAGAGTGGATGTAAACGACCAACCATAATAGAGAGATTTTCAACTTTCCAATCATGTTCATTTTTTGGAAGATTTCAGTAGAAGTGTGCAATATATGCTGGTAATTATAAACATGATTTATAGGAGATCTGCAAGGAGAAAAATATCTGAGAGAGCAGTCTTAGCTGCTATACAGTCTGTAAATCCATGGGTTTAGTTGCACTTTAAGGTAGAGCCATCGTCATCATATTTGTTGTATTTTGATGTTCAGTAGCAGGAAGCTTTTAGCTAAACAGGAAGATTACAGGTTGCCCAGCAACAGCATAGATAGGGAGTGGAAGCAAAGAACATCCCCATACAAAGCGAGATGAGCAGTGCAATATAAATGCCCATGGCATTCTCATACCAAGCTCCCTATTTGACACATTAATTATGCACATCTGTCTGCTAAGTGCTGGAAGTAGGCCAGGCTTAAACAATGGCTCATATTGTAAATACAAAGAATCTTCACTGTGTTCATGAATGGTAATTCATTCTTATGAAGTCTGTATAAGAGCGCACAGTAGCGCTCAATACAGCAAGAGGTGACAGGTGTGTATATACTGTACACACGCACACAGACATTCTTACACCTGCCATCTCTTGCTGTATTGGAGGCTACTGTGCTCTTTTATACCCTACCTGTACATGCATAATAACTAGCAGGTTACCTTGTTTATTGCAACACCGTTACTCTTGAAAACGTGTGTCTCCACATGTAGAGTTTTTTTTTTGTGTGTGATCTCACACACAGATCACACAAGTTCTTAAAGTTTTTTTTTTTGGTTTTTTGAAATGCTGCTATAAACTCTCACTGCACTGAGTTTTGCTGATTCACATTACAGGCAGCGTTCACACCTCGCCTATTTTAAATGTGTTTTTTTTTTTGCATGACACCCAAAGTTCATGTAGGTTTTTTTTTTCTGTGTTGTGCCTTGTGTGTTTTTTGCTGCTTTTGTTGCATGGTTTTTATGTGCAGTAAAGTATGCATTTTTTTGTCATGTTTGGGGTGCCATTAATAATGGCGCTGCAAACATGACCCACGTTTTTAGCGTGCTTTATAAAATGCGCAGGTATGAATGGAGCCATGACAAAGACTTTTTATTTGTTTTTGCTAGACCAACTTTTCTATTCTTCTTACACATGCTCAAAATGCACATTATTGATTTTAAAACTTACTCAGGGGTGTGGAAATTTAAAAAAAAAACTACTTGTGCGGGGACTAAATCGGTACTTCAATCTATTTGTCCCTCATGACAATCTACTCGTCCAGATAAAAAAAAAAATTTTTTTTAACCAAAACTGTATTTAAATCGGAGGTGATTTTAGGAATGTCTGGGGCTTTTAAAAACAAAAGGGGCTTTATGGCGACTTAAATGTTTAATATTTTTAACATTGCACTATTTATCTCTTCCTCCCCTACCTGCCTGTCTCCAGCACCGCACCCGGGGACTGGCGGGGAGGAGAGAGACCTTGCAGTGTAATGAGCACCGATTGGCTGCTCGTCGGGAAAGGGGAGTACTTAAAACCTCAAATTAAGGTGTACACTGGAGAAAAATGACAATGCCCAAAATTATAAATAGGAGATGCATTAAAAAACCTTTACAGATTGTCACTTTAGTGCTAATCTTAAATGAAGGTCCTTTACCTCCATACCTCCATGGTTTGGAGGTAAATGCATATGGTAGGAGACCCAAGAGGACCCCACTGCTGACACAGAAACATAAATAGCCAGATTGGAGTTTGCCAAAAGATATCTGAGGAAGCCAAAATCCTTTTGAGAGAATGTGCTATGCACCGACGAAACAAAATTACAGCTTTTTGGTAAAGCCCATCATTCTACTGTTTTAAGAAAAAGAAACAAGGTTTTTAAAGAAAAATACAGTCCCTACAGTCAAACATGGTGGAGGTTCACTAATGTTTTGGGGTTGCTTTGCTGCTTCAGGCACTGGATGTCTTGACTGTGTGCTTCAGGCACTGGATGTCTTGACCATGTACATGACATTATGAAATTGGAAGACTACCAAAGAATTCTGGAGTGCAATGTAGGGCCCAGTGTCAGAAAGCCGAAAAAAAGCACCCAGAAATGGTTTCAGACAAAGCACTGGAGAGTACTGAACTGACCAGCAATGAATCCAGATCTCAATCCCATAGAGCACCCGTGGAGAGATCTCAAAACAGCAGTTGTGCAAAGAAACCCTTACAACCTGAGAGACCTGGAGCAGTTGGCGAAAAAAAGAATGGTCCAAAATTCCAGTACTGAGGTGTAAGAAACTCATTGATAGTTACAGGAAGTGATTCATTTCAATTATTTTTTCCAAGGTTTCTGCTACCAAATATTAAATTGAGGGTGCCAATATTTTGGTGCCAATATTTAAAAAGGGGTCAAAATCTTTAAAAAATAATTATAGACCTGTTAGTTTAACTTCTATAGTTGGGAACATACTGGAGAGTTTAATAAAAGACCACATAGCTGAGTTCTTGCTGGAAAAAAATATTTTAAGCATCAGACAGCATGGATTCATGAAAACAAATCTGAGTTCTTTTTATGAGGAGGTTAGCTAAACTTTGGACAGAGGGGTGTCGGTGGACCCGGTATACTTGGATTTTTCAAAAGCGTTTGACACTGTTCCTTACACACGGCTAATGTGTAACGTAGTCTGCAGGCTTGAAAAAATCAGTTTGTAAATGGATAGAAAAATAGCTAAAAGATTGTATTCAGAGTGTAGTGGTTACTGATTCATACTTTGAATGGTCTAGGGTTGTCTTTGGTGTACCCCAAGGTTCAGTGTTGGGACCCTTACTTTTTAATATATTTATAAACGATTTAAGGTCTGGGATTAAATATACCATTTCAGTCTGCAGCAGATGGCACCAAGCTGTGCAGTGGAATAACATAGAGAGAAAACAGGTGGCGCACACACCTAGTGCATTATCCAAGGTTTATTGTAGGAATGAAATAATAAAAACATACTCGCAGACGAAGCATGTATCTAAAAAGCATAGAAAAATGACAATGGCCACAACGGCGGGCAAGGTGTTCTCACTGTCAGTTTGGTCATATGGCTGATGCGTTTCGGGGACGAATCCCTTTCCTCAGAGCTGATGACCAACCTCTGATGCTGATGTATGATGAATGGACAGAAAGGGCCTCGCTGAGGCATTTCATTCCTACAATAAACCTTGGATAATGCACTAGGTGTGTGCGCCACCTGTTTTCTCTCTATCCAGTGGCTGATTTTCCCGTCTGAGGAGGGCTGCACCCCTGGAACATTTCCTTTGGTTGTCGCTGTCCTGGTACCCTTGGCTTCCCTTTTGGCTGTGCATATCCTGAGGCGCTGGAGAGTACATACGATATCCGGTTCGAGTGGAATAACGTAGGATGTCTCCAAATTACAAGCCAACCTCAATGCACTGTTTAATTGGGCAACTGTGTGGCAAATGAGGTTTAATGCTGATAAATGTAAGGTTATGCACTTGGGGCTAAGAATATGCATCCATCATACATACTAGGGGGAGTACAACTGGGGGAATCAATGGTGGAGAAGGATCTGGGGGTTCTGGTAGATCACAAGCTTAATAATGGCATGCAATGCCAAGCTGCGGTTTCTAAAGAGAGCAAAATCCTCTCTTGTATTAAGAGGTATAGACTCCAGAGAAAGGATGTAATTTTACCCCTTTGGAAGGATATTGAGGAACTGGAGAAAGTACAGAGAAGGGCAACCAAACTGATACGAGGCATGGAGGAGATCAGCTATGAGGAATGATTAGAGGAACTGAATTTATTTTCTCTTGAGAAGAGGAGATTAAGGGGGGATATGATCAATATGTATAAATACATCAGTGGTTCATACTGTGAACTCGGTGTAGAGTTATTCACCCTGAGGTCATCACAGAGGACAAGGGGGCACTCTTTACATCTGGAGGAAAAGAAATTTAATCTCCAAACAGGTAAAGGTTTCTTCACAGTAAGAGCTGGGAAATGTGGAATAGACCAGGGCTTAAAATTTCAAGTCCTGAGCTACTAGCCAGGCACACACACGTACATGCACACAGACACAGGTACACAGTTACAGGTACACATACATGTACATGTTCATACTTGCAGACACATGTACAGATACACACATGTACATGCACTCTAGGGGAGGCAGAGAGCACAGCACACACTCCTTGCTTTGCTTTCACTGCACTCAGCTATTGAGCAGTCTGACGGCTCCCGGTGCCAATGACAGATCCGGCCTGAGCTCCGAGCCTGCTCAGCAAGACGGCCCTGGGGGACACACTCGCCCCATCATAATTTCCACTCACCATTGACGAGCAGGCGAGTGGAAATTTCAAGCCATGGAATAGACCTACCTCAAGAGTTGGTTCTTGCCAGCTCAGTGGATTGTTTTAAAAAAGGCCTGGATTCTTTCTTGGATACACAGAATATAACTGGTTACTATTTATAGGTAAAGTTGATCCAGGGAATATATGATTGCCTCTCGGGGGATCAGGAAGGATTTTTTCCCCCTGCAGGAGCAAATTGGATTATGCTTTGCTGTTTTTTTTTTTTCCTTCCTCTGGATCAACTGTGGGTGTAGGATTATATTTTTTTTTTTGTTTATTGTTGAACTGAATGGACTTTTGTCTTTTTCAGCCAGACTAACTATGTACCAATAATTTTGTCCAGTCCTTTTTTGGGGCTTTGCGTAGAATGTGTCAGATTTGGCTTTTTGTTTTATCTACGTTTTTTGTGTCATACCAAAACAAACAAAAGAAATAAACATGAGAATACCTAAACTGTGGTGCATTTTCTGACAGAAATGCAGGAGTGCCAATATATCTAAAAAAAATTAAAGGAACACTTTTTAATCAGAGAATAGCAACAAGTCAGTTAAACTCCTGGGATATTGATCTGCTCAGTTAAGTAGCAGAGGGGTTTGTTAGTCAGTTTCAGCTGCTTTGGTGTTAATGAAATTAACAACAGGTGCACTACATGGGCAACAATAAGACTACCCCCAAAACAGGAATGGTTTCACAGGTGGAGGCCACTGAAATTTTTTCCTACTCATCTTTTCTAGTTTTTTTTCACTAGTTTGCATTTGGCTAGGATCAGTATCACTACTGGTAGTATGAGGCGATACCTGAACCCTACAGAGGTTGCACAGGCAGTCCAACTCCTCCAGGATGGCACATCAATATGTGCCATTGCCAGAAGGTTTTCTGTGTCTCCCAGCACAGTCTCAAAAGCATGGAGGAGATTCCAGGAGACAGGCAGTTACTCTAGGAGAGCTGGACAGGGCCATAGAAGGTCCTCAACCCATCAGCAAGACTGGCATCTGCTCTATTGTGCAAGGAGGAACAGGACGGGCACTGCCAGAGCCCTACAAAATGACCTCCAGCAGGCCACTGGTGTGAATGTCTCTGCCCAAAGAATCAGAAACAGACTTCATGAGGGTGGCCTGAGGGCCCAACGTCCTCTAATGGGCCCTGTGCTCTCTGCCCAGCACAATTGAGCTCGATTTGGCATTTGCCATTGAACAGGATTGGCAGGTCCGCCACTGGTGCCCCTGTGTTTTTCACAGATGAGAGCAGGTTCACCCTGAGCACATGTGACAGAGGTGAAAGGGTCTATAGAAGCCGTGGAGAATGTTATGCTGCCTATAACATCATTCAGTATGACCGTTGTTGTGGTGGGTCAGTGATGGTCTGGGGAGGCATATCCATGGAGGGACGCACAGACCTCTACAGGCTAGACAATGGCACCCTGGCTACCATTAGCTATTGTGATGAAATCCTTGGACCCATTGTCAGACCCTACGCTGGTGCAGTGGGTCCTGGGTTCCTCCTGGTGCATGACATTGCCTGGCCTCATTGGCAAGAGTATGCAGGCAGTTCCTGGAGAATGAAGGAATTGATACCATTGAATGGCCCCCACGTTCACCTAAACTAAATCCAATAGAACCTCTGCTATATCATGTTTCGGTCCATCCGATGCCACCAGGTTGCACTTCAGACTGTCCAGGAGCTTAGTGATGCCCTGGTCCAGATCTGGGAGGAAATACCCAAGGACACCATCCTTCGTCTCAGGAGCATGCCCCGATGTTTTCAGGCATGCATACAAGCACATGGGGGGGCATACAAACTACCAATTTGAGATGCTGCAATGAAATTTCAGCAAAATGGACTAGCCTACTGCACCATTTTTTCACTTTGATTTTGGGGTGTCTTTGAATTCAGTCCTCTGTAGGTTGATAATTTTCATTTCCATCAAACGATGAGGCATCCTTACATTCCTAACACATTACCCAGTCCATATCAGTATAGATATCCAGCATGATATTTTTCCCCATTGAGATCTGATGTGTTTTCAAAGTGTTACTTTAATTTTTTTGAGCAATATATATATTTTAAAAACTACTGTGTTCTCCTTTTTTCTTCTCGGTGCTGTTAACTGTCTTCAGCCTTTCTACAGCTACTTCCTTTCATAAACTTTCATAATTCCCTTGTCCTGGCACTAAAATCATGTCATTGCTTATGGACAGCTTTCTCACAATGCTGGAACATGCCTTCACAGAAAGCTATGGACAGCACAAATGCCAAGTCTAGCTGAGGTAATGAACAAGAAATAAACCAAGTAGCTCAATAAGAAATTAGTTTTTGGTGGCACAATATTCTATTCTAGACTGGTTCCATCTTACAGGTGTGTTAGCACTGGGATTAATTTGTTTGGTTTCCTTCCATCCAGTCTCTTGGATTTCACCCCTGCATCACCTCTTTATAGAGGGACTTTCTCTTATCATAAGAACTTTCTTTAAGATTTTTATATTTGCATTTGGTTTATTGTTTGATACATTTTTGGTCCAAGTTTGCCCTCTGCCTCCTGGCTCCATCGTCAGTGCTTATTATTGAAAGTGTTTTTCAGGAAGTATCTGAACAAGGATTTTCTTGGTAGGATCACCAGTTATTATTTTAATGAAAGCTACAGATTAAAAAAAGTGTTTTTAATTTCATGAATGTGTTGAAGATTTTATGATATTTTGGTGATTGTTAGATTCACTTAAAGAAACAAATGTAAGACATTGGTTTCCTTTATTCAATTTCTGTTGGTCTGTTTTATTTTACATGAAGCTACAATCAAGCTTTAGTCCTCATGCACACTGACACTTTTTTCTACAGCCAGTATACTCCCCAACATGTTATCCTTTGTGTCCATGCACACATAGACTGTAATTAATTTTTTTTGGCTAGAGAACAACGCCAGAACTAGTGGGTTTCTAGAGGAGTTTTTTAGCTGTAAAAAGGCTCTAACGCTGAAAAACATGGTAAATTGTGGCAAACCGGTGTTTTTGAATTTTATTTTTGCCCCCCAAAAAATCTAAAAAACGCAAACGTGAAAAAACGCTGCTAAACGCCGCTTACCAGCGTTATTAAAACGCCCAGTTTGCATGGAGCCTAAATGATATGTTACCAGTAAGAGAAATATGGGCTTTCCAGTGCTAACCTGCTAATATTAGTAGCAAATATTAGGAGCAAAATATCGAATCCACTCTGAGAACAACAGCCAGAAGAGATGCATATACTATTAGAGGTTGAATCTGGTACATCATACTCCAAGATCAAAATTTTTATTGAAAGAAAAAAATTTAAAAAGATCTAAAATGCTATTTTGCAGATTTTTAACCAGGATTGTACTATAATATCATGTATGACAGAGTCCTTTGTCAGAGACAGATAGCTTGATAGAAGCAACCTGCACCTGCTAGCACTTTTGCTGGCCATACACAAACAAATTTTTCCTTTGAAAATTTTATTTTTAAGTTTCTTTTAGATCTTCTAATTATTAGTGGGGTCACATCAGCGTTCATTTTTTACCACAGCAACGGGAAAATTCGAAGAAGCAGAATAGAAAAGTTTTCTCGAACGGGCAAATTATCAGACAGTGTATGTGGTTTTTGTTCAGAAACTACATTCATTTTCAAATTGAATGTTAAACCCAAGTGAAATTTTGGAATAATATTTGTCCATTCATCAAATGCACAAAGATTTTTCATAAGAATATTCTCATCTGAACATCAATACATGTATTGGCAGCATAAGACACCCAGTACCTTCATAGTATGAAAACAGCAGATAATCACTACTATAAGGGGTTAATTTATACTGTGAAACAGTATAAATATATATATCATATAACGTGTAGCATATACAGTGAAGGAAATAAGTATTTGATCCCCTACTGATTTTGAATGTTTGCCCACTCACAAAGAAATGATCAGTCTAAAAATCAAATGGTAGGTGTATTGTTACACTGAGAGACAGAATAGCAACAACAAATTCAAAAGAAATGCATGTCTAACAAATTATGCACTGATTTGCATGTTCATGAGGGAAATAAGTATTTGAGTTCTTATTCAGCAGGATTTCTGGCTAAAAGTTGTCTTTCATACAGGTAACAAGCTGAGATTAGAAGCAGTCACTTAAAGGGAGTGCTGCTAATCTAATTTTGTTACCTGTATAAAAAACGCCTGTCCACAGGAACAATCAAACAATCAGATTCCAAACCCTCCTCCATGGCAAAGACTAAAGAGCTGTCCAAGGATGTCAGGGACAAGATTGTAGACCTACACAAGGCTGGACTGGGCTACCAAACTAGCCAAGCAGCTTGGTGAGAAGGTGACAACACAAAACAACTGTCAGTCTCCCTAGGTCTGGTGCACCATGCAAGATCTCACCTCGTGGAGTGTCAATGATCATGAGAACAGTGAGGAATCATCCCAGAACTACACGTGAGGATCTTGTCAATGATCTCCAGGCAGCTGGGACCACAGTCACCAAGGAAACAATTGGTAACACACTACGCCGACAAGGATTGAAATCCTGCAGTGCCCGCAAGCTCCCTCTACTCGTGCAAGCACATGTCCAGGCCCGTCTGAAGTTTGCCACTGAACATCTGAATAATGCAGAGGAGGACTGGTTGAAAGTGTTGTGATCAGAAGAGACCAAAATCGAGCTCTTTGGCATCAACTCAACTCGCCGTGTTTGGAGGAGGAGGAATGCTGCCTATGACTCCAAGAACACCATCCCAACTGTCAAACATGGTGGTGGAAACATTCTGTTTTGGGGGTGTTTTTCTGCTAAGGGGACAGGACAACTGCACCACATCAAAGGGACGATGGACGGGGCAATGTACCATCAAATCTTGGGTGAGAACCTTCTTCAGAGGGCATTGAAAATGGGTCGTGGATGGGTGTTCCAGCATGACAATGACCCAATACACACGACCAAGGCAACAAAGGAGTGGCTCACAAAGAAGCACATTAAGGTCCTGGAGTGGCCTAGCCAGTCTCCAGACCTTAATCCGATAGAAAATCTGTGGAGGGAGCTGAAAGTTCGAGTTGCCAAACGTCAGCCATTAAACCTTAATGACTTGCAGAGGATCTGCCAAGAGGAGTGGGCCAAAATCCCTCCAGAGATGTGTGCAAACCTTGTGGCCAACTACAGGAAACGTCTGACCTCTGTGATTGCCAACAAGGAAATTGCCACCAAGTACTAAGTCATGTTTTGTGAAGGGGATCAAATACTTACTTCCCTCATGAACATGCAAATCAGTGCATACTTTTTAGACATGCATTTCTTTTGAATTTGTTGTTGCTATTCTGTCTCTCAGTGTTACAATACACCTACCATTCGATTTTTAGACTGATCATTTCTATGTGAGTGGGCAAACATTCAAAATCAGCAGGGGATCAAATACTTATTTCCTTCACTGGATATATATAAATATATATATATATATATATATACACAGTTAGGTCCATATATATTTGGACACAGGCAGAATTTTAGATTTTTTCAGGTATTTACCAAAACATATTCAAGCTCTAGTTATATAATTGATGTTGGCTGAAAGTGCACACTTTCAGGTTTAATTTGAGGGTATGTACATCCAAATTGGAGGAAGGGTTTAGGAATTATAGCTTTTAAGAGCAGCCACCCGCCCTATTCCAAAGGACCAAAAGTAATTGGACAATTGAATATAATCATAAATAAAATGTAAATTTTTAATATTTTGTTGAGAATCCTTTACCGGCAATGACTGCCTGAATTCTGGAACCCATGGACATTACCAAAGACTGGTCTGATGCTTTTCCAGGCTCTAACTGCAGCTGTCTTCAGTTGTTCTTTGTTTGTGGGTCTTTCTGCCTTTAATTTTGCCTTCAGCAAGTGAAATACATGCTCATTGGGTTTGCGATCAAGTGATTGACCCGGCCATTGCAGAATATTCCACTTCTTTGCCTTCAAAAGCTTCTATACAGCACTGCAGTCTCCTCGAGCTCCTTGCAGCCACAGCCATCTTTGCTGGATCGGCTTCTGAGTACCGATCTTCAGCCATTTTCATTGGCCCTTCCGAGATGATGTCACTCACACGGAAGTTCATTCAACTCGGCATTGCTGAAATTTGTACACTGAGCACGTGTGCAGCTCAGTGTACAGGGCATACAGGCAGGTAGTGGAACGTTAATTCAGGAGAGACATAGTATGTCTCTTCCGTCTTAACATCCTGCCTATTTGCCAACAGTTTTTTTTCTCCAGTTTTATGTTCCACTTTAACCCCTTGGCACCGGTACCTCCTGGCCCTTTAAGGTTTCAGAAGTCAGGAGGCGGGGTTTGAGGGTCATGTGACTGCCATGATTCGCCATCACGGCGGTCACATGATCGGGAAAGGTCCCATTCGAAAGAGGAGATCAGGACCTTTCTGTGAGTACAGGACATGTGTGCTGGGAGCACGCAGGGCACGTGTTCTCAGCACATATGTTTTTCTTAATTGCACGCAAATGTGCGGCCGCTCGGCGTCAAGGCCCAGACGCCGGGAGGCCACACATTTGTGTACGGCCGGTGTGAAGAGGTTAAAATACCATTCCTGAAAAGCAACTTTCTTTCGGAGTCCTTTCTATGCTGATCAGGGGCTTTAAATTGGCCCTATCATATACAGTATCTCACAGAAGTGTACACCATCACATTTTTGTAAATATTTTATTATATCTTTTCATACTGACAATACTGAAGAAATGACACTTTGCTACAATGTAAAGTAGTGAGTGTACAGCTTGTATAACTGCAAATTTGTAAATGTCTAAACCGCTGGCAACAAAACTGAATACACCCCTAAGTGAAAATGTCCAAATTGGGCCCAGTTAGCCATTTTCCCTCCACAGTGTCATGTGACTCCTTAGTGTTACAAGGTCTCAGGTGTGAATGGGGAGCAAGTGTGTTAAATTTGGTGTTATCTCTCTCACTCTCATACTTTTCACTGGAAGTTCAACATGGCACCTCATGGCAAAGATCTCTGAGGATCTGAAAAAAGAATTGTTGCTCTATATAAAGATGGCCTAGGCTATAAGAAGATTTCCAAGACCCTGAAACTGAGCTGCAGCACAGTAGCCAAGGCCATACAGTGGTTTAACAAGACAGGTTCCACGCAGAACAGGCCTTTCCATGGTTGACCAAAGAAGTTGAGTGCACGTGCTCAGCATCATATCCAGAGGCTGTCTTTGGGAAATAGATGTATGAGTGCTGCCAGCATTGCTGCAGAGGTTGAAGGGGTGGGGGAGTCAGCCTGTCATTGCTCAGACCATACGCTGCACACTGCATCAAATTGGTCTGCATGGCTGTCGTCCCAGAAGGAAGCCTCTTCTAAAGATGATGCACAAGAAAGCCCGCATACGGTTTGCCGAAGAGAAACAGACTAAGGACAAGGATTACTGGAACCATGTCCTGTGGTCTGATGACATCAAGATAAACTTATTTGGTTCAGATGGTGTCAAGCGTGTCTGGTGGCAACCAGGTGAGGAGTACAAAGACAAGTGTGTCTTGCCTACAGTCAAGCATGGTGGTGAGAGTGTCATGGTCTGGGGCTGCATGAGTGCTGCCGGCACTGGGGAGCTACAGTTCATTGAGGGCACCATGAATGTCAACATGTACTGTGACATACTGAAGCAGAACATGACCCCCTCCCTTTGGAGACTGGGCCGCAGGACAGTATTCCAACATAACAACCCCAAACACACCTCCAAGATGACCCCTGCCTTGCTAAAGCTGTGGGTAAAGGTGATGGTCTAAACCCTATTGAGCATCTGTGGGGCATCCTCAAACGGAAGGTGGAGGAGCGCAAGGTCTCTATCATCCATCAGCTCCATAATGTCGTCATGGAGGAGTGGAAGAGGACTCCACTGGCAACCTGTGAAGCTCTAGTGAACTCCATGCCCAAGAGGGTTAAGGCATTGCTGGAAAATAATGGTGGCCACACAAAATATTGACACTTTGGGCCCAATTTGGACATTTTCACTTAGGGGTGTACTCACTTTTGTTGCCAGTGGTTTAGACGTTAATAGCTGTGTGTTGTTATTTTGAGGGGACAGCAAATATACATGTTATACAAGCTGTACACTCACTACTTTTACATTGTAGCAAAGTGTCATTTCTTTAGTGTTGTCACATGAAAAGATATAAACTATTTGCAAAAATGTGAGGGGTGTACTCACTCCTGTGAGACTGTAACTAAATGTATTACTTGTAAAGTACAGGACACAGGAAACTTCATTGTTCTTTGTAAAATTCTATAGTACATTAATAAATATTTATAAGTACTTTTTTTTTTTTTTCATTTAATTTTTCCAGCACTTCTGGTCTTGGCCGCCTAGGGGATTATGTCATCCGGCTAGCCCATTGATTCCTGGGATATCTGTGTTCTCTATCCCAGGAGTCTTTGGGTAGCCTAAGCGTCTAATATAACAGTATTTCCAGGTGTCATTTTTGAAGAAGAGGATATGCTGGGAGGAAGTACAGGTTCTGTGATGCTAATGCGCATACTAATATTCATGCACATGTGCAAGAACAGGAGGTGCATGCTGGGTAGCCAGCTGCACTAAATTCCCAAATGCACTGGCACTGGCTTCAGATGCCCACAGCTAAGATAGCCACTGCTGGGATTTCAACAGGGGTCAGTAAACAGGACTTTTGGCAAGTAAAGAAAATAATTACAGTATTGACACTATCCAAAGTAAATACAGGGATTTTCAAGGATCACAAGGATGTGTTTGAGTAGGGGACTGTAGCTCTTCTTTAACCCCTTCCCGCCTCCCAGCCATATAGGAGTTTTTAAAAGCTGGAAGGCAGAGGTGGGCATTTGGGTCATGTGATTGGCTGGCTGTCATAGTGGTCACATGAGTGGAAATCATCCGATCGCTAGTATGCTTCGGGAGCTTTCTGGTCCCTGCTGATGTCTGTGCTGTGAGTCTGCAGGGTGCACGCTCTCAGCACAGAGTTGTTTACATAGGGCCGCATATATGCAGCCTCTCGGCAGTAAAGCTCACCTGCCGGGAGGCCACATATATGCACCACGTCTATGGGAAGAGGGTAAGTGCATGTTGAGGCCTCTGCTGGCACTGGCTTCAGTTGAAAGGTGCTTTAATATCTGGGGCGATCAAAGGGTTAGCAGTGTGCTGTGTTGTGTTTTACATAGTGTGATTTACTAGGGAGACAAGCTGCTTTATATTGCTTTGCTGTGCAGAGCAATACAAAGCAGCCTGTTCATGCTGACAGGGGAGAGATCTGTGTTGTTTACATACGGATTTCTCCCCTGTCAGCTTTGCCAATGATCACACTGCGACCCAGTGATTTGACAATAGGAGTCAATAGCTGCATGACCTGGAAAAAACAAAATCACGTATATATACACGTGATTTTGTGCATTCCTGCCACCCTGTAGCAGTACTTCTGCATAGGGCGGTCGGGAAGCGGTTAACCCATTCCTGCCCAGTGTGATTAGTACAGTGTCAGTGCTTTTTATTAGCACTGATAACTGTATTAGTGTCACTGGGGATGTCAGTGGCAGTTAGTTCCCCCCCAGTGTCAGAATGCCCGCTGCAGTCCTGCAATAAGTCAATGATCGCCGCCATTACTAGTAAAAATAAATAAATAAAAATTCCAGTATATATACCTCCATTTGTAGACATAAACCAATAAAAAAATTTTTTACTGGATATGTTTTATAGCAGAAAAAAAGAAAAAACACACAGGTGATCAAATACCACCGAAAGAAAGCTCTATTTGTGGGATAAAAGGGACATAAATTTAATTCATGTACAACATTGCATGACCGTTCAATTGCCAGTTAAAGTAACGCATCGCCATATCGCAAAATATATCCTGGTCAGGAAGGGGGGTAAGCCAATCTTAAAGCTGAGCTCCACCCAAAAGGGGAAGTTCCACTTTAAGCCTTTGTCCCCCGCTCCCCATTAAAGATTGGCACCTTTGGGGGGGTACCCGAATTTGACAGGTACCCGCTCCCGCTCCCACTTCCACTGCGATAGCCTAGGCAATCGGAAGTGAAAGTCGTCATGCCCCCTCTCTCTCCGTAGTCTTCTGGGACATGTGACAGGTCCCAGAAGACTACGGGGCCATTTACAAAGTGCAGCCCTTCTCCCGCATGCACAGTGGGCACCTGGCTGTGAAACCACAAGCTGTCACAGCCGGGTGCCCACACTGAAGATGCCGGCGCCAGGGAGATAAGACAGCCGGTGAAATCAGTGGTGGTGAGGACACCGCTGGACCGAGGGACAGGTAAGTGGCTTTATTTTTTTACAGTTTTTGTAGCTGCTGACTTTTTATTTTTTCAGGTGGAACTCCGCTTTAAAGTTAGGAACCAGGTTCCTTTTTGTTTTTTTAATTTAAATATTTATAAATTTTTCAGATAGACAAGTTATACAAACATACTCAATAAAACCTTAGCTTATTATCAAAACATTTAGCGTTTCATCCCTCCCCCCCCCCCCCCCCCCACCTATTTACCACCCATCCCCCCCATTCAATCCCTGACCCCTTCTGCTCTGCATTTTCCTGTTCATTTCTGGAGATCGTAATTCCCTATAAAAGAACAAAGTATGTTTCCATATTATTCTATGTTAATCCCCCATAACCTCTAAGGCTAGCCTTGACTTTTTGAATTCCTCCCATTTGTTCCATCTTGTATGGTGACTCTCCATCTTATCTTCATTCAAATGATAAAGTTCCTCCTTTTTACATATTTGATCCACCCTATCCACCCAGTCTTTTATTTTTGGCACCTCCTGTCTCCTCTAATACTTGGGTATCAGTCCCTTTGCTGCATTCAAATGGTACAATAAACCAGATTCTTTGTATTTTTTAACTGAAAGCTTAGTACTATGAAAAAGGCAAATCTCTGGGTCTACTAGAATATCAACCTCTGTAATTTTCTGAATCAAGCTGATTCCTTTTGTTTTGAACCAGTTAGCATTGTTTGTTGTTTTGCCCAATCCTTAGTTGTAATTCTTGGGGACTTCCATTGTCCAGATCTAATGGAGTTAATAAAACAAAATGTAAGCTTATGCACACCTAAATCAGTGCATAAAAGGTTAATTGCATGTATGCAAGTATTGAATTTCCTCACGAAAGACCCAAGAATAATAATCTAAAAATATATAATAGCACTGCAAACAGCCAATGTTTTGATTTTTATATATTTATGAAAGAAAGCATCATCTAAAGACAAAACCGTAAAACAGAGTTTATTCACAAGATCTTTCCACAGTCCCTTCATCTGGACAAAGATAGACTCTCACCTACAGGCTTCATATAAGGTGGACCTCACTTGAGAAAGGGGTTTTTAATCAGAAATTCTGTTATTCTCACCTCTACCTGATCCTGAGAATGTCAGCTGAAGGTTTTTTTTCTGGTATCTATCTATGTGTATTGTTGTTTAATTGCTGCACTTTTAGCTGGATCTCCTTCCTGGTCTAATGAAAATGTATATGGTGCTTGTAGTTGAGAGTTTGTCTTTGTCTACATAGGGGAATAGTGGGGAGATCTTTGTGCATGTACTCTGTTGTGCTGTTTTGTCTTTATATGATACTTTCATTGATAAATATGTGAAAATTAAAATGTTAGCTGTTTGGAGTACTACCTATTATTTACTTCAAGATTTAAAGGCGCCTATGTCCTGTTTGGTAATATTAAAGTGTTTGTAAAGGGAAAGTTAAGGGTTTTTTACCTCAATGTATTCTCTGCATTAAATAATGTTACCCCAACATTTCATATGCTTGGTATGTTTGTTGTACCATGCAGTTGTGTTAAAATGTGTCCTGTTCTCTTGCATTGCTTTTTTTGTGTGAAGTACCTGGTGATCCTGCCAGGTCCCCTTGCTTTCCTATTTCAAACTGACCACATTAGGTCATATAATCTCTGTTCTAAGCTGCATAAGAGGCTTAGGGACATGGGGAAGGAGAAGCAGCAGCACACTGATCTTCCCTGTGAATGGCTGCGCAGGGGGTATGTCAACAAAAGTCTGACCATTGGAGGACAGGCAGGCTGCTCTCCCAGCATAGCCAGAAAACTGACCACACTAGGATGAATGTGCTCTCATGCCTAACATGGTCCGTTTGAAATAGGAAAGCAGGAGGACTGGCAGGATCAGCAGGCATTCACACAAAAAAGCAGGCCAATCTTCAGCTTTCAATGCTGTTACACTTTGAATAACAATTGCGTGGTCATGCAACACTGTACCCAAATGATGATTTTATGATTGTATTTTCACACAAATAGAGCTTTCTTTTGGTGGTATTTAATCACAGCTGTGTTTTTTATATTTTGCTAAATAAATGAAAAAAGACTGAAAATTTTGAAAAAAGAAAAAACTTGTTTCTGTTCTAAAATTATGAAAATAAATGATTTTCATAAATTTAGACTAAAATGTATTCTGCTACATTTCTTTGTGAAAATAACCCAAATCAGTGTTTATTTTTTAGTCTGTAGGAAAGAGTCCACAAACTATGGGATATATATGAAAATTGATCAATCCTGATGTACTGACGGCCTGTCTCATTTCTTGAGGCCCGAAAATGTCAGGACAGTACAAATATCCCCCAAATGACCTCTTTTGGAAAGTAGACAGGCCAAGATATTTAGTAAGAGGTATGGCAAATTTTTTTTACATACTGTCACCAGTGCAGTACAGCGTCATCCTATAAATGGTGTGGCGTGATCAGGGACATTGACTGGAGACAATACTAGAAAAAAATTAATAATCATTTTGTATTTAATTCTTTTTTTTTTTAACAAACTGTGACCAGAGCAATACAATATTATCATAGTAACATGGTACTACTCTGGGGAAATTGTTTTTTTTTTTTACGCATTATGATTGAATTTGATTGCTATAAGCAAGCCTTTTACTGAGTGAAATTGATTAATTTAGTAAGTATTGTTATTTAGCTGTGATTGCCCTCAGCTAATCACATGGTACAGATGGGCTGTGATTAGCCCTGTCTGTACCATGTGATCACTTTGATCAATCATAGCTAGCAACACAATTGTACACAATGGCATGAAAAGCAGCTATTCATTGTTTAGAATTGTCATGTGATCTTCTGTGATTGGTCAAAGCGATCTCATGGTATCGGCAGCATGTTGATAGATCAGCTACAGCCAGTGGACACAGCGGGTGACATATCTCGCTTGCAAGGTGCATTTCGGGAGGAAGTTATATGACTTCCATCCGAAACGAGGAAAGTCCCGCCCGACACATTGCAAGTG
Organism: Staurois parvus; assembly: GCF_062004578.1. Lineage (NCBI taxonomy): Eukaryota > Metazoa > Chordata > Amphibia > Anura > Ranidae > Staurois > Staurois parvus. Next base: position 2,245,575 of record NW_028318256.1, on the reverse strand, counting down.
GAGATATATACACACACATATATACACAAACTTTTATGTTCAGCCCCAGCCCTCCAAATACTTGCCTGAGTCTGATCTCAATCCAGGGATCCAGGGCTGTGCCCGAGAGCAGCAGCACTTCTCTCTCTCCTTACAGAGACTGACGCAGCAGTGGGAGCCATTACCTGTGAGGAGGGAGCAGGGGACTGTGCTGAGCTGAACTATGTGTCAGTAGACGCGCACAGCCTTGCTCAGGATTGAGCCTGCATGTGTGTCACCATAGGAAGTGGCTTCCCATAATGGCACACAGAGAAGAGGAGGAGCCGAGAGCATAACAGGGGACCCCAGAAGAGGAGGTTTATGGCCACTCTGTGTAAAACCATTGCACAGAGCAGGTAAGCATGACATTTGTTTGTTATAAAAAAAAACAAAAAGCTCCCAAAAACTTTACTATCACTTTAGGAAAGAAGAAGGATTTTTGAGTTGACTTGTAAATCCTTTTCATGGAGTACATTACAAGGCACAGACCACCCTCCCTTCTGTCCTGGCATTTTCCTCTTATTGCTTGCTTGCTTGCTAAAAAAAGAGGGTTTCTAAGAGTGGGAGGAGTTATATGGGCTTCCTAACGACTTTGTCAGTGATCTCACCTGAAGGTGGCCTGTGGTCAAAATTTAAAGTAACAGTTAGGCTGGCCATACATTATACAATTATCTGCAGATTTTCTGCCCAATTTCCTTTAGATTTACCTTCAACTATGTAGTGCAAGGGCCTGCCTAATTGGATACAACTGAAAGTGTTGTTTAGGTTTGTCCTCCTATTATATGGTTTTTGGTAAATCTAAACCAAAAATCTGCAGATAATTGTATAATGTATGGCCAGCCTTACTGTACATCAAGAAAAGGATTTTACAGGCAAGACAAAAATCCTTATATTCTAAACTAAGCAAATACCTGTATAGAAGAGAGGGAATACCTGCCTCTTCTGTCAACCCATGCCGATAAACTCTGCTTCAATTTTAAAACTGGTCCTTAAGAAATCCACTGGAAAATTGGCATTTTAGTTAGTGTCAATCTTGGAGGTCCCGGGCAGCTCTCACTGGTTCCTCCTGCTGATTTAAAAAAAGAGTGAAAATTACTTTTTAAAATTGCATAAACATGTCATAGTTTATATAAGATTTGTGTGATTGGCTTTAAATCTGCTTCAGACTGTAAATTACTGATGCACTCATATATTGGTCGCTGAAACCTATCATCCGAAAATAGGATTATATGTGTAGGGGCGGTGCCACCCGGGGACATCACGCATGTGACCCCACCCCATGTGACATCAATGATGTCACATAGGGCGGGGTCACTCGGGTGATGTCCTCAGGTGGCCCCGCCCCTTACATATTTAAGAACTGTCAAACCACAGGAGTAGACAGACAGCGGGAGCCATCGTCGGAAGCGGAGCCTTTTTTTTTCTTTTTCTTTTTCTTTTTTTTCGGGTTGGTGGCGGACACCGTGATTGACGTTGGATCTACTGTGTGGTACTTCCAGATTTCGATAAGCGCCCTGCAGCCCCAAAGCACCCCCCCATGTTGAGGGCATGTGGCCTGGTATGGTTCAGGAGTCCCCCCCCCCCCCCCCTTTCCTGACCTGCCGGGCTGCATGCTTGGATAAGGGCCTGCTATGATTTTGGGGGGGGGGACCCCCACGCCAGTTTTTTTAATTTTTGGAGTGGGAGTAACCCTCAAAATCCATACCAGACCCGAAGGGCTTGGTATAGATGGGAGGGGGGACCCCAAGATGTTTTTTTAATTTATTTGTTTAATTGCCAGCAATTAATCTACATTTACCTGTCAGTGGGGAACCCCGCATTATTTGATAAAATAACTCATGCGGTATTTTAGCAGCGTTTACTTTTTTCTGACCGTAAGGAACGGATTAAATGGTTTTCAATGCATTCCTATGGGAAACGACGTTTCGGTTTCCAACTTTTTCACTATACGAAAAATCCCGCAGAACAAATTAAATTCGGAAACCGAGGTGTGTGTGTGTATATGTAAATTTTTCTGTCTAATTTTGTGTGCTACTGTCAATAAATGAAAGTTATTTTACGTTACTGGATTGTATTTTTAAAAATAAGTTTCATTTAAATTTTTGATAATTAAAAAGTCGAACGCAGTCGAATACAATTTTATTTATATATATATATATATATATATATATATATATATATATATATATATATATATAAAAATATATTTTAAATGTCCATTTTGGGTTCAGTTTTTGGTCAAGTGCATCCTGAATTTTTGTTTTCAATCTAGAATTTTCATTTCGGTCCACCACTACTGTAAATCCTCTAGAAGGTTTTCAGTAGATTAGCACAAATGAATTACATACATGAAATTATGCTTTATTAGGCTATGCAGAAGGCAACAGCCGTTGTAATCAGTTTTTCAATCTGTCTGAGATTGCGTAACACAATCGCTGGAGTGTGTATAAGGCCTGTTACACTTTGTGTTTGTTGAGAATGCCAGCCTGACAGATTGTAGTGTTATGCCCTTTGCTTCATTTCTACAGTTAATTGTGGCTACTAGCCCATAGTGTAGATATTTTTTGTTACATGGCTGATGAATTAGATCTGTTTGGCTGAGTACCCTTATAATACATGTCAAACCATTCTGAGTGGGTTGTTTGTTTGTGCTGTCTTTTTGTTATGTCCTGATGTCTTGCGGCACTGTTGTTATTGTATACTCTACTTTCCTTTCCCAGCCTTATTTAGTGCATAATGTTTCCCACAGCAGCATAGCAATAAGATGCTGTTAGCTAGCTTAATTACATTTCTGAAAGTTCTCTTTCCATTTACAGTTCAAGTCTGTAAATATCCTTCTAATTAGTCCTGGATATATGATATACTTTATTGAATATGCCGTTGTGTGACTTATTAGATAAGACTAACATTAGGGTTCTGATGAAAATGAAGATGAAGACCAGCCAGATGCACAAAGGACACTTTTGATGAGCTTGAAAAAGCTTTCTTGAAGTCCATTTCATTCAGTTTGTCTAGTGTTGTAGGTCCTTGCACTGCATAGTATTGCTAAGTCTAAGGCCTCATGCACACAGGGCATTTTTGCAACCACGTTTAAGGGCATCAAGCATTTTTTTTTTTGGCTTCCAAACGCCCCTGCATGTTATTCTATGTGTCCATGCACACATAGACTTTTAGAAGCTTTTAGAGGTAGGAAAAAAACCCAGGGTTAGTGTGTCCAGGAGAAGCAGTGTTTTGACAGAAAAAACACTTGAGGCGTGTAAACGCATCTGAACGCATGTTAATGTTAGGCGCGTTTAGCACTTGAGCATAAATTCATTTCAATGGCCAGAATAAACTATTATTCTGGCCGGTGAAATGAGTTAAGGCCCAAGCGCTTGACGCCTGTAAATGCACCTAAATGCTTGTAAAAGCGGTAGACGCTTTTATAAACATCAGGTGTTTTTTCTGCCAAAACGCTGCTGCCAAAAGGAGGAGGGTTTTTAAAGCGTCCTGTGTGCATGAGGCCTAAAGGAGATTGTACACTTAGATTGTGATGTGTATATGTGTGTCCAGCTTTAACATTTGCTCAGATTTAATTTGTTGTATCACCTACGTTTACCAAGAATACTATGGTCTATGACCATCTTTATGCTGGGAGTGTCTCTCTGATATATTCTCATTCCCCATAGGCATAAAAATCTATGGTCTTGGCGATTTTTTGCAGGTAAAAAAATGTGCTTTTTATTACTTTTGGTTGCAGGAGCCTGTAAACCATTGCACCGTCAGCAGATTGCTGGTGCCATGCAGGTCTCCTGCAGATCTGTCATTATATCTGCTTGCCCATACAGGATGTATGTGTGAATGAATGATGCGGGCGTGTAGGCAGAGCCCCACATTGCCACGCTTTAATCAAAAAGTGACAGCTTGTATGGAGAACTTCTTCCCGTACTGCTGTCGGGGGGGGGGGGGGGGGGGGGATTGGGCAGTGGCTGCAGCATTGGGAACATGTTACATGTTCCACCCTAAAAACAGGTGGAACATGCAATATATTCCCAAAGGTGAACTTATCCTATAATGCAGCTACCTGCTTGTCTGAATGATAGAATTGGCTTAATAAACTAGTAATGTCTGATCTGAGTGAAAATGTAGTTAATGTAAAACAGGTTTGTGTACTTTGCTCTTGTTTACAGGGCTACTTGACAGTGCTCTGTGCAAGCAATTTATTTCTTAGAGACCGCAGTAGGGTCATTGAAAACAAAACCATGTTTATCAGCATTCTAAGCCCCTCTTATCACAGAGGAAGTGTTCCACAATATAATCTCATATATGCATATTAGCATCTTAATTGTTACTGTCAGGTAGTACTTTGGCCGACCATAATGGGTCAAAATTTGACCAATTTTTCATCTGAAAATCGGACCTAAGAATAATCGGTTGATTTTAGCTCTGTTAGTGGGTCAATGGCACTGGCCGATATTCGTGGTTCCTCCCCTTTTCGGTGACAGGGTATGTTGGAAAATTTACAAAAAACGATGGTCAAATTGTACGATCAATTTTTTCCGGAAAGAATATGCACAAGAGCCATGACCTAGAAGGACCAGAAGTTTTGCCTGTTATATGGGGTGAACTTTATGACTTGGTTGACCGATTTTCAAAATCATTGATAGCACCATAGGATTACCGAGACGAAAAATCGTTCGGAATTCGAACCATGTATGGCGTGCATAAGTCTATCCAAAACAGATGGTTCAGTTTTTGGTAGAAGCCTTATGTATACCTGCTAAGGCCGGCCATACACTCGTTCGAAAATCGGACCTAAGATTAATCGCTGATTTTTGCTCTGTTAGTGGGGCAATGGCACCGGCCGATTTTCGTGGTTCCTCCCCATTTCGTTTATCGTGCATGCTGGAAAATTCGTGAAAAACTACTGATTTTTGAGATCGTTGGTGGCACCATCGGATTACAGAATGAACGAGGTTTTCGATCGAAAAATCATTCGGAATTTGACCCATGTATGACCTGCTTAAAGCCAAGGGTGTCTTACACCCTGGTCACATCAAAGCCGATTTTGAAATCATGCGACTTACAGTGCAAGTAACACGGCATGCAAATCGCATGCCAAGTCGCACCCAATATGACTGGGGTGTTATATTCTGTTGGGGTTTCCAGTTATTCTGTGGGGTGATCTGAAGAGGACTGTGCACAGGAGATGCCCTCGCAATCTGACAGATTTGGAGTCTTTTTGCAGTGAAGAGTGGGAAAATATTGCCATGTCAAGATGTTCCATGCTGATAGACTCATACCCAAAAAGACTGAGTGCTGTAATAAAATCAAAAGGTACTTCAACAAAGTATTAGTTTAAGGGTGTGCACTCTTATGGAACCATAATATTTTAGTTTTTTTATTTTTACTTTTCTCCACCTAAAAGATTTCAGTTTGTTGTTCAACTGAGTTGTACATTTTTATACAGGTGAAACTCACAAAATTAGAATATCGTGCAAAAGTTCATTTATTTCAGTAATGCAACTTAAAAGGTGAAACTAATATATGAGATAGACTCATTACATGGAAAGCAAGATAGTTCAAGCCGTGATTTGTCATAATTGTGATGATTATGGCTTACAAATCCACAATCTCAGAAAATTAGAATATTGTGAAAAGGTGCAATATTCTAGGCTCTAATGCAGGCCATAGATGGGTCAAAAATCGGCCGATTTTTCCGCTGAAAATAAAATCGGCCGATTTTCGGATCGTTAGTGGGCTAATTGTTTGGCCGTTTTTCGGTATTTTGGCAGCTTTTTTTTATCAGAAAGTTGGAAAAAGATCAGCCGATTTTGCCGATCGGCTGATTTTTGCGGCAATTATGGGCAAATCGGCCGATTTTTTTTATCGATTAAAAAAAAATCTGCGCATGAGCAGTGACCTGCAAGAGGAAGACAAAAAGAAGGATGAAGAAGGATGAAGAAGAAGAGGATGAAGAAGAGGAGGAAGATGATGAAGAAGAGGATAAGGATGAAGAGGAAGAAGAGGATGAAGAAGAATAATTCCAGTCCAGCAAAAAGTGTCCCTGCAGAGAGCTCTGCTATTTCTTTGACAGTTCCTTGACATTTATAGCGGTTGCAACAATGTATCTGTTTCCGAATAAAAACATCTGTATCCGAAATGGATACAAATAGATACATTGATGCAACCGCTATAAATGTCAAAGAACTGTCAAAGAAATAGCGGAGCTCTCTGCAGGGACACTTTTTGCCGGCTGTAGACGGGATGAAAATCGGCCGATTTTTTTTTTTTTTTTTTTTTTTTTTTTTTTTTACCATTCCTGGTAACGTCGGCCGCTTGAATGACCGATTTTTAGTTTTTTTTTTTTTTAAAGAAAAATCGGCCGGTTTTCTCCCCATCTATGGCCTGCATAAGTGTCCCACTAATCAGCTAATTAAGCCATAACACCTGCAAAGGGTTCCTGAGCCTTTAAATTGTCTCTCAGTCTGGTTCAGTAGGAATCACAATCATGGGAAAGACTGCTGACCTGGCAGTTGTGCAGAAAACCATCATTGACACCCTCCATAAGGAGGGAAAGCCTCAAAAGTTAATTGCCAAAAGAAGTTGGATGTTCCCAAAGTGCTGTATCAAAGCATATTAATAGAAAGTTATGTGGAAGGGAAAAGTGTGGAAGAAAAAGGTGCACAAGCAGCAGGGATGACCGCAACCTGGAGAGGATTGTCAGGAAAAGGCCATTCAAAAGTGTTGGGGACTTTCACAAGGAGTGGACTGAGGCTGGAGTCAGTGCATCAAGAGCCACCGCACACAGACGGATCCTGGACATGGGCTTCAAATGTCATATTCCTCTTGTCAAGCCGCTCCTGAACAACAAACAACGTCAGAAGCGTCTTGCCTGGGCTAAAGAAAAACAGACCCAGAGTATGGAGGAAGAATGGAGAGGCACACACTGCAAGATGCTTGAAGTCCAGTGTGAAGTTTCCACAGTCTGTTGATTTTAGGAGCCATGTCATCTGCTGGTGTTGGTCCACTGTGCTTCATTAAGTCCAGGGTCAACGCAGCCATCTACCAGGAGATTTTGGAGCACTTCATGCTTCCTTCCGCAGATGAGCTTTATGGGGATGCTGACTGCATTTTCCAGCAGGACTTGGCACCTGCCCACACTGCCAAAAGCACCGAAACCTGGTTCAATGACCGTGGGATTACTGTGCTTGATTGGCCAGCAAACTCGCCTGACCTGAACCCCATAGAGAATCTATGGGGCATTGCCAAGAGAAAGACATGAGACCGAACAATGCAGAAGAGCTGATGGCCGCTATTGAAGCATCCTGGTCTTCCATAACACCTCAGCAGTGCCACAGGCTGATAGCTTCCATGCCACGCCGCATTGAGGCAGTAATTGCTGCAAAAGGGGCCCAAGCTAAGTACTGAGTACATATGCATGCTTATACTTTTCAGAGGTCCGATATTGTTCTATGTACAATCCTTGTTTTATTGATTGCATGTAATATTCTAATTTTCTGAGATTGTGGATTTGGGGTTTTCATGAGCTGTAAGCCATAATCATCACAATTATGACAAATCACAGCTTGAACTATCTTGCTTTGCATGTAATGAGTCTATCTCATATATTAGTTTCACCTTTTAAGTTGCATTACTGAAATATATGAACTTTTGCACGATATTCTAATTTTTCGAGTTTCACCTGTAGGTTACATTAACCACTTGACCTCCAGAGGATTTACCCCCCTTAATGACCAGGCCTCTTTTTGCTACTCGGCGCTGCACTAATTCAACTGATAATTGCGCTTTCATGCAATGCTGCACCCAAACGAAATTTACGTCCTTTTTTTCAGACAAATAGGGCTTTCTTTCGGTGGTATTTGATCACCTGTGCGCTTTTTATTTTTCAAGCTATAAACAAAAAAAGGCCAAAAACGTTTAAGAAAAACTATACTTTTTACTTTCAGCTATAAAAAATATATAGTAAACTCAAAGTTAGTTATAAATTTAGGCCAAAATGTATTCTGCTCCATGTTTTTGGTAAAAAAAATCCCAATAAGTGTATATTGATTGCTTTGTGTGAAAGTTATAGCGTCTACAAACTATGGTATAGATACTGCAATTTACGCCATTTTTTTGCTATACAGCGCTGCGCTAGTTTAACAGACAATTGCGCGGTCATGCAAAATGGTACATAAATGAAATTTACATCCTTTTTTTTCCCACAAATTGAGCTTTCTTTTGGTGGTATTTAATTGCCTGTGCGGTTTTTATTTTTTGCGCTAAAAAAAAAAAGCCTGACAATTTTGAGGAAAAAAAACAATATTTTGGACTTTTTGCTATAAAACCTGTCCAGTGAAAAAAAATTTAAAAATCAAATTTAGTCATAAATTTCTGCCAAAATGCATTTTGCGACATGTCTTTGCTAAAAAAAAACCCAATACGTGTAAATTAATTGGTTTACGTGAAAGTTATAGCGTTTACAAATGGCGGGAAAGATACTGGGATTTTTAGTTTTTTTTTTTATACTAATAATGGCGGCAATCAGCGACTTATGGCGGGACTGCGGCGGACATTCTGACATTGGGGGGTACTGACTTGGGGTCACTGACATCCCCAGTGACACCAATACAGTGATCAGTGCAAAAAAAAAAAACTGACACTGTACTAATGGCGCTGGGGAGGAAGGGGTTAAGTTTATTATTCAGGGAAAGGGTTAACTGTGTGAGGGGAGTGTTTTACTAGGGGGCGGGGGTGTGTACTGCAGGGAACACCGCTGATCGGGAGAGAGAAACTCTTCTGTCCCGATCAGCGTGTCCTGGAGCTGTCAGGCAACTGACAGAAAGCACAGCTACTGCAGCTGTGCTCTCTGTCAGCGATTGCCGCCGATCGCCACGACATAGCCGGTAACGACCGGCTGTGGCCCGGCGACTGACATCCACGGCCGTGATCGGTGGGACAGGTAGGGCGGTGCGTGCCCCCTACCTGTTTTAAAAACAAGCGTTTTAAAACGTGGTTTTGCCCAGCCGTGCCGCCCTGCCGCCGTATTTCTACAGTGGCTGGGCGGCATGTGGTTAAACGTGGAAGAAGTTCTGAAATGATTTATCTTTGTCTCGTTTTTTACATCACAGAAATCTGACATTTTAACAGGAGTGTGTAGATTTTTATATCCACTGTATATAGTAAAACAATTACTCTCTAGTAAATCTGTGTAGGTTTGAAGAAAGCCCGGTAAGGCGCTTTGATTTGTGTTATTTATTCTTGTGCTTTTCTGTGTGCAGTAGCCAGTCAATATTTCTTTTTTTTATTTCTGAATAAGTAGCACTTTATAACTACCTTTTATCTCTTCCAGATTTAGAGTGAAGACCAAGAGTGGTGATATCTGTAGCCAGTCCATTGTGTAGTCTTAGCTTACAGCTGGACTTGTGGGATGCAATATGACCTCGGCTGTGGTGGATAGTGGTGGCTCAGTGGGAAACTTTGCCAGCAATGGGGTTGAGAATCCAGAACAGGTGAGAAAACCATGTAAAGTGAAGTGATTAGCTACCACTGTCTGCACTTGTTGTAATGTATTTTTAAAGAGATCAGTAAACTTTTTCAACATTATTTAACCATATGGTGTGAGCTGTAATTGCACATCATGTTTACATTGATACATATAGATTTATCCAGTAACCTATAATTTACGTTTATACAGACAATAGAGATTCCTTACTGCAGGATTTCATGTTTTTGTAATCATTACTCAATGCATTAAAACTCCTGTCTTTTGAAAGTTCTTCGACATATGCATACCAGCAGAAACACAAATGTTTTATTGTTTCCCCTAGTTACTCCCACTCACTAGTAATTAAATCTGAATTTTGATTAACTCAAAGGCACAATTTGGTCTAGGGGAAACAGTCACTTACCTTATCCCTTAATCCTCCAGCAGCCAGTGCACTCTTCCTCTTTATCATTTTGTGGGTGGACCCTCAGAATCCTCACTTACAATGCAAGACTGGTTGTCCTGCATTGTACGCGATGACATCAGAGTGCCTGCCATCAATGGAGCAGTAAAGGCAAGTGCCTTTGACCCCTAGACAAAAATGGACATTTAACTCTTTCAGTGCAGAGAGAGTCTCACTGCAAGTGTAAATTTTTACTCCACCCAGAGATCAGCTTTAATCTTTAGGAGTGACTTTTATTCCATTAGACCATCTTGGTAAGTTTTTACCATCCACAGAAATAGAGCTTTCTTTTTGTGGTACTTAATCCCCACTGGGTTTTTTATTTTTTGCTAAATAAATGAAAAAGACCAAAAATTTTGTAAAAAAGGGTTTTTTCTTTATTTCCGTTATAAAATTTTGCAGATAATTGTCCTTCATAAATTTAGGCCAAAATGTATTCTACTGAATTTCTTTTATTATTAAACCTGTAGGAAAGTTATAAAGTCCACAAAGTATGGTACAGTAAATATCTGAAAATCGATCAATCCTGATGTTCTGATGGCTTATCTCATTTCTTGAAGCTCAAAAATATCAGGACAGTACAGATTTTCCTCAAATTACCCCTTTTTGGAAAGTATACAGTCCAAGGTATTTAGTAAAAGGAATGGTGAGTTTTTTTTAAAGTTTTTTTTTTGTCAAAATTTTTTAGAAATTGAAGAAATTAAAATTTTTTTATACATATTCTCACCAGTGCCGTACAGTGTCATCAACTGGTGTAGCGGAGATCAGAGACACTGACTGGGGACAGTACGAAAAAAAAAAATGATTTTTTTTTTTTTAGATTTATTTTCTTTTCTGTTGCATTTTTTTCCTTTTTTTTATGATTTGTTTTAACACACCTCGACATTATAATTGCTTATAGCAGTTAATTTCACTACTATAAGTAATAGTTTTACTGAATGAATTGATTAATTCAGTTTGTTTTGTTGTGGAGAATCACACCTAATCGCATGGTACAGATGGACTGTGATTGGCCCTGACGTTATCATGTGATCACTGTGACCAATCACAGCTAGCAACACAATTGTACACAATGAATGGCATAAATTAAAGCCATTCATTGTTTGCAGTTGTCATGTGATTGGTCACAGTGATTACATGGTACTGGCAGTTTGGCCGCGTTCCGTGAGGATGTTGCATGGGGGTTTATTTACTAAAGCTGGAGAGTCCAAAATCAGACTCTCTTCTGCATAGAAACCAATCAGCTTCCAGGTTTCATTGCCAAAGCTTCATTGAACAAGCTGAGGTTAGAAGCTGATTGGTTTTTATGCAGAAGGGAGTCTGATTTTGGACTCTCCAGCTTTAGTAAATAAACCCCAAGATGTCTGCCTGGAACAACGAAAGTCCCGCGTTGCTGTCAGTTTGCTATAGGCAAATAAGTGGTTAAGGCAGGAAAAATAATACAGATTGGTTCTTAGAGTCCAGTGCAATATCTGGTTCAACTCTGCATAGAAACCAATCCGTTTCCAGGTTTTTTGTCAAAGCTTAATTGAACAAGTTGAAGTTAGAAGCTATCATGCACAGCTGCACCAAATTTTGCACTCTCTAGTTTTAGTAACTCCACCCCTATGTCTGCATACAGGTGAAACTCGAAAAATTAGAATATTGTGCAAAAGTTCATTTATTTCAGTAATGCAACTTAAAAGGTGAAACTAATATATGAGATAGACTCATTACATGCAAAGCAAGATAGTTCAAGCTGTGATTTGTCATAATTGTGATGATTATGGCTTACAGCTCATGAAAACCCCAAATCCACAATCTCAGAAAATTAGAATATTACATGCAATCAGTAAAACAAGGATTGTACATAGAACAATATTGGACCTCTGAAAAGTATAAGCATACATATGTACTCAGTACTTGGTTTGGGCCCCTTTTGCAGCAATTACTGCCTCAGAGCAGCGTGGCATGGAAGCTATCAGCCTGTGGCACTGCTGAGGTGTTATGGAAGACCAGGATGCTTCAATAGCGGCCTTCAGCTCTTCTGCATTGTTCGGTCTCATGTCTCTCATCTTTCTCTTGGCAATGCCCCATAGATCCTCTATGGGGTTCAGGTCAGGCGAGTTTGCTGGCCAATCAAGCACAGTAATCCCACGGTCATTGAACCAGGTTTTGGTGCTTTTGGCAGTGTGGGCAGGTGCCAAGTCCTGCTGGAAAATGAAGTCAGCATCCCCATAAAGCTCGTCTGTGGAAGGAAGCATGAAGTGCTTTGGGAACATCCAACTTCTTTTGCAATTACCTTTTGAGGCTTTCCCTCCTTATTGAGGGTGTCTATGATGGTTTTCTGCACAACTGTCAGGTCAGCAGTCTTTTTCATGATTGTGATTTCTACTGAACCAGACTGAGAGACCATTTAAAGGCTCAGGAACCCTTTGCAGGTGTTATGGCTTAATTAGCTGATTAGTGGGACACTTATGCAGGACATAGATGGGTTGAATATCGGCCAATTTTTCGTCCGAAAATAAAATCGGCCGATTTTCGGATCATTAGTGGGCTAATTGTTTGGTCGTTTTTCGGTATTTTGGCAGGGTTTTTTTTATTGGTAAAGTTGGAAAAAGATCGGCCGCTTTTGCCGATCGGACGATTTTCGCGGCAATTATGGGCAAATCGGCCGATCTTTTTACCGATAAAAAATCTGCGCATGAACAGTGACCTGCAAGTGGAAGAAGAGGATGAAGAAGAAGAAGAAGAGGATGAAGAAGAGGATGAAGAGGAAGATGATGAAGAAGAGGATGAAGAAGAGGATGAAGAAGAGGATGAAGAAGAGGATGAAGAAGAATAATTCCAGTCCGGTAAAAAGTGTCCCTACAGAGAATTTTTCTTTGACCGTGCTTCGACATTTATAGCGGTTGCAACAATGTATCTATTTGTTTCCGAATAAAAACATCTGTATCTGAAATGGATACATTGTTGCAGCCGCTATAAATGTCAAAGCACTGTAAAAGAAATAGCAGAGCTCTCTGCAGGGACACTTTTTGCCAGCTGTAGACTGGATGAAAATCGGCCGTTTTTTTTTTTTTTTACCATTCCTGGTAATGTCGGCCGCTTGAGCGACTGATTTTTCGTTTTTTTATAGAAAAATCGGCTGGTTTTCTCCCCATCTATGGCCTACATTCGAGCCTAGAACATTGCACCTTTTCACAATATTCTACTTTTCTGAGATTGTGGATTTGGGGTTTTCATGAGCTGTAAGTCATAATCATCACAATTATGACAAATCACGGCTTGAACTATCTTGCTTTGCATGTAATGAGTCTATCTCATATATTAGTTTCACCTTTTAAGTTGCATTACTGAAATAAATGAACTTTTGCACGATATTCCAATTTTTTGAGTTTCACCTGTATATATCCACCACATTCATCTTACTGTATATCTGAATATAGCTTTATTTAGGCACATGTGACAATCATGCTATTTTTGACTCTATATTATTGTTGAAAAAACTTGTGGCATAAATGGGTACAAGAGCTCTGATGTTTACATATTAAATGCATAGGTGTCTAAATATAGAACTCTTTTTGCTTCCCATAGTAATTGGAAAGGTAATTAATCTCACTAAGACTGTAAGTATTTAAACTGTTTTTAGAAAATTTTCAATCCAATTTTTGGATGGAGTGGGGAAAATTAGAACTCCGGTCAGATTTTACTGCCATCTTGTGTGCAGCTAGAGAGATTTCCCAACACTTCCTGTTCGGGTGCCACAGTTTCACCAGATCAGAAGTGAGGGAAACTCTCCCACAGCAACACAGACTGAAGTAAACATGCTTTTTTTTTTTTTTTTTTTTTTAAATAAAGGTAAGTGGGGGAGTGTTGGAACCTGTCACCCTTCTGCAAGTATTGTTAACTATCTACTGTTGCGCTCAGCCTCCTCCAAATTCACTTTTTTTGTTGCTGTGATCTGACTTCCTGTTAAAGGGTGGCTATGTTCTGGGTGTAGGAATGTAGCCACCCTATCCTGCTTGCTCCCAAGATGGACTATGGAATGTGTAGTGTGCATAGAGCAGTGCACATGACCGCAATTGACGTGCTTTCATGAGCTGCTGAGTCCTAACAAATGGAAGGGAGGGGGAAAAGGAGTTCAGGAGCTCACAGAGGTTGTTACAGGGAGACAGAAAAACACAATAAGATGTGATTTTGTGAAAAATAGATTACAGGGTCCTTAAGTAGTATTTGTTTATGGGTTGCTTGTGGACAATAAAGATTTTGTTTAGTGTCACTTTAAATTCTGTTGCACTTGATTCTCCTTCGTCTCACAGTGCTCATTTGGGACAAAGGGACCTTCTAAGTCTAAAAAGACATTCCCTACTCATGAACAAATATAATGGGCAATATATGACCTTCACAGGTCCCAGAAGACTGCCGGACCAATTAGGATGTGCAGTACGACGTGCGCATGCGCAGTGAGCACCTGGCTGTGACGCTGCAAGCTGTCACAGCCTGGTGCCCACAGTTGAGATTCCAGCGCCGGTTCTGCTGTCAGAAGAAGGAGAGAAGGGACGGCGCGGGTGAGCACATCGCTGGACCCTGGGACAGGTGAGTGTGTGTTTATTAAAAGTAAGCAGCTACAGTTTTTGTAGCTGCTGACTTTTAATAAACACAAAAATGACTGGAACTCCACTTTAAGGCCTGGCTAACATTAGTGTGGTCATGTGGCCTGCGTCTGACGCAAGAAAAGGTATATCCGCAGGGAAACCGCATGGTTTTTTTGACCCGCACTGGGCTGAGATGCATGAGGGTGCTATTCAGAATGAATGGCAGTCCTGCACGTCTCGCAAGAGCAGCGCAATTTGGCGACGGGTTTATTGCGGGTGCGGGAACAGATGTGATTCTCGCAACCAGCCTGCAGCTTGCAAGCTAGTGTGAACTTAGTCTTACTAAAGGATTCTGCTGTCAGAAATTTTGAGGCACTCCTGATGGTGTCTTTATTCTTGCAGGCCCAGCTCTGCAACCAGCTATTCCTGCAATTTCTGTTTGTCAAACTGCAGCTAATTGGACTGGATGCTCTAGAACAGGAGTCTCCAAACTGCGGCCCGGGGCTATTTTTCTGCATTTATCCTGCCCCTGGGGCACTATACCTCCTAATGACATTAACAGTGGGTCACTATTCATCCTACTGACACTAACGATGGGGCACAATTCCTCCCCATTGACACCAATGATGGGGCACTATTTCTCCCACTGATACCTATGACTGGGCATGGTTCCTCCCTCTGAAACCAATGATGGGGCACTATTCCTTCCACTTTTTTTTTTTTTTTTGTCTTTTTTTTTTTGTCTTGTCTTTTTTTTTGTGTGCCTTGAGCTTCTATGATTCGCTAATAAACAGCTGCCAGCACCTTAAGACACTCATATATATGTGCCCCTTCAATCTGGTTCCTTGGTGTATTGTGTGCTTCATAATCTTTTCTTATACAATCTCTTTCACTCAGAGTGCATGCAAAGAAATATAAAACCACATAGTGCCTTATCCTCCAAATAATCACTTATTTTTATATATAGGTAGATGCACTACTCACATTTACAATTTAATTCACTGTGCCTTGTGATAGATATTAATCATTTTATTGGAAACACTTGTGTGAAAACTATGATATCTACAAAACTTGTGCCCTCACCTTGGAACTTTTAATATATCAGCATCAATCTCCTTCTGAGACTCCTTGAATGTTTTCCTGGATCACTTTGACTCTTTACATATTTTTTGATACTGTCCATTTAAATCCTCTCAGTCCACATGGAAAGAGAGATATATAATATCTTATCCTGCCCTTTTCAGGCAGAATTTCACTTTTCGTAATAAATAGAAGTGTTTTCCAATGCCATTTCTGGGCCAGCCATCCCAATGTGCTTTTCTCTCACCTTGTCCACAGGACGTTACATTTTTTTTGTCAGTTTCTGTGAGATTCTGAACGGATTTTCAGATTGCATAATTTCCTGTAGATGGTCTCTCAGCTTTCACTTCCTGTAGGCCACTTCCCAGAAGCCTTCACTTCTTTGTTCCATCACAGAAGAGGGTGTGATAGGGTGTGTTCACCACTCTGGACCTCTCCTCCCTTAGTACAATACTACCTCCCATCAGCTATGTAGAGGGCCTGTCTGATTTGATACAGATTGAATAGATTGTTCCATAGTTCTGGTACATCTAAAGGAAATTGTACATAGATTGTACAATCAGATTGCATAGTGTATAGCCATTTTCATACAAGTACAAAATAGGGAGCGGAGACACTCAGTTGTTGGGCCCCGTTCACATCTCTGTGTAGTGAAGACTCACATTCCTGCATTTTTGAGTGTTTTTACCTGTCACACATAGTGTAGCCCATTCACTTGAACGGGCTGCTATACACGCAACAATTGCCCCCAAAAAGCTCCAGAACTATTTTTGGAGTGGAGCACGGTGCATTACTGAAGTTTTTGGTGTGTTTGCCACACTTGGGGTGCCTTTTTAACATGTAATAACACAAACATTTGTAGTGTGTTTCTGAAACGCATGGAACAACGTGCATTTTATGTGTAGATTGCCATGCATTCGGAAACACACAGATGTGAATGGAGCCTCATTGTTAAGTGTAAACACAACAATTTCAGTTTCAGGCCCCATTTACACCGAGAGAAGGAGCGCATGTTTTTTGGCTCGTTTCTCCAGTGACACACATAGGGCAGCCTGTTGATTTCAATGGGCTGCACTCCACATGGCAAAGTAGCTTATGGGACATTTTGGTGTGATGCGAGTTGCATATTTTTTTACTGCGTGTTTTGCTGCATTTGTTACCTGTTTTTTCACTCTAAAGTCTGAAGGATAATAAATTGGCCCTTTGTTTAGAAATTTTGGAGACCCCTGCCGTAGAACAAGTCATGACATCTCCAGAATGGATTTGATTTTTGTTCACATGTGTAGGATCATATGGCTCAAAGCCTGGTCAGCTGAAGCTGCCTGTAAAAGACATCTCACAAAAATGCCCTTTGATGGAGGATGTCTCTTTGGTGAGGTATATGAAAAATTCATCAAAGAAGTGGAGGTAAGGTCCTTCTTCCACTACAGAAGGTTCCAAAATCCCCTATAAGCCTCTATTTAAGGGACTTTTCCCTCTAAAAGCACCTCAATGCTCAACCAAGGCTTCAACTGCTAAGCTAAATAAGACCTTTTCACCAAAATCTAGTTAAGGTCAGTCAGATTTGTACAATCCCAAAACCCAACTGGGGTATACATCCTGTCCTGTATTTTAAATCCCTAAACAAGTACCTTAAAGTCGTTGTAAAGCCTAAATTCCATGCATTAAGGTACAAAAATGTTTAGGTAGCAGTTTGGAACACACCTCCCCTTATAATTGCTCTATCCAGCACTGTGCCTGTCTGTAGTGGCTTTGTCTTCCGTCCTAGCGCTCACAGGCTTTGCGGAGGCAGTGACTCCAGCTGCTGTCAGTCATATCCTGTGAGAAAGGAGTGGGGGACGGGCCATGCAGTCTGTCTATAGATGCAGGCATTGCAGCTCGAGATCAATCCCACTTAACTGCCCCATAGCAAGAGGCATCCTATGGGGGCACTCAGAAAGGAGGTGGAGCCAGGAATACCGGTGGGGACTCAAGAAGAAGGAGGATCGTGGCAAAAGAACTGCACAGAGCAGGTATGTGTAACATGTTTGTTATTAAAAAAAAAATAAAAAAATGAAAATTAGGCTTTAAAAGCACTTTGACGCCGATGTCACAAAAATATGCGACCTCACAGAACTGGGCTTTTTTTCCGTGGGGCCTCATATATGCGTACCTGTCGCAAATATATGGCGCTCTCCCAGCATAAGGACTGTCACTGAGTGCCCCAGGTCTCATGCTAACAATTGGGATCTGACACTCCCAATTTTGGGTCACATGATCGCTGTGATAGCCTCTGATTAGCTATCACAGTGATCAGTCACTGTGAAGCCCACCCCCCTTGGGTTTTTTTCTCTCTGAATGGAGACAGATACATTTGTATCTCTCTCTCCTTGCAGAGAGAAAAAAAAACTGTAAAAAAAAAAAAAGATAAATATTAAAAAAATAAAATAAAAAATAATGTAAAAATACCTAGATCAAGGTTTGATCTAGTTCAGTGCCAGGGTCAATGTTTGGTATTCGTGTCAGTGTGTTTTAGATGAAAAAAACAAAACAAAATTGGCAATATTGTTTCTGGGCTGTAGTACAGGTACAAATACCATACACATATATGGTATCGCTGCGATCGACAAGAGCTGGAAAATTTATTTTGGGTTGTTCTTTGATGGTAGGTTATGGTAGTAACAAGAAACAGACAGCTTAATTAAAAAAAATGATTTTTTTTTTTTTTTTACTATTTTGGGTCAGGTTTCCTTTGATAATAAAAAATAAAAACAGGAGATATCCATTATCATTTACCACCAAATAAAAGCCCAATTTGTCCTGAAAACAAAAATAGGTATAATTCACCTGGATGTACAAAGTAGTTGTGATCATATGTACGGTTTTACTAACACATGTCAAAGTTGTAAAATTTTACTTAGGCTTTAAGATTTGTTTTACTCTTAGGTGTGAAGGGGTTAAGTTCCAAAGTTTTGTATAGAATCCACAAGGTTAGTTAATGCTTTCTTTAGACAAGCGGAATACCTGGCATATTTAAGCATCTTGAATGTCTATCTGCATATTCCCATTTACCTACCTCATTAGCACTTTCTGCATCTCCCATTAGGAGACAGATTTCCAGTTTGTTGCACTTTAATTTATGTCCAGAGAGGGGGACTTTGGATGTTAATGTTTGGATCTTTAGGTTCAACAAGTTACTTTTGTTTCTGGCCAGGACCAAGGATCCTCCAGCTATGACATTAGGTACTCTGATTATCTCCTGGGCTCTGTTCAGACTAACCTATGCTCTTCCTCCAGTGCAATGTCTGCCTTGGCTGCAGCACAAAATAGAGCAGGGGAAGAAACTGGTGATTCTTGCACTAAGAGTCTGGTACACAGACATACACAGACTTCTAGGAAATGATCCCTGACCCCTTCCAGACAGACCAGACATGCTCTCTAAGGGCCTTCTATTCCATGCTGCCTTTAACCATTTGCCAACCGTCATATGACGTCCTCCCAGAACGCACCCTCCCGTGCGCCCCCGGCGATCTCCGTGATCACTGTGTCCAATAACAGTGGCCTTTTACCACATGACCAGCTGTGTCCTAAGATGATTAGTACCTAGTAGTGCCACCCACCTGTGCCCAGCAGTGCCCTTAGTAGTGCCGCCAGTCAGTGCCACGCATCAGTGCCCATCATTGTTGCATATCAGTGCAGCATCATCAGTACCGCCCATTAGTGCTGCCTATCCGTGCCACCTCATCAGTGCCCACAAGTGCTGCCTATCAGTGCAGCCTTATCAACACACATCAGTGAAGGAGAAAATGTACCTATTTGCAAAATTTTATAATAAAAAAAAGAAAAAAAAGTTTTTTCTTAATTTTTTGCTCTTTTTTTGTTTATAGCACAAAAAATAAAACACCCAGCGGCGAGTAAATACCACCAGAAGAAAGCTCTATTTGTGTGAAAAAAAATGATAAAAAGTTCATATGGGTGCAGTGTTGCATAACCGCGCAATTGTCATTCAAAGTGCGACAGTGCTGAAAGCTGAAAATTGGCCAGGGCAGGAAGCAGATATAAGTGCCCAGTAAACAAGTGGTTAACGGCAGGGCTTTAAGCCCAGGTCTTGAAGGATAGGGAGGTCTCTAAGTATGTCATTTTCATATTGCTAAAAGTAAGGAAAAACACTTCCAAAAATATCTACTATCATAACTGCAAATCTTTCTTTTTCCCAACTTTGTTAGGCTGTCTATTTGTCCCCTGTTTATACTTTTTCAAAGTCATACCAGTTGGCTATCCAATCTTCTGTGGATGCAGATTTTGGCCGCAAGGTGCATGCGGCAGCACTCTGCGATCTGTAGACTCTTGTTCTTGTTGGACCCATTGGCACAGTTCTGTTTGCTTTGTTGTTGCCTACACATGTTATTTGTTGCTTGGGGACGTCCCAAAGTCTATGAATATCAAGCCTGTGTCCTGTACTGTACAATTAGGAATATAGAAATTTTTAATTACCTGTAAATTCCATATCTTGGGGTACAGTACAGGGCCTCTTCCCTCTTTTTCTGTTACTCTGCATTGCTTGCTACAAAACTGGGGTAGGGTTATAAGGAGATGACTAGGGTCCTAAAAAGCTTTGACAGTGTTCAGTCAACTGAAGTTAGCAGTCTATGACCTAGGGTGACAAGATATGGAATTTACAGGTAAGTCAATATCCTTCCTTTTTTTTTTTTTCTATGTATTGTATGTTCTTTATTTCCAATGTAAACATTTTGACTCAAAAAATATCTATGAAGTGTCCTCTTCCACTTCCCTCTTCTCTCTCTCCTGTCTCTTTTTTTCCACTACTTTCTACTAGGCTCTTCCAAAGGGACAATTTTTTCTTTTCTTATGAACTCCTTTGCTTTTTTTTGTTATTTTTTTGTATAGTGAATTTTATACACTGACATCTCATCCACTCGCGCCTGTTTCCCTGGTATAGGTGCATGGATTTCTTCTGTTATCCACAATGTTGTTTGTCTGTTGTAATATGAATAATGTACTTTTTGACATACTAAATGCTTTGTCATTTGCTACAACTTTTCTATTTGATGTACGACAATGTGCTTTTGACTTGCAGGTCACCGATCTTATGCTTCTTTCTGTATACCTGACAGTGGTCACAATCTGTATTCTTTAAAACTTTTCAGAAAAAAATTATTGAAAGTGAAAAATATATATGAAGAAGATATTGTTGTTTTGTCTTATCTACCTTGGGTGAGGATATGGGTAAAATTTTAATATCATACACATTTTGATAAACTGCTTGATATTTTCCAGTTTGCGTTCTGGGCTATGTGCTTGCATTGATGTCAAATTTGGAGCAGCGGCTGTGTCCATGCAATTGCTGTTTCTCAATTGACATGAATCCGACGTCCTGCATGGAGATGCTCGGAACACCTGTGCATCCTCGTGCGGGTTAACACGGCCCTTCACGGGCGTACACTTTATTATGCCCTGGGTGTATGAGACCTAATAGACTCATAAGTGTTCTTATTTAATCCTTTGGTAATTTCAGGCATAATGTTATGAAAAATGTCACACTGTAATAATACTGTAGATCAGGATTATTGTGTGGATTGCTGCAGTATGCAGGTCTTGTGAATCTTTGGGTTAAAGCAGAGTATTAAGATATGTGTATAAATAATTGGCATTGCTAACCTTTTTAAACTTTTTTAGTTCTTTTATTCCTGTGCAGCAGTATTGCAGTGTAGAATAACAAGACAGAAATGTTTACCCATATTTATGTACCCTCTGTGTGAGTAACAGTCTTTTAACATAGACAATTTATTTATAGAACTTAACAAAGATTCAGAATTGATTCTCTTGAGACTTGTTTGATCCCACAGGAAGAAGTTCAAGTCACCGAATACCCTGCTGTCATTGTAGAACCAGTTCCCAGTGCACAAATGGATGAGGGCTATGCTGCCCAGGTCCTAGTGTACGACGATGAGACCTTTATGATGCAAGATGTTGCAGAAGAGCAAGAGATCGAGACTGAAACTGTGGAGATAGGTGGGTTTTACTTACACTGAATTAATATACTCATAAACCCCAGCAAATTACAACAAAGTGTTTCAAACAGCAATGCCTAAATTAATTCCTAAAGCATAAATATGAATAGAATGAGCATTAACATATTATAGAACAAGATGCACTGTCTTGGGTGCTAGCTTTACAAGTGGATGATCCACTAGGGGGTTGGTGAAATTGGTCTACAGTGGATTCAAAATACAAATATCTTGAGAATGCAGACCAAACTGCTGAATCAAAAAATTAGATTTACAGTAGACTAATGGCTAATATGGTGGGACTAGATGGGTGGGTCCCAAACAGCAAACAATTTCAAAAGAGTTGCTTAACTGCCCCCTCCCCGTCCCTCCATTCAGCCAATGGAAACAGGGAAAGAAAACCCTGTGAAAGCACCAAACTGACTAATGGCTTTCACAGGGCTGCTGTATCTTTCTGTGACCCAGTTTAAGAACCCTAGGCCAATATGAAGGCACCAGTACAGTCACATGGTGAGGGAGAGTACGTCACATGCTCTTTCATACACATACGTGTCGAGTATTTCACTTTACTGCTGGTTGTAGGGAAGTGAAAGAAAGATGAGTACGTGTTGCTGGAGAGGGGGGAAGTAGAGAACCCTTTTTATTTGCTTGGGCAAAAAATAAGACCACTTAAAGCTAGCCACACGTTTTTTATTCTTTTTTTCAAGAACAGTTCCTGGCAAAATGTTTTACTTTCCCATGCAGTAGGGCGCAAGGAAAAGCTATATTTACCTGATCCTTCGATTCTCTGGAAAACAGTGCTCCCCCACGTCCAGCAGTAGACTGTTCCTGCTGTCCTCACATCCAGAGCCGGTCTATGGGTGTGATGATGTCAGGAACAGTCCATTCACAAGATTGCTAGCGTGCGGGCAGGCAGGAGCAGATTAGGTAAGTATATATACACTCTGTAAACCCCTAGACAAAAATGAGCAGTTAACCTGTGCAGTATGGGCACAGCCCCACTGCATGGGAAAATAAAAACTTTACCGGGAACTCTTATTTAATTCTGAAGTCAAAGTAAAAATAACAGTCAACCCTTTATTCCAATAATGAATATATAACATAAACATCTTTTTTATAGCTATATATCATATGAGAGCATGCAAAATTTGCCTTTATATTTCATTGTATATCAGGAGTTCTAACAAAAGAGGCAAGATCAACACTGTGACCTAGTCAAACTGTCAGTAGCGCTGGGAGCATTAATATAGGAGGGGAGCTAACAGGGGTAACCCCTCCTGCTCTGTTACTTTCCATTCTACATGTTGAGGACAATGAGGTTGTAAGTTATATTGCTTATCTTTAATAGAGAATGGTGGAGTCACCCTTTTGGCTGTACAGTGTGAAAGAGGAGTGTGCATGGCCATAGACTAGTTTGAATCTTGGCTGGTTCAGCAAGGACCTGCCAAGATTCAAACTATGTATTAGCAGGCTGAATGTACCCAAGCTGATTGATTAATCAACTTGGGTACAACCAGCTTGTTGGGTTTTACATACGATTATTGCTAGCGGTCTTTATAGCTGCTAGCAGTAATCACTGTGTTCTCCCGGAGGGGATGACCACCCCCCCCCCCCCCCCGGTCCTCATTTCCGAGAGAGAACGCAATGGCTCCACTGGAGGGATTCCCCCAACAGCACTGACTGTGTTGATGGGAGAATCAAGCTATTTTTTTTGGTTGTTGCAGGAGAGCAAATTGCATCGTCTATGACTGGCTTAAGTCAGAAGACTAATTAAATTGCAAATACTCAGTTTCCATGTATGTTTTTCAGTCATGTGTTTAGTTGCTTTGCTTGAGTTTAGCTTTAAAAAGGATTATATCTAAAAGTTTCAGATTACCTCACAGAAAAAATTTATATGCGATTCCTGTGACTGTCATGGACAACAAAATGTAGAATTTGTTTTATTTAAATTATAATAGGTACTATAATATGATATACATCTAATTTAAAAATCGATCTTGATTATACAATTCGCCCATCATTTATGCTTGCACTTATATCTCTATAATTCATCTAAAGGCCCATTCACAAGATGTACATTGAGCAGCTTTACTTACCAGAGGCTCAACACAATGATTGTCTGAAATCCATTGTTTCTAACAGGCCCATCAAGCATTGGTGAGTGCTGGGTGAAAAATGGAACATGGTGCATTTAAATGCACTACAGCTTTAAACTTACATTAGGGAAAAAAATATGTATTTTGGATTCTGTTGTGGAAAAATAATGCACATCAGGCAATGCAACACATTGCAAAATGCATGTCAATGAACATCAACTGAAGTGTTATTGCTGTGGATACAGCCTTGAATTTAGGATGCACATACTTTACAGATTGAGCTACTGATCCAGCTTTTCTTGATTTTGCCATATTCAGTGAATACAGATTCTGATTGATCTAGATATTTGATATCGCCTCCAAGTTTCAAAATGTGTGACAGTAGTACAAGGACAGCATACATATTCTAATAAAATCCTTATAAGTTAATAACAAAAATGTTGGCTGTATTTCACAGAATAGGAACAGACTATATACACATACTTTATAAATGTACATGTCAAAGGAGAATATATGCACTTGACCTTTTTCTGCCTCTAAACGCCTGTAAATGCCTATTTGTGCTTGAACACACACATAGGGGGATATTTACTAAAAGTGGTGCACACAGAATCTGGTGCAGCTGTGCTTAGTAACCAATAAACTAACTTCAGCTTGTTCAATTAAGCTTTGACAATAAAACCTGAAGCTGACTGGTTACTAAGCACAGCTGCACCAAATTCTGTGTGCACCACTTTTAGTAAATCTCCCCCATAGGCTAATATGGAGGGGCATTTAGAGACAGAAGGAAAAAAAGCCAAACGCCTTTAAAAGCAGTGTTTTCTGTCCAGTGTGCACGAAACCTGTCATTCCCTTTTGTGTAGGTAGCCACCACTCTTTCTTCTCTTCCTGTTGTACGTGGGAACCTGTGCTTATCACTGCACATCACTTCTCCTGTCTGCTCAAACCAGTAAACCACACATCTCCATGTGGATCAGAATGTTAGTTTCCTGGTTGGACGACGGGCCTGTGGGCGGTGGCAGTGTAAGCAAATTTGTCCTTTTTATCACTATTGTCAATACCTGCTGCCATCCAGCCACATTTAGGATTGGATTTGGGCAGGTAATGTAAAAGCAAATGAACAGATGTAAAGTTAAATAATATAGAATAAAGATCATTTCAAATGTAACCTTATAAATCACAAAGTTTTTTTACCCCAGATTAGCAGCAATCATATCAACAGCAATCATATCAGCAGCACTTGTAATGACCATGTATTGGCTCTGAATCTCGTGTAAAAATGACATGCTGATGTGGAGAGAGTTAGATGACAGGATGGGGTAGGCAGAGCTGATGAACGTTGGGGAGGTGGGCAAAAATAGAACAAACAGGCAGGATACTCCTGCTGAATTGGTTTAGAACCGCCCCATTGTTCTTTCCATTCTGAGGAGATGACGTTTGCCAAGGAGCCTCTGGAACTATGCAGCTACAGCTAGGGTGCTGCTGATGATGAGAGAGGAGCCTCTAGTGTCCAGTCTCCTGGACAAGAAATCATAGCTAAAGTGCCTCTGAGCAGCAATCTGGCAAGAAGTATACTTATATAAGGTAAATGGACAAAGATTTACTACTATGTACACATGTGCCTACCACACTAGTAAAGATAGATTAGCAGATTATGGGTAAAAGGTTCAATAACCATTATTTGTGCTGAGATTTTTGGAAACAGAAAATCCCCCGAAAAACCTATCCAAGACAAATGTACTATTGCCTATCAATACAGTTTTCCTATGGCTGCTTTCACACTGATCCAATGCAAAAATGCAGTAAAACGCATATGCGTTTTTGCCTCATTTCCTGTGCAATTTTTTGGTACCTGTTACCCAGCATGCACCTTTGGCTCAAAAAACTGCTGCGCAGGTGTGTTTTTGATGCATTTTTTGGTGCATTTTCTATTCATTTTAGTTGGGATCTGTGTTTTCGTGCAGTTTTAAAAACCACATCAAATATGCCACGCACCACACTTGCAGTGCAGTGGTATAAAGAGTCCCATAGGATTTAAGGAGATTGCGTTTTTAGCACAGTAAAAATGCAGTAAACATGCTTCAGTGTGAAAGCAGCCCATATCTCCATTAGAACTTCTGTTCAGATCACTCTCTGTGTGGGATGTTTACATTCATAATAACAATAAATTCTCAGCACTATTAACAGCGCTTTTGTGTGGTGTGCCTTTTAATAGACATTTGTCACTTTGTTAAACCGCTATACTAGGTATCAGGATATCTTTGTGTTATTAATTTGAGTAACAGTTACTGCAGTCATTTCAACAACAATGATTACATTGTTTGTATAACTCACTGGTGCTTATAAACTGTGTGTAATGCATGATTGGGCTGCAGCAGTTGTATAAATACAAATTATGTGTGAAGTCAGATAATTTCCTTTGTGAAATTTGGTGACATTGCATTTTTACTATGAATATTTCAAATTCCTATAACTAATTGTGCTTTGATATTTTGAATTTGGTAAAGTATGAAACCTCAAACATTAGGCCTTTTTTCCCTTTTTTCTTTAAATAATTATGAGGCATATGTAATGACTTTAGCTCCTATATTTTGATCTGAGCTCCCTTGGAGCAGGTAAAATGTTGGTAGCAATGGTATTTTGGAGAACACTATGGGTTACTTCATATTATTTTTAACTAAAGAATTAAAGCGGAGCTCCACCCAAAAGCAGAATTACTAAAATATAGATTATAGTTACCCTCCAATTCTCAGGTAAATCGAAAGATGGCTACCGATTTATGAGTGGACTTGAGCTCTCACAAAATGGTGTCTGGACAAGCTAGAGTTGTGTGCCAGATATGCCATAAGAAGGATGGTTGGATGGAAATTGTGTCCCAATGGAATGTTGTGATCAGATGGATGGGGTCTTATCTTGTGAAGGTGATCTTTGTCAGTGCATGTGCTGATATGATCTGATATGATTCCAATATGATCTCCTCTGTCTACCTGACTTTCCCTTTTATCTATTGACACACAATACATTCATAAAATTTGAATATACCAGCCTAAGAGGTAGCTCGATAGGCGTTACCTTCCATTGATTAGTGACTTTGCCTCAGACTCCACCCATTGTTTGTTTTCGTATTACCACCATTTTGCCACTGAGTGTCACTCTAAGATAAGTCCTGGCTATTTTGAGTTTCCTTGAAATTGAAGTAGCTCATTTGTTATAGGGAAAGATTAATATTTCACTATAACAAATTGGACTTTGTGACAACTGTATAATGCCTTGGAGGGTAAATTATGTAAAATTTTAACTGAAAAGAGTTGTAGTTTTTTTATATATATTGATTAAAACTATACTGATTAAAACTATTCTTATGCACATTTAGGACAGAAAGATACACTATATGTAGATATATGTATATCCATATCTTCATATAAACCTAATAATTCACATTTTTCACTACTGATTGGTTAGAGATACGGTATCACACATACACTATTTCTACAATAAGATAACTTTCAACACACTAAATATAATAGGATTACACATTACAGCCGGTGTTAATATTCCGGATTCTTTTCTTACAATGGGATCTTGTGTCAAAACTATTTTATAGATATCTTGTGACATTGTGTTTTTAATTTTAAAATATATATCTAAATATGTCTGTGATATTTATAATGGTTTTGTCCAGAAGAAGAATTGAGTTATGTGGATAGTTTTAAACATATATATGGTTCAAAGGTTTAACTTCCCAAAGTTCTTTTCCATGTGAGGTGTTAGTTTACCCTTCCCTGAGCTGAGCAATGGTAGTTACTGAATGGCCGGAATGCTAATTTGTTAAATCCAGCTCTATATGCAAGATGTCCCCACAATTTACATTTATGGGGCCTGGAAAGGCTGGTAAATATTGTTCATTTGCTCCAGGTGCAGTAGAAGGACAGAACCCATTGTTCCTTTTCTGAGGTGTCCTTGTTTTTCTCAATTTTGTACTTGTCAAATAGATACTATGTACAGTTGTGTTCAAAATAATAGCAGTCAGACATCACTAACCTGATCAATCACTGTTTTTGGTAGAAATGATATTTCTACATGGCAAATAATTTACTAGCAGGTGTAGTAGAGTCATAGAAATCCAACAGACCCAACAGTCATGACATGCATGCTGCTGATTCTGTGTAATTGAATCACTCATTGAAAGGGGCATGTTCAAAATAATAGCAGTGTGGAGTTCTATTAGTGAGGTCATTCATTCTTTGAAAAACAGGTGGCAATTATTGCCCTTATTTAAGGAAGGAAGGCAACAAATGTTGTACATGCTGGTTACAGTGCATTTCTCTCTGAAATTTTGAGGAAAATGGGTCGTTCCAGACATTGTTCAGAAGAACAGCGTACCTTGATTAAAAAGTTGATTGGAGAGGGGAAAACATATAAAGAAGTGCAGAAAATGATAGGCTGCTCAGCTAAAATGATCGCAAATGCTTTAAAATGGCAACCCAAACCTGAAAGACATGGAAGAAACCAAAAAACTACCATTCGAATGGATAGAAGAATAGCCAAAATGGCAAGGACTCAGCCAACAATCAGCTCCAGGAAGATGAAAGAAGGTCTAAAGTTACCTGTGAGTACTGTTACAATTAGAAGACGCCTATGTGAAGCCAAGCTATCTGCAAGAAGCCCCCGCAAAGTCTCACTGTTGAAAAAAAAGACAAGTGCTGAAGAGGTTAAAATTTGCCAAAGAGCACATTGACTGGCCTAAAGAGAAATGGCGCAACATTATGTGGACTGATGAAAGTAAGATTGTTCTTTTTGGGTCTAGTGGTCGGAGACAGTTTGTCAGACGACCCCCATACACTGAATTCAAGCCACAGTACACTGTGAAGACAGTGAAGCATGGTTGCGCAAGCATCATGATATGGGGATGTTTCTCATACTACGGTGTTGGGCCTATTTATCTCATACCAGGGATCATGGATCAGTTTAAATATATCAGAATACTTGAAGAGGTCATGCTGCCTTATGCTGAAGAGGAAATGCCCTTGAAATGGGTGTTCCAACAAGACAACAACCCCAAACACACCAGTAAACGTGCAAATGACCAACAAGATTGACGTTATGGAGTGGCCAGCCCAATCCCCGGATCTTAATCCAATAGAAAACTTGTGGGGTGACATCAAAAATGCAGTTTCTGAGGCAAAACAAAGAAATAGAGAAGAACTGTGGAATGTAGTCCAATCATCCTGGGCTGGAATACCTGTTCACAGGTGCCAGAAGTTGGTTGACTCCATGCAACACAGATGTACAGCAGTTCTCAGAAACAGTGCTTATACAACTAAATATTAATTACCGTATTTTTCGCTCCATAAGACGCACTTTTTTCCCCCCAAAAAAGGGGGGGAAATGTCAGTGCGTCTTATGGAGTGGCCGGTCCGGTATTTCCACCGCCGCCGTGTCAGAATATCGGGCCGGCCGCTCAGCTCTGCAGTGGGACCTTACCTGTTCCTCTATCCAGCGGCGCGCTGTCTTCCCGGCTTCTGTAGTGTGCTTGACAGCCGGGTGCCAATTGCGCATGCGTAAGAAGTGGTTCTCTTTTTGAATGGTAAGGCGGTACCTGGGACACATGACAGATCCCAGAAGCTGCCGGACCAATCACAAAGCGCTGCGCTTCTCGCTCATGCGCACTGGGCATCCGGCTTTCCGCCGAGCGCCCACACTACAGAAGCCGGGTAGACAGCGCACGGCTGGATAGAGGAACAGGTAAGATAAAAGAACAACTCCGCGGAAGTAAGAGCGGGTACCTTTCAAATTCAGGTACCCGCTCCCCCCCCCCCCCCAAAGGTCAGCAGTCATCTCCTGTACTGTCCGCAGTCTCTGGTCATCTCCTGTACTGTCCGCAGTCTCTGGTCATCTCCTGTACTGTCCGCAGTCTCTTGTCATCCCTGTACTGTCCGCAGTCTCTGGTCATCCCTGTACTGTGTCCGCAGTCTCCGATCATCCCCTGTACTGTGTCTGCAGTCTCTGGTCATCTCCTGTACTGTGTCTGCAGTCTCTGGTAATCTCCTGTACTGTGTCTGCAGTCTCTGGTCGTCTCCTTTACTATGTCCGCAGAAAAAAAATATTCTGAACCAATGGACTGCAGACATAGTACAGGAGATAACCAGAGACTGCGAACATAGTACAGGAGACTGTCAGAGACTGTGAACATAGTACAGAATACTGTCAGAGACTGCGGACATAGTACAGGAGACTCGGAGATTGCGGACATAGTACAGGAGACTGTCAGAGATGGCAGACATAGTACAGGAGATGACCAGAGACTGCGGACATAGTACAGGAGATGACCAGAGACTGCGGACATAGTACAGGAGATGACCAGAGACTGCGGACATAGTACAGGAGATAACCAGAGACTGCGGACATAGTACAGGAGATAAGCAGAGACTGCGGACATAGTACAGGAGATGACCAGAGACTGCTTACATAGTACAGGAGATGCCCAGAGACTGCGGACACAGTACAGGGGATGACCAGAGACTGCGGACACAGTACAGAGGATGACCAGAGACTGCGGACACAATGCAGGGGATGACCAGAAACTGCGGACCTTTGGGGAGGAGGGGGGGAGTGGGTACCTGAATTTGACAGGTACCCGCTCCCACTTCTGCGGAGTTGTCCTCCCTCCCCATTTTCTGGGACACGTGAGAGGTCCCAGAAGACTGCCGGACCATTCACAAAGCGCAGCGCTTCTGGCGCATGCGCAGTGGGTGTCCGGCTCTGAATCCGCAAGCTGTCACATCCGGGTGCCCACATTAAAGATGCCCGCGCCGGGAGAGAAGACCATGAGGACATTGCTGGACCGAGGAACAGGTAAGGTTCTGCTGCAGAGAAGAGCCAAGCGGCCGGCCCGGTATTCTTACACGGCGGCGGGAATACCAGGCCGGCTGCTTCATATTCGCATCATAAGACGCACAGACCTTTTCCCCCATTTTTTTTGGGGGGGGGCGAAAAAGTGCCTCTTATGGAGCGAAAAATATGGTAGCTTTGTTTGCAAAAAACAAACTATCTCAGTTGGGAACGAGATTGTATCCTGCTTGAACTGAGACCTGAAATTGACTCTGGATTTCTTTTGGCCTCTTAAGTTTAAGGCAAATATAGTTTGAATCGGAGAGAAGATAAAATATAATTTCTTCTCATAGAAATTCTGACAGTGTCTAGCTTGCTCAGTGCATCCACGTGAGAGCTAACAAACTCATTGACTATTTATACGCAGACACTAATTAATTGAAATTTAAAAAGCCACAGATGTGGGAAATTAACCTTTAATTGCCTGTGTGTCTTTACCAACGCCAAACAATCCAGGGCATTTAAACATTTCATCGTGGCCATCTGGGCGATTTCTGTTATCATTATGGTTTAAAAAGGAGCAAAACAACTATGTGATAATAAATGACTTCATATGATTCCTATCCTTAAATAAAAATTTCCTCATTTCTGCCAGGGTAAGCAAAAGTTTGAGCACAACTGTATTCCCCTTCACACTTCACCAGCAGCTACATAAAAGGTAATGTAAGTTGAAGGGACAGGCAGAGGAGTTAAGCCAGCAAAAGGAGTAATTAGACATTCCCAGAAGAGGAAAGGGTTACACAGGTCTGTAAAAAGTTTTTTTTTCAAGAGCTGTTTTGGTTATTCCACGTAATCTTTATGTTTTTTGGTGTGCTGAATCCGAAAATGACCTCCATTTTGTCGTAGGACATCACGTTTCCTGACAATTTAGGTAACTATGTTAAATAAGGCAATACCTCAAAATAAATGGAAATAGACTTATAAAATTAAAGTTTTATTAAAATTTTTTCATGAAATTCCTTTTTTGAACTGAAATGAGCTCATCTACACACACTAAACTCGATTCTTCTTCCCTGTGAGGCTTCTCTTGGTGCATTTACCCTTGTGAGTAGCATCTGGAATGTCTCTCTGACGTATCCAACAGTAGTCTGCCATCATTTATGCTCCAATTTCCCTGGTATCTCCTTTCCATCTCTTTAATGTCTTGGTGGAATCGTTCACCTTGTTCCTCACTCACAGCTCCCAAATTTTCAGGAAAGTAGTCAAGGTGGGACTGGAGGCAGGGGCGGACTGACAACTCATGGGGCCCCCGGGCAACAGGGCCCCTGTATCCTTGCCCAAACTCAAAAAAGCCTATGAAAAAGGTACCAGGGGCATCTCATGGGACCCCCTACTGACCCCGGGCCCTCGGGCAGTGCCCGAGTTTCCAAATGGTCAGTCCACCCCTGACTGGAGGAAATGCACTTTCAAACTCATCAGGCAACCTAAAGCTTGAAATGCTTTCACCATTCGTCCGACGATCTTTTTGTAGTGAGGATCTTTGTTATTGCCTAAAAATTTCTGTACGACTTCTTTAAATGCAATCCACCCTTCTTTTTGAGGATCCGTCATGGTATTGACAAACTCTTAATTAACTATAAGCCTTCTAATGTCTGGTCCGACAAACACACCTTCCTTCAATTTTGCCTCCGACAGGCCTGGAAACTTGGTGACCAAGTATTTGAAGCATTCTCCATCTCTTGGAAGTGATTTTACGAATTGCTTCATCAATCCCAATTTTATGTGGAGAGGTGGTTGAGAAACTTTGGTACCTTACCATAAAGTTCTTCTGAGGACATTTTTTTCACCGACTGTTAGCACCCTCAGCTGCCAACTCTTCTTGGTCCAGTGATTTTGTCGGTCTCGACTGTCCCATAGACACAGAAAACAGAGGTATTGTCAGGAATCAAGGAATGACCAGAAAGGTGTGGACTGACACAGGGAAACGCAGGTTTCAGGTATAGTATAATAATACAGTTTATTCTTAGCCACCCAGATATATATATATAAACGCACAGTGAACAAACCAACCTTCCACTAATCTTAGTAGGTGCAGGAACACAGGCGTAGTCAGGGCTGGAGAGGTGGAACGGTCAGGCCGGCCGTAGGGTTCTGTAATGACCGTTTGGTGGTACCTCTAGTGGTCCCCAGGACAGGATTCCCCAGGGCGCGGAGTCTAAGTCCCAGTCTGCTTATTCACCAGGGCCCCTGATGGTGGGGATGGACTTGGAGCAGACAGGAACCAGGTCGCGGCCCCTGAGTACACCTGCTAGTGGTAGAGGGATCCGCCAGAGGTATGTGCAGGTACGGCTGGATCCGTGCAGGATGGATGGATGGCAGAGTAGTTAGCGTGGTCAGACGGGCCAAGTCAGCAACGTGAGGGCAGCAAGGTACCAAAAGGAGCAGGCAGAGAATGGTCAAGATCACAAGCCGGGTTCAGTAACTCACGGACAGCGCGGTACAGGGGATCAGGCAGAAGGATGGTCAGGCAAGCCAGGGGTTCAACAGGAGACGGTCAGCAGAGGTCAGGATCAAGCCGGGTCAGCAACGAAGCAGGAACACAAGATACCAGGTACAGAGGCTCATGGGAAAACATACACCAAGGCCCAGAGCACAGGCCTGGTCATTCCTTAAATACACCTTTCTGCAATCAGCGCCAGGTTTGGCTGATTGTGAGCTTCTGGCTGCTAAGAGCACCCGCTGGTCAGCTCTGGTACTGCAGCCCACACAGCAGGTGAGTCCCACCACCAGTGCTGAGAGCACCCGCTGGTCAGCTCTGGTACTGCAGCCCACACGGCAGGTGAGTCCCACCACCAGTGCTGAGAGCACCCGCTGGTCAGCTCTGGTACTGCAGCCCACACGGCAGGTGAGTCCCACCACCAGTGCTGAGAGCACCCGCTGGTCAGCTCTGGTACTGCAGCCCACACGGCAGGTGAGTCCCACCACCAGTGCTGAGTCCATTCCTGACAGGTATTTGGTATACCTAGCTTGTTGCCTGAGCAGCATGCACAAGACCTTCAAGTCCCCACACACTTGCCAACCATGGTCTTCATATTTAAGTTTACGAAGAACCAATTCCAAGTTCTCGTAGGTTTCCTTCAAGTGTACGGAATGACCTACAGGTATGGAAGTGTAAAAAACACCGTAGTGGAGTAAAACTGCTTTGAGACTTCTTTTTGAAGAATCTATAAAAAGACGCCATTTCTCTGCATCATAATTGGATTTTAAATTGACCCATCAGACCTTCAACATCGATGCAATAAACCAACTTGTCTTCCTGGGCGAAGTAAGGAACGAACTCCTTTTCACGATGTCTGAACCATGAAGATGACACTCCTGGCAACAATAAATTCCTGCTTTTCAGCCTTGATCTGAGTAACTCAGCAGCTTCTTTGGGAAGATTCAAGTCTCTCTCTTACCAAATCATTCATCTCCTCCTGAGAAAACAATTTTGGTCTTGTATCATCTTCAAAGTCAGAACTTGATTCGTCATCTGGTTCAGGTATGACTTCACCTTCATCGGCGCTAGGTATCTCTTTTAAGGTAGCAGGGGGCTTGGGTACTGGTATATCTGTGCCATGGGGGATGGGACGAATTGCTGAGTGAAGATTGGGGTATGAAATGGAATGCTTCCATTTGGAATTAAACCCTTTCACATCGCATGAACAAAAGTAACAGTTGTCACTATGGTTCTTTTGCTCTCGCCATACCATAGGAATCCCATAACGGAAAGATTTTTTCTTAACCTTGAACCAGTTTCGGAGGTCCTCAACACACCGTTTGCACACTTTATGAGGCGTCCAAACTTTATCTTGATCTCCAATTTTAGTCCAAAGTATGCAAAGTATAACTTTTTTCACAAAGTCTGTAATATTCTGCTGTTGCTTCAACACTATATTCACCACAGATGAAACAGAAACTGTCTGGCAAATTAATACACTTTCGCGGAGCCATAACATAACGGTTGAAGAATGACGAGCTAACACGAACTGCGATGAAAAAGTGTGAACAGCCTAGAACAGGGGTGGGCAAACTTTTTGACTTGAGGGCCGCAATGGGTTCATATATTGGACCCGGGGGCCGGACCAAGAGTAGATGAATGATGTGTATGTGTCATCCATAGTAAGTATAGTAATATTCCCCCATAGTAAGCATAGTAATTAATCCCCAATATAGTAATTCATCCCCCATAGTAATTAATCCCCCATATAGTAATTCATCCCCCATATAGTAATTCATCCCCCATAGTAATTAATCCCCCATATAGTAATTCATCCCCCATATAGTAATTAATCCCCCATATAGTAATTAATCCCCCATAGTAATTCATCCCCCATATAGTAATTAATCCACCATAGTAATTCATCCCCCATATAGTAATTCATCCCCCATATAGTAATTCATCCCCCCTATAGTAAGTCCCCCCTGTGTCAATTCACTTACCTTTGCTCCGCACGTTCCTCTCGCCATGTTCCCGCGCCGTTCCAGTCTTCAGGGCGGACTGTGAGAGGAGCCTAGCTCCCCTCCCCTCACGTTCGTCACGCTGCCCCGCCTACACACATCCTGACAGCCACATCCGCGGGCCGGATTAAAAGGTCCGCCGGGCCGTAGTTTGCCCATTGCTGGCCTAGAACCAAGAACCTGTTGATGATTCGTGCACAAGTGTGGACTGCAGGAGAGAGCAGCTCTGTGTCTGTACACGAGATGTCACAGTGCTGGCCACGCCCCCCTGCACTGACCAGAGCTGCTGCTACCTGCCCTGTGTCTACCTCCCACTGGATTCTTCAGGAAAGATGAACCCCTTCTACCATTAGAAGCACAGACTCAGGGCTGAGAATTACACATACAGCATGCTGCTCAGTATCCCAGTAGTCAGACATGTCACTCAGAGCAGCACTTGTATTCACCCCCTTTGCAGGGGGGGAGGGGCAGAGATTGTTTACCTGCAAATAACAACAAAGGGCCAGAAGAGAACTAGGGAAATGAGTAAATAGAATTTTTTTTCCCTAAAACTTGCTTAGCTTATGTCTATATTGCTGACCATCAGATTTACAGTGCTATATATTTTTTTACATAACTCGAACAACCCCTTTAAGTTTTTTTTTTGGCATTTTATATCTTAAATTCACTTATGTGAATTAATTAATAGTAATTTGGACTTTAAATTTGGTTAAAAACCCATAATATAAAAAAAAACCAAAAAATTGATAAATTTGAAGACAGTTTTGCTTTTTATGGCAAATCATGACATCTAGGAGTTTTTTCAATATTTTATTTGTTTTCAGCACACCAAAATACATGGATTAGATGAAAATAATCAAACCGCTTTTTAGTCGCAGACCTGTTATGAGTGCAAGGAGGGAAAGGGTTATCTTAGGGAATAAATTAGCCAGTTTTTCTAGAAAGTTCAAAAGCTGCATCCCAATTGGTTTGAATGGAAAAACACCTGCATAGAGATGCATGGAACACCTGTACATCCCTGTGCGGATAAACATGGTCATCACACAGGGCACGGATGCGTATGCTCCATAAGAATAAGGTTTAAGCACATGCGCACTGCTCTCTGATTAGTGATTTGAGATTGAGCCTTCTCACTGCCTGCTTTGAAAGAGAATTCAAAGAGTATACGTACCTGGTGGATTCTGCATCGGTCCGATGCTGCATCTGTCCCCCGCTGGCTTTAAGTGTGAGATCACATGACCTCTGATCCCTGATTTGTTACACCCCTCTAAGCAGAGAGTGGTGCCTGTCAGTCACCGCTGTATGCTCGGCCCCCCCAGCACTCACTGGAGCGCTGGGCTGTGGAGGGGGAGGGAGCGGCTGGCTCAGGTTCTCAGCGGCTCGCTGAGAGGCTGAGCCAGGTGCTGCTGCAGAGTCTGGGGTGGATCTCGAGTTTAAAGTCAGGATTTTTCCCCAAGAAACAAAGCGCCCAGAATGGGCAAAAAGTGGTTACTGAGGGTAACAAGTACCATATAGACTGAAATGTCCTGAAAAACAACCCTTAATACCAGGTATCTTAAAACATTCATTTTCATTGCTCAAATTCCAAGTAAAAACTTCAGTTTGGATTCAGACACCTTATACCGCTAGTTCAACACGTAAAAAGACATGAACAGATCAAACAGACTAAACAAGAATATGTGAATTAAAATATCTGCGTCCGGACACACATAGTGACTCATATATGAGTGGCATACTGCAGCAACATGCTGCCTAGATAATTGACAAGCACTAATAAAGGTAGCCCTCATGTATGACTCAGGGATCCCTAAGGGCGCAAGGATCAAAACAGATTATAATGCACCATGAATTCGCAGATAAAAATTAGGTTGCAATTAATCATTTTCACTCAAGGGCCAAGCCTAGATTGGTCATTGAGGCAGTCTGTGCAAAAAAATATATGGGTAAAGAATTAAATCCCGTGAAATGTTGAATAAGTCAATCTAAAACACAGATCCCCGGTTTCTCTATTGCAGACAGTGGAGACCGCTGTAAAGCAGTGTAGATTACAGTTTTGGGATACTGGGTAACATCAAAGAAACGGCATATATGTGGCAGTAAAGTTAGTGAAGGATAATTATATGTGAAAAGCGTTGTTCCAAATTTGTATAAGGAACACTTTTTTGACACATGGCCTTTGTAGCTCCAATTATCTTCTGGTCCAACAGGACCTATTGTGAGTGAGTAAAAAGGATTCCAGTATCCCCAATTCAGTATTTCACAGAAAGATGCAGCATATACATTACTGCTACTCCGCTTGTTCACAGCCATGTCACTGTTTCAAACATCAGGCCGATTCATATGACAGAATGTTGCTTCAGACAGGCAATGCAAGTCCAGCATCTTGCTGTGTAATGGAATGGTTGCTGCTCGATAAACCATGCAAGCCCAGCGTCCCTCCGTGCTTCTACTAGCAGACCGGGGTGTCGTCACTGACATTAAGGGCGCCACCGCCGTAGAGTTCCCGGATGGAAAGATGGCGTCACGTGACGTGTGACATCAACGCGTTTCGCTGGATAGTAATGTAGCTTCGTCTGGACGTCAGGCGGTATTCAGGTGGTCCCTTTTATCCACGTTCTCTCCACCTACAGATCGCCCTTAACCACTTGCCTACTGGGCACTTATACCCCATTCCTGCCCAGGCCAATTTTCAGCGCTGTAGCACTTTGAATGACAATTGCGCAGTCATGCAACACTGTACAAATATTACATTTTTATCATTTTTTTCACACAAATAGAGCTTTCGTTTGTGGGAATTAATCGCCACTGGGTGTTTTTGCGCTATAAACAAAAAAGCAAACCATTTGGAAAAAAAAAAAGTTTTTCTTTGTTTCTATTATAAAATTTTGTAAACAGGTTATTTTTTTCCTTCACTGATGTGCGTTGATGAGGCAGCACTGATGGGCACTGATAGGCAGCACTGATGGGCACTGATGAGGTGGCACGGATAGGCAGCACTGATGGGCACTGATAGGAGGCACTGATAGGCAGCACTGACTGACGGCACTGCTGGGCAGTGATGGGCGGCACTGCTGGGTGGCACTGCTGGGCACAGGTGGGTGGCACAGCTGGGCACAGTGGATGGCACTGATGGGCAAAGGTGGGTGACACTGGTGGGCACAGGTTCGTGAACTGATGGGCACAGGTGGGCGGCTCTGGGCACAGGTGGGCGGCACTGCTGGGCACTGTTCACCAGTGCCCTAATGATCAGTGCCAGTCACGTCTCTGATAATTGCCGGTTATCGGCAAACGATGCAGCCAATAACTGGCAACTGTATTTACCCTGTAATCTGCTGTGTCATTGGACACAGCTGATCATGTGGTAAAAGTCAGCTGTGATTGGCCATTTATGGTATCATGTGATCAGCTGTGTCCGTAGGACACAGCGATCACTGGGGGTGCGCAGGGGGCGTGTTCTGGAAGGACGTTCATGGACGTCTTTCCAGAACTAGACAACCGAGCTGTAGCCGTCTTTAGGCTATAGCACAGTAGGGAAGAGGTTAACGAGTTAAAGGGAAAGCGTCATATTTGCCATTCAAGTAATTATAGTAATAGAGCCATACATCTTAGCTCAACATAGCAGAAACCAGTCCCTATATCATAGCTCAAATATTACTTGGTACTACAGCATTACTATAACCCGAGGGTCCCATTATTTAATGAAAATGTTGGGATAATGGGACAAGGCAGAGGGTCAAAAATCGAGCAAGTATAACGGATTAACAAATTACTTAACATATTTTTTTAAGAAGACCTGTAAATTCATCTCGACATTCAACCCCAATGATGTTGGGGCTTGTAACTTATAGATCCAGTTTTTCTCTTTTTGTAACAAAATACGATCAAAGTCCCCTCATCTTTGGGGATGCTTGAGCACATAAATACCCTTTACTTTCAAACCGGTCAATTTACCTTTATGATGAAGGGAAAAGTGTCTTGCTAAGGGTTTTTTAGGGTTCTGTTCCTTTATTTCTTTCATATGTTCACCTATTCGGACCTTTAAGGGACGCTTAGTTTTTCCTATATAGATTTTGTTACAAGGGCAAGTTATCATGTATACAACTCTTGTGGTGTTACAATTAATTAAATCTTGAATTTGAAACTTAATTTTACCCATTCGATCATAGAATACGTCAGTACGTTCTACAAATGGACATATCTGACATTTGCCACAAGCAAACATGCCTTTAGAACGAGCGCATTCAGTGAGCCAATTTTGGGTAGGGTTTTTAACAAATTCTGATTGCATAAGGATATCTCCTAGATTACTCGCCCAACGTGCTGTTATTTTTGGTGTAGGGCCTACAACTTGCAAAAGGTTTGGGTTATTGGTTAAAATTACCCAATACTTATGAAGAACATCTCGTACCCTATTCCACTGGGCCCCGTACCGCGTTATTAATCAAACAATATTCCCTTTATTGCTAACAACTTCCTTTTCTTTAACCTGTAAAAGGCTTTTTTTTATCAAGTTCTGCTGCATTCCTTGCTTGTCTAATTTGTTTGTGGGAATAACCTTGTTCTTGAAACCTTGCATAGAGCTCTTTTCCTTCCTCCCTATACTTTTCTGGGTCTGTGCAGTTGCGTTTAATATGTAGGAATTGCCCAACTGGTATTCCATTCTTTGACCAATTAGGATGATGACTATCTGTCTGTAATAAAATATTCGCAGATGTCTCTTGTCGAAATGTATTTGTCTCTAATTTTCCGTCTTTTACACTAATGCACAGGTCCAGAAAGGGAATCAAAGATTGACCAAAGGTGTAGGTTAACCGGATAATCATTTATTAAAATTTAAAGATGTAATAAACGCATGTAACTCCTCTATAGAGCCACTCCAGATCACGAGCACATCTTTCCCCAGCCTGGACTGGCTGAGTGACGTCACCTGACTCCTTTAAAACAGGTTAAATGAGTGCAGGATGAACTACACTCCTGTGATCTTTAGGAGAAGTACAGCCAAAAGAGCTTCGGTTGTACTTCTCCTTTAACTCCTTAGACCCCTCACAAGCACCCCCATTCACTTGAAAGGGTCATAATTCTTGTCACAACTGCAAAGCTTTGCAGCATGTGTTGACCCTTGGAGGTTGCTTTTGAAGATATCACTTGAAGGGTAACCATGGTCAGCTCCATCCTGGACCGGGCAGCCAGCGAGTTAAACGTCTCACGGGGATGCATATGATTTGGCGCCTATAGTCTGTCTTACCACTGGAAGTAAGTAGATTGTCCCATCCCTTCTCACTGCGGATGTGGTATGTGGTGCAGGTACTCCCTGGGGTAGTCGGTCCTGCGGTGTCCCCTCCCCCCCCCCCCCCCCCCCCCCGCCTGGAGTTTCGCACCCGCCTTCCTACAAACGTTGGATTCGCCTGCATGTATTTAGTCTGGCTGGCTTTACTGCATTGGGTTCTAGCATGAAGGTTTCCTGGGCACCCTTGTAGTGGGATGTACTCCATGTTCATGGCTCGGTGGGTTGAAACTGTTGGGTGCATGTGGTGTTAGTTTTGCTGGCATGATACTAGCGTAAATCGTTCCCAGTTTCAGTGCTGCTGCTGTCAGGTTACATACTGTTTTCTGGTTGGGACTGTGCAAGGTGCGCCTCCCCCTTCTTGGGTGAGCTCTCCATGTGGTCAGGCTGCCTGGAACTTTATACTACGGTTTGTGGTCTTCTGGGTGGGCTCTATCGCTGCCATTTTGCCTTCACTCCACCAGGGCCAGAATAGGGGGAGTTTGCTGCACTTGCTAGGGGTGCCGCCCTGTTGCCTTTCCTGCTCCCTCCTCCTGTGGCTGACCTCTAGTGCATAAGTATCTGCTGCTGGCGGTCATGTTTGTGAAGTCCCTGCTGGAGGCCATTTAATTGATGTCCTACCACTGATCTGTATGAGCGTGGCTTGCAGCCTAAAAGAAGGCAGGGGACACAAACAGAGTTTCCCATGCATCCCAGAAGTACACGTGGTAAGTTGGGGAGCACAGTAAGTAAATGGTTAGCACTTCCGCCTGGCAGTACTAGGGATTTTGGTTTGAGTCCCAGCCACAGCACCACCTGCCTGGAGTTTGCATGTTATCTCTGTGTCTGCGGGGGTTTTTGTCTGGGTACTCCGGTTTCCTCCCACACTCCAAAGACATGCTGGTAGGTGAATCTAATCCTATCAAAATTGGCCCTAGTATGGATATGCATGAATGTGAGTTGCGGACCTTAGATTGTACGCCCCTTGAGGGTTAGGGACTGATGTGAATGTACAATATATATGTACAGCACTTCGTAAATTGACGGCGCTACATAAGTACCTGAAATAAATAAATAAATGGGGTTCCCACTCTTATACAGTAGGGCTAAACCCAACCAGGGGGAGCATTTTTCCCTGCAGCAGGCCCCATTTCTGATCCTCACAGATTCATTTGCTACATCCTCTGAGTCCTCAGGCGAGGAGGCCCCAGGCTCTGTGCTAGGGAAGCTATTCGTAGCCACTTCCTCTGCTTGTGTGAGACGCTTAGAATAGAAGTTTCCACGGGGGCATATATTGTCCTCTTGGGTACGCACATGCTGACGCGGGCTTCTATGGTTTTCCCTTACCCTGCATACTTTGACAAAATTGTCTAACAGGATTGGGTCCGTTTGTACTCCCTCCCTGCTTCACAGTATGTTACCCTTTTGAGGAAACTCTTCTGAAGGAGAGAACCTCTCCTCATGTGGTGTATCCTCCTCTATCCCGGCTTACCAGGCCACGGTGATCCTGGTTGTGGGATCCCTCTTCCTTTGGGACCCTGCGTATCGCAGAGCAGAGGCTGTAGCCTGTTCCATATTCACCATCGCCGAGTTGGTGCTCCGGCCTCTGTTGGCCACGTCCCTGGTGTTTTAGACGCTATCCCAATGGGCAAAGGTTCTGCGACAAGTCTTGACTTCTTACCAGATGCCTCAAGCGTATGTGGAGCTGGCGGACCAGTTGGTGCAGGGGCTATATACAACGTTTGTACTGTGTCAAATGACTCAGACCTTCTGTTTAGCAGGGTTGCTGCGACGGGTCTTTTTGGCTCCAGTGTTGGTCGGCTATCCAGATTTTCAAAAGGCCCTGGTGGCCTTGCCCCTCTAGGGAGACCGTCTGGGGCTACACTGGACGATATTATCAAGCATCTTACAGGTGGCAGGAGTACCTCCCTGCCTCAGACCATGAAGGGGAAGGAACCGCAACAGATGGCTTGTCCACCCTTCACAGTACAGAAGCGGATTTATCGCTCCCCTTTGTTTCATGGGTCTGTGTTCTCCCAGGTTTATCGTCACTGGCTTTAGGTGACTATTGAAAGCCAAGTTCTGAATGACGGGGTTGTCTAGATCCATGATCCCTGTAATGCTAGTGACTCCTAAGTCTACCCCCGGAAGATTTATTCTCACACCTGGAGAGCTTATAACATTTGGTGCAAAGCCTCGGGGCTCAGGTGTTGGCCTTTCTTCAAAGTGGCATGGATCAGAAGCTTGCTTTGAGCACAATCAAGGGTTGAGTCTCTGCTCTAGCTGTTATCTTCAGCGTCCCTTGGCCAAGCATTTCTTGGTTCACACTTTCATTCAGGGGTGTGTATGTGGTGTCCCCTGTGCCACTGCGGGACTTGAATTTGGTGTTTTTGGCTCCATTTCTTGTTACGGCACACTGGGGTGGTTGGCGCTTGCTGGGCGTTCTGACATCAGGCGTTTGTTACTCCAGTTTGCTAGCGGTGACTTGGTCATCTGTGCACACTTTTTCTAACTTCTAGAGAGTTAATGTGTTGGCATCTTCCGATGCTAGTTTTGGCTTCAAAGTTTTGCACGTGACTGTTTAGAATTTTTGGGCACAGCTTGGGGTGGTTTGGAGTGTTGGCATGTTGCCCTGAGCTTTTTTTTCCATTAGTTGGTTTGCCCACCATTTCATTATGAATTTGCTTGTGTACATTCCTGTTTTGTCATGGTCAACCACTTCCCGTCCGCCCGCAATGTACTGCGGACGGAGGTAGCTGCAGGCAAAGCGACATTAGCGGAATTAGAGCATGCATGCGCGCAAACCCCCCCCTTCCCGGCTGACTTCTGCTGTCGTTGTAGGAGGTGTATGTCAGCGGGTCTCGGCCAGTGATTTTGGCCAGGACTCTGCCGATTTGTAAATACAGGCACAGGGTCTACCTGGTTCTTCTCTCCCTGGAACCATTTTGTTCCAGAGAGAGAAGAAAGACATTACACATGAGTAAAAGCAGCACACTGCACCCACACACGTTAGAGATATTTTAACCCCTTGATTGCCACATTTAACCCTTTGATTGCCCCCTGCCAGTGCCATTAGTACAGTGTCAGTGTATAGTATTTTTCACTGATCACTGTATTCGTGCCACTAGCGACATCAGATAGCGACATCAGATAGCGTCAGGGCAGTTAGCGTCCCTCCCAGCTAGGGTCAGATTGCCCCCACACTATCGCACTCACGCTATAGGTCGCTGATCACTGTCATTACTAGTATAGTGTTTGTATGGATCAATATATTGATCACGAACAAAACTATACCAGTGCCCCCTTAGTATTAGTATCCCCAAAAATGCAGTGTTAGCAGGATCATCCCCATTTGCTGCCAGCAGTAGCGTTTAGCCCCAACGCTTCCCCTCCACCCCTAACAAGAAGTGCAGTGTCAGTATAATTTCTGATCACTGTCACCTGTAATACATTGCACAAAAAAACTCAGTGTTCACAGAATCAGGCCTGATTTCTGTTAGCACTTGCAGGTAAATTTTTGTGTAGCGGTCCAAGCAGTCCCTGACAGCCAGGGGCTCTTTTTCCCGTGAGTCGCACTAGGTACCTGTAAATTTAGAGTCCAAAATGTCTAACGAAAGGTACACTAGTGAAGAGGCCTACAGGATTCTGAGCATGTCAGGTGAGAGCGAAGGGGAAGACTCCCTGACACAATCAGCCTCAGAATACGAACCTGTAGACAGCAGCGGCACCCTGACAGGTAGCTCGGATGATGGAGAAGAGGTCCCTATTAAGATCATGCATACTCAACCCCATAAAGCTGGAGTACTAGGATCACATGACTTGTCTCATATGCAACAGAGTGCCAGTACTAGTACCGCACTGCCTTTTGGTGAACTGGCGAGCACCAGCGGCCTAGTATATCCTGGTCTTTTTTATACTAGCACTGCAGTATCACTTGGTGACGTGGTGAATCCTATAAGTGCAGTACAAGCTAGTGCGGGGGCGAGCACACAGGTCCATAGAGCCCCTAGTGTCCTTCTGGATGTGCTTGCAAATCCTGATTGGTAAAAGAGTTTTGTATCCCTATGCCCCGTAGTACAG
The DNA here is from genome assembly GCF_062004578.1 of Staurois parvus. NCBI lineage: Eukaryota > Metazoa > Chordata > Amphibia > Anura > Ranidae > Staurois > Staurois parvus. The sequence goes on along the minus strand of NW_028318256.1, from coordinate 2,201,190 downwards.
TGGGTTAAATACCCTGTATATACATTTTCCATGGGAATATGCTCCTGCTAGATCTTCAGCAACATGGCGGTTTTTGCCTATACACGATCAGCCTTCACTTCTGACCACGAGAACACGGCGCCCGCGGTTTCGCGCATGCACCATACGGCATGATCTCTGGCAAAATGGCGCCCGTAATCCCGCACATGCGCAGTTAGCTCCAACATTCGGCAAGATGGCGCCTGCCAACGAGCGCGCGCCATCCAATTTCCACAGCATCTATAAAGAGGCATGGCGTCCAGGGGGATTAGCCAAAACCCCTTTTGATGATATATGATTATATGAAACGCGTTAAGAAGGAGCCCCACTACCCAGAGACGCCAAGCCGTCAGATCACGGAGGTCCGGCGGCCATTACAACTTTGGGACTAGTTAGTAACATTGCCAGCACAAGCTATTGTTTGCATTGTTTTATCTTCATGAGATCATCTTTTAACTACATGTGTGTACCTTTTGATACAATTTTATACTCTAATAAATCAGTTTGATACTACACTATGAGATCCCCCCCTTTCTTTGGCTCCACCATGAGCACTTAATCCCCAGGATCCAGGTTCTAGTCTTATCAGAGGATGAGGTTTGCTATGTGATCAGACCTATCTGTTAGACCCTGGAGAGGGACCTCTGATAGACGTCACCCTCCATTACGAATAGAGGTGGATGACTTCTAGACCAGACCAGGTTCCATCTGATGGGAGTCCCTTAAGCCGGATTACATTGATTAATACGCATTACATTAGCGCTTCTGGTGAGTTTGCAGTGTGTGTGTGTGTGTGTGTGTGTGTGTGTGTGTGTGTGTGTGTGTGTGTGTGTGTGTTTTTTTTAACACAAAATTGTCACTTAAATGATTTATTGCTCACACATGCCATGGGTATATGTGGAATTACTCCCCAAAATACAGTCTGCTACTTCTCCTGGGTATGGGGGTACCACATGTGAGAGACTTTTTGGCAGTCTAGCCAAGTACAGGACCCCAAAATCCAATAAGCACCTTCAGGCTTTTAAAGGGCTTTATTTCCTCATTACACTTCCTGACTACCTATCACAGGTAGTCAAACTAAACTACAGGGTGACTATAGCTCCCATCAACCTCTGGTAATTGCAGTGAATGTGGTCGGGTACACTAGGCCTGTACATGTGCCCACCCACTTCAACAGAAATCACACCCCCTCATCCTCCAGCTACAAGCTCAGCACAACACAGCAGAACAGTTAGGCGACAATCTTATGAATTTAAAGCATGCATGTGCAAAATGTTTAGTTTATTCTATGTAGTCTATTTTAATTAAATATTTAATTCTCCCATCACTAGGTTTTCTGTTAGTGGCTGTGGCTGCTATCTTCACAAGCAATCTCCCCCTCCAGCCACAACGGCAGAGAAATTAATTGATCAGAGACTGTAGACATACTATTGGAAATGACTTGAAACATATTCCATGCGGTCACAGACAAGAACATTAGATTGAGTAGAACCGTAGATTGAGTAGAAAAACCTATGTTCTGCCAGCATACTGCAAAGTGGGTCCCTTTGCTTTCTGTATGAAAACGTAGTTGTACTTGTGACGATACTGAGAACTGATAAACCGAAACTGAGTTGGAAGAAGGGGGTGTACTGAAAGCAGCGCCACCTTGATTACTCCAAAAAGTCACAATTTAGTATTAAAACAATCTGATTGAACAAATTACTATAAAAACTGAATAAAAAAGTGGATCCCCAAATAGACTTGCATCGATATTGAAAGAGAACAAACACTGATGGTGCAGTATATTGGATACTCCAGTATAGTACAGGATTTTACTCAAATAATGTTACATACAATTTTGAATTTACGTGATATTACTAAAGCTCACCAGATGTATGTGGTCCACTTAACAAATAAGTGCGTCAAACCACATTCCATTCAAAAGTACTGTGTCATTAAACCAACCATCACTGGTGTTTAAAATGGTTAATCGAAAGTTATTGATCCCCTTATCTTACAAAGTTTGTGCTGTGTTTTTTTGCTTTTTTTTCCGTGCAGGTTTTTCCTTTAAAAGGTTTGCAACCAAAGTATTTCTCACTCTTTATACCCGTTTATTTTTGGTATTAGCTTTTTTGTAATAGCTTTTCTGTAACTGTTGTCTTCCAATATGTTTTCTCTTTTAATAAAACAATATTTTAAAGTTGTTATACTAAATCTCTATGTGCTCTAAACAGAAATGGTAGCCACCCCAATTTATAACTAGCTTTTAGTAGGGTGCATATGGAAGCATCAATTTACAATGTCTAATAATTTTTGTTAAAAGCAGAGATTTTAGCTGCACAGCATTTGAGGAAGGCTTATTAGCTATAAAGTGTCCAAGTGCTCTAATTAGAAATTTAAAAAATCTTTTCCTCTTTGAAGACGTATTTTAACTGCTTTCAGTGCTTAGGATGTATCAGTCTTTGCAGACAGCAATGGGCTTTGTAGAAATAGGAAGAGAGAGCCTGGCTGCCACACCCCTGCCCACCAGCCCAAGTGGTTAGCAGGTAAAAGCAGCCTTGGCTCGATTTGTGCAAGCCATGTCCCCATCATTTTTTGCCCCAGGGTATAATCATGGAGCGAGGGGCAGGGTAAAACATGTTGGGGGCATGGCTTGGATGAAGCTGAGGCTACTTTTTACCTACTAACCACTGGGGCTGGGTGGGCGTGGCCAGCTTCACATGCAGTAGGATGTGTGCTCGGTGAGCTCCGCTCTGCATCCTGTTAAATATCCTGATTGGCACCTCTTTCTCTGGCTACAACAACATCTCTGGTCCCCGGGGTGTGCTCCGACCCCCCTGCTGTCACTTGGTGCCCTGATTATTCTGATCCGAGATGGCTAAAAGGGGGAAAGAAATTCAGGCCTTGCCTGAGTCGGCTGGGCAAGACTTGATGCTATACACTAATTAAAAAGTGTTACTTTAAGTTATTTGAGCAGTGTAGTTACATAGTTAGTCTGACTGAAAAAAGAACAAAGTCCATCCAGTTCAACCAAAAAAAAAGTTATAATCCTATACCCACAGTTGATCCAGAGGAAGGCAAAAAAATAGCAAAGCATGTTTCTATTTGCTCCTGCAGGGGAAAAAAATCCTTCCTGATCCCCCGAGAGGCAATCTGATATTCCCTGGATCAACTTTACCTATAAATGTTACTACCCAGTTATATTATGTGTATCTAGGAAAGAATCCAGGCCTTTTTTTAAAGCAATCCACTGAGCTGGCCAGAACCAACTCTTGAAGTATAGTCCACATTTTCACAGCTCTTACTGTGAAAAAACTTTTACGTATTTGTAGATTAAATTTCTTTTCCTCCAGACGTAGAGTGCCCCCTTGTCCTCTGTGATGACCTAAGGGTAAACAACTGATGTATTTATACGTTGATCATCACCATTAATCTTCTCTTCTCAAGAGAGAATAAATTCAGTTCCTCTAATCTTTACTGATAGCTGAGCTCCTCCATGCCTCTTATCAGTGTGGTTGCCCTTCTCTGCAGTTTCTCCAGTTCCCCAATGTTCTTTTTGTGACTTGATGCCCAAAACTGAACTGCATATTCCAGATGAGGTCTTATTAATTATTTCTACAGGGGTAAAATGATATCTTTCTCACTGGAGTCTATACCTTTTTTAATACAAGACAGGACTTTGCTCACTTTAGAAAACGCAGCTTGGCATTGCATTAAACGTCGGCTTGGAGACATCCTGTAAGGACATTATTCCACTGCAAAGATTGGTGTCATCTGCAAAGACTGAAACGGTATTTTTAATCCCAGACCCTATTGCGTTTATAAATATATTAAAAAGTAAGCGTCTCAACACTGAGCCTTTACAACTCTAGACCACTACTCTCTGAATATGATCTTTTAGCTAGTTTTCTATTCATTTACATACTGATTTTTCAAAGCCTGTAGACTTTACCTAACACATTAGCCGTGTGTGGGGAACTGTGTCAAACGCAAAATCCAAGTACACCACGTCCACAGCCACCCCTCTGCCCAAGGTTTTGCTCACCTCCTCATAAAAAGAAATCGGATTTATTTGTCTTTCATGAATCCATGTTGTCTGGCGCTTAAAATATTTTTTTCCAGCAAGAACTCATCTTTGTGGTCTTTTATTAAACTCTCCAGTATCTTACCAATTATAGATGTTAAACTAACAGGTCTATAATTAGTTGGTAAAGATTTTGGTCCCTTTTTAAATATAGGCATCACATTGGCCTTACGCCAATCCAGTGGTACTACACCAGCCATTGAAGAGTCCCTAAAAATGGCTTTGAAATGACAAAGCTCAATTCTTTAAGAACCCGTAGGTGTATGCCCTCCGGTCCAGGTGCTTTATTCACCTTTTATTCTATCTAAATATTTCTGGATCATATCAGCTATGGATCATCTGGTGCTGTGTCAATACCATGCCTATTATGGACAAGAGCTCCCCCATGCTCCTCTGTTTACACAGAGCTGAAGAAGGACAATTTGCCTTCTCTTTGTCCCCAGTCAACCATTCTAGATTATTATGTAAAGGGCCCACATGCTCGGACCTGACCTTTTTTACTATTAATATATTTGAAGAATTTTTTGGTGTTTGTCCTGCTATCTTTTGCAATCTGTCGTTCGTTTTCAATTTTTGCGGCCTTTAATTCCTTTTTGCATATTCTGTTATATTCTTTGCAATGTTTAAACGATCATAGCGTTCCTTCATTTTTAGATTTATTAAAAGCTCTTTTCTTATTATTTATAGCTTTTTTAACTTTGTCCGTAAGCCACATAGGTTTGATTTTTAGACTTTTAAACTTGCTGCCCATGGCAATATATTTTGCAGTGTGGTCACATACAGTCTCTTTGAAAGCTCCCATTTCTGTGTTTTGTTCATTGATGCCAATATGCCCTCCCAGTCTAAGTCTTGGAGTGCAGCTCTCAGCCTTGGAAAATTAGATCTCTTAAAATTGAGCATTTTTATTTTCCCCATAGGTGCTTGTTGTTTACAGCTAACAATAAATGAAGTCATGTTATGGTCACTGCTACCTAGATGTTCTTTTATATGGACATTAGGAATAAACTCTGCATGGTTTGAGATTACCAGGTCCAGCAGAGCATCATTCCTAGTTGGGGCCTCTATGAACTGTACCATAAAATTGTCCTGTAGTAGGTTTATACATTTTTGCCCCTTAGCTGTTCCTGCAGTGCCATTACTCCTGTCAATTTTTGGGTAGTTAAAATCCCCCATTATTATCAGTGTCTCAGCCTTTGCAGCCCTTTCGATCTTTGCAAGGAGCTGAGTCTCCACCTCCTCATTAACACTAGGTGTCCTATAACAAACTCCAATGATTACCTTTGTAGTACGCACCCCAATGTGTAGTTCCACCCATAATGCTTCAGCCTCATCACACACTAAAGTCTTCCCATACTATCTGTCAGATTTGAAAACAGCTCCGCGCACATGGCCACGTCACTCGGTCTGTGAATGAGTGCCTACAAGTCCCAGCAGCCTTAGCGGCTGTCGGCTTGTAGTTTTCAATGCACTACCACGGCACTGTGGAGCGCCATGGTAGTTCATTGAATCGTGTTGTCAGAATATATGCTTGACCGTACATCCCGTAAGGCAAGCTGATATTCTGACAGGTCTGCAGGAGACCTGCATGGCATCAGCAATTAGCTGACCACTGGTGAAATGCTTTACAGGCTCCTTTGGACAAAAATAATAAATGCACATTTATGTGCATTTATTATTTTTGTCCAAAAGGTAAACGTATCCTTTAACAAGAAGAACTTAAATCAAATAGTACATGTTTACAGCAACATAAACTCATGAACAACCAGAATTAGGCAAACAGGATACAAATAAGACAGGGACCAGATATGTAAAGCCTGGGGCTTATAGCACTTAGTCACCAAGTGAAGGTTTGCATGTGTCACACCCAGAAATGATTTACATAAAGATGATAGTTTATAACAACAAAAGACTGCAGCAGTGGTAGATACAGATTTTAATTTGAATATCATATATCCATTGTATTTAGGCTGAGGTGAAGGGCTAGTACATGTGTAAAGTGATGCTTAAGCAGGTTATGAAATATCCCTGCATCAACACAAACAATGATGCAAGGATCTCCCCTGCTGCTTTATTGCTTTCTGACAGGTGGGACTCCCCCCCCCTTCAGAATACACAGGTCTTTGCTTGCAGCTATTAGCTGAAATCTCTGGTTGAATGCTGGTTTTCCAGCATGATCTTTCAACAGAAGCTAGTTATTAGACCGGCTTCTGTTCAACAGACAACAGTACACACAGACTGAATTTTTGGTCAGCGTATACCCTGCTTTAGTTTGCAGCCCTATTGTGAAAATCAGCATTCTGAAGTCCCTCTGCCATTCTCCTCAACCTCTTTTTCCTTTCACTATGAAACATTTTTAGATATATACCTCCCCAGTTTAATTGGTAAAGCTAAACTCCAGCCTTGGCTTCATTCTTGCAATGTTGTACAGTTTCCTCTCCTGTACTGAAAATGCTTACTCTGATTTCACTGTTCACTATGAGCTTCTCAAAGTGTGCATTAGAAGTTGCAACAAATCAGAACAAGTCTCATTTTTTGGCTGGAGGGTGTCCATTATGATCTAGTGCTTTCCTCTCTAGCCTTTTCCCTTCATTTATTGGATTCCATTTCTTTTAATAATGGAGAGTCGGGATCACGTGGCTGTTACCCAGAACAGTCTGCATGAAAGCCACCCATCAAGGCATTTTATTAAATACACAGCTCCTTTCAAAAGTTAGCCCACTGCTTGCATCAGGGCAAAGAGCTCGTACTGAGGCAGGGTGCAGTGATGTTTTCAGAAAGCTATGTACAGCCTCTCTTCCCAGCAGCCATGGTCTGTCTGCATTGCATAGAGAAGCACAGAGGCACAGAAGTGATATCACTGGGTACAAAGTAAGGTATATAATTAGAACAGAAATGTTTTATTAATTACATCGGTATGTTGATAAGAATGAGCGTGAGGCACCAAAGAAGGCAAAAGTATAAGCAGATTAACTTTAGCTTTAAACTTCTGTCCACCTAAAATAGTTATTTATGTGTTGGTGAGATCATTGCTCACTCAGGGCAAAAGTAAATGTTTGTGTACAGTAAATCTAACCTCTCCAATTACACTGTGGGGACAATTATTAGACAAGTGAGTATTTTGACCAAATCAGAATTTTTATGCATATTGTCCAACTCAAAGCTGTATAAACTTGAATAATTATTGGATTTAAGCATATTAGGTGATGTGTATTTGTGTAATGAGGGAGGGTATGACCTAAGGAGATCAACCCCCTATATCAAGGTGTGCATAATTATTAGGAAGCTTCTTTTCCTCAGGCAAAATGGGCCAAAAAAGAGATATAACTGACTCTGAAAGACTTTTTACAATATTTGACTTTTCAGAGGGATGCGGCACTCTTGATATTGCTAAAATATTGTGGCGTGATCACAGAACCATCCAATGTTTTGTTACAAATAGTCAACAGGGTCGCAAGAAAAGTGTTGAGAAAAAAAAAGACGCAAAATAACTGTCAATGATTTGAGAAGACTCAAACGTGAAGCTACCAGGAACCCATTATCCTCCAGTGCTGTCATATTCCAGAACTGCAACCTACCTGAAGTGCCCAAAAGTATAAGGTGTTCAGTGCGCAGAGGAATGGCCAAGGTAAGGAAGGCTGAAACTCGACCACCACTGAACAAGACACATAAGTTGAAACATCAAGACTGGGCCAAGAAATATCTGAAGACAGATTTTTCAAAGGTCCACAAGAACTGATGAGATGAGAGTGACTCTTGACAGACAAGATGGATGGGCCTGTGTCTGGATCAGTAACGGGTACAGAGCACCACTTGGAGTGGAGGTGGTGTACTGGTATGGGCTGGTATTATTAAAGATGAGCTAGTTGGACCTTTTCAGGTTGAGGATGGACTCAAAATCAACTCCCAAACCTACTGTAGTTTTTAGAAGACACTTTTTCCAAGCCGTGGTACAGGAAAAAGTATATATCTTTCAAGAAGACCATGATATTTATGCAGGACAATTCTCCATTGCATGCATCAAAGTACTCCACTGCGTGGCTAGCCAGTAAAGGCCTTCAAGTGGAACTGCACTACATCTGAGCACCACAAACCAATAATGCTGTCTAATTCATTGTTAATATTCGCAAACTCACTCATTCATCCATGTTTCCATGCTTTTCTTTGCTGAGAAATCATTTTGAAAAACACCCTCTGGCATTTCCGGCAGTGGCCATCTTGACTAAGGACAGTTGATTTGTGTAGCATTTACGTCATGGAATCCATCTGCCCTTAGCTCAGGCATTGGCTTAGCTGAGAACCCTCCCTCAACTCCTGAAGACTGCTGTGATGTGTGACATCATTTGACTAGGCATAGAAACCAGGAAAAACCTGAAGAAATGTAAAAAAAAAAAAGTTTAAAACAAGTAAATATTATATACTTTCCTATCTATTTACCAATTCTAGCAGCATAAGGATTAAACATAGTCCATGTTGATTGAGAGAGTGAAGTTCCGCTTTAAAGATAATGACGGCCCCCTTCCTCACCTGCCCTAAACCTTATTGAGAACTTGTGGGCCCTTCTTAAATAAGAGATTTACGGTGAATGAAACTAGCACACCTCTCTGAACAGTCTCTGGGAGGCTGTGGTTGCTGCTGCATCAAAAGTTGATCAACATATCAATAAACTGACAGACTCCATGAATGGAAGGCTTTTGACTGGTATTGAAAAGAATGGTGGCTATATTGGTCCCAGGTTTTTTTTTTTAAATGTTAGAAATGTTTATTTGTAAATTCTGAGTTGATTATTATTCTCACTTTAACAGATGAAAATAAACAAGTGAGATGGGCACATTTTCGTTTTTTCATTTAGTTGCATAATAATTCTGCTTACTAATAGTTGCCCAATAATTGTGCACACATAGACATTCTCCTAGGAAAGCCAAAACCTCACTTTTACTTTCTTATTTGAGGTTTGTTAACATTTTGTATTGACCAAGAGCGCTGTAGTTGTTCAATAATTAAATTAATTCTCAAAAATACAATTTGCCTAATGCTCACAGTGTACTCTATACTCTTCTGTCACTCCTTTTTCTCTGGCTGCCACTGTAAAATTTTTTGCTGTAGGGAAACAGGTAACTTCCTTTCATGGTGTAGTGCTCAAGTCTAGCAATCACTATGCCTAAGGGCTCGTTCACACTTAACTGTTTTACCAACGCTTGCCAAACGCCCTTAAAGCGTTTGGCAAGCGTTGGTCCAGCGTTTGCGGAACGTTTTTTAAAGCTCCGCAAACGCCGCATGCGCGGTTTAGCGGCGGTTGCTAGGCGTTTGCCGAGCGTTAAAAATGCCCTACAAACGCCTATAATGAAGTTTGAATGGTATTACTGCTCCGCAAACGCCCCGCAACCGCGTCACAACCGCACCGCAAATGCCGGCCTGGCGTTTACGGAGCGGCACTATAGCCTAGAATAGGAGGCTTCAACGCCTCCTGACTCGACCAGAGGCGTCCGTTTTGCCGCGACGCTAATGCTTCCGTTAGAACAGCACCATGTGCTGCAATGTGCAGAATTGTCAGGCGTTTGGGAAGCAGTAAAAACGCTTCCCAAACGCCTCTCTGCCGCCTGCACCCAAAGCCTTAGTTCTGTCACATAGAGGATGATTGACATCATCACTGCCTCTTAGGGCCAATACTAGTTATTGGTAGCTGGTGTGACATAGGGAAGATCAGTGATTGAGCGCTGGAAAAAGTAAGTATAAAGTAGTTGGGGGTGGGTTTTACGCACAGCCTGTCACTTTGCCCTGAATGGGCAAGGTCACGGTGTCTCTTTAACTTTTCTGATCGGTGTGTCGTCCATGGCAGTTACATGGAGATCACATTTGATTGTTGGATTTTTAATTTACATTATGCAGGACAGAAACAGAGCCAGGAGCTATAGCATGGAAAACTTGCCACTGGATTATCCAAGAAATCCTAAATCATACTTGGAGGCATAGTTCGCATTCACCAAGCCTTAATGTGGACATTAAGTTGTCATGCATTGATTGCATTCTGACACGAATACTTAAAATGAGCCTTTGGCCAGGCTATGGACTATTTACATATCTTTTGCAAGAAGTAACTGAGTTCTGAAACAAGCTTTGACAGAAAGTTTAGGGTAAATTGATGCTCAGTGCCTATAACTACAAAGGTCAGTAAATTAATCATTTACACACACGCGGGCACCATGTGATTTAAAAAAAAAATGCACTGTTCAGAGCATATTCTGTTGCAATTCTGTAGCTTCTTTAAATAGAGCAAAGTGCTAAATTTGTATGTCGAGCATTCAGAGATTCAGCATAACAATTTTTCAATTGTTTAAATGAAAAGGAAATATCTACAGGACAGACATGACAAAACAGACATAAGTAACCATAAAATAAAAGGATTATAAAAGTGGAAATATACTTATGCGGCATCCTTCTGGGCTTTGGTTCACTGCAGAGGTCAAATCACATGCAGAGTAAGCCCAATCTTGTGTTTGCAAGAGTCACTGGCCCTCAGAAAAGGGACTCAATATTTTTAAGCAGGAAAAAGCAGGTAGCTTTTTCTTGTCCCCTGTAGGGGTGTTGCAGGGTAACATTCCCCCAATCAATATGTCCTTTCGATGCAGTTTGTGGTTCCTCAGACCTCACTATCATTACAGGGCACACTGAGCAACTGAGATTTTTTGGAAGAACGCCTGCATGGGACTCGGCAGACCACACCACAATCATCTTCAGAGGGAAATATTTTCAGATATCAGGAATGTTGGATTCCTATCGCCCGATGCCTGTGACAGTGCCGGCCTCTCTGTGCCGCCCCTCCCCCCCCCTCCCCAGGAGGTTTCCCGGACTCCGCTTGCACATCTGCAGGCCTGGCTTGCCTTCGGCTAGAGGGGAGGGAGAAGAGCTCCCCTTCTTGTGCTGACCCGGTAACGTCACTTCTGGGTCCCCGTTGAGAGACTGTAATGCAATCCCCGGGAAAGAATTTAATATGGTGCGATGTGCACCACATAATATTCAGTGGAGCAGAGGGGAGACATGCAAGGTCTTTTAGACCTTGGATGTCTCAAAGAGAACCTGTCCCCTATGTGATGTAAAAAAAGGTTTTTTTAATTTTTTAATTGTAAAAAATGAAAGTTACACCCAAGCACATACCACCCCCCCCCCCCAAAAAAAAATATTGAGGCCCCCACCCCCACATATACGTACTTACAAACATAAAAGCACACGCTGGAGCGCCTACGCATGAAACTATCGATTGCGATACACATGTCACATATCGCGACGCACTAAACTGGTGACCTATAAGGAGCTTTAAAAATGTCGACCTATAGAAAATATAGGGTACTGAATTTTGTCGCCATTTCACGAGCGCACACAAATGTAAGGTTTGACGAGTTGGATATCTATTGACTTGCTGCAACCTCATCTTTTATATGTTACAAAATAGGGTAATTTATTGCTTTTTTTTGTGCCCTAAAATTAACTTGTATTTTTTACTAAAATTTTGCGGTAAAATCGTGACATAAAAAATTGGAATTACCGCTATTTTATTCTCTAGGGTCTCTTCTTTCAGAAAATATATATTGTTTGGGGGTTTTATGTAATCTTCAGGCCTAAATGACTTTTTAAATGTGTGCAAAAAACGCAAAAACCGCTCTGGCAGCAAAAGGGATAAAGTATAAGCCCTGATCTACCCTTTCCTGACTAGCAGCCAATCGTTGTTCATCACACTGCAAGTTCTCCCCTCTCCCTGCTATTCCCCGGGTGCGGTGCTGGAGAGAGGCAGGGAGGGGAGGAGGAGAAAAAAAGCGTAATGTTAAAAATATTACACGTTTAAGTCGCCATAAAGCCTCTTTTGTTTTTAAAAGCCCCGACAATCCTAAAATCACCTCCGATTTAAATACGGTTTTGGTTAAAGAAGTTTTTTTTTTTTTATCTGGACAAGTAGATTGGGGCCCCGATATAGTCCCTGGACAAGTAGTTTTTTAAAACATGTCCACACTCCTGCATATAGATATATATTTAAACACAGACACATGTAATATTATTTTTCCATCTTCCATATTCCCACCACTCAAGCTTCTGTGAGAATCCGAAGCGCTACTCCTCTCCATTCTCTGCTACACATACTTCCTTCGCCATACCGTCCACACTAATGTTCTGCACATCCTATCTGCTTCATCATTGTAATATCCTCAGCCTTGCCCATTCTGGAGCAAGCACGTTGCCCATTCAGTTGAAAAATTTTAAAGCGTATCTGAATCCAAAAACAAAATATTGATACGTTCTAGTCCTTGGATGTGGTGGTGGCGGCATTCATTTTCTTTTTCAAGCTTATTCCTCCTTATTTTCACTTGATAATCTGGTGAAAAACACAATACCTGTTTCTTAGTGTCTACACTCACTTCTCCATGATATTATGGAATGAGCCATGATTGTCACATAGGCTGTGACTTTAAACATTTCTGCTTTTATTCATCTCTATTACTTGGTGGATAGATGGGATCAGTAGGTCACAAAAGAGATCATATTGTACAGCTGTGGCCAAAAGTTTTGAGAGTGACACAAATAGTACTTTTCAGAAAGTCTGTTGCCTCAGTTTTTATTATGGCAATTTGCATACACTCCAGAATGTTATGAAGAGTGAACAGATGAATTGCAATTAATTGGAAAGTCATTCTTTGCCATGAAAATAAACTTAATCCCCAAAAAACATTTCCACTGCATATCAGCCCTGCCACAAAATGACCAGCTGACATGTCAGTGATTCTCTCTTTAACACTCTTTAAGGTGTTGGGGAGGACAAGGCTGGAGATCACTCTGTCATGTTAATTGAGTTAGAATAACAGACTGGAAGCTTTAAAAGGAGGGTGGTGCTTGAAATCATTGTTCTTCCTCTGTTATCCATTATTACCTGCAAGGAAACCTGTACAGTCATTGCTTTGCACAAAAAGGAATTAACAAGCAAGGATATTGCTGCTACTAAGATTGCGCCTAAATTAACCATTTATCGGATCATCACGAACTTCAAGAAGAGAGGTTCAGTTGTCGTGAAGAAGGCTTCAGGGTGCCCAAGAAAGTCCTGCAAGCGCCTAAAGTTGATTCAGCTGCGGGATTGGGGCACCACCAGTGCAGAGCTTGCTCGGGAAAGGCAGCAGGCAGGTGGGAGTGCATCTGCACACACAGTGAGGTGAAGACTTTTTGAGGATGGCCTGGTGTTAAGGGCAGTAAAGAAGCCACTTTTCTCCAGGAAAAACATCAGGGACAGACTGATATTCTGCAAAAGATACAGGGATTGGACTGCTAAGGATGGGGGTAAAGTAATTTTCTCTGATGAATCCTCTTTCCATTTGTTTGGGGCATATAGAAAAAACCTTGTCTGGGAAAGAAAAGGTGAGCGCTACCATCAGTCCTGTGTCATGCCAACAGTAAAGTATCCTAAGACCATTCATGTGTGGGGTTGCTTCTCAGCCAAGGGAGTGGGCTCACTCACAATTTTGCCTAAGAACGCAGCCATAAATGAAGAATGGTACAAAAACATCCCCCAAAAGCAACGTTTCCCAACCATCCAAAAACAGTTTGGTGATGAACAATGCCTTTTCCAGCATGATGGAGCACCTTGCCATAAGGCAAAAGTGATAACTAAGTGGCTTGGAGAACAAAACGTTGAAATTTTTGGTCCATGGCCAATTAACTCCCCAGACCTTAATCCCATTGAGAATTTATGGTCAATCCTCAAGAAGCAGGTGAACAACAAAACCCCCTAAAAATTCAGACGACCTCCAAGCATTGATTATGCAAGAAAAGATATTATTGTTATAAGTTAATTGCTAGTGTTCGTAGGTGATGGATGACTTCTGTCTGAGAAACTTTCTGGATTTGTGATTCCTAATTCTACTTGGAAGACTAAGAATATTTATTGCTGATCTCCACACTGTGAAATCCCTTTCTTAACTTAGCTGCACCCAAAGTCACTGCAACTTCCTTCTGAAGCTTTCGGATCAGTGCCCTTCAGCAATAGGCTGGGGGAGCATATCTACTGAACTGGACTCTGTGGTGGTGCTTGTTGGTGTTTTCCCTCCTGAAGCGGTGAGTTTTCACCTGATGGTGCTCCCCTGAGAAAGCACTCGGAACCCTGGAGTGGTGACTCTGGGGCTATGACCCTTCCTTGTAGGCAATCCTCCCACACCCCTATCCTCATTCCTGGGGTTAGTCCCTGGACGCAACACCTGCTTCTATACTGCACTAACGGTGTGTTGCATCCCTTCCAATACAAATTGGTGGGCAGTAGCCAGCTCTGTGTGCATAGTCCTGCCTATGAAGGTTGTACATCAGCCTTCCTCAGTCCAGGGGCCATCTTGATCATATGCATTGTTCAAGACAAGGCACACTGCTGCTTTTAGGTACAACCCTTCCCTCATTTGAGGCCCTGGTGTTTATGTTCACCTTCACTGGGTTATCCAACAGCCTTCATTTGTGAGACAGATGATGGCTGCACCCCTTCTGTTAGTACTCCTCAGGGAATCACCTCATGCCGGACATCAGGAACAATGGAAATGGGACAAAGGGGCAGGCCAGCATACACTGTGCGGAAGGTTATGACGGACCGATCTTCTTCAAGGACAACTGATGAGGGTTCAGTCAAACAGCACCACAGCTGGGGCTTACATCAGTCTTCAGGGTGTTTCTAGACGTTGTGCAGCCCTTTGAGAAGCGGACCTAATTCTGGCTTGGGCCAAAATGCAGATTACACACCCTTTCCCAGTTCACTTTCCCAGAGTAAACAATTGACAAGCAGACTTCCTCAGTTGTAAGCGCCTGGATGGAGGGGAATGGTATTTTCATCCCTTAAGTGATCCAGGACATCTGTCACTGTTGGGGTTTGCCAGGAGTAAACCAAAAACAAAGTGGACAGGTTCATGGGTAGGTTCAGAGATCCTGAAGCCTTTGCAGAAGATGCTCTGGTGACAGTTCTGGCTGATATACTGTGCCTATGCCCCCTGATATGGATTCTTTCTTGGCTGCTTTGCAGGATTAAGATGGAGGGCAGTCCAGTGATCTTGGTGGTATTAAACTGGCCCAGAAGGATTTAGTACTTGGACATTCTCCAATTCCTGAGAGAAACTCCTTAACCACGTCTCAATCGACCTGATCTATTTTGTCAGGGATCAGTCTACCATCATGCCTACAATCGCTGGCTTAGATGGTCTGGCTGTTGAAGTCATAGTCCTGAGTTCTCTCTAACCCTGCTATTCTTACACTGCTTAAAGCAAGGAGTCGACATTTTAGGATGTTCTGTCATCTTAATTGGAAGGCTTACTTCACGTGGTGCAAGTTATTACTCCTTGACACGTGTCCTGTCCTTTCTCCACTCTGGGGTGGATCAGCAGTTGGCCTAAACATCCTGAAGTGTTTGGCCTTTGCTATTCTTGTTCAAAGATCCCTGTCTGCTTATTTGCTTGAAAAGGCTTTTGGGATTCACCCCAGGATCTTAACGCAGTAGTAAACTCCTTTTGTTACTTTTACTTTCAGGTAATCTTATAATAAAGCTTACCTGTATATGAAATGAATATCTCCTTAACTTATTCCATACAGAAGTTATATGCATGGTTTGTAGCCGGTGATGTCATTGTGCTCCGAATTGAGGGCACAGTGAATATGACATCAATATAGAGCTCTGTGCCGTGGCCGTGTGGGAGTAACGTCATCGTGACTCAGCCATTCAAATGGCCAGAGCCATAAAACCTGGAAGGAAGACTGGGTGAGGATGGATGCCCTGTCAGCAGTGCATATTAGCATACTAGCACATTATGCTATTAACTTGCAGGCAGACCGGAAATGTTTTTTTTTAATTGTATTTTAGTTTACTACTGGTGTAATCTGGTCCTGTCGGCTCTACAGAAGCCTCGTTTTTAAATTGTATCTGGTAAAAGGAAATCCCATGTCTTATTCCACTATTTCTACCTGGATTGCGCAGGTTATCACTAAACCGTATGCTTCGAAGATTAGGAAACCTTTGTCTCCTATAATGTTCTCTTGACTCATTCAGTTGGTACCTCTTGGGCTTTTTAGGTACAGGCCACTGTTTCTTAGATTTTAAAGCTGCCACCTAGTCCACTGTTTAGAAGTTTGTTAAAGTTTACCAGGTGGATGTTCACTACAACTACAAGCATAAGGTGCTTCAAGCTGTGCTTTTGAGTTTGGTAAGGTTTTGGGCTGGTTGGCCTTGTTGTTGTGTTACCCACCTGTCAGTTGCATTGCTTGGCGTTAGCTAGAGTAATGGACTCTACTGTAAAATTAAGAAATGAGGATTTTGACTTATCTGTCAAATCCTTTTATTGGAGTACAGGACAAAGGCTCCCTTTAATAAAGACCATAGTTTATATGCTGCCACCTTTTAGGTAAGGACACTTGTGAGACAAAAATCCTTATTTACTTTATCATCCACTGATGATACTATTTCTTCATAGAAATAGTAGAAATAAAACCCCTACTCAAACTGTCATGAGCGTTGAAAGATCCCTCGCTTGCTGTCACTAGAAGTAGCGAAGCAGCAGGGGCTGCAGAAGTGGGAATATGTTACATGTTCCACCCTAAAAACGAGTGGAACATGTAACATGTTCCAAAAGGTGAACTTATCCTTTAACCTGATTGATGCAGTACATTCTGCTATGCAGTTGATGGATCAGCCTGCTATTCCAGGCATAGGGTCTTACGGCTGCAAAGACGTTACCAATAAACTAAGGATTTAAAAGGTTCCCCTGTGAGCACTGGAAACAACCTATAGAGTTGTGGGCCTCTCCTGATGATGTGAAGGAGCTTTTCCCTTTGAAAGATATTGATAATTGGTCTCTGCCCACTACAGTCATCCATCTTAGTAAGCATAAGCTTAATAAGTCAAGGGTGTCCTTATCTTTAGTCATTTCACTGAGAGACAGTTGGACTCTCTTCTTGAGTATCCGTTTGAACCAACTGGAGCAATTCTACGTCCTCTAATGGTGATGTTGATTTTGATGCCATGTCAAATGGATTATATGCCATAAAGGGTTCCCTTCCAGCACAATGCCAAATTCTTGTGTCCTTGAACTTTTGGGACAAATATCCTGGAGTGCTGTGCTTCAGCTGTGATGGCTTTTTGCAAGTAGCTAAGCTTGAGTCTTCCATAGGGGCATTGTCTGTTCCCATGTGTAGGGCACTTTGGAATGCTGATGGTACACCAAAGAAACATTTGGTTTACTAGCCCTTCAAAACAAAACATCTCTCTGGATCTTCCCTTGACCTTATATGCCAGCTTTAATGCAGGAGATCTGTGGATAGGACAGAGGAACCCCAACTTCCATCCACTACTTCATTAGTAACTGGTAGGTGATCAAAGTCTACTTCCAACTCAAGCTGCCGATCCTGATGCCGAGATCCCTATATCTAATTTGCTTACATTTTTGCATGAAAGTGTGGCCCCTTTCTTTTGCAAGTGGGTGGGAACTTGTTTGTTCAGCCTGCTGGTTCCCTTGTAATTTACCTCCTTGTAAGTCTCCCCCTTTAGCTTACTCTGTAGACCTGTCAATCAGGCATTTCCTTCAGCTTCCCTTCCTCACCATTCTGATATTACTGCACCACAACGGTGCATCTTTCCAGGTTTGTGTAAATTCCTCGCACCCTGGAATTTCAAATACCTAATTTGGTAGGGGCCTGTGCTTCGGGATGGTGTTCCACTTATATGTCATGTCAAATTTCTTACTGCAGAGGAGACCCTTTCTGTAATGAACAACTGCACCCCTTGCTGTGCTTGATCCTCCTCAGCCTTATGCCTCCCCCCGCGGGACCTATTGATCTACAAGGTCAACAAGAATCAGTTTATACTGCTTCTTTACATAGAAAAGACCCTACTCTTTAGTGTCCTCAAGTAGTTCTGGATCGTTATCACAGTGCTGACCCTATTGTCCACCCTAGTGCCTTTTCTTGGAATCCCAGTGAACCCTTTTCCTAAATTAGTTTCCTAGATTTTTAAAGTTCATGCAGTTCTGTCATCTTTTTACGGTGGTATGCTGTTCCACCTCGTTTTTTGGTGAATGGTTGGTCAGAGCCTTCATTTGCTGACTGAGACCCATAATTTCTTCTGGTAGCACTTTTTTCCCCATAGCGGTATTATCTGTCCTGGTCATGCACTCCAGGTTGATCCTCACCTTGGTCATGGCAATTTCCATATTGGTTGACGTTTTTCTCCTCACTTTTTTTAAGCATTTATTCCTTCAAATACTCTTGTAGTATGATCTTCCCTTTGTTGAATCTCTTAATGGCTTTTGTCCACCCCTCAAGTCTGACTGATTTTGGAAATTCTGACTCTTTAGTAATTTCTACAGTTCCTATGTTCCCCAATGGATGATAAAGAAAATAAGATTTTTGTACTTACCATAAATTAGTTTTCTTGAAGTTCATTAAGGGACACTGCTGTTATTGGTTTTATGTGCTGCTTGCTGACAAAAATGGGGCATGATGGTTGGATGTGAGGTTAGAAGGGGTAGCTTAACGTTTGGTTGCTAGTGTCCCATCCTCCTAAAGGTATAACATAACCGTTTAGGAATTCTTACAATTCCTGTGCACCTCAGTGGACTTGAAGAAAAATATTTTACAGCAAGTACAAAAATCTAATTTTGCCTTGTAATTTCACCTCCCCCTCTAACTTTAAACACTTCACTGTTGGTGCACAAATATAATGAGAGGGTGAACTGAGTAGTAATGATGTGCCAGAGTTAGGAAGGGCTACCTAGAGCTCCCTAACAAATGGTTCAATTAGATATAATCCCGGTCACCAAAATCTCATATAATCCTGTACTTTCAAAAGTTTTCAATCCTGCAGTTTTCCAAAAATATCTAGTCATCCTGCCGTGAAGGATCCTTGTTCAGGGAGGCTGTGTTATGGGGGGACAGTTTTCACCCAATTGTGCTTCTGAATTGTTACCTTGTCAGAGTCACTCCTTGAGGAGACTAAAAGCGACTGTACAAACACACTGCACCTGTCACTGTCCTTAAAAGTATGTGTGTATGCATGCATTAATATATATTTATTTTAGCCAAATTCATCAAGTTGGGGTTTAGATCTAACATTAGGTTTCAGGGGTCAAGGGTGCTCAGAATGGTAAGTACAATTATTCAGGCACTTTCGGTTGACTGCCTATTTACAGTTTTGAAGATTCATGTTATTATAGTACTGTATATGTCATCTGTCCATGCTTAGCTACAGAGACTTTTTTACTGAAAGATTAGTTCTCAGTTATTTGGGCACTATGTTTATTAGTAAGCACACCCATGCTGGCATGATTGAATGTCTTTGGACTAACTTAATAATGGCCAATTCACCTAATTACACTGTACACTACAGCACATGTTTTTGTGCATTGATTTGAAGTGTATTGCCTTAGGCATCCCAATTAATTTTGCATGGGTGGTCAACGCACCTCAACATATGTAAAAAAATTAGGTTCAGTACCATTTTTTTTAATCAGAGCAGTGCTCGGTGCATTTGTATCTGTGCATTGCTGTGCACTTCAACATAGCTACATTCCAGTTCACTGGAAATGTGCCCTGGGGCACAATTAACTTTGAATGGCAAAACACATCTACAGGGCATTACCATGCATTGCAAGAACACACAGTTATAACCTGTGTCAGGGTGTGGAGAACTTGACCCCTCTCTTTAACTATTCCCTTGCATTACAAAGGTGTTGACGTATCATAAGGAAATTGTACAGTGATTGCACAATTAGATTGTAATCTTTGTGGCCAGTTTAAGATGTACTGTCAGTGTGCATATGTAGCAGAGAGAATGGTGATATATACAGTTGTGTTCAAAATAATAGTGTGTTGAAAAAAGTGAATAAAGCTCAAAATCCTTCTAATAGCTTTTATTTCCATACACACATCCATTTGGAACACTACACATTCTATTCCAAATCAAAACATGAAGAAAAATATATCAAATTTGTGTTGTTCCTCTAAAAAAAATTGAAGAAAAGTGAATATTAGACTGTTCAAAAAAATAGCAGTGTTTTGTATTCTTCTTTACAAACTCAAACATTCACTATATAAACTGAAAAATGTTTGAAGATTTTGCTTTCCTTTGAATCACTTAATGAATATTTAGTTGTATAAGCACTGTTTCTGAGAACTGCTGTACATCTGTGTTGCATGGAGTCAACCAACTTCTGGCACCTGTGAACAGGTATTCCAGCCCAGGATGATTGGACTACATTCCACAGTTCTTCTCTATTTCTTGGTTTTGCCTCAGAAACTGCATTTTTGATGTCACCCCACAAGTTTTCTATTGGATTAAGATCCGGGGATTGGGCTGGCCACTCCATAACGTCAATCTTGTTGGTCTGGAACCAAGATGTTGCACGTTTACTGGTGTGTTTGGGGTTGTTGTCTTGTTGGAACACCCATTTCAAGGGCATTTCCTCTTCAGCATAAGGCAGCATGACCTCTTCAAGTATTCTGATGTATTCAAACTGATCCATGATCCCTGGTATGCGATAAATAGGCCCAACACAGTAGTATGAGAAACATCCCCATATCATGATGCTTGCGCAACCATGCTTTTACTGTCTTCACAGTGTACTGTGGCTTGAATTCAGTGTTTGGGGGTCGTCTGACAAAATGTCTCCGGCCACTAGACCCAAAAAGAACAATCTTACTTTCATCAGTCCCCAAAATGTTGCGCCATTTCTCTTTAGGCCAGTCAATGTGCTCTTTGGCAAATTTTAACCTCTTCAGCACGTCTTTTTTTCAACAGTGGGACTTTGTGGGGACTTCTTGCAGATAGCTTGGCTTCACATAGGTGTCTTTTAATTGTAACAGTACTCACAGGTAACTTTAGACCTTCTTTGATCTTCCTGGGGCTGATTGTTGGCTGAGTCCTTGCCATTTTGGCTATTCTTCTATCCATTCGAATGGTAGTTTTTTGCTTTCTTCCACGTCTTTCAGGTTTTGGTTGCTATTTTAAAGCATTTGCAATCATTTCAGCTGAGCAGCCTATCATTTTCTGCGCTTCTTTATATGTTTTCCCCTCTCCAATCAACTTTTTAATCAAGGTACGCTGTTCTGAACAATGTCTTGAACAGCCCATTTTCCTCAGAATTTCAGAGAGAAATGCACTGTAACCAGCATGTAAAACATTTGCTGCCTTCCTTCCTTAAATAAGGGCAATAATTGCCACCTGTTTTTCAAAGAATGAATGACCTCACTGATAGAACTCCACACTGCTATTATGTTGAACATGCCCCTTTCAATTAGTGATTCAATTACACAGAATCAGCAGCATGCATGTCATGACTGTTTTGGGTCTGTTGGATTTCTATTAATCTACTACACCTGCTAGTAAATGATTTGCCATATAGAAATATCATTTCTACCAAAAACCGTGATTGATCAGGTTAGTGATGTCTGGCTGCTATTATTTTGAACACAACTGTACATGAATTGTAAATGTACTGATCTCCATGTTAACTGCTCTCCCAGTGTAAGGGAAGCATATAAAATAATGATCAGCTGTAACTGATGATTTTAAAGGTGCCTGTTCATATTCTAACCAAATCACTTGCTTTTTTTGGTATTTTGATCAGAACTTAAAAAATCAAAGCATGGGTATCTTAAGATATTTTTTTTTTTGTTTGTCAAAAAATGTACAATTGTTAATGAAGATTTTATCAGAGAAAAAAAAACCCCCAAACAAACAAATTGCATTATATAGTAATTGTGGTACCATTACTGTATATAGATCAGTCTTTTTTAACACACAGGAACCCTTGAAATAATTTTCTGCTGTCAGGGAACCCCTGCTAAAAATGACTACAACTCATGGTCAGTGGGAAAAATGCTCTTTACACTTGAGGTCATTGGGAAGAATTGCCCTCTTTTGGATAGCTAAAACGAGTGTAAGTGGGAACTTATCTGAGAGGCAGAAATTGTTCAATGCTCAAGGAACTACTAGCAATCACTGCAAGAACCCTAGCTGAGAAACCCTGATAAAGACTGTAACAGCAACAAAGTTGCAAACAGATAAAGCTAAAAAAGAAAGCCAAGCATAAAATTTACAATCCATTTTTCCTTTTGATTGTAACTTTTATTTATTTTAACCATTCCTGGGGGACATACACAATACAATAATTTGTACAGTCTAAAGAAGTGCAAAATTATCCAAGTTTTATAATTATTTTTATTGTGCAATCCATCTCACTCTCTATAAAGCTGCTCACACCAGTGTGTTACAAGGTAACAGAATTAAAAAAACAAAAAACAAATTCTATCCTTTTTTGAATAGGCAGGGGACATGTCTGGATTCCTCTATCCACACAGACAAGTTGAAGAATAGAAGAATCCTGCCTGCTGAGACATTGGGGGAGATTTACTAAAACTGGAGCACTCAGAATCTGGTGCAGCTCTGAATAGTAACCAATCAGCTTCTAACTTCAGCTTGTTCAATTAAGCTTTGACAATAAAACCTGGAAGCTGATTGGTTTCTATGCAGAGCTGCACCAGATTTTGCACGCTCCAGTTTTAGTAAATAATCACCATTGCATTCTGACAGCGGGGACTATCAGCATACACTGATCAGGGGCTACAGCTGCTGATTGAGAAACATTTTCCAATAAGCCCATTTGACAGAAGCAAATTGTTAGATCTTTTGGCCACACATGGATTGAAATGTGGCCATTTCCCGCTGAACTGGCCAAATTTGCGATCCACCTATGGCCAGCTTTTGTTGACGGATTTGAAATTGGATAGGAATTTTAACACTGTTTAATTGTTTTTTTCCTTATAAACATCAGAAAAAAATATTGATTGAATCCAAATAAAAGAAATAAAAAACAGATGCATGTGAGGCTGGCGTCAAATATACAGAATTGTCCAGTCTCACTAAATACACTGCAGTCTGCTTAGATCTAATGGAACATTTCCATTCATGACCAGTCCCCGTTGCATGCAGCCTCACCTCAGTGGCTAATATAAATGTGGTGAATGTGCTTGCTTTCACTATGTGCCTCTGTGCAAGCTGAAATGTATGTAAATCCTGGCCAATTATGGTCTTTTAATATACAATATTAAAAATATTTTGCTATATATTTTTCATAAATTAACAAAAAAACAGATTTTTGCAAGAATACTTGTGAGCTAATAACTTTCCGAGCTGTCTCTGTGTGCTGATTGTCATTGATTAAAGTGGTTCTAATCACAAAGTGGTCTTTATCTTAATGCATTCCCTGCACTAAGGTAAAAAAAAAAACGACCCCCATCATCTGTTCCTCCACACCAACCTGACATCTCTCACCACTCTAGTGCTCTCTCGGCTGCAGCCCTGTTCTCTCTTCCTGGTCTCATAGGAGACACATACAGCAGCGGGAGCCATGGGCTCCTGCTGCTGTCAGTCAAACTCCAGTGAGGAAGTAGGGGTGTGTGGCTTGCAGGTGCTGTGTGTCTATGGATGCACACAGCCCAGAACAGGAGTATGGCTGAACGGGTGACCCCTTGCAACATGCCCTGCTGAGGGGGCGCTTGGAAGAAGAATTAGTAGATAGTGCTGGTGGAGGACTGTCAAAGAGGAGGTAAGGGGCGACCGTTCCATACAGTATTGTTACACAGAGCAGGTAAGTACAACATCCTTTTTTAAGAACAAAATAGCCTTTTATTTCACTTAAATAGTTCTCAACCATCTCTGAGCACTACAGAACATAGTACAGTATGATGAGTGAGTGTTGTCCACCTAGGACAAGAAGTGTGTTAAATTTTTTTTTGGGGTAGATCTTGTTTAGAAATGCTTTAATCTCTTCCCACCAGCCGCACACTTATATGCGGTTTCTCGGCAGGTGAGCCGTTAACGCCACCTACAAGGGTTGGACAAAAATGTGGAAATGGTACATGATTTGCAGGTGTGAAAGTGATGACATATTTTGTTTTTTGTGAACGCGAAAGTGATGTAATTTTATTTTGCTGATGAGACACCTACCTCACAGGTGGGAAGCCTCGCTTTCGTCATTTACTGCATGTGCCGCTAGTAAGTCATGTCAGAGCTTATTGAGTTTCAAAGAGGGCAAATTGTTGGTGCTTACTTAGCTGGAGCCTCTGTGACTGAAGTTGCCAATTTATTTGCGGTGTCGTAAGGTACAGTGTCAAAGGTTATGATGGCATATACAGTTTCTGGGAAAACCTCATCTGATGAGCATAAACGCTGTTGACATGGTCAACTGACCGAAAGAGACAAAAGAACATTGCACAGGATTGTGACCCGGAATAAGAAAACAACTGCTGCAAAAGTGCCTCCAGAGCTCAATCTCAGTCTTCCAAAACCTCTGTCCATAAAAACTATGGGGCTGGAACTCCATAAGCAAAACATTCACGAGCAAGCTGCAATCTCCAGACCACTAGTGACCAATATTAAAGCTCAGACGAGGAGTGAGTGGTGCAACGACCATTAATCGTGGACTATCGATCAGTGGAAGACTGTAATATGATCCGATGAATCGAACTTCACACTATTCACAACCTCTGAACATGTTTACGTGTAGCAAACACCGTCCTAAGCTTACGACCAGGACTGTCTTGAGCCACCGATAAAGCATGGTGAGGGTGCAATCATGGTTTGCGGAGCTAGATCTTGATATGCTGCAGACCCCATCATCACCCTGAAAGGTAGAGTCACTGCCAGCAACTATTGTGTCCCAAAGACAGTGCCATTTACCAAGAAGATAATTCTCCAATTCACACATCTGGTGTTGTCAAATCGTGATTTGATGAGCATGCAAACGTAGTCTTGCACCTTCCCTGGGTGCCTCAGCCACCGAACCTCAGTATCGTAGAGCCACTATGGTCAATTTTGAAGAACAAGGTTTGGGCTTGTTTTCCGTCTCCGGCATCTGTTCGAGAATTGGAACCATTTTTGCACGAAGAGTGGTATCTGATTCCATTATCCACTGTCCAAGATTTATTTTTGTCAAAGGTCCCCTTTAACCGCTTCCAGTCCAGCCTATAATAGAATGACAGCTGAGCAGGAAGGCTGTCATCCTGAGTGGAGGTCCTCCCGGGATCACACCCTGTGGGCCGCGCTGTGGCATGAGCCGTCATCCACTGGACAGAGCAGATGACAAATCTGTGTACAATGCGATTGCTGTGACCAATCACAGCAGATTACATGGCAGTTGTACACAATGAATGGCTTCCATTCATAGTCATTTATTGGAAACTATTGTATTGATCTCTGTGTTTGGTCACAGTGATCACATGGTACAGACAGGGCCAATCACAGTTCATCTGTACCATGCGATAACTGTGGCCAATCACATCTTCACAATAGTACACACTGGATGAATGGATGCCATTACAATAAAAATGGTTTCTTATAATTCAGATTATCAGTGGTATAATCACAATTCTAAAAATTCTTATCACCTCCCCAGAGTAGTATACAGTGTATGGTAATACTGTACTGCTCTGGTCACAGTATGTAAAAACAAAAAATTAAAGTAATAAAAAAAATAAAGCATTATTTTTTTTACATACCGTCACCTGTCAGTGTCCCTCATCACAAGCAAACCAGTTATATGATGATGCTGTACTGCACTTGTGACAGTATGTTAAAAAAAATGTGGGAAAAAACCTTTAATTCACTTTCCAAATAATTGAGACAAAAAAAATGACACCTTCAAAAACTTGCCATGCATCTTACTAAATATCTTCGACTGTCTACTTTCCAAAAAGGGATCATTTAGGGGTATGTGTACTGTCCTGGCATTTTAGGGCTTCAAGAAATGAGATAGGCTGTTAGTACATCAGAACTGATCAATTTAAAAAAAATATATATATATATGCCATAGTTTGTAGACTCTGTAAGATACAGAATAAATAATATACACTGATTGGGTTATTTGTATCAAAGAAATGTAGCAGAATACATTTATGAAGAAAATTGAGGGTTTTTATAAAAAAAATCTAAGTATTCGTTTATATAGCAGAAACCCAATGGTGATTAAATACCACTACAAGAAAGTGCTATTTGTGTGCAAAATGATAAAAATATAATTTGGGTGCAGTGTTGCATGAGTAATTGTCATTCAAGGTGGGACAGTGCTGAACTCTGTCAATTGGTCTGGGCAGGAAGGAGGTGAAAGTGTCCGCTATTGAGGTGGTTAAATAAGATCCTTTCCTGACAAAAGGATAAAGTTGGTCAATCTTTCCCCCCACAATGCAATGTATAATTGAGGTGATTGCTGTCGGATTGTCAGTGTAGCTGCTATTGGTCGGCGTGTGTTGTTGTGTGCAGCATGCACTATGTCTGAGGAGGCGTGTGATGTGTAGTGGTGAAGGGCAGCACTTCCTGTGTGTGCGGAGGGATCTGGCGGTGGACACTTGGCAGGCGGTGTAGTGAGCGGCGGGTTACAGCCGTGCTCTTCCTGTAGTTGGCGGAAGGATCTGTATTCCTCCTCCCCTTCGCACACACGCACTGTGTGTCTGTATCCCCGCTTCCTCCTCTACACTGCTGGGACTCAATGTGAAGCACAAGCCCCGGGATAAACATGGCGACGTCGCTGCATGAGGGATCCACCAATCAACTCGATTTGCTCATCAGAGCCGGTAAAGCGAGCTCGGGGCATGCATGCAATCGAGGGGAGGGGGGAGCTGGATTGCGGGCGGCTCCAGCGAGCATGCACGGCCACCCCCGGCCCTGTGTGCAGGAGACTGGCTGGGATGGGAAGGGGTAGGATGGAGGTGCGCACGTTTTGCTTGCAGGGAGCGATGGAGGAGACGCTAGGAAGTGTGATCACCTTGGCTGGACATGGGAGGAGGAAGGAGTGAGGAGGATGAGGAGGCCGACATGTGTGATGGGAGTGCAGCCTGCAGTGCTGGGAGCCTGGAACCAGGAAGTGTGTCAGATTGTTGTCTGTGCCACGCTGTCTGCATGGACGCCGGGCTCTGCTCCAACCGGGCGGCTTCTGGGGGCTGCACACCTAGTGCAGAGCTCATCACTGACCCCGGACATTGGTGTCCTCCACTAATGTCACACCGATCACTGCTATGAGTTGTAGAATCAGCCCATCGCATCCTGTCTATGGACAGATCAGTCTTGATGTGCAGTACGCCGGGGTTGTTATTGCTCGTGTGTGTAAATCTATATGTGTATGTCTGTATAATAGAGGGGCTCGTGCTGATAAATCTGGCCTGCATCCGCTGATTGGTGTGTGTAGATGCAGGTATTGTCTGATTGTAGCCGGGCTGTCAGTGGGATGGCGGGGTCTGATTAGTGCCACTTGCAGCGTTAGGATTGCATACATTTCTTTATGTAACGTAGAGATGGGGGAAAAAAAGGGGGTTCGATAGCGGAAGCGTAGAGATCAAACGGGCTGGAGGGCTCGGATGATGGGCAGCTTCTGTCAGCCAATCCGCTCCCGGGGATGGTTCGAAATCCGAGAAGAGGCCTATGAACGTTCGGCGTAGAGGCTGGGCTGCGGGCCAATGGGCTATCAGGACGGCTTTGATTGGCAGCGGAATGTGAGCTCACAATGCGGATGGAATTGGAGGGAAGAGGAGAGATGTAAACACGGAAGTGAGGG
The DNA here is from genome assembly GCF_062004578.1 of Staurois parvus. Classification (NCBI taxonomy): domain Eukaryota; kingdom Metazoa; phylum Chordata; class Amphibia; order Anura; family Ranidae; genus Staurois; species Staurois parvus. The sequence goes on along the minus strand of NW_028318256.1, from coordinate 2,173,509 downwards.
GCGGGCCTTCAGCACCTGGGACACTGCAGCTAGGCAGACACGTGAAGGATGCACATTGTCGGTGTGCGCTGCACTAGTACTGGATTGGCCTGCGTTGGAGCCGCCTTACCTATCAGATGAATAGGAAATAAGCTAGTTTTATATTAAAAGACCTCTTTCGATGTTGTGGAATCCAGAATAAAATGATACAGACGTTTATTACTCTTTGTGCTGTACTACTGTTAGGATCTAGAAGTTCAGAGATTAACTGATCACTGTGTGATGATTAGCAGATCTAATGTTTGTGTGACATTTACAGATCGCCCAGAACAGGCACCCTTTTGGGTAACTTTAGCATTTGTGATAAAGATGGTTTCACACGGGGATAACTAGTGATTTAATGGCTGCACTAATAAGGGAGGTATTGAAGCCGATGGATATGCATGACAGCCAGTCACAACGTATATACAGATGTAGCATTCAGAGGTTTTCATTAACCTTCACTACTCTGCTGGGGTTTTTTTTTTATAATTATTCATACTATAGTTTTTCACAGTGTACCTAGGGACAAACCATTTTGGTTAGAGTAGAGACTAGAGTAGGTAAGCACTTGTTATACTTTTATATCAAATCATGTCTGGCTGTTAGCCTGCATAACAAAACCTGTTTGCTGGTGCACTTTAAGAGAACAGAGCCTTTGGTTGACAGGCACTGTAATATGGATAGTAAATAGACTTTTACTGATAAATAGTAAAACATTATATAAAATTATAGGGAAAAATAAGTTTTAAAATTTGCAAATTTCAAATATTGTGTCAAGTTAATGTGATTCTATTTTAGGGCCTTGCTTAAAAATAAAAGGTGTCTAGGTAGAAATATCTTTGTAGGCCATAGTACCCAGTTCCATGTTGGTAGCTTGCATTGCAGAACATGACAGCTGAAAGCCTGTTACCATTGGCAGCACAGACCATTCTAAAGACCCGTACACACTGTCCACGCACAAAACTGCAGCAGGTTGGTGTGAGGGCAACTGTTCATCTCGGATGTAGTGAACCAGCATCACACAATGCCCTTTTTTTTTTTTTTTGAAGTGCACAAAGAGACACTTCACATCACAGCAGCACAGTGCATTTCATTTTTATGTGGCGGTTTCCTGTGCGCAAGATCAATGCAGCATGTTTGCATTTTATTTTTATTGCAGCTTACTGCACCTTCAGGTTGCTTGACAGTGTGAACGGGGCTCATAGAAAGCAGATGTTTTCTTTGTGTCCTAGCAGGGACTGGTGGTCTTCCAGTGTGGAAGAATGCCAGTTACCACATTTTGATTGAACAGGCATTTAAACCTCATTCTCAGAGAGGTGTTTTGCCTTCATTTGGCACGTTTTACAGGTGTACCTCGGTTTGCGAATTTAATGCGTTCTCAGGGATGTTTCGTATTGCGAAAAATTCATAAACCGAAGCATGGTTTCCCATAGGAATGCATTGAAAACCAATTAATCCATTCTGGAGGTCAGAAAAAAGTAAAAAAAAACAAAAAACAAAAGTCGCTGTCACTATAGGTCAGTGCTGGTTTTTAAATGTAATTACCAGCTTTTTTTTTTTTTTTCTTCACTATAGCTCAGAGAATCGGCTGTCACTTTCCTCCCAGCTAAAAGAAAGAGAGTTTTGTTTCCTTTTAGTTTATTTCCCCGAGTTAAAAGAAACAGTTTCCTTTTAGTTTCCCGAGAAACAAAGTATCCTTTAGCTACGGGGAAAGTGACAGCTAATTCTGTGAACTGCAGTGAAGAAAAAAAAAAGCCGGCAATTGCATTTAAAAATCGGCACCAACATACACTTTGTACTGCGAACAAAATTCGTAAACTGATTTTTTTCAATGGATTTTCATTCGTAAACTGAAAATTACGTTAACCGAGGCGTTCGTAAACCGAGGTACACCTGTAGTTGGCTGCTGAATAATATTGCTTTGATATTTGTTTACTGACAAATTTGTGATATACCCTTTTACACATTAAGATAGCAATTACAAGAAATTACAGTTTGGTGTATGTCACCCCCAGCTGCTCCTCTCCCCCTCTATGTACCAGCATTATTTTATTTGTACCTTGGTTTCTGTAGTGGTAAACAACTTTTGTTACACTCTGTGACATCATCGCTTAGCTTGTAAAATTCTAGTAGGGGCAAGCTGCTGGGAACTCAGTTTCTAGGCACAAACCCAGAACTACATTGCCCAAAAGACTTTCTCTGCATACAATGTGCGGGTAGGTTCTTAGTAGTTAAGGAGCGCTGGTTTTCTGGAAAAAATAATGTACACATATGGAAATGGATATAGAGGGGTGGGGAATTGTAGGACGTGGGCTGGTATTTTAGTGCAGCAAAGGCACTTGTTTCCTTACACAAAGTTAGGAGCACGTTGTATTTGTCACATCAACAGGTAGTTTTCTGTACTTATAGGTGTTTTACTTACAACACATAATTGATAATTGGATGTCACATAAATGTTACCCTTTTAGGCTTTCCTTTAATCTCCGCAAAAGGCCAATGAAACTGTTGCGACAAAGAAGTTGGCTGCTTGAATATACGGCTTTATAATTATATACTGACCACTCGTTTGAGCATTAGAATAACCATTAATTGCAATTTGGGTTATCCTTCAAATAGCGGTTATTTCCTGTTCTTATCACTTGCTAATATAGTTCCGTTCTAGTTACCTCTGGTAGCTGAATAATCCATTTCCTTTATCATTTAGGGAATACAAATAGTTTAGTTTACACCTGCTTCAGGCAAAATACTATAGTCATAGCTCAAGGCTTAAAATTTCCAGTATCTCCGGATTACACTACTCATTACCATTTGACAAGTCTCTTGGTGGCTGCATGGCTTTTCTTTTTACTTATCTTATTTTTTTGTTAGTTCAAAGGGCCAGTCCCCTGTCATGATAAAAATCATTATCAAAACTTATACTTTTCCTTATCTCACCTTCCTTAAGCCTAGTACACACGATCAGACAATCCTACAAAAAATACTGCTTTCGAAGCGGTCGTACAATAATCTGATCATTAGTACACCGCTTTCATTCAAAATTATTCGGAGGGACAAGCATGAAAATTTTTAATCAGAGTTTGTGTCCGTAAATACAATACTATACAAATACATTACACGACATTGCTTCTGAATTTTTATTCTTTCCTACAAGAATGTTTTTAACTTTAGTAACCTTTTCATTATCGATTATGAGACCAGCATGCAAAAAGAACTCCAAAAAATAAGACTATCATTTGTCCAATATTGTCATCATGTGTACAGGGCTTTAATGTCCCTTGGTGGCAATCTAATGCGGGTGCTGCTTAGCAAGCTAGGTGTTGTGTTGCTGTTGCTCAGATTTAGTTGGCCTGTTAATACTGCCTGTATTTCCCAAGAATGCTAAGTTTTATCACCTTGTGTTGTCTGTCCCAAACTAAACAGTTAAAGCGGAGTTCCACTTGAGGAAAAAAAAAACTAGCTGCTGACTTTTAAAATACCGACGCTTGCCTGTCCCTCAGTCCAGCGGTGTCCTTACCACTCCTGATTTCACCGGCTGTCTTCTCTTCCTGGCGCCGGCATCTTCATTGTGGGCAGCCAGCTGTGACAGCTTGCAGCTTCACAGCTGCCGCGCATGTGCAAGAAGCGCTGCACTTTGTGAATGGCCCTGTAGTGTTCTGGGATCTGTTACGTATCCCAGAAGACTATGGGGAGGGGGGGACAACTTCCGCTTCCGATCGCCTAGGTGATCGCTGTGGAAGTGGGAGCGCAGGTACCTGTCAAATTCAGGTGCCCACTCCCCAAAGGTGCCAATCCTTAATGGGGAGGGGGGGACAAAGCTTAAAGCGGAACTTCCCCTTTTGGGTGGAGCTCCACTTTAATGCCAACAGTAGCATTGTTTGTCACTAAACCATTTTCTAAAAATCCTTTCTAATCACTGTATACATGACATATCAATGTAAATGCTTCAGTTAATATGTCCATATGTCATAATTTTCCTTTACAGGCTAAATGAACTGTCCAGATATAACATTGGAGGCAATTGTGTACCTAGATGATTATTAAGCCACATCTATGCAAGAATGTTGTATGATAGGCCAGAAGTCTCCCAACTTGTGAACCATATTCAGGTTAACCATGTAGCAAACAACTTATAAGGCCTCTTTCACATGTGCATTCCAATCTGGTCTGCCTGTAAGTTTTTCAGGTGTACCCGATCATAAGGTCCATGGAGCCCTATAGACAAGTGGGTATAAATGGAATTGTCTGTTTACACCCACCTACCTCCAGGTCGGTTCAGGTCCGGTTTTAAAAAAACAAAAACAGAAAAGGACGGTTTTTTTTTTTGTTTTTTTTTTTTGATGGACTGGATTGGAGGTAGCATGATGTAAACGGACAGTGTAGTTCGTTTACACCAGGGCACCCATAGAGCTCAGTGAGATCTGCCCTGCAGAAACTGAGCAGGCATGGATGTGACATAAACTCACTTGACTGATCAGCACGGGATCTACTCACAGATCCCCTGCTGATCGGAGTTGGCTTCTCCATGTGAAAGGGGTCTAAAAAGAATTGTTAGCTTTATAACCTAATAAGAGTGTTGCTTTTGAGTAGCATATAGCACATGTGCCACTACTAGAGATGAGTTTGTTTCCTCCAATGATATGCCACCTTTTTTTTTTTTTTTTGTTCCTACTTGAGCTTTGGGCTGTGTCATTCCCCGATTCAGAGTATGCCTGATCCCATCTCTAGTCACTAGTAATTAGAGCATATTCCACATTAGCAAAACACCTATGTGCCTTTTAGATGACTGGTCTTATATCTTATTTGTCTTTTCCAAGTATCTTAGAAGTCTGATTTTCACAACCAGGAAACTATCCATAGTTCCTTCCAAAATGCATAAAACACTCATCCTGCTTTATTAGTTTTTTGTGCAAATTATTTTATACTTTAATACAGTCAGACAGTAACAAGCAGTTTTTTTTTTATTGGAAATTATAAGAAATAGGTTAGCTGAAGTTTTATGTGCATTCAAACGAAGAACTAAAAAAAAAAAAAAAACAGTCAAAATGTGCTTTGCCTAGGAAGGGAAGATTGATTCACCCAATTGCCACCCTTCCCATTTGTACATGCATTGCCTTCTCCATAGCTTTGTTCAGCTGTTGGTATTGAAATACTTGTTTATGGGAAAATACAGTTCTATAATTCCCTTCCTTTCCTCTCATGTGGTTGGTAGCTAGTGCTTGCCAGATGTGGATGGGGAGGAGCCCTGGGCTGTGCATACATTTTAGCCGACTTTGAAACTGTGCGACTTTACTTGAAGTTGCACGATTTCAAAGCCACATGTTAGTGCGATTTCAGGTGAAACTTCGATTGCATCTGTGTGACTCCATGCATAGATGTCTATGCAAGTTGTACCTCAAATTGCAAAAAATGGATCAGGAACCTTTTTCTCAAATTGGGGTGGCACCGCAAAGTTGCACCAATTTTGAACGGTTTCATTACCAACAATAGGGTGCGATTTATCATGCTATTTGAAACTTTCAAATAGCATGAAAAGTTGTATTGATGTGAACCAGGGTCTAAGTTGCAATATACGGCTACCTCTCTTTGTTCCTTGTGATCAAATAGAGTGGCAGGGGTGCAAAAGGAAGATTATTAAAATGGGAGAACAGCAGTTATGTGAACCTGGGCAAAACACAGGTCTGTTTTAAGCTTTCGGTTTGCACAGACAGGCTGGCAACCTTCAGGCATTAGGTAGTGATCTTAAAGCAGAACTACACTGCACCTGAGCACCACAAACCAAAAACCTCTAATTCATTTTTAGTATTTAAAGCAAACTCCCCCACCCATCCATGTCTCCATGCTTTGTTTTGCTGAGAAATCAATTTAAAAACACCCTCATAGCATTTCTGACCTGATCACCTTGAGAAAAGGCAGATGATTAATTTAGCATTACTTCCTGGAATCCATCTGCCCTTAGCTTAAGAATGCAGACAGGAGGGTGTGCTTAGCTGAGAAAACCCCTCCTCCCCCTGAAGACTCCTGGGATGTATGCCTGTAAAAGGAAGTAACTGAAGAAATGTAAAAAACAAATCTGCTTTACTTTAATATCCATTTACTAATGCTTGCAAAATAGAGTTGATTGAGTGAATTTCCACCTTAAGAAACAGGTGGTTTTGAGTCCAAGATTGTCCATATGAAAGCTATTTCTTAAGTCTTGTGAAAATCGTATCTGTTTTGAGAGAAACCAAGGTTGTCATTACTGACATCTGCTACTGAAAATGCTAATTGCCCAACTCTCCTGCTGATTCAATATTTTGAGTTTCTGGCCTGAAACATATCACTAAGGACTTCTTACTTGACTCTGACTATCCTGATCTGTATACTTCCAGTTCACTGACACAGAGCAATCAAACCAGAGCGTCAGAATAACGGAAACTAACATTTTCAGAAATGGTTACCCCTTATTTCTCTGATATACATGCAGACCCCAACAGGACTGTGTGTATCATTAACTATTTTTGTATCTTTTTTTTTTTCTTTGAAAATATGGTTTTATTTTCTTTGTTTGTCTTGGTGCTGCTGGATTCCTCCAAGCTCTTGGCAGATGCACTCTTCTTGTCCCAGTGGCAGCTGCTTCTCTTTGCTCAGTGTGGGTCAAGGTGGACTTTTCCTGATGGAGAGCATTTGGGAAACAGGAACAGTGTTGTCACACCATAACAGGAAGTGCATGAACAAGTGTCTTCAAGACATCAATTTGTTATAATAAAAGCTGTGAATAGCAAAATATTGACAGTTTAATTTTGAAATTACAGTAACATTTTAGAGACTGAGTAATGTGCAGATGTGGATTTCATGAACCAGGAAGCATCATCTTGATGACTGGTACTGTCATATAAATGAAAAATGGAGGAAATATTACTGTTAATGGAAACCTCATTCATATGAAAGAGCTTTGCTAGATCTGGTGAGCACAGTTAACAGTTTTTACAATCGTGCCTCACTGATTTCAGTGTGCTGCATGTGAACCTTTTTGTCATCTCAAAATTCCTCAAGTATTGAGTCACAATATACCAATCACTTTACAGAGTGAACAGTGGAAGGAGCAAAATGCTTATCATAATATCTCATGTTTCAATGAAGCCATCCTAGTAAAAATTGTATTTTGAATGTTTACCTTTTGCTCCTTGCACAGTTGCACTTTTTGCTGTATGACTCTCCATGTTGGCGCTGTGGTATAGCTCATCTTCAGCAGTACTTGAGAACCGTTGTGGAGTTAGACTCCTGAACACAATTAGGAAGTCAAGCAACTTTTATGGGTCCTTCTGTATATACTGTTCACCGTATCGCAGTGATTTTTAACCTATAGTAAAGATGTACAGCTCACGTTTATCCCTTAAGATTGCTGGAAATTTATTAGGAACCAGGATACTGTGCCACTATATGCTAGTGTACCCATGGCTTCAGTCTGATGAGGTGTGTGTTTAAATGAGAATTGACACAATTGTAAGGAGAGTGACCAAAATTCTTCATGCAGTGTGTTGTGGGAGAGGGTCACTTTCCTCCACACTTGTGTCACAGCAGGAGAGTGACTTACATTAAACCTGTGCTAAGCTTTCAGTTTAAAAAAACATCTCTGACATAGACGCTGGCACATCCCCCATTGATTGCCTGATTTACATTTGTACAATCCAGTTATATATACAGATTGGATTTTTTTATGTGGCAGCTCTGTACATACAGCTTCAGATTTGGGTTTATTTTTGTGTCCGCTAGTAGTGTTACTTTCCAGCAGTTGTAATTCATGTGTGAAGGGTCACAGGTTGCTTTAGTACTATGGCTTCTGCAGCTATAGTATTTTTGTCAGAAAATACAAATCCCATGTGAGTTTTACATACATATTTAATAAAAAGACATGTTAGATTTTACTTTAAGCTGCCTTTATTAGCGCATTCATGACTCCTGCTCTCCTCAGTATGTTTCTGGCATAGTGATATCCATAGAAACACCTACTAGTGACTGATTGCTGAGAGCAGGCTTGCATATTCTTGGCAGTCTTCCAAATGTGGCCGCTCTTTGTAAAAGCCTTAACTGCTTATTGTCCTTTTGCAAGTGGGATATATTCAGTGCTCTCTTTCAGATTCCCAGGGTTACCCATGGTTCCTAGTTGCTTCCAGTAACACTTTCACTGCTGTACATTAATTTTCCTGGCACAGTTCTTCTTACAACTTGACCTGGCACTTGAATCTTGTGCTCATATTATTGCTTTTAGTTTAGTGAAAGCTGTACTATATGTGCTCAATGAAAGTATAAATAACAGACAATATTCTAGGGGACACACCTTCTGAGATTTACCATTTTTTTTTCTCAGCAGATTTTTATTCTTGCATTTCTTTAAGAGGAAACACTTTGGGTCTACTAAGCCCAAGTAATGAGTCGGGAATCTCCTCAGGGTAATTCAGTCTAATTCAAAAAGGTTTACATCTCTGTCGGTAAAGGGGACCAAGACCTCCTTTTATATGCAGATATATAAAAATCTTTACAACCTATAGAGCCTGGTCCATTTATGCAAGTAACAAACCTCTCTTAATGAAATACATCAAACGAAAACCCCTGGGGGATGACGTCAGACTAGGTATTTCAGTTAATATTTTATATCATCATAGTGCACTATATTTGATCTAACTTTATAGTAATGACTGGCAGAAATCTCCAAGCAGTGGTTGTAGACAAACTTTTATCTTCATTGTCAAAATGGCAATATGTTTCATTAATTATGATTAGAAGCACCCTAAATCTTCTTTCCAATTGTATTTAACTTTGAATAAAGAAAACCAGTTTTGTCAGATGCTAATTCTAGAGACCCTGCCAGTTTTTAAAACGAAAACTGTAAAAAGTGTGTCAAGATGCCTGTTTCCCAGCCATGTTCTATGCCTTCTTCCTCTTACATCATTGCAGGATTCGGCAGTGACCTAGTGTTTAGATGAAGGAATCTTAGCATGTAGTGGGGGACGCAGGTATCTGACACTTCTGGAAGTGTCAAATACTTTTGAGTCTGGTGGAGGCTGCAGTGGTAGAATGGAAGAAGGGTAGGAGACACAGGCTACCGGACAGAGGAGTAATAATGGCTCTTTTTGTATGGAAATTTAGGTAAACTTTTTTTAGAGACTGATATGTTTCTTGCTGAACTCTGATTCAAGGTCCAAAACAAATATGGAGACTGACTGGATCTTTTTAAGCATTGCTTGCAATTATTTGGCTGTGTCTTCATTGCTAGTATTTAGTAATAAACGGCACTTGTGATTGTAAGGGTCATAATCTCACAGGAAGTTTACCTCGTCTTTTAAGAAATTTCCTTGTGGGTGGGCACATTTCTAAAAACCGTGTCACACAAGCGATGCTGTCATTGACAGCAACTAACCAGCAACAGTATCGCTAGAGAGAACACTCACGCCGCCATTATATCACTGCCTTACTGGCCAAGAGCTGCAAAATGGTAATTCTTCAGTGAGGGAGTAGCAATGGAACAATTTGAGAAGGGAAGCAACATTGTTGAAGAGCAGGTGAGTGTTCTCTTAACGATCTTATCAGTGGAGAGTTGCTGGCAAAGACAGGAGTACTAACCTAAAATGGTTTTTAGTCTATTGCAGGACTCGACAAATCCCAGGTCACCATGATGACCAGAAATTGCATCCTGGTATCTGGACTGCTGCCAGCAACTTCCCTTTCCTGACTCCCTTGACATGCAGCTCTGGGCACCAGACAGTTGATCCTTATCTCTCCACCTGGCTGATCTTCATGGTTTCCCCAGAAGCAGGCAGTAGGCCGGGTGGGAGTCTGATGTCCAGCTGTCAAGGGGCTGCTATCCCCTCCCCCAATGCCTGAGCCGGGTCCGAGGATGAATGGCATTTCTCTAAGGGATCTGTGTTGGCTCCTCTGCTGCCCACCATGCCTGAGCCACATCGATTCCAAGCTGGCCTTCCTCCCCTTGGACCTCACCTGGTGTGGGAGACGGAGTGGTCAGTGGCTAAAGGTCAAGCCTCAGCTGAGGAGGGGCTGTGTGCCCCCCTTATCCCCTTCCCCTCCATGTGGCCTCCGACTGGCAGTACTCCCAGCAGGAGCTGGGTGTGATGGAGGTGTTCCGGTGGAGGACAGAGAGGAGGAGCTGCCTGGGCTATATGTTTGTATGCTTTACCTGGGGGAGCCGCTAAACTCTGCTCTTCTCCCATGGGAACACGGTGGATCTGGGACAGGGTGTATATAGAAAAGGGAGACTAGCCCACTCACTGCCGGCACCAGGCACAAGCAACCCCCAATGCCCCAGACATACAGCATTAGGCAGCCGATACAGCTCTGACATCCAAACAAAAACTCCAGCTCTGCTGCTTACCCACAGTAGAACCAAAGTTTCTCTCTCACTCTCCACACACTGGCACCACCATGAACCCTCCGCCCCCTCTCCCAGCAGACTCTCCGCCGCTGTGTGGATAGGCTTGCTCACACTCCCCTCTCCCCCGGCACCAGCCAATCTGTGTGCACCGTTGCCCACCCCTCCTAATCCCCGCCAGCCTCCACGTGCAGCGCTGGAGGCAAGCAGAGTCCAGCCCACACACCACAACACTTCACACATATCAAATACCTCATTCCCAACAGTATACCCAGCTTCAGTCTCCTCTATGCGCAAATTCAAGATCTGCCATCTCCGAAAATAAAGCCCTGTTAGTCAAAAAAAATTGGCTCCTAACTTTTAGCTGGCTTCTAGATCCAAAGCAAATTTTGTCAAGCCCTGGTTTATTGTGTTGCAGAAAATCATGCGCATTGCTGTTAGTCATTGAAGAATTGTGTCCCAGCACATCAGTATCTGCAAATATATACTATATTTGGCTAGTTTTACATGTTGTTTAATACCCACTTAGGGGTGCCAAAAGCTGCTTATCTTATGCAAAAAAAGTACTACAGCCATTTACAAATATTATAAGCTTGTCTAGAGGATACCCAAAATTAACTTTAGGCAGTCAATGACAATCAACTGTTCCTGGGTCTTGTGGCAGCCTGAGAGGGCAAGGTGTAGATTTTATATAATCCTCCCTGTAAACTGATGTAGGATGGTCTTCGAATTCTTGCTGTTCCCTTCTCTTGTGCAGAATGCAGAAGAAAGGGTCACCTAAAGATAGGCTCAGACACTGCTGGCTGCGGACTTGGAATGGATCAGCTGTGAGCACATTCCCATAAATGGCAAGAGCAATTGGAGATGACACCTTGCTTCATGAGTGGGATGTGGAGCAGCAGGTGCTGCTGTGGCTTAGGGACACGAAAATACTTGGCAGAGTATGTGGCCAGTATACTGCATGTTGCTCCCAATTCTTTATGGATTATCGATCAATCGCTTTTACAGTATGTAACATATACAAGTCATCTTTGAATAGTAGCCAAACAACAACCAGTTTTTTGGATGAAAAGGAAGTTGTGGATTGAATATTAGGTAGCCTCTCTTTGAAGTTAAACTATTAAGTTGAATTTGGCTATTTCAAATGCTTTTCAAACAGCACTTTGCTTTGTTTATTTACAATGTAAATTATATATTTTTAACAGAGAAAGAAGCAAGTCTACATCCACTTATCCACCTAAAAGTTGCAATTTAAAAAAAAAATAAATCAGTTCGAGACTTAAAGAATTCAGGACTGTATATGCAATTATTCCATTATTTATGGCATGGCTTCCCTTGCTGTAGGTTTTGTCCTTTTTAAAGCTGATTTCCATGTTTTCCTTCACTAAGTGCTGCAGTGTCTGGAAGCACTGTATGCACTGCATGTAGTTTTAGGTACATACAGTACACAGTGCTGGGTTCCAGCTTTGAGACAGAGCCTTCTTGTCTCACACCAGGAACAATGCAGAGTCCGTGTGAGTGGTGCTCAGCCATTCATAGGCATCTTAGTATTCTGTGAATGAATACAGCGCTTCCTCTGATTGGCTGAGGTGGAGAGTGTGACATGATCAGCAAGCATAGTGTTTTGCATGAAGACATACATGTAGCCTCAAAGCAGTTTTGCACTTCAGTGTCTTTTCTGGCTCAGCAAAATAAAACAAAATGTGGCTTCTGGTTCATGACTGATGTTGGTAAATGGGTGCATGGCCAGATGTTTGGTGCCACCAAAGAAAAACCTTTGCCTAGTCTAAAGTGTATCCACTGATTCCAGCTTGATTGGTTTACCCAATTCTACAATATTTTACCTAGTTTCTGGAGCACCTGTTGTTATAATCACTGAGACTAGCACTTGGGTACACTATGGAGAAGGAAAAATGTTTTCGAAGAGGAAGCATCCACATATTTTGTACTGTTAGCAACCTGATTGGCTAGAATCACCTACGCTTGGTTGGTGTGGAATAAGTGTCATCTGGGCAACTACTTTCTAAGCAGCTTATTCAGTTTGTGGAAAATTAAAATTGCATGGAAAAGGTGTGTGTGTGTTAAACCAGTAGAAAAAGCAAAATAAGTGGTTGATGTATTTTAAGTAAATGAAAGCGCCTACATTGATTTTATGGTTGTAGTCATAAAACTATAGCCCAGAATGCATTGCAGTCACTCATTTGTATTGGCCATGTTTTTTTTTTCATGGTTTTGTGTTTTTTGTTTTTTCACAGTTGAAGCATCTGTACACAGCAGCAATGTGCATTGCACAGACAAGACGATCGAGGCAGCAGAGGCTTTGCTACACATGGAGTCTCCCACAATTCTCCGAGACTCTAGGAGCCCAGGTATTATGCACTGTTCCCTAGCATACACTTAAAATAGTAGCGATCTACAGTTTTTATATTTAATACAGTACCTACTTTTACTTCCCTACCAGGCCAATTCCAAAATTTCTCTCCTACATGTAAAAATTATTTTTTTGCTGAAATTAGTTAAAATGCCCAAACATATTTTATCTGTAGATAATATAAAAGTGCAGCGCTAAAAGGTATATACTCTAGTGGAAGTGCTCGAATAAAGTATTCCAATAAAATCCAATAAAGAACTCCAATAGGATATATTATAATCAATGTATACTCCAGTCCGGATAAAAGTAAAATGATACATTAATAAAATGGTGACAATTCGTGACAAGTGATTCTATACAGGAGTTGATTGTGACTTCTTGATCCAGTGGTCTGGTGAAAAATAGAAGAAATACGCACTCACCAGATGCCATACCTTTCTGAGGAAGTGCTATCGCACGAAATGCGTTTAAGGGGCCTGCACGCCGTGATGTCCATTGCACATTGCACTTTCGTCAGTATTTGTATATTTGCTTTTATCTATTTTTTTTTCTACTTTCGTGCAGATTTTTTTTTCTTTTTTTAAACTTATGATTTTATTGCTATCACATAGGGGACCAGTAGTCCCCTATGTGATAGCATATGAGTGACAGGTCCTCTTTGTAGGAGCTGTGACTTTCCCTGAGTTCAAGGAAACTTTTTCTTTTATCTGGGGAAAAAAAACTAAAAGGAAACTTTTTTTTTTTCTCTTTTAACTCTGGGAAAGAAACTAAAAGGAAACTTTGTTTCTTTTAGTTGGGGGGAAAGTGACAGCTAATTCTGAGAGCTATAGTGAATAAAAAAAAAAAAGCCGGTAATTACATTTAAAAACTGGCACAGACCTATAGTGACAGCCACTGTATACACTACTCCGCTCCTGCCTTTCTCAGACCCCCTAATTCAATTACAATATCAATTTTTTTTTTCAACCCACAAAATTGGAGTTACCCTTTAAATTAGAAATAATTCAGATAACTGCTGCAACAATGACTTAAAGGAGAAGTAAAGCTAAAGTCGTACTTCTATGGATCACAGGAGTGTAGTTCGTTCTGCACTTCTGTGACCTGTTTTCAGCCAACAGCAGTCTAAAGCTGACGTCACAAAGCTGGTCCAGGCTCTGAAAAGATCCCAACCATATGGTCTGGATCCACCCAGATGCCTGGAACGGCAGCTGGCTCAGCTTCTCAGTTAGCTGCTGAGAGCCTGAGTCAGCCGCTGCTCCACAGCCTGGTGCTCCAGTGAGTGTTAGAGGGGCAGCGCAGAATGCTGGTGACTGACCGTCCCTGGCTGTCTGCTAACTGAAGGCTGAGAACTGAGTACTCAGCAGCAGGGGACAGATGTAGCATCAGACATTTTACATGTATTTATTGCTCATGTATCTTATTTTTGATGGTCATCCCCTAGCCATCAAGTAACATTATCAGGCCTTTTTTTTTTTTTTTTTTTATATGGGTTTTTTTTTTAAATATATATTGCATCCAGTGGCGACTAAGTAAGAGCTCCACTGTACTATGCCTGTCTCAGGGGTGTGGAAATTTTTTTAAAAACTACTTGTCCAGGGACTAAATCTGTGCCTCAATCTACTTGTCCCTCAATCTACTTGTCCCTCATGATAATCTACTTGTCCAGTTAAAAAAAAATACATTTGAACCAAAACTGTATTTAAATCTGAGGTGCTTTTAGGAGTGTCTGGGGCTTTTAAAAACAAAAGGGGCTTTTATTGCATTTAATAATTTTAACATTGCGCTGTTTATCTCTTCCTCCCCTCCCTGCCTGTCTCCAGCACCGCACCCGGGGACTAGCAGGGAGGGGAGAGACCTTCCAGTGTAATGAGCACCGATTGGGTGCTTGTCAGGAAAGGGGAGTGTCTGGCTTATCCTTTATCCCTTTCGTTGCCAGAGCTGTTTTTGCTGTTTTTTTGTACACGTTTAAAAAAAAAAAAATACTTTTAGACCTAAAAATTACATAAAACCCCCAAACATGATATATTTCTGAAAGCATAGACCATCCACCAATAAGATTTCAGGATGGTTTGTTTTCTAGTGATTGTACCTGAAAGATAGATTCCGATATGGATTAATACATTTGCATTCTGTTTTTTTTCTTTTTTAGGTGAATGTTTAGTTATAGAAGTTTTGTTTTTAATTGTTTCGGTATGAAAAAAATATATTGGGATTAAGTAGTTGTGCATTTTTTAATATTACATGACAAGGTTGTAATTTAAAAAAGGGAAAAAAAAATCATCCCATCAATCAAGCAGATTATTGTATTTTAGTATATATTCCTTTATGTAATCCTGGGCTTTGGTGCATGTTTTGTTCTCTTTGGACAAGATTTCACTTGTGTACTCGCAGTGAAAAGAGCTTTTGTTTGTTTGGCATAGTTACATTGTTCACAATGTGGTGGCACAGTTTTATGAATGTACCTTCTGGAGTAGGTGATATATATAGAATGCTTAATGGCAGGTACAGATTGTGATTATGCTGCCAGGATTCTTTGAACAGACTTGTTTGAAGCGCTTCTACTCTCTGCCCTGCTTGGCAAAGGATCATGTTTCTGAACAGCCTGTTGATTGTCCACATAACATTTGGAAGATCTGTTGCACGCAGCAAGGGGGTAGGCAGCTGCTGCATCTATTACACTGGTACTCTGAAAACACTGCACACCTTTACGGCAAACTTCCCATTATCTTTTCAGATTGTGAGAAACCGTGTCGCATTTTTCTTGTTTTTTCAGATAAGTTTTCTTCATGCTGGGCCATGCACTATTGAAATTGAAAAAAAACTCAAGACAAATATCCCAGCTAGTGTAAATTGTTTTGCTATTAAATGCAATCTTTATTCATACTAACATTTGTATTCTTATTTATGTGAAAGTGATCAACTTAAAGCGGAATTTCCCCTTTTGGGTGGAGCTTTGCTTTAAGGATTGGCACCTTTGGGGAGCGGGTACCTGCTCCGACCGCCTAGGTGATTGGAAGCACGTTCTCCTCCACCCCCACCCGCAATCTTCTGGGACACATGACAGGCCTTGTAGACTGCAGGACCATTCACAAATCATAGCACTGCTCGTGCATGCGCAGTGGGCACCTGGCTGTGAAGCCGCAAGCTAATGAGGACCGAGGACAGCTGGTAAACCTGGCTGCGGTGAACACACAGCTGTATCAAGGGACAGGTAAATGGCTATTTTTTAAAAGTCAGCAGCTACAGTTTTTGTAGCGTGTTTTTTTGCCTATTACATGTACATGTGCTCATTTGTAGTGCAGCACAGTGAGTTGATCTTTAATCTATTTATAGATAGCTGTACAAATATAGATTTCTAACGGTAGAAAAGCTATTGGTTAAGAAAAAATATCAAAGCACTTTGTCTTCTAAAGGTCCTGAGCTAATTGGATAACATGGGTTTACTGTCTTGGAAACGCAGAACAGTGTGCAAGTAACAAACAATTTCAGTAAAACTTTAGAAAAGAAGATACATTTTTTTTTTTTTTTTTTCAGTTTTGGACACAGTCAGGGAAGATTTAACCACTGCCTTTTTGCCATGTGTCCCATTGGGGAGTTTTACCTTCACTTCTTGTGCCATAACCAAAACAGGAAGTGAGGGAATCCCTGGTTGTCACCAGAACTAGTGTCTCCACTGAAAGATTTCCCCTCTCTCTATTCCTTTTCTAGTGACCATACAAAATGTATGTAGGATTTTAGTTCACTGTCAGTGAGAACCGTAAACAGGACAAATAGGGTGACGCTCACTAATAGGCAGTAAAAATCTTGACAGTGGTTCTAACCCATCTTTAATCTATACAATCTAAAAAGAAAAATTTTTTTTTTCCTTTTTAGTTATACTTTACTATCCATAAAAACACCTTTCCAGACATTAAATGATGGAATCCCTTGAACGGTATTTGAAATGTACAAAAGTCCAGTACTTAACTGAACAACATGTGAGGAAGTGGCTGTCTTGCCAATAACAACGTGGCTGCTTTTCTCTTTTAATGTACAAGTTAGAAAATGCAAGTAAGAATTTGGCTGTTTTGCATTACCTGGTTCTTCTTTATAATTTTTCATGTTGTCCAGTGGTTGGTAACATTGACTGGATTGCTTTGTGCAGGCCAAAATATAGGTTGGGCTAAAACTACTATGCAAAGTAGGAGCCGGGGAATTGCCACACTCACATGCCACTCGCATGGGTTTTGTGAGATACAGTAGGCTTCTTAAAGCAGGTTAGGCAGTTGGGTACATTGTTTAACATTAAAAGAATATTTTCGATGAAAAAATGTTCAAAAACTTTTATTTCTCTACAGTGGAAGTATATGTTCCGCCATGTGTGTCTACCCCAGAATTCATCCATGCTGCCATGAGGCCCGATGTTATTACAGAAACTGTGGTGGAAGTGTCCACTGAAGACTCTGAACCAATGGATGCTTCTCCCATTCCAATATCTCTTGAGCTTGGAGAGCCAATGAAAAAAAAGAAAGGTAGTATTTGTTTTCTGTCTCCTCTAAACCATGTTGTCCAAAAGACTGTTATTTTTATTTCTCTTGTGAAAGGTTTAATATGCATTTTAACAGGAAAACTGTAATAAGATAAATAGGGGAGCGGGTTACAAGTATTCAGAACTAATCGTGAATGCTTACCAGCAATGCAGCCATGGAAGTCACCTGTCAGAACACAAAGGCACAGCGGGGGAGATCACCTAACTAACATCGCTAGCGTTCGTGTGGGAATCTCTGTTTTCTTTTTTGTTCAGCCGGCTAGGTTGAATCCCAAAAAAAAAACAAAAAAAACCTATAGTGTGTGTCCAGCTTAAGAATTTGCTGGAAGATCAGTGCCATTGCACTCGCCTATGCTTTGCATATACAGTCATGAGTATATTTTTGAGTTTTGAAAATTACAACACTGTTTTCATTATAAAAGTTAATCAAACCTTGCACTTTTGGTGCAAGGTCCACTTAAGTGTCACACATTCGAGAGCAGCAGCAATTTAAAGGTAATTGTAAAGGATTTAGTACCTCGTTAGGGTCCATGCATATTAGCTTTAAAAAAAACGCTGCTTCTAGAGGAGTTTAGTGTTTGCCTGTAGAAGCAACTAATGTTATCCTATGTCTCTATGCACATTAGGACGTGTAGAGGCATATTTTAAGCTCGGCGATTAGAAGCAAAAAAAAACCCCTTCTGTTTTGCATTTTTGAGAACAGTTTTCCAGCATAGAAAAAAAAAACTCTAAATGCTAGTACAAAAATGCTCAAAATGAGTGGGTTTTATTTCCCTTTTTTTGTGCTGAAAGCACTGTCTTTTTTTTTTTTTTTTTTTTTTTTTTTTTTTTTTTCTTTTTCTTTTTCTTCAGTGTGCATGGACCCTTAAACTTGCATACAAAAAAATAGTTTTAGAATTGATTTTTTTTGTTGTTGTTGTTTGAAACTTATTTACATGTGACATTTTATGTCCCATTGTACAGCTGGTCGCAAACCAAAGGTGCAGCAGCCCACATTTGCCAATGGCTCCCCAGATTTGGGTATAAAGAAGAAACCAAGAGAAGGCAAAGGTAATATACAATCTCTCTCCCTATCGGTATCAGTTATTTGAGACCAGACCTATTACTGAATATTCCATGAGCATAAATTTAATAAATGTGACAGTATTAAGTTATTTTAAATACCTTTTATCTGGCAATCAGAATATTTTCTACACCCTTTTTACTCCTACACACTTGGATTATCATACTTACTGAAGTAGATAAAGATTCCAGGTGACAAATTGAAATATTGTGATGCCAAATGCATAAAACAAGTCGTGTTTTTTTTTTTTTTTTTTTCTTTTTCAGTCTATTCTTCCCTCATACTATTTAGTTGTATGGTTAAATAGCTGTTCATGGGTGATTGTTATCTTTTTATATTTTTTTCAAAGGATAAGTTCACTTTTGGGAACATGTTACATGTTCCACCCATTTTTTAGGGTGGAACATGTAACATGTTCACAATGCTGCAGCCACTGCCCAATTTTTTATTTTTTATTTTATTCCCCTGCCATGACTAAAGTACGGGGAGAAGTTCCCCCTATTATCTGTCGGATTTGAAAATAGCATGGCCATGAGGCATTCCGCCAACACAGCTGCATCATTCATTCAGAGTTCCACAAATAATTGAACTAACTGCAAGTCCTGGCAGCCTAGCTATTGGCTTGTAGTTTTCAATGAACTACCACGTCGCTGTGGAGCACCGTGGTAGTTCATTAATTTTTCCTGTCCGTATATACCTCTTGTATGAGCAAGCAGATATACTGACAGATCTGCAGGAGACCTACATGGCACCAGGGATCTGCTGATCACTGGTGCAATGTTTTACAGGCTCGTGCAGAAAAAATAATTAACAATAAATGTGCTTTTTTTTTTTTAAGTGCATTTATTTTTTTTGTGCAAAAGGTGAACTTATCCTTTAAACTAGTTTCCGCTAGTGGTGCACCAAAACCGAAAATTCAGGATTAACTTAGCCAAAAACCGAAATGGACATTTTTTTCTTTTTTAAATTAATATATTTTTCAAATGCAATTTTTTTTGAAAAAAAATACGCTTTAATGATTAAAGAAAACACAATATATACCTCCGATATTTTTGTAAAATATGAAAGATTATTATTACTATAATACAGGATTTATATAGCGCCAACCGTTTGCTCAGCGCTTTACAATATAAAGGGAGACAAAACTGCAACAATACAGTTCAATACAAGAGTGTTAGGAGGGCCCTGCTCCTTGTAGCTTACAATCTAAGAAAGATGATGTTACACTGAGTAAATAGATACCCAACATGTCATTCTTTGAATTGCAAACGCTCGTAGAATGGCGTCAAACTCTGGTGCTTAAAAATCTCCATGGGTGACACTTTAAACATTTCTACAGGTTACCATTGTAAAGTTACAGAGGAGGTGTAGTGCTAGAATTATTGCTCTTACGTTCGTGGTGATACCTCACGTGTGGTTTGAACACAGTTTACATATGTGGGCGTGGCCTACGTATGCATTTACCACTACATGCGAGGACGGGGGGCACTTTAAACCCTTTTTTTTTTTTTTTTTTTTTTTTTTTTTTTTTTTTTTTTTTTTTTTTTCCTTCAATTTATTTATTTTTACAATGTCCCTTTTAAAAAAAAAAATTGTAATCACTTTTATTCCTATCACAAGGAATGCATGCATTCCTTGTGATAGAAATAAGCAGTGACAGGTCCTCTTTATGGAGAGATATTGGGGTCAATAAGACCCCCACATCTCTCCTCTACAAGGTAACGCATTAGATCAGCAAAAGCATTGATCTAGTGCTTTAAAATAAAAAAACAACGTCCTTGTTCACGAGGTGCCGGAACTGATGTCACTCCGGTCCTCCAAGGGCATAGAGATGAGTGGAGGCCATCTTTCCTTCACTTATCTCTATGCCCAGCATTGGGATCGTTTGGTTTCAGTTGCATTATACTATGCTTGACAGAACATGTAGTATTCTCTAAATAAAGTGTACCAGCCCAATATCCTTAAATACAGCCATTAGGGGGTTATGTTGTGCATAGTTTTGTGCGTTATTCACTGTGATATTCCTATGTTTTGTCCACTTAAAACTAATCCGTTTTAAAAGCTGTATATTTTGACTTCTTGGGTCACTAGGTCTGTCTAGTTTACTGATTGCAGTCACATAATGTAATGTTTCACTTAGGTGAAGCTCTTAGCAAAACTATTTTTTTTTTTTTTTGGGTAGGGTGGGGATTGGTGAGAACCTCTCTCAGGTTTTTGTTTGTCCCTTGGGGTATCTTAAAGCAGGCCACTGACAGAAATTCTAACATCCTTGCTTTACTGCAAAACAAAAACGTGGTTTTTAGTTTGTGACGGTTGTATGCAAAATTCGGATGTGAATTTGAAAGAAAAATAATTGCACAAAAAACCTAAAAATATTTTTATTTTCTTTATGTTGGACATATTTATTTATTTATTTTTTAGTGATTATAACTACAATTCATATTTTAATGTGTTCCTTTTAGGAAATACAACTTATCTCTGGGAGTTCCTGTTAGACCTTCTGCAGGATAAGAACACTTGCCCTAGATATATCAAGTGGACGCAAAGGGAGAAGGGCATCTTTAAGCTGGTGGACTCTAAAGCTGTTTCAAAACTTTGGGGGAAACACAAGAACAAACCTGACATGAATTATGAGACTATGGGACGAGCCTTAAGGTAACTGAGCAAGCAGGCTGTAGCTTTTTAACATCTTGTGTGTCACATTTGTTGTAAAAAGAACATTCTTGTCCGCTATAATACTACAAAGTGATTACAAACCAGGATTAATAATAATCATGAATCTAAGTAATTTTCTACTCAGAGCTTATTTTAAAGCTAATCTCCAGGTTTCCTGTGACTTAGTTCGTTTGGACAAAGCTGGTTCAAATAAACTATTTCCTTTACAAAGAGCTGCACTAGCTGTAGGCACTGTATGTAGCTTCAGCTACTCTTTCTGTCTCATATCAGGAACAAAACAAAGTCTGTCCGAGGGGCGCTCATCCATTCATATGCAGCTTTGTATTCTGTGAATCAATACAGATCTTCTGATTGGCTGAAACGGAGAGGCAGGCTGATGTCACGCTCTTCCACTCAGCTCAGCTGCCTATGATTGGCTGAGTGCCTCCCAGACTGACTGTTTTGTTCCAGGTGTGAGACAGAAAGACAGCCCGAAAACAGAACTGTGTACTGTATGTAGTTGGAGCTACATTCAGTGTTTAGTCAGTGCAGCACTTTGTGAAGGAAATTGTTTGGACCGGCTCGGTCCAGATAAACTATTTAAAGTCTCAAGAAACCCAGAGATCAGCTTGTAAGCGTTTATCAGTCAATAAACATTAAAGGAAACATACAACAGCTTTGTATAGTAGAAAACACTTGTAATTTCCCGAGGTAGTGAGTGGTCAGTGCACTGGCTTGTAGTGTGTCCTGTTAGCACCTGAGCAAACATGAAAGAAATCCAGCTGCTCGATCTTCTGCAATAAATACGTTTATTAATCCAGGTGTGGTACAAACTAATACAGGCCTTACGTTTTTCAGCGTGTAGCCTTAGTCATGACCATGAAGATGCGCAAGCCCTGTATTATTTCTGCCGGCTTTCTTTTATCTACATACAGCAGATTTGTACAGATTTTATTTATTGCCCAGTCAAAAAATGCTATTTTGTATTTATCAAGCAAACATGAAATATTTCTTGTGTATAGTATGCAGTCTTCTATTCCTCCAGCAGGTGGACCGTCCAGTTTTTACAACTGACACATTGTAATGCTCTCAACTCAAAAGCCTTTGGTCATTTTAGTCATCACAGCATTGACTAACCTTTATTAGATGGCGAAGTGTGAGTTTTTAATCAGAAAACGAGCAACATATAAATCGGCTGTGCTATCTCTTCAGATAACTCATAGTGCTCTGGAAATCCTTTATGTATTTAAATATTTCTAAAACTCTAGATTTAGCACAGTAAAAAAAAAAGTCTACAGTACATGCCTTCACACCAGTGAAACTACATCCGCAAGCTTCATCTACACCGCTGACAACTTCACCCAGTCTTCTTCCAAGTTTAGCAACCATCTTTGGTTACTGGAATAGAATGATGTAACTCCTGCTCATATGCTCATGAGTTAATTCATTCCCTGACAAAAACTTGTTGAGATTGTACACTGAGCATGGTATCTTCAGTGACTTGCTATGCAAAAGCTTTCATTGCTGAAGAGATATGGTCAGTTCTGCGACAGAAGCCTGCCTGCTAGCAGTTTTGTTTTTTTTGTTTCCCCCCCCCCCCCAGCTTAAGGTGTAATTTATATCGACTAAAAAAGGTAGATTTTTTTTTTTTCATTACATGTTTTTTGTATATTTAATGAAAGCTCTAAAGTATAGATATTTTTCTGTATTTTTGTAGGTATTACTATCAAAGAGGGATTCTAGCAAAGGTGGAAGGTCAGCGACTGGTGTACCAATTCAAGGAGATGCCCAAGAACATAGTGGTTATAGAAGATGAGAAGACTGAATCCTGTGTGGAAGAGCTGGTGTCTTCTGCAGACGACAAGTCTCTAGAACGTGTATCTATGCCCACTGATGGAATTCTTAAAATGACAATGCCGTCTCGGCTGGAAAAAATCCCTACCCAGCAGAACTCACCCAGGAAGCCTCGATTCGTCAGCTTGGCTTCTCCTGGATACGAGGCATCTCCTAATTCTCCTACCAGCACAACACCAACCCCGACGCAGAGGTCAGTCTTTAAATTCTGCTGTTGGCCATTCTTTTTTGTTCTTGTGAAAAAGTTGCTCCACATGGACTGATAATTTTCCAGGGCACACCCTTCCTTTTGGTTTTATAATTTTCTGTGCTATCCTAGCCATACGTTAATTTTTTTTTTGTATTTTGTTTTTGTATTGAAATGCATGCATTGTAGGGCAAATGGCACAGTTCGAGTGCACCACTTCTTACACACCTGTTGGTAATGTCTGGAATTGAGCAATCAAAAACTATACTGCTTATGGCCCATATTGAAAGCCATTTACAACAACTGTCATCAGCTGTCATCCAACAACTATAATCTGAGCTTTAATTTATCTGTGAACTACAAAAGCATGACTGACATATGACCTCATGCATACGGTTTTCCATCTCTCCTAGATGCCTTTCCTCAGCATTTTGGCAGAAAAAATGATTGACGCTTGTAAACGTGTTTACGCATGTCAAATGCTTGGGTGTTCATTTCACTGACCACAATATTAATTTTATTATATATAACCTTTTTGTGATAATACAATAAATAAAATAAACTAAATTAAAACAAAGTGTTCAATAAAGATCACAAAAGTCCAAAAAACCAAAAGTGTCCAAAAAAATTACAATGTCCAAAAAGTCCCAAATTTTCAAACTTTTTCATCAAATAAAAGGATTGACTCCTATTCCATCCAGTAAGAACCTCAAAATAAAAAGATACGAAATCTAGTACATTACCATAATAAACTAAAGTAATCACCCAGTGCAACTCTCAATTTAGTGCAAAAAATATATATATATTTATATAATGAATAAATTATTCAAATCAAAAATGCTTTCTTATAGTGTGCATAATCACACAAATCAAACTGTGAACACTCAGTGGTCACTGCAACTCTGTGCACACCATCAACTAGCACACAATAGTACTAAATACTATTACCTTCTGTGAGTATTGAAAAGCTTTAACAATACTATGGATCAGAAATCCTCCATACTCTCTTCAAAGGCATTTTTCCAAGGTCCTCAGAAAGATAAGAATGGTCTCAGGACTGATATTCAAAGCATAGGGATAAATTTAATAATCACTTACATTTAAAACATAGACATTTCAGCTCCAGACATAGCTCTAGGCAAGTTCCACCAAACAATGTAGAAAACCAAGTGTGAATAACCGACAAAATGGCCGCGGGGGGACCTGGGGGAGTGACGTCAAGACGCACGCACGCAGACCGGAAGTGTCGCCGCGGCCATTTTGTCGGTTATCCACAAATGGTTTTCTACATTGTTTGGTCCAAAAATGCTTCTACATGCCTATAAGTATAAGTCTAGATCAGGGGTGGGCAAACTTTTTGACTTGAGGGCCGCAATGGGTTCATATATTGGACCCGGGGGCCGGACCAAGAGTAGATGAATGATGTGTATGTGTTATCCATAGTAAGTATAGTAATATTCCCCCATAGTAATTCATCCCCCATAGTAATTCATCCCCCATATAGTAATTCATCCCCCATATAGTAATTCATCCCCCATATAGTAATTCATCCCTCATAGTACTATTCCCCCCCAAGTAGTAAGCCACGTCCCCCCTGTGTCAATTTACTTACCTTTGCTCCGCGCGTTCCTCTCGCCGTGTTCCCGCGCCGTTCCGGTCTTCAGGGCGGACTGTGAGAGGAGCCTAGCTCCCCTCACGTTCGTCACGCTGCCCCGCCTACACACATCCTGACAGTCAATGCATCGCGCTCCGCGGGCCGGATTAAAAGGTCCGCCGGGCCGTAGTTTGCCTATTGCTGGTCTAGATGCTTCTGCCTATCCAAAAAGAGAGTGCTTCCAAAATTGGGATCACACTGCAAGGGTTTTTTAAAACCCTTTTTAGCCGGTTACGATGGATGAGTGTGTATATATACTGCTAAACGGCGGCACAGGTGCGCAAAATCACGTGTGTGTGTGTATGTGTATGTATGTGTGTGTGTATATATATATATATATATATGTATATATATATATGTATGTATGTGTGTGTGTGTGTATACACACAGACACACACACGATTTTGCATTTCCTGGTAGGGGGCGCGCGCGAGAGAGCCCTAGCTGCGCCGCCATTACGACCGTGGATGTCAATCACCGGGTCCTGGCCTGTGATTACCCGCCGGCGCCCAGTGATTTATTGACGAGCACCGTTTGGGAGGAAGACTCTTTTGTTTACAAACAGTCTTCCCTGTCAGCTCGGGCACACTGCCATCCTGATCAGTGTGCTTACAGTGAAGCACCCCCCAGTAAAACACTCCCTACGCACAATTAACCATTTGATTGCCCCTCACATTAACCCCTTCCTGCCTACTGTCATTAGTACAATATCCGTGCTGTTTTTTAGCGCTGATCACTGTATTGGTGTCACTGGGGATGTTGGTGACACCAAGTTAGTTCCCCCCCCCCCCGTGTCAAAATGCCCACCGCAGTCCCCCTAAAAGTCGCTGATTGCCGCTATTACTAGTAGGAAAAAAAAATCCCAGTATCTATACCGCCATTTGTAAACGCTATAACTTTCACATAAACCGATTTAAGTTACACGTATTGACGTAGCAAAATACATTTCAACCTAAATGTATGACGAAATTTTTGATTTTTAAATTTTTTTTACTGGACATGTTTAATAGCAAAAAGTCCAAAATGTTGTCTTTTTTTTTTTTTTTTTTCCTCAAAATTATTGCCCTTTTTTTGCTTATAGCGCAAAAATGTAAAAACGTACAGGCGATCAAATACCACCGAAAGCTCAATTTGTGGGGATAAAAGATGTAAATTTAATTTGAGTGCAGCGTTGCATGACCACACAATTGTCAGTTAAAGGAACGCTGCGCCATAATGCAACAAATTTCCTGGTCAGGAAGGGGGGTAAATTCTCTGGAGGGCAAATGGTTAAAAACTTCTGTGTATAGGTGTGGCAGCTTTTTTGGTCTTTTTTTTTTTTTAATCTCAATACTAACTGAGAAAGGTAGATTCACTTCAGTAATGATTGATAGTTAGAGACCGTGTACTAATTGCAAGAAAGAGGTTCCTTTTTTTTTTCTAAATAGTATTAAATTGTATCTAAAGCTAAAATGTGGTTTTGTTTTTTGTTTTGTTTTTTTCTAACCCCTGTTTGGGTAACTGCTGTCTTAAGGGAACATTTTCTCTCCTGTTGGAGAGTTTTCCTGTAAATGTCTCCTGTGCCTATAGGACAGAAAGTCTATATCAAATACTGGTGAAGCGCTTCCAATATGACATGACATAAAGCAAATATCATATCCTTATGCCATAACCCTTTATTATAAACAAATCCCCAGTATTCAGTATAATTTTGTGAATGTGCAAAAAAAAACATAAATAGCTCTTAAAGAAAAAAAAGTTTTGTCCAATATAAGAGTCCCATGCACCAACCAAACTTTATGTAATCCTCAGTTGATATATCAATTCTTGTCAGAACAGCAATCTGACTTCATTCAGCTTGAATAAACACCACCGTGCCTTTCACCACACCTCATGCGTATCTCCTCACCTTATATCCTAGACTGCACTGCAAAAGGATGATCAATTGCACTTTTCTTTTACATTTGATACTATAGTCCTTTTCATCAGTCACCCAGTCATTAGCGATCCCCCAGGAATAGATATATGAATGGAAGCAAAGAAACATCCAATAGTGCAGACCGCTAGTTTATTTCCACAAGAAAGCAATAAAGTTAAAATTCCACTTGCATGTTAAAAAGCGCTTCACCAGTATTTGATATTGATCCATTAACACAGTGGAATGATTGCACAATTGGGTGGCAGCTGCTTTCCTGATTCAGTTTGACTTATTTTACTGATTTTATTGTTTTTATAGAGTACTAATAGCAGGGGGGGGGGGGGTAGGGGGGGTTCTGTTTTTATATTTATAGGACAAAGTGTAGAGAAATCTTTCCAATTGGGCACAGATAAAAAAAGTTTAAACTATTCCCTTCCCTATCCAAAATTAAAAATTGTTTTGGCTTTATATACTTTAATGCTGTCATTGTACCTTCTGTATTTTAAAGATTAACTTCAGGCACAACAGATATCTTAGCAGCGGGGTCACTTGTGCTTTGAATAAATACCTACCTTACTCTGCTTTGCCACAGGGTCTCCATTGGTGTGGCTGGTCCACCGCAATCTCCTGTGTAAGCTTCTCATGGCCATGATTGCATGCTCGTGACGGGTACAGTGAACATACAGTGAAGGGTTAATGGCCATGCATTGTGAGTGATAAAGCTGGGGGACCTCCCACAGACTGTGCCTTTTGAGGCGCAGGGGATAGGATAGGTTTTAATGTCTATTCTTCTGTCCCTAGACATAATGAGCATTTAACCCTTGCAGTGCAGAGAGGCGTCACTGCAAGAGTAGATATTTTTCTAATTCCTTGAGATGGGTTTTAATGATAGGCCTGCTATAAGCTGTCTAAATCGTTTGTCCCTAGAGTTTCACATCATAAACTGTATGAAAAATGTATTGCTAAGGTTGTAAGTCTAAAAATCGGTAGCATGTAATTTAACATGGATTCAGTAGGGATTCTACAGAAATTAGATACGATTGACATATTGGCACTGCTAAATAATACTGTTCATATTTTAAACTTTTTGTTTTCTTTTCTGTTTTTGCTCACACACTATATATTTTTGTTTGTAACAGGACTGTCCGTGTTGCAATGCAAGTGCCTGTCGTGATGACTTCCCTAGGACAGAAGATATCTACATTGGCCGTCCAGTCCATGAACCCTGGAACCCCTTTGATAGCGAACAGCAGCCCCACAAGTGCTACAGCACCGAAGGTTGTCATCCAGACAATACCTACTATGATGCCATCTTCCACGGAAAGTGACAAGTTCACGGTGCAGCCTGCCAAAATAATTACCATCCCGACTACTCAGCTCACCCAGTGTCACCTGCAAACAAAGCCTAACCTAAGTGGTACAGCGGGCTTGAATCTAGTGGGCACCCCACTGACTGTCAGAGCACTTACTCCTGTGTCAATTGCCCATGGCACTCCTGTTATGAGACTAGCATTGCCAGCGCAACAAGCTCGTTGCCAGACACCACCACGGGTCATCAGCACCCTTATTAAAGGACCAGACATGAAGCCAGACATAGTGGTGAGCAGGCAGGACGGAGAATTGAAAACATTTCAATTGATGAAAGATGACAAACAGGCAGATGCAGGCAAAACAGTAACGCATGTGGTGGTTGTTAGTGCTCCTTCTGGTCTTACCTTGCCAGTGACTGTCAAACAAGAAGGGACGGTGGTGTGTGATAAATGAGACATTCCTCCCGTTGTGTTTTGGGTCAAACTGACAATAAAATAAACATTATTTTCTGGAGGGAAGGGAGGAGGTTCGAGTCCTGTGAGACTTTAAAGCAAGACAGACAATGTGTATATGCGGAGTTTAAAGGAAATGAACATTTTACTGGAGTTTTTGTCCACACGCTGATGGAATGATGCCTCTAACAACACATAAAATTACAGCTAAGGAAAACAAAAACTAAAAGGGACCAAAGCGTTCATTAATACATAAATATATATATTTTTTAGGTTACATTAAGTAAAAAGTGGAACACTAATATTACTTTTCAGAGTGGCTGTTTGTTTTCCCAAAGTAGAAACTCAAGATTAGGTCAATGTGGCAATTGTAAATTTTGACTTTTATTTTCTAAATTCCTTTTTTTATTATTATTATTGCTTTATATATACAATACATATAATTTTCTTTTTAATACCAGCAATTTATACCACTGTGTACAAATAGCCCTCTCTTGACCGGTGCTATGTTGAAACCTCTGCAAGGCAAGTATGTGAAACGCAGCGCATGCAGAGAGATGAGAGACTCCCGTTTTTAAGTTTGTGAAACGAAAAGTGCAAATGAGATTTGGGTTGATAGAAAGCAGATTTCATATGGAAGCCTTAGACTGAGTCAGTTTTATTTTTTTTTTCCTTGAAATAAGCTAATGGCTTGTTTTGTGTAAAGCAATCTTTTTATATATAAATATATTATAGAAAATATGGAGGAAAATCTTGTACCTAGCACAGTATTGGCATAGAATTAACTGTAACATATTTTATATGGTAGATAAAAGTCTGACTTTTTTTTTTTATCTTTGTGGCTGAGATGGTCTGTAAGCATATTTGAGCGCCTTTCATGCGAGAGAGGGGTGAGATTGGGGGCACAACAGCAGCAGGCAAGCAGGTCTTTTAGGGTAACATGCTTTTGTCACACACAATTCATGCATACATTTCAATTTTTGCTATCTGTTTGAAAAGGTCACTGCACGCATGAGTTCATTATTTTTATTTTTGAGAGCAAGATGTTTGGAGCCTGCTATTTTGTTAGTTGAAGTTATGATGGGGACACTTTAGGGAGGGTTTGGAGTTAAAGTACCAGTGTTCAGAATGAACTACAATAGTTTGTATATTCAACATTTGAAGTATATTCTATTTTGTTGTACTCTTGTTTCAAAGTGTATTCAAGTAGATTTTACTGCAATATAGAAATGAATTTCACTGTGTCTCATTTTTCCTTACTGAGCATCATCTTTTCTGTGTCTTGTATACATACATTTCCCCAGCCTTAAAGTCTATGTCACCCACAAACTGAAGTTCATAAATAGCTCCCTTTTTATTGCTATATACAGTATTGCACTTCTTTTTTTTTTTTCTTCTTCTCTTGTTGGTAGTATTTACCTGTTCATGTTGCCAGTTTCTGTGGGCTTTGTCATAGGATGACAACACTAACCACATGGCTTCAGTGTAGTTGTAGTAGTGTTAGCCTCCTCTGAACTCTTCTAGGGAGATACAGGCAGCTGGGTCACAAATTGCCCCTGATAGCTTCCATGTTTTCAACCCAGGTCCATGCCATCTGCACCTCCTATGCATTGCTTGACTGAAAGTGACTTGTAGCCAGCACTACAGTGTTCTCTTGAGCAGTGTGATCTGTGAAGGCACCTATGTGTAGAATTTCCTGAGCCTGTGGTGGTGACTCTATAAAGGCGCTTCAGGTTTTCCATGCCCACAACCTGAAAAGAAAACTACAAGTAATAATATCTGTCTTAATCTCTATCTTAATTTATATCTATGGACAAAGGCAGAATATTCTTACACCATGCTTATAGGTGTGTACCAGGTTATTGGACACCACCAAAGCTTTAGAGGCCGCATCTCAGAGCTTCCTCTATAACCATAACCCACTTAATGAGTCCTCAATTTTGTTCTGATGTCTGAAGTGATGGAAATTTCTTCTTTCACAAAGAAACTTGCCCTTCACTTAACTAGTTTATCATTTTTCTTATTTTATTTTCCAATTCTTCAGTGAAAATCTTACTGCCTTCTAAAGTCAGGGAATCTGGATTGGTGCAACCTCGTTAAGACTTTGGGAACTGTACCTGGACCCCGTGCTGTGGGGAGGGCTTGTAATGTTTCTACACTGGACCCTGCATGGGCGCTCACTTTGGCACTTGGTGCAGCGTGTTGAGTTAGGGTGCTATATAGATCTAGGGCTGTGGTCCATCACTTTGGAAACCCAGTCCCTAAAGGTTTGGAATGTATTTACTTTACAGTGTAAACTTTTTAAACTATAATAAACAATAAATTTAATAAACTTAATTTTAATAATATAATAAACAATAAACTTCAACCACTCCCAGCTCTATCTCAAGTGGAAAACCAGCTGTTACATCATATCACTGGTCACAGTGTATTCACTTGCTTCCTTTTGCTACAAGGATTTGTTACAGAACTGTCTAAATCTGGATTGCTTTGTACTCCTTACTATTATGCTTAATTATGCTCCGCACCCTATTCTGTGACTACCACAGAAGGGGAATACCCTCTTTTGTAGCGATGGTGGAGACCAGGTGAAATGGAGCCAGTTTCAATGAAGCAAACATTCGCTCTGCTAAAGGTCCACACAGCACTTGACCTCAGCGTGACGATGTGTCCCTTACCCTGGAGCAAGAACCAGCCTCTGCATCTGATTCTAGCGCTATTTCAGGTGCAAAACAAACCGCTCGTTTAGCAACAGCATCCATGTCACACTTTCTCAGACAGATTTTAGCCTTTATACAGCCATTTTCCTCCAGGGCTCAAAAATGCCATGCATCCTCTACTTCCATTTCTCAACCAGAGTTTGATAATGATATTGCAGTCCTTTTGGATGCAGACAAGAGAAGGAATCCTCGGATCCATGTCAGAATTTCCTGAACAACGAATGGTCCTAATATGGCCATCACTGTTCAAAGCCTGAAACCACCAGGTTCCTCTCCACCTCCAACTTCAAGTCAGAAGTAGAACTTCCTCCCTTTGAAGTAGACATTTTTAAGAAGTCTGAGCCAAATGTGGTATTAGAAGATGCTTGGTAAAATTTCTTGCCCCCAACCTCTCATATACCTGATACTAAGGCTTCAGTATGCTTGCCAATGTACAATAGATATGGCAACTTTGGATCTGCGCAAAAACCTCAGTATAGTCACATTTAATTCTCCTCAGTCTTGCAAGGTACCTATGGGCACTAAGACTTGCAAAGTCTCAAAATACATGTCTTATTCAAGAACAAATAGAATGGGCATGTTATGACAGTTGAGTTTCTACTGAAAAAGATCTTCAACCCTCGGAACATAATTTGCCAAGCTACAGTCAGGTCCATAAATATTGGGACATCGACACAATTCTAACTTTTTTTGCTCTACGCACCACAATGGATTTGAAATGAAACGAACAAGATGTGCTTCAACGGCAGACTGTCAGCTTTAATTTTAGGGTATTTACATCCAAATCAGGTGAACAGTGTAGGAATTACAACAGTTTGCATATGTGCCTCCCACTTGTTAAGGTTGCAAATCCTTTGCAGTCAATTACAGCCTGAAGTCTGGAACGCATAGACATCACCAGATGCTGGGTTTCATCCCTGGTGATGCTCTGCCAGGCCTCTACTGCAACTGTCTTCAGTTCCTGCTTGTTCTTGGGGCATTTTCCCTTCAGTTTTGTCTTCAGCAAGTGAAATGCATGCTCAATCGGATTCAGGTCAGGTGATTGACTTGGCCATTGCATAACATTCCACTTCTTTCCCTTAAAAAAACTCTTTAGTTGCTTTTGCAGTATGCTTTGGGTCATTGTCCATCTGCACTGTGAAGCAGCGTCCAATGAGTTCTGAAGCATTTGGCTGAATATGAGCAGATAATATTGCCTGAAACACTTCAGAATTCATCCTGCTGCTTTTGTCAGCAGTCACATCATCAATAAATACAAGAGAACCAGTTCCATTGGCAGCTATAGATGCCCACACCATGACACTACCACCACCATGCTTCACTGATGAGGTGGTATGCTTAGGATCATGAGCAATTCCTTTCCTTCTCCATACTCTTCTCTTCCCATCACTCTGGTACAAGTTGATCTTGGTCTCCTCTGGCCATAGGATGTTGTTCCAGAACTGTGAAGGCTTTTTTAGATGTCATTTGGCAAACTCTAATCTGGCCTTCCTGCTTTTAAGGCTCACCAATGGTTTACATCCTGTGGTGAACCCTCTGTATTCACTCTGGTGAAGTCTTCTCTTGATTGTTGACTTTGACACACATACACCTACCTCCTGGAGAGTGTTCTTGATCTGGCCAACTGTTGTGAAGGGTGTTTTCTTCACCAGGGAAAGAATTCTTCGGTCATCCACCACAGTTGTTTTCCGTGGTCTTCCGGGTCTTTTGGTGTTGCTGAGCTCTCTGGTGCATTCCTTCTTTTTAAGAATGTTCCAAACAGTTGTTTTGGCCACGCCTAATGTTTTTGCTATCTCTCTGATGGGTTTCTTTTGTTTTTTCAGCCTAATGATGGCTTGCTTCACTGATAGCGACAGCTCTTTGGATCTCATCTTGAGCGTTGACAGCAACAGATTCCAAATGCAAATAGCACACTTGAAATGAACTCTGGACCTTTTATCTGCTCATTGTAATTGGAATAATGAGGGAATAACACACACCTGGCCATGGAACAGCTGAGAAGCCAATTGTCCCATTACTTTTGGTCCCTTAAGTGGGAGGCACATATGCAAACTGTTGTAATTCCTACACCGTTCACCTGATTTGGATGTAAATACCTTCATTTCAAATCCATTGTGGTGGTGTATAGAGCCAAAAATGTTAGAATTGTGTCGATGTCCCAATATTTATGGACCTAACTGCATAGCCAGTGGAAAAATAATTCACTAACAAGTGAGAGTTCCAATAGTAGACTCTACTGTCACAGTTTTAAACCAATCTTGCTGCGCCTATAAGGTCTCATGCATGCTTGAACTTAAAATCGCTGGTTTTACAGGCATTTGAGCTTTTTTGTCTTGTGGTTTTTTGTTTTTTGTTTTTTTCTTCTGTTTCTCTGCTTCTACACGCCTCTCTGTTCTAGAGGCAGAAAAAAAGCATCACTTGTGCTTTCAAGAAAGGAGCGTTTTGGCAGAGAAAAAAAAAAATGCCTGACACACCTAAATCCCTAAAATACTTGTCAACCTTAGGCACCGTTAGTGCTTGACTTTTTTTTTTGTTTTTTTCATTTCAGTAGCCACAATAAACTAATAGTCTAGCCAATGTAATGAATAAATGCCTAAGCGCTTGATACACCTAAACATGTTTGAAAAACAGCATTTTTGCAGCTGCATTTTTCCTAGCAGAAGAAAAGGGTTTAGAAGAGCCCCAGTGTGCATGAATCTTCAAAGATGTTCCTTCACTCAAGGATTCTGCAGGCAGAAATTTGAAACACTTTTAAAGGCTCTTTAATCTTGCAGGTCCAGCCCTGCAATCTGTCAAACTGCAGTTAGGCATTCATTGTCCTAGTCCAATTAACAGGATCCCATCTATCAGGATCAAACTTTAGTAAAACCCTGCCTTCTGCCTCAATCTTCTACTTTGATGTCCTAGAACATGTCATGATACAGATCTAGAATGGGTCCCATTTTGTTCCATATGTGCAAAATGTTATGGCTGAAAGACTGGTTAGCTGAAGCTGCCTGTAAAATACAGTTCACTCATGATCTTTGAAGTTGCTTTGACAAATTCATTAAAGATATTGCAGGAGGAAAAGTCTTTCTTCCACAGTGAAAGACCCCAAAAGTGGGTTCTACCTTCTCGAAAAGTGACCTCTATGCTTCTGGATTCACTAGGCCTCACCCTAGTCATGGCCCTGACAAGGGGTTTCCTTCATGGACCTCAGATTTGGACATCCTGGCTTCCATGTGCAACAATAAGCTGCACCTATATGTGGCCAGGACCAAAGATCCTCTAGCACTGGTATCCGATGCTCTGTTAATCCCATGGACTCTATTCAGTATAATATAATCCTTCCCTCCAGTGCAGATTCTTCCTTGACATACTCAAAAGTATTTCCGAAGTTGAACTCTGGTCTCTCCCAAACAGGCTAGACCTGCTGTTTCTAGGCCCCCTGTGCCATCCCACTTCTCAGTCACTGGCTTTAATGGCATGGTTGTTGAAGCCCAGGTCTTGGAGGATCGGGTTATGTCTGGCTTTGTTATTTGTACATTAATCAACCCCAGGAAAGCCACTTCAAGAAAGGTCTACTACTGCAGCTGGAGAGTTTTTTTACCGGATGTTAACACAGACATTTTAACTTGAGAGATTACTTGGTACCTGGTATTCTGGATTTTTTGCAGTTGGAACTTGACCAAAACATGGCTCTTTGTACTTTTAGGGACAGGTTTTTACCTTTTTAATCCTATTCCAAAAACCTACAGCTTCTTAATCACTTGTAGAAGCCTTTTTATAGGTTCTCACAGATCATACCCCCATTACAGCACCCTCTGCTTCCTTGGGATATCAATATGGTCCTATCTGCTTTGCAGGAACCACCCATTGAATCCATTATGGAATTCCTCTTGGGTGCTCTCTCCTTCAAGGTGGCCTTCTAGAAGGTTATCAGGACTGTGAGATTTGTTTCAGGGTTGTCAATTCTCTCTTGTAAGGAGCCCTTCCTAATACTTCTCAGAGACCAAGTAATTTTATGTCCAAAACCCTCCTTTCTCACTAAGGTGGTATCGGGCTTCCACTTGAATGAAGGCCTCATCCTACCTTCCGTGTACACTACTGCCAAAGAAATTGCTCTCCATTTTTTGGCATAATCAGAGCTGTCAGAGCCTCTGAAAACTACAGCCTTTATCCAAAAACATTCTTTGCCCTGCCATCAGGGTCTTATAAAGGCCACCCTGTCTTCAATACCATTATTGCCAGATGGATAAGACAGCAACAAAGGTGGGATACCTCATGTAGCAATATGTGCTCATTCTTCAAAAGTGATAGGGGTTTCCTTGACATTCTGCCATATGGTGCATGTTGCTCAACTTTGCCAGGCTGCTGCCTGGTTTTCAATTCACACATTCTCCAAGTTCTACTAGGTGGATGTCAAAGCCCCTGTAGAAGCAGTCGCAAGGGTCTTTCAGCAGAGCTCTGAGTTTTCTTGTGCCTGTTGACACTGTTTTGCCTTGATGTTGCCCTCCTTTCTGATTTATTGCTTGGGGTTGTCCCAGGATACATGAATATTCAGTCTGAGTCTTGTGCTGTATGATTAAAATACACAGATCACCCTCCTCTTTGTTCCTGTGTTAGTCTACACTGCTTGCTTAAAAGAACAAGTCTTGGGGGGGAGGGGCTTAGGTTTATAATGGTAAACTCTCTAAAAGTGTCCAAAAGCTTTGTCCAGCTACCTAAAGGTAGTAGCCTATAACCTGGTGTCTATGAATATCCATGCCTATGTCCTATACTGTACTTCAAGGCATGGATTTTTATAGTAAGTAAAAATTCATTTTCTTCAGTCACTTTCCAGGACTGCACACCTGAGATGACTAGCTCCACCTGACACACAGGAAATGCAATCAAAAATTGACAGAGTTAAAAGCTGAGTTCCACTTAAAAGCTGAAGCTCTGCTTATTCCTCTCCCCCCACCCCCTTTCTATTGTCATATTTGGTACCTTTTTGGGGGGAAGGGGGAGCAGATACCTGTTTTTGACAGGTACCTGCTCCCACTTCTGGCTCAGTTCGCCGTGGTGAAGTAAGCCGGAAGTTCAGCCCCTTCCTTCCTCCCGCTGTCTCCTGGGTACCTTCACAAGTCCCAGAAGACTGCTGGACCAATCAGGAGGCACAGTGGGCACCAGGCTTTGAAGCCGCAAGCTGTTTCAGCCTGGTTCTCACAGTTGAGATGCCTGTGCTGTGGAGAAGAGAAGGGATGGCGTGAGTGAGTACATCGCTGGACCCTGAAGTAGGAAAGTGTGTGTTTATTAATAGTCAGCAGCTACTGTTTTTGTACAAAAATGTCTGGAACTCCACTTTAACTTCCCTGCTCTTTCTTCCCCTCCTCAGTTTTTGATGGAGTTTCCCTGAAGCAGAACGTTTATTTTCCTCTGACTGAAGGCCTGGGTCTGGAAGATCCCCCTTGCAGGGGTGAACAGCTGAGCTGGAGAGGGCTGGCTGTAGCTGGGGTCACTTTCCCACTCCAAGGCTTCCCAATGCAGTGGAACTCACCAGGCAGTGTCCTCCAAATCCCGGGGAAGACTGGGCCGTAAGGTGGATCTCGCGGGTATGGGGATCACTGGCTGGCATTTCTTGAGAGGTGTGCCCCTGTTGAGTGATGGGTTGGCTGCCATAGAGTTTGCAGCTAGTGTGCTTGAAGCCTAGGGGGCAGAGAGCAGGGCCGTGCACAGGACCGGAAGTAGGAGCGGGGCTGCATTCCAAGGCTCGCTCCGAGCACACTTCTGGTGAGGGCGGGACTTCTGCCCTAAAGATGGCAGCGCCAGTCTGTGTTCCCTCTTCCTTAGGCCGGTGAGGAGCCTTCAGGATTTACCCCTTGAAATGGATCTAGGGTCTGGCAAAGGCAATGCAGTCCCTAAAAGCCCTGCTGAGGATGGAAGAGAAGGCAGTGGCTGCAGCCAGTGACAAGGTCACGGGAGGTGAGTCTGACTTGGCTGGGGGGGGGGGGAGAAGGGCAGTCGGTCCTTACTCCCCTACAGGTGTGCCTGGGGCGGGAGACAACCATTTAAATGGGCCCCTTGTTTTTCTTTCCTTAGAGCCGTATGGAACTGCCAAAGAGAGCACCTACACGACATCTGAGGAAAAAGCCCAACCCACCCCCCAAAAATGACATGGCTGGCTATTGCAATGATAAAGTTCCGCAAGACCACGCCAGACCCTTCTGTTACAAAAAGTATCAAGTTATCAGGGAAAGAAACCTTGGCAGTTAAAGATTTTTTTTTGTTGGTGCAGAGATGTTAGTCACTTTACACTCCTTCAAGATGGCCCTGACATCTAGAGAGGTGGATACTTGGTCCCCTAGGTATGCCCCTTCTTCCTTAGGGGGGGTTGGGTCCCTCGTCCATGCAGGTCACCAAGGAGGAAGACCTGGAGGAGGTGGAGGTTTCTGACCAAAGCTCCCTGGATGAGGGGGAAGAATTGTAAGGTGATAGCCAGGCTAGTGAGGATTCTAGACCAGGTAGACACCTTTTTGTGGCGGATGATATGGAGGGGCTCCTAAGGCCATTTACGCCTCAAAGAACATCCTGAAACCGCCTACACAAGTCTCAGCTCAGGATAAGATGTACAGGGGGTTGGTGAAGCTGCAAACTACCCATACACCAGACTCTCAAAGATATTGTTTTGAGAGAATGGAAGGATCCCAATAGGAGAGGCTTAAAATTAAAGACCTGGAAAAGACCGTACCCCTTTCGGGAAGAGCAATTCTTCAAGGCCCCCAGATTAGATGCCGCACTGTCACAAGTTTCTAAAAAGTCAGACTTGTCCTTTGAGGACTCGGGTAACATCAAGGATCAGATGTACTGTAGGTCTGAGACACTGTTATATAGAGCCTGGGAGGCCAACACATCTACTATGGCCCTGTCCTTGGCATCTGCTTGCTTATCATACTGATGCCTGGATGCAAAGTTATTAAACGTGTTTCTCGGGGTTCCAAGAAAAGGGGGGAAGCCGAAACGGAAGAGGTGTTAGAATCCCTGGAAATGTTCAGTAAGGCAGTTGCCTATTTAGCAGACACTGCAGTAGAGTTGGCCAAGATGGCAACTCTGATCAACTCAGCCCCGAGGGCAGTGTGGGTTAAGGCCTGGGACGGACTCTGTGGTCTGCCCTTTGAGCTTTCTTTGCTGTTCGTGTCAGGGTTGGACCAGGTGTTATCAAGGCCTGCGGAAAAGGGAAAGAATTTCCCCATCAAGACTAAGAAGGATAAGGGGATAAGGGTAAGAAGTCGTCTCTCTCTCTCTCTTCCCCCCCCCCCCCCTAAATCAGCGCCAACAAACCGTAGGAAGGACCCCTCTAGATCTAGGCTAGTAAGGGGAGACAGGGAGCTTCCTTTTTTTCTGCCTCCAAACCCGCCAGTAAGTATCACCAATGACATAGAGCCCAGAGTGGGTGGAAGGCTCTCCAGGTTCTTCCAGCAGTGGAAGAAAATTTCGGAAAGCCCATACATCCTGCAGTTGATAGAGGAAAGGGTATCAGTTGGAGTTCTCTTCACTCCCCCCTCATATAGGTTGAACGGGTTCCTGCGGTACAAAATGTTCCATATGGAGAGTGTGAACAGTGTACACAACCTTCTACTCAAAGGAGTGTTTATAGCCATGGTAGACTCCAACCTCCATGTTCTCATTGCCCAAAAATACTAAGCCTCACATTTTGCTATATTCACGGAGAAGGAGGTAAGTCATTGGCAGTTACGAGCCCTTCCGTTCGGGCTGGCGGCCAGTCTGAGAATCTTTACCAAACTCCTGGTAGTGGCGTATTTACACCTCCAGGGGATTTCCCTCATCCCTTACCTAGATGACCTGTTGATCTACGTGTTCTCACAGCAACAAGTCCTGAGAGATCTTGAGAAAGTGATCCTCACCTTGGAATCACGGGTGGATTGTGAATCTGGAAGAGTCCTCATTGACTTCCTCCCAGACCAAGCTGTTCCTGGGATACGTAGTGGACTCCAGGGTCCAGAGGCTCTTCTTACCCAAAGAAAAGATCGACAAGGTAGTGGAGGCCTGCTTCTGGGTTGATATTGGCTCCATATTGCTCCCAGAGGCACATAATGAGAGTCATAGGGCTCATGACAGCCTGTATACTGGCCTTGGAGTGGGCGCAGCTACATTCCGAGGCGCTTCAGTATTTCCTTCTATCCTCATGGGACAGGAAGATGGGTTCGCTGGAAGTGAAGGTGTCACTCCTGCAGAATATTACAAACTCACTAAGATGGTGGATCAAGCCCCAGAATTTGGGGGGAGGAAGACCGTGGGTGCAGTGGGACCCAGTGAGGGTAACCAAGGACGCAAGTTAGTGGGGCTGGGAAGCTCATCTAGAGGACTGACAAGCTCAGGCCTGTGGGAGACACACCTAAGGAGGACCTCCTCCAACTACAGTGAGTTGTTAGTAGTAGGTCAGGCCTTGAAGTCCTTCAAAGACAGGATTGGGGGAAAAGAAGTCTAAATTCTGTCGGACAATAGGTCGATAGTAGCATACCTGAGTCATCAGGAGGGTACCAGATCCTGGAAACTCCTGGACCTAGCTCAGGAGATTCTAGAGCAGAGTCTTTTTGGTGGCGGTCCACACAAAGGGCTCGGCTAACACGAAAGCAGACTTGCTCAGCCGCCAGTTAATCTGCCACAGAGAGCGGGAACTCAATCCTGATGCCTTTTTGCAGTTTAGTCGGGTCCTTGGCAACCCAGAAATAGACCTTTTTGCCTGCAGAAAAAAAACAGGAAATTGAGGCGTTATTTCTCCGTGGCCTGGGAACGAGGGTTACAGCACTGGTGCATGGTGGAACATCCACCAGTGCTGTAACCAACATAAACCGCACTCACCAGATCTTGGTGAATTACACGCCTTTTAGGGATCCTATACCCCCTCTACAGCCTCCAGGACTCCATTCCACCATACAGGGCTTGGATTCTCCTTCCAATCACTTCCTGATATAACCTTCCAAACTAGTTCCACAGCAGTGCAAGAGAAAAAATAATGTATATAGTGTAATATTGCTATTACCCATTTACCATTAAGTAATAATACCAGGCCACTCACATTTCACAAAATCAGTAAAAGCATTGTTTATTAGCCTTCATCCGGCCAAACAAGATTCTCATAACATCCAAGGACAGCTCCAGAAACCTCACAGCCTTAATTGCAAAGCATGATAGAGTGTGTCTCAAACCAGATCAAAGATGGCCGCTTGGAACGCACCGCTCAGCGTGCGTTCCACTCACCGGAAGTTGCGCAGGACGTTCAGACGGCAGACCGGAAGTGTATCGATGCATTTCGCCCCTCCTACTGGGCATTCTCAATTCTGTCGGACAATAGGTCGATAGTAGCATACCTGAGTCATCAGGAGGGTACCAGATCCTGGACCTAGCTCAGGAGATTCTAGAGCAGTCTATTTGGTGGCGGTCTACACAAAGGGCTCGGCCAACACAAAAGCAGACTTGCTCAGTCCTTAATCCACCACGGAGAGCGGGAACTCAATCCTGAGGTCTTTTTACAGTTTAGTCGGGTCCTTGGCAACACAGAAATAGACCTTTTTACCTGCAGAAAAAAACAGGAAAGTCAGGCGTTATTTCTCCGTGGCCTGGGAACAAGGGTCTGGACGAATTAACCCAGGAATGCGATTTATTAATTCCCCCCTCTGGCATTGATTCTGCGAGTGCTACAGAAGTTGAGCCAGTCAAGCTGCAGATTGATCCTGCTAGCTCTGTGGTGGGCGAGAAGAGCCTGGTTCGCCACCTTGAAGAGGTGTTCCATGGCTCCCCCACAGCGTCTCCCAGTCAGGAAGGTTCTTCTCTTGCAGAGGCCAACACTGCACCCCAATCCA
Source organism: Staurois parvus (assembly GCF_062004578.1). NCBI lineage: Eukaryota > Metazoa > Chordata > Amphibia > Anura > Ranidae > Staurois > Staurois parvus. Next base: position 2,132,591 of record NW_028318256.1, on the reverse strand, counting down.
GAGTTTTTTCAGTTAATGGCCTGGCTCTTGAAAGGGAGCTCCTTAGGAGAAGGGGGTGTTCTGAGAAGGTGATACACTTCTCCTCAGTAGGAAACAGGTGACTAGGAAAAAAGATATGCCAAGGTGTGGGGGGAAGTTTTCTAGTTGGTGTCAAAAAGGGGTTTCTTTTCCCACAGTCCCTGTGATCTTAGACTATCCAGGTAGGAGTAGATAAATGAAAAGCGGTAAATACTCTAAAAGTGTAAGTGGCAGCCTTATCAGTCTATTTGGACCAGAGACTTGCATCAGAGCCCCTAGTTAAGAGATTTCTGGGGGCCAGGGAAAGAGTGACCCTATTAAGATTCATAGTTTTCTGGCTTGGGATCTAACCCTGGTGTTAGAGGCGTTAACCAAGCCACTATTTGAGCCAATGGCACAGATTTCAGTTAGGATTTTATTGTTTAAGTTAGCCATCCTGTTCGCTGTCACAAAGGCAAGAAGGATAGGCGACCTCCAGAGCCTGTCAATCAAGGAACCCTTCCTGGTAGTATTTGGGGATATGGTAGTGCTTAGAAAGAATCCCTTTTATTTACCCAAGGTGGCATGTCGATTTCACAGGACAGATTGTCCTATCGTCTTTTTGTCAAAACCCTAAGAATGAATGGGAAAGGGCAGGGAATGTAAACTCAATTTTTTATTGTGTTTCCTCAGAGTTTACATTCCCTGCCCTTTCGTCCCCTCCCTTTCCCACATCCCAGTGCAAGAAAGGTATTCTACCTCAATTTACTCAAGACCAGATATGGGTGGGAAGTAGGCCTGCCGTCCTGGAAGATTTCCCAGAAACCCCGTTACCGGTAAGTGTAACTGGTACTTTTTTATTAGCACTTTTTAAAAAATTAGTGTGCGTAGATAAAGTAAATTAAAATATTTCCGGTATTTATATAGTGTTGAAAATTTATATAGTACCAGTCACTGCCCTCAAGGAGCCTACAATCTAAGGTCCCTAACACACATAAACACATTCATGCATACAAAGGCCAATGCAGCCAATTAATCTACAAGCATGTCTTAGGAGTGTGGGAGGAAAACCATGCAGGCAAAGGGAGAACATGCAAACTCCAGATAGTGCTGTGGTTGGAATTCAAACTGACAGCTCTGGTGCTGCCAGATAGAATCGCTAGCCACTTAGCCACTGTGCTGACCATAAGTAAACTAGCAGAGATAAACTAGCTGTTTATACTGCACTGCTCTCCTTGCTTCTCAGAGCTGAAAAGGACGTATTGCTGGCCTTTTGACTGCAAAGGGCCTTCCTTTTGGTTGGGAGCAATGGAAATGACCTATAATAATATTGCGCTTTGGTATTTAGGGTTTGTTGGAGGAGTGATTACTTAACTGCTTCCCAACCCCCCTATAGCAGAACTATGTGATTTTGCATTTCTGGGTAGGGGGTGTGCATGCTGTCCTACCCACGCCGCCACTGGTGGCTACAGCTGTCGATCACCGGGTCCCAGCTGGAGATTCCCCACTGGCACCTGGCGATCACCGAGGAACACTGACGGGGGAGAAATCTGTATGTACACAACACAAATCTCTCCCCCGTCCACACGAGCATGCTGCTTTGTATTGCTCTGCATAGCATAGCTTACATAGCAAAACACAATAAAACAGCACACAGTTAACCCTTTGATCACCCCAGATGTTAACCTTTTACTGCCCATGTCATTATAGTGTCAGTGTTTTTTTTTTTAGCACTGGGGATGCCAGAGCCACAGTTAGCTCCCCCCCCCCATGTCTGAATGCCTGCCTCAGTCCCGTTACAAGTCGCTGATCGCTGCCATTACTAGTATTTTTAAGAAAAAACTATTCCAGTATATGTACCGCCATTTGTAGACTTTATAACTTTCACTTAATTAATTTACACGTGTTGGCATTTTTTTTAGCAGACAGTAAAACATTTTTTACTGGATATATTTTTTAGCAAAAAGTCAAAAATATTGTTTTGCTAATCTGAAGGCCACACAAAGTTTGGAAGTCTTTAGCTATTGACTCTGCGGACAGTTGGTGACTTCTGCACACTGTGCGCTTCAGCATGTGCTGACCCCGCTCTGTCATTTTACGAGGTCTACCACTTCGTGGCTGAGTTGCTGTTGTTCCCAGTTGCTTCCACTTTGTTATAATACTACTAACAGTTGACTGTGGAATATTTAGTAGCAAGGAAATGTCACAGTGGCAACTTATCATGGTACTACGCTTGAAATCACTCAGTTCCTGAGAGCGACCCATTCTTTCACAAATGTTTGTAGAGGCAGTCTGTATGCCTAGGTGCTTGATCTTATACACTTGTGGCCATGGAGGTTATTGGAACACTTGAATCCAATGATTTGGAGGGGTGTCCAAATACTTTTGGTAATATAGTGTAGCTTTAAAACGTCCTTTGTAGTTAATCATGTTCATGTAATGACAAGAATAGTGTATTTACCATTGCTCAATTTAATATATAAAATTAAAGACAGTGACTCCCAGAGGCAGTCATAAAACTAGTATTCTCAGGCAGGCCATACATGATTCATTTTCTTTCGTTTAACACATTCAAAATGAAAAGGGGAATCCATCCTGCAGAGCTATTGTATTCTGACAGGAGGCTTTTCTGCACCATCAGAATACACTTATCAGCACCACCAACTGTAGCTGGCAGCACTGGTCAAGTGAAAATTTTGCAACAGGCTGGTTGTACAGAAGTCGATAGAGAGATTGACTTTTGTACAACCGGCCTACCCAAAGATAGATTGACATTTGGCCTCGATGGAGGGGGTAAGAGAAGTCCCACCCTGTTCCTGCATATACCTCAATGGTCAATAAGGGTAGGCATTATAAGCGTAATTACCAATCAAGCTGTGGGGCTCAAAGCCAGGGGTCATCCATCCACTCTGATAAGCATGAAGGCGTGCCTAACGTCTACAAGTGAGGGCTGTTTGCATGTCCAAATGGATCCTTGGGTAGTGTACCTCCCCAGAATTTGTGGGTTTCTGGTCACAGCCTGAAACTCACAGGCTAAACACTTGTGTCTGGCAACTGTTTTAACTGTGTAGCAATCGTGCCCACAGAGATGGACGCGGTCCTCCATTTTGTTAAGAATTTTCCATGTTGTACCATCTCTCACTCCAAAAAGCAGGCTTTCCCTTCCAATCATCCCCCCTCCCTCTCTGTTGAGTGACATGTGGTCTGGGTGATGACAGAGGTCACAGGCAGACAAGGCACAGCAGGAGAGCTCCGAACTAAAAAACCCCCAACGGAGCTGGGGCCTAGCTGTCTGGTAGCTGTGCAATCTGGGATATCGTAAAAGCGTAAACCAAGTCCTTCACGGGAGTTCAAAGACATTCCAAAGAAGGTGTAAAACGACACCACATTCAAAATCCATTTTCCCCTATGATTTCATATCTTGGAATATGAGAGAAATACATAAAAACCAGGCATATCTTCAGATTGGTCACGTTAATACAAATCGTTTGGTATATTACATTCCCTAGCTGAGATCAACAGGAGAGCAAAAAATAAAATCTCCTTAACCATCCCCAGCAGGTACGTCATATTTCATATGTAGACATTCAGCAGACGATTCTGCATATTAATGTACCCGTGGGTGGAATGTTACATGTACCTAGGAAAAGTTATGGGCCAAAATATACGCTATGAGAGTTTCTGGTTATAACTTAGGTCTCCACCTACACTTCCCTCCCCAAAAGAGATGATTGGGTTACTGCTCCAGGGAGACACCCTGTGGATTTGCTAGAAAAGCTAGGCTGAGTTGAGCTGTGTGTGAAGAGTTGAAGTTTCTCCCCGTAACATCGAAACTGACAGTGGGAGATCAGAAATCCTTTTTGGCTCATGAGACTTGAAGCTGCTTAACCCAAGGCTTTTTGGCAAGTACTTATCTACTTAAACTTCTTTCTGTTATCTCTTTGCTGAGCTATTGTTCTCTGTATATTTATATATATATATTGGCTACATCTTTTTCTGTAAATATTTTTATTGCACCCTTTTGACCTTTTAGTAATAAATCTTACTTTCTGAAAGTGTTGAACTGTTTCTAAAGCTCTTTAATGCGAATTACGAATTCCTGCCACTGAAGAGCGCTACTGTGTGTGTTTAACCCTCTGTATAACTTGCTGCGATGACAGTGGTATACAGACGATTATTTCAAACATCATAGTGTATTGCTAATATGTCCAAGTTGCCTCTTTCTCTGTACAAAAAGGAGGTGGTGGCAGTGTGAAGGGTTAATTGCATAATTAACCTAACCCAGTAACAATCGCTTCCAGGCTGCCGGTACATAGACTGTGGTCCATTAGCTGGAAAAACTGTATGCAGGGTGCAGCTGGGTGTGGCATTGTTACGCATGTGACAGCCTGGTTTTAGATTGGCTAGTCCTTCGATCACGAGTTTGATGAGAAGGGCTGGGGTCTGACGCCGCGATCGTCACAAGCTGCCCTTCATCCTTTTATTGGGAGGTTATGGAACTCAGCAGTGATTCTTCCCTGGTCTGTCTGGGACCTCATACTTCAGGCCTCCTTTTCCCTACCCTAGTGAAGACTTGTCTTTGAGAATGGCATCCTGCATGGATTCGCAGTCCTGTTTTAAAGTGTTACTAAACTCACAACAGTAAAATCAGCCTGTATATGCAGTAAAACATGCTTGTTATACTCACTGTGCAACCTAAGGGGTTAATCTGCATTGTGTGAAAAGGCCGTTTGAAAAATGGGAGGAACAGAGAAGAAAGGATCAAACGATCACCTCTTATCTCCTGATAAGACAGACTGAACCGTATGCTTTTGCACAAGCTCAGTTTGGTGTATATTGCTAGAGAGGTTTTTTTTTCTTGCGAGAGTGCATGTGATCAGCACAGGGACAATCAGCACTGGCAAGACAGAGGTTAGGGGTTTTGCATCCTCCAAGAGCAGAAAGAAAACTCCTACAAGCTTTAGCTAGTGCTGGGCTGGACACAGATAGAAGTCACAAGACTGCTCTAACTTCTGATGAGAAAGGTATTTAGCGGTTTATATTTAATAAAATAATTGCACTTCCATGTTCTGTGTACTGTGGTAGACCAGATATAGTGGATGCAGGGTCCTGGGTTAAGTACCACTTTAAGGTGTGTTCCCTTACTTCGAAATTGTTTTCAACACAGTGTGTTTGATACCCTCTAAACTTGCCCCTCCTGTGAGCGATTCCTGACCTTCAAGGTCAGCAGGGATCAGCTTTTGCTGTTCCCTTGAGGGCCCCACTTTGTAGGATTCTGCAGAGGCTTCTTTTGTTGCTCAAAACACTGGACCTTGTGTCCATCCTAGTTCCTTTTCTTGGCATCCCCACTGCAAAACAATCAGATGACCCCACTCCCCCTTAAAATGGTCAGTTTTCTAGAATCACAGCCTAAACCAGTTGGAGAGGCCTAATTTTTGTAAGCTGTCCTTGCATCAAGCTTCTAAGGTGGTTGGCTTGGTAACTGGTTCACCATTGGAACATTAGGGGCATTTAGGGCTAAGTTCTTTTTTTTTTTCTTCTTCTTCCTTCTAAAATCCAGCTCCCACATGTACCAATATACCATTAATGTAACTCGGTTGCAGAAAAATAAAAGCTTTCTTTGATTTTGAGAGCAAGGCATTGCCTTATTCCTTGCTGTATTTCGTAGAAAGCTTCATCACTTGCTGGTATGTAGATTTAGGACAGAGAAGCCAGTGAGACACAGGAAGGAATTTTCCAGCTGATCTCATTCGCATCCTGCACTGACCTCATTAAAAACTTCACCCATCAATTATTTTTTCACAGCATCCCTGGCATCTTTCCAAGCGTGCATTTGCCTGCCTTCTCCAGTGTCCCTTCAGATGGGTTCAAGCTGCATGCTAAATTCCCAGGGGTCACATGCAGCACTCAGGACACCCCTGATGTAGTGTAAAGGTTGGCCTTATTGAATACATAGAGATTGGCTATAGGGTGTGTCGTCATATCATATAGTTTTGGTAAATCTAAAGGAGATCATAAAGAGATTGTTCAATCAGATTGTATGATGTATGGTCACATTTATACAGCTAAAATTACCTAGTTGCGCTTTCAGTGTCATTGCTAACGGCACAGCAAACACAAATTTTGCCACATGAAAAAACAGGTGACAAACGCAGAAAAATGTGCAGGAAAAAACGTGAAGCTTGCACCATGCCAAAATATCCCATGAGCTACTTTGCCACTTGTGGCGCAGCCCATTGAAATCAATGGATTGCCAATTCCCTGGCCCCCCATCTGACTAATTTTTTCAACCACTTACGCTCCCATTCAGATCTCCACCCATCATCCACAGCAGCCCAAGCAGTGATGATCCTGAAACCTGGAAAGGACCCTCAAGACCCCATAACTTGAGACCCATTTCATTACTAAATGTCAACATCAAAATCTTAGCAAAAATTCTCGCCACTCGAATGAATTCTTTCTTACATCACCTTATTCACAAAGATCAAAGAGGCTTTGTCCCCCTCCAACAGGCTTCAGACAATACCCGCAAGGTTATCCATTTAATCCATCTGCTACAACACAAATCTGACATGATTCTGAGCCTAGATATACACAAAGCATTTGACTCACTCTCTTGGAAATACATGTATGATGCTCTAGAAAAATGGGGTTTTCCACCTATCTTTATATCCTGGGTGAAGGCTGTCTACTGTGGATCCTCTGCTACGGTCCATTATCTCTCCAGACAATCCTCCCCCTTTCCTATTCATAGAGGAACATGCCAGGGATGCCCTCTTCCTCCAAAACATTTAGTTATAGCCCTGGAACCCTTACTTCATTTTCTAAGAACCAACCCAGATAGCATCTGCTTATCAAACTGTTAAAGTTAGCGCATTCGCTGATGACCTATTTCTGACTCTGACCTAACCTAACCACACACCGCATTACTAACTTTCCTCTCCATTCTAACCAGATTTTTCAACATCTCGAGCCTAATAGTAAATGAAGATAAATATTCAGCCCTTAATGTCTCTCTCCCCACTGCAGACGTACATTTGTTAAAACAAAACTACAACTTTACCTGGTCCCCCGCACATCTAGAATACTCCGGGATTAATCTTGCAAACTCTCATTACACTCTCCACAAGGCCAATTATATCTCAACTTTCCATTCCGTTCTTATTCCACACTCTCCCAGTCCCAATTCCTTCCTACACCATGAAATCTTTTCAAAATCACGTTTTATGCTTTATTTGGGCCAATAAAAGTTCTCAGGTCACTAAATATACTATGCTTACACACCGGAAACAGGGGGCTTGGGAGTCCCTAACTTTTCTAAGTACTATGTGCTAGCTCAAATCGCACCTTTAACCTCATTGTATACAGCACAACCAGCCCCCATATGGGTAACTTTAGAAGCGCTCTCATGCCACCCGATCTCCCTCTCTTCACTACTATGGCTCCCCTCGAAATTCAAACCCACCTCTATCAGTCTTCTTATGGCCACTCATTGCGGTATATGGGACTCCACAAAATAAACCAGCGGCCTCATCTCCCCTCACCTACCACTCCTTTTCCACCCGGCCTTGAATCCCCTACCACATTCCATTGGTGGATCTCCCACAATTTACAGAGTATCCATTAATTTCTCAAGGGCCATTCAGTCTACACTTGGGACAAACATCAAGCCCCCTCTACTGAAATTTTCCAATATCTACAGATCAAACATTAGGTAAATTCAGTCCTTACCAACAAAGACCCAACCACTCAACTATCCTTATTTGAACACATCTGCCACTGGATGCCTCTCTCTTCTAAACTCATCTATCCTGTACTCACAATTAACTAACCTACAGTACTCCAGCAATCACGCTTACGTTTCCAGATGGGAAAGAGACCTTAAGGGCACTAAAGATTATGCATGCTCATCACAGATATGGTTAACTCTAACCTCATACTCCATCAATATCCTCACTATGGAATCGGCCTTCAAAACGGTGACAAGATGGTATCTTGTCCCATCCCACTTAGCATTTCTTCACCCATCAGCCCCTAATATTTGCTTCTAAGGCTGTAATGCACCAGGTGATGTTCTACACATAAGGTGGACATGCCCTATGCTTTCCTGATTTTGGTCAAAAGTTCTCAAACTACTCCAATCATTATTCATTTGCCCCTTTCCGAGCGACCCTTGGTACACTCTCTTACATTTAAAACCTCCGGGCATGTGTAAACCTCAATTTAAATTAGCCACTCATGTACTATTGGCGACCAAACAAACCGAAAGCCTGGGAACAGCAGTTTGTATCCTTTACGGAAGTCGCCTTGATTTCTTAATAAACGAAAAACTATCCAGCATCCTCTCAGACACTCATGAGAGATTTCTTAAAACCTGGACCGCATGGATCCAATATGCCCACCCGGAGATTTCAACAAACAGCTTCTCACTATAGCCTCACTTAACCTTACAAATTGATCTCAAGCATTTCAGATGTCCTCCCCCCTACTCTGTCTCCACTTTCTTCTTTTCTCTCCCCATTTTGATTTCTGTTTTTTGGCTCTTCCACGGGAATGCCCTATAAACCATGAGGTGCTTTACACATCTCTTGTTCTGTTAACATATCAACATAACCCTTTTACTGATGTTCTCTTGAACTACAGAGGTAGCCTGTTTAATTGACCGATACAAAATGTATGTTTATTTCTACTTTGACAAGTTATCTTGAACGTTACCTATTCTAGTTATACTCCATTGTATAAGACTGCTGTTAACTACTGTTCATTGTCATGATTCTGTTTTTGTATTAGAATGCGGTCGAGTTTGTACTCTGTATTTAAAAATAAAAAAAAACAATAAAAAACACTGAAAGGAAATCAATGGATTGCACTACGTGTGTCATTGAATAAATGAGCCAAAAAAACATGCGCTTCCACAACTCTAGGTGTGAATGGGGCCTGAAAGTGAAATTGGTTTGTTTACACAAGAACAATGAGGTTCCACATTTGTAGGTTTACAAATGCATAGCAAACTGCACACAAAATGCACACTTTGCCATGCATTTCAAAAACATACTGGAAATGTGCATCATGTTTGTTTTTCATTACATGTTAAAGGCACCCAAAGTCCAGCAAATGCACCAAATCTGCAGTAATGCACCATGCTCCGCTCCAAAAAACGTTCTGGAGCTTCTCTGGGGTGATTGTTGTGTGTAGGGCAGCCCACTCAAGTGAATGGACTGCCCTATGCGTGACGAGTGAAAACGCTTCAAAATAAAACAAAAAAAAAAACGCATGTGGGTATGTGAGTTGTGGAGATGTGAACAGACCCTGACAACTGAGTGTCTCCATCTACTCCCTCCTAGGTACTTGTATAAAGATGGCCATACACTTTGCATTCTGATTGTACAATCTCTGTACAATTTCCTTTAGATTTACCAGAACTGTGGAATAGGAGGACGCACCTAAACAATCCATTCAATCTGGATCAAATCAGACAAGCCCTTGTACTACATAACTGTTGGGAGATCTAAAGGAGATACAATCAGATTATATAAAAAGTGGGTGGGAAGTAGTATTGTAATGAGGGAGGGGAGGTCCAGAGTGGTGAACACATCCAATCACACCCTCTTCTATGATGCAACAAGGAAGTAAAGGCTTCTGGGAGGTGGCCTACAGGAAGTGAATGCGGAGAGCTGATCTACAGGACGTGATGGTGGAGAGCTGATCTACAGGACGTGATGGCATCTGAAAATCATTTCAAAAATTCAAACAAACTGACAAGGTTTTAAACCTCCTGGGGATTAGGTAAATGAGAGAAAAGCACATTGGGATGGCTGAGCCAGAAACGGCATTGGAAAATGCTCCTATGTATTGTGCAAAGTGAAATTCTGCATGAAAAGGTGAACTGATTATTTAAACCCCAAAGTAAATAGTAATTATATTGCAGCTTACCAATGTGATGGCAGCATAAGATTTAATTTTTAGGCTTTTCCCCTTTATTTTCACCTGGCAATCTGGTCAGTAAGTCTGTTGTCTTTCAACAGAGCAAGCTCTCCTACTATAGTGTTGCAGTTACAGGGTTGAGACAAAACATCTACCAGTGACAGGGGTGATCAGCTTTTATTTATCCATGTAAAACCTTTATCCCAAAAGAAAAAAAAACTGCCGCTGCAGCTGCAGTGTGATCTGGAGTTTGGCTTTAATTTGTTAGTGTAGCTAAATCTGACAGTCCATCTAACATTCCTTTCCTCCCAGACTGACAATGCTGCTGTTCAAAGGTGCCCCTGTGCTCTTTCATCCAGAGTGGGGGCACTCTAATAAAAGAGATTTACTGGCCAGATCACCAGGTGAAAACAGGGGGAAAAGCCTATAAAAAGAAAACTAATGTAGCCACCACACATGATGATTGGTAAAGTGCAATATATTACATTTTTATTTTTGGGTTTAATATTGCTTTAACCCCTCTATGACCAGGGTGAAAACAAGCCTTAACACCCAAACCCAACTGTGCAACGTTGTGTAAAACTGTACATAGTATCGCAACTCCTTAGTGTATTCATATGGATTATACCTTTTTTTTTTCAGGACAGATTGGGCTTTTATTTGGTGATAAATGATAATGGATAGCTCCTAAACTGGACCAAAATAGTAAAAAAAATATTACTTTTTAAACTTAAGTCTTATATTTTTATCCCATTATCATAGCCCATCACCAAAAAAACCCTGCAAGATAAATTCTTCTATATCTGATGATTGTGGCGGTACCACGTGTTTGTGATTTGACTTTTGTACCCATAGTAGGGCGGCCAAGACACAATAGATTGCCTTTTTTTTTTTCTTTCCTACCTGAACACAATTAATCAAAAAAATAACACTATATCAATAAATAACAGATTTTTTTTTTTTGCAGACATTTCCTCTAGCCAGGAGGAAAAGATACAATGCATCACCTCTTATGCAGAAGTAAAGTGTGTTTATCCTCTTCACAGATGAAACACAACTCAGGGGCTGGCTACAAACTGAACGATCACTATGATAGTCAATCAGAGGCTATCACAGCAATCGTGATTGGGATCCATTTTCTCCAGGTACCGATTATTAGTAAAGACCCGGGGCTATCAAGGACAGCCTGGTCTCTGTGCTGGAACATTATTGGGTATGGGTATGAGCTGTTTGCAGGGTGGATAAAAAGCAATGATTTTTTTTTAAAAATAAAAAAAAATCGGATTTTTTTATTTAAATCAGATTTTTTGATTTAAATCGGATTTTTTTAAATAAAATGCTTTTTGAGGAAAATATATTACCATCCAAAGGTTATTCCATCATGAAATAAAGATTAGTTTTTTAATTATGTAGAATAAGGCTGTATATGTTTAATTTTTTTGGTAAATAAATTCCATTAATCCATTCACAATGTCATGCTCTTCCAGAGGTTTTTGTAAGATTATAATAATAATAATTATTTGACAGTTTCTCTGCCTACAAGATATTATCACAGATGCTTGGTTTACTTTTGCAGTTCTCAAAACTGAATTTGACTCAGCAGAGATCACATGCCTCTTCACAGTAAAAATGTTATAACATGAACAGAGTTAAGAAAAAGACCTTAATCCTAACTTCTACAAACCTATGAATACAGAATCAACCCCTTCAGTGCTAAGTTTCAAGAAGTTCAGTGAATAGAATAGAAACAATATTTTTCTGATTGTTTGGAGTGGAATAGATCTGCACAAGAAGAAAGTGAAACTAAGTGTGAGGAGGAAGGGGCTGACAGTCTAAGTTTCTTAAAATATATATATATTTTGTTTAGCCATATTAGTTAACAAACATGGATGTTTGTCTAAGCAAATAACATATGCTGTAATGTTATTGTTTCAGTTGAATAAATCTATTTAAATTGTTATTATTAAGGTAATGATTATTTTTCTCCTTCCTAAGTACAACAGAAAAGTTGTCCAAATATGAATGATTAACCTATTAAACTGGGGATAAAAAAACTAATATGAAAAGTTGTTATTCTAAAAATCTTCATCTACTTGCATATTAAAGTTATACCAGCAAGAATTAGTCTTTATGTAGAAAACTAGGATTTAAATCAAGCCTTACTGACTAGTGATTTCAATCGTGATTTAAATCAGTTTGATTTAAATCAAATCCACCCTGGCTGTTTGTATGTTTTTTTTTTTATGTCTCCCCTCACCACAACACATGGGACAGTGGCTTTATAAAATCTGTATTATTTGCATGAATCGACATGTGGAAGAATGTACATTGTGTTTGTCTATTCTTATACATTTATATTTAAGGATGAATTGATACTATTGTGAGGATGTACAGTATATGAGCAGACATGCCAAGTCCTGAAGAAGTGGAACACCCGCAAAATGCATAGGCTAGTCATGACTATTTTCATGGGGGAATGGTTTTGAAATGTCTTATATATACAGTGTGATTCAAAAAGCATGGTGCAAAAGTAAAGCTTTTGCTCACCTCCTCATAAAAAGAAATCAGATTTGTTTGACAACTTCTGTCTTTCATGAATCCATGCTGTCTGTTTCTTAAAATATTTTTTTCCACCAAGAACTCATCTATGTGGTCTTTTATTAATCTCTCCAGTATCTTTCCAACTAAAGTTAAACTAACAGGTCTATAATTATTTGGTAAAGATTTGACCCCTTTTTAAATATTGGCACCACATTGGCCTTACGCCAATCCATTGGTGCTATGCCAGTCATTAAAGAGGCCCTAAAAATGAGAAACAATGGCTTTGAAATGGCAGAACTCAATTCTTTAACCACTTCCATACCGGGCACTTTTACCCCCTTCCTGCCCAGGCCAATTTTCAGGTTTCAGCGCTCTCACTTTGAATGACAATTGCACGGTCATACAACATTGTACACAAAACTAAAATGTTATCATTTTTTTCACACAACTAGAGCTTTCTTTTGGTGGTATTTAACCACTTGCCTACCAGGCACTTATACCCCCTTCCTTACCAGGCCAATTTTCAGCTTTCAGCACTGCCGCACTTTGATTGACAATTGCGCGGTCATGCAACATTGTACCCATATGAAATTTTGATCATTTTTTTCTCACAAATAGAGCTTTCTTTTGGTGGTATTTAATCGCCACTGGGCGCTTTACTTTTTGCGCTATAAATACAAAAATTGCAAAAAATTTGAAAAAACAAAAAGCATCTTTGTTTCTATTATAAAATTTTTCAAACAGGTAATTTTTCTCCTTCACTGATGTGCGTTGAGGAGGCAGCACTGATGGGCACTGTTAGGCGGCACTGATGGGCACTGATAGGCAGCACTAAAGGGCACTGATAGGCAGTACTAATGAGGTGGCACGGATAGGCGGCACTGATAGACAGCACTAATGAGGTGTCACGGATAGGCGGCACTATTATGCAGCACTGATAGGCGGCACTGATAGGTGACACTGATGATGGGTACTGATAGACGGCACTGACTGGCATCACTGCTGGGCACTGACTGGCGGCACTGACTGGCACAACCCCTGGGCACTGACTGGTGGCACTGACTGGCAGCACTGGTGGGTGGCACTGGTGGGTGGTGCTGGTGGGTGGGCACAGGTGGGTGGGCACAGGTGGGTGGGCACAGGTGGGTAGCACTGCTGGGCACAGGTGGGTGGCTCTTCTGGGCACAGGTGTGTGACACTGCAGAGTGGCACAGGTGGGTGCACTGCTGGGCACAGGTGGGTGCACTGCTGGGCACAGGTGGGCGGAGCTAGTGGGCGCACTGCTGGGCACAGGTGGGCGGAGCTTGCGGGTGGCACTGCTGGGCACCGATCATCAGAGCACTGATCATCAGTGCCCTGATGATCGGTGCCGATCCCCGCTCTGACAACTGCCGGTTCTCGGCAGTACTTTCCTCATGATCTGACAGCGTGAGGAAAGTGCAGCCGAGAACCGGCACTTGCATTTTCCTCTGATCAGCGTGTCATTGGACACCGCTGATCACGTGGTAAAAGGCCGCTGTGATTGGCCTTTTACCACATCACGTGATCAGCTGTGTCCGTAGGACACAGCGATCACGGAGATCGCCGGTTGCGCGCCCCCTGGGGCGCGCAGGAGAGCGCGTTCTGGGAGGACGTCATATGACGTCCACCCAGAACTGGCCGGCCGCAGTGCAGCCGTCATTCGGCTATCTGCGGTCGGCAGGTAGTTAATCAACATTGGGGTTTTTATTTTTTGCTAAATTAACAAAAAAAGACCGAAAATTTTGAAGAAGAAAAAAAAGCATGTTTTTCTTTGTTTCTGTTATAAAAGTTTGCGAATAAATAATTGTTCTTCAATTTAGGCCAAGATGTATTCTGCTACATTTCTTTGGTGAAAATAACCCAAATTAGGATGTATTATTTAGTTTGTAGGAAAGTTATAAAGTTCACAAACTATGGGATATATCTGAATATTGATCAATCCTTAAGTACTGACGGCCAATCTAATTTCTTGAGGTCCAAGAATGTCAGAACAGTACAGATATCCCCCAAATGACCACTTTTTGCAAAGTAGACAGTCTGACGTATTTCATAAGAGGCATGGCGAGTTTTTTTGAAGTTGTAATTTTTTGTCATCATTTCGGAAAATGAAAAAATAAAAAAAAATTATTTTCACAATTTTTTTTTTTTTTTACATACTGTCACCAGTGCAGTACAGCATCATCATATAACTGGCATGGCAGTGATCAGGGACACTGACGGGTGACAGTATGAAGAAAAAAAAATTGATAATTTTTTTCAAGATTTTTTTTTTTTCATATTTCACTATGACCAAAGTAATCAGTATTTTTTTTTTTACACAATTTGCTTATAGCAAAGAATTACTTTGCTATAAGCAAGAATTTACCTGAATGACATCGATTCATTCAGGGTTTTTTTTTTGTGTGCATAGCTGTGATTTGGCCATGGCTAATCACATGACACAGCTGGGCTGTGATTGGCCCAGCTTGTGCATGTGATCGCTGTGACCATTCACAGCTAGACACACTAGTATACAATAGATGGCATGAAAGGAAGCCATCCATTGCATACAACTGTCCTGTGACCTGCTGTGATTGGTCACAGCAGGTCACATGGTACTGGCAACAAGGCCGATACACAGATCTGTCATCGGCCGTGTCTGAGGTACACGGCTGGTGACAGATCACGCTGCAGAGCGTCCCTGCGGGCAGGCGCACTGCACATGCCTGAAAGGACACCATATGGCATCTACCTGGAGGGATGAGCTGTTCAACTGGTTAAGGACCCGTGGGTATATGCCATCCAGTTCAGATGCTTTATTCACCTTTATTCTGTCTAAATATTTTTAGATCATATCAATTGTGAGCCAATGTGGATCATCTGGAGCTGTGTCAATACTATGCCCATTATGGACAAGAGCTTCCCCATGCTCCTTTGTATACACAGAGCTGAAGAAGGTATTTAATAAATTTGCCTTCTCTTTGTCCCCAGTCACCCACTCTAGATTATTTTGTAAAGGGCCTACATGCTCAGATTGGACCTTTTTACTATTAATATATTTGAAGAATTTTTGGGGGTTGGTCCTGCTACCTTTTGCAATCTGTCGTTTGCTTTCAATTTTTGCGGCCTTTATTTCCTTTTTGCATATTCTGTTATATTCTTTGTAATTTTTAAACGACGATAGTGTTCCTTCATTTTTATATTTAATAAAAGCTCTTTTATTATCTATAGCTTTTTTAACTTTGGCCATAAGCCACATAGGTTTGATTTTTAGCCTTTTAAACTTGCCCATGGGAATATATTTTGCAGTGTATTCACATACAGTCTTTTTGAAGAACTCCCATTTCTGTGTTGTGTTAATCGATGCCAATATTCCCTCCCAGTCTAAGTTTTGGAGAGCAGCTCTCAGCCTTGGAAAATTAGATCTCTTAATATTGAGCAATTTTATTTTTTCTTGCTGTTTACAGCTAACAATATATGAAATCATGTTATGGTCGCTGCTACTCTGATGTTCTTTTATATGGACATTTGTAATTAGCTCTGCATGGTTTGAGATTACCAGGTCCAGCAAAGCATCATTCCTAGTAGGGGCCTCTATGAACTGTACCATAAAATTGTCCTGTAGTAGGTTGAAAAATGTTTGCCCTTTAACTGTTCCTGCAGTACGATTACTCCAGTCAATTTCCGGGTAGTTAAAATCCCTATTATTATCACTGTCCCAGCCCTTGCAGCCCTTTTGATCTGTGCAAGGAGCTGAGTCTCCACCTCCTCAATAACACTGGGAGGCCTATAACAAACTCCAATGATTACCTTTGTAGTACGCACCCCCATGTGCAGTTCCACCCATAATGCTTCAGCCTCATCACACTCTCCATCAACTAGGTCCTCTTTCACACTCGCTGTGAGATCACTTCTCACATAGAGACAAACACCACCACCTTTCCTATTTACCGTCTCTCCGAAAGAGAACATAGCCAGGAATATTAATGGCCCAGTCATGTGAAGAATGAAGCCAAGATTCAGCAATACCAATTAAATCACAGTTCTCTTCATGCACCAAAGCTTCCAACTCACCTATTTTGCTTGGCAGACTTCTGGCATTGGTGAACAAACACTTTAATTCGTTGACACCTTGTTCACACATATTTTGCATATTTTTTATTTTCATTCAAACGGTACCATTTCCACTGGTCGTTTGTAACATGGGAACCTTCTTATCTGCCATAGCCTTCCCCCAATCTTTCCCCATTCCACCCAAGTACTGACCCCTGTCTGATCTGCCTACCCCGTTATAATCTGATTCTCCCTTCCCCCTCGATCCTAGTTTAAATACTCCTCCAGTCTTCCCATAAACCTCTCCTCTAGCACAGCAAACCCCCTTCCATTTAAGTGCAAACCATCTCTAGCATATAGGCTGCACTCCAATGAAAAGTCAGCCCAGTGCTCTAGAAACCCAAATCCTTCCCTCTTACACCAGGTCTTCAGCCATGGATTGAGTTCTCTAATTTCCCCCTGTCTTTCCTGAGCTGTGCATGGCACAGGTAATATTTCAGAGAATATCACCTTGGAGGTCCTTCCCTTCAACTTTCAGCCTAGTTCTTCAAATTGATTCTTAAGGAGCCTCCACCTTCCATGTATTTTGTCATTGGTTCCAACATGAACCAAGAAAGCTGGGTCATAGCCAGCCCCTCCCAGTAATTTATCAACCCGGTCCACCACACGCCAAACCCTGGCCCCAGGGAAAACAGCAAACCATTCGGTTGAGGTGATCCTGGTGACAAAATTATTATCTGATTATAGAATCCCCTACTACCACCAGCTGTCTATGTCTTACTGTACTACCCTCACCACCCCTCCAAGATGGTCTGCCCTCCCAGCTGTTAGGGATAGCAGTGACATCCAGGGCTGCCACCCCTGAGCTTGCCACCCCCACAGCTTCACCCAACTTGGCAAATCTGTTTGGGTGTACAAACCCAGGACCGGCCTTCATTTTCTGTGAACCCCTACCACTCCCTCTCGTTACAGTAACCCATTTTCCTACCTGATAATCCTCATTAGCCCCTCCACCCTCCACATCAATACCATTGGCTACCTGCTCAGAGAGCAGAAGACCTCTATCAAGGTTGTCAGTTCTGCCCAGTGTTGCAACTTGCTCCTCCAGATCTCTAACATGAGTTTCCAGAAAGACAATCCACTCACATCTGTCACAGCGGTATCCATCCTGGAGCTGTTGCTCCATTGCTGCATACATGTGGCACACTGTGCACTGCACAAAACCTTCCACTCTGCTAGCACACATTATCCCAGTTACAATATTAATATTACTAATAGGAAATATCAGTTGTCACTTACAGGTTAGTAGACCCCTGTTATAATCTCCTGTTTTCCACTCTGGGTTTTTAACTCCACTTATCAAATGTCCACTTTGTCAAAGGTCCAGCAAGCAAAATACAGGCAAGCTCAAGAATGCGCTCTACAGCAAGCAATATAGGTAATACACCTGTGACCAATTAATCCTTCCCCTTAATTAGCAGACTGAAGGAAGACAAGGAAAGGAAGAAAAACAAAATGCTATTTAAAAAGTGACAGAAAAAGTGATTTAAAAAAGTAAAAGCTTTAAGCAATACCCAAAGAAGAAAATAAAACAACTACAAGCACCAGCAATCACCAGCAGTCAAAAGTAAAACTTTAAAATTTCCCACTCTTTTAGCTATCAGCCAGCAAAAAATGCCAAACTTGTGCCAGCAGGTCCTCGGATATTGACTCCACTGCTTCTGTGATGCATCATCACTGGTCATTTAGGTCCTGTGGCATGGGAGGGACATACACCAAGTCCTTGGTGTACCCCACAGAGAGAAGTGGCAGGGTGTTAGGTCTTAGTAGTTGCGATGTCTAGAGTGATATTAATGAATCAATGTTTCCTGCATGAAAATAGCCTGTTTATGCTAATTCCAAAATGCAAAAAGCCTTCTCTTGCTTAAGTGTCACCATCCTGTGTGAATAGTACTACACTGCGCCTCTGGTGATGATGACAAGCAAATATACACACAATAACCTGAGATCTGTTGTTTTCAAAATTTTCAATAATCAGCCATTTACCATTGTTGCCATGGTGCAAAACTAAAAACTTGGTAAACAACAATCATCTGTTGTGTCACCAACACACATTTGAACATTCGAATATTTGTAGTGAAGAGGTTAAAGTGGTTGTAAACCTCAGACATGAAATATGAACAAAGCATATCCCTCTATAGTGTGTACTTGTCTCAATCCAGTGTACTAAGTGTAATTTCTGTCCACTACCTTTTTCCTCTACTATAAGCATCAGTCATTTCTGACAACTGACAAGAGAAAAAAGGTGATGGGGAGGGCACAGCCGGTAACTAACTGTTCTTGTGTGCTGTGTGAAAGGGGGGGTGTAACCCTTCCCCCCAATCAGCTCTCAGAGCTGTCCTCACTGATGTAACTTCAGTTCCCCACTCCCTGCTTTTCTGAGCTGAGATATCCAGTGTAAATTCTGCACTTTGAATGGATGTAGGGGAAAGACCGCTGTATGTAAACAGGTGCAACTTATGTAGGATGATTTGTTTCATTTCTGTGTATCACCTGAGGCCAGTCACTTCACTTGGTATATACAGTGCCTTGAAAAAGTATTCATACCCCTTGCAATTTTCCACATTTTTTCATGTTACAGCCAAAAACATAAATGCATTTTATTGGGATTTTATGTGATAGACCAACACAAAGTGGCACATAATTGTGAAGTTGAAGGAGAATGATAAACGGTTTTCAAAATTTTTTACAAATAAATATGTGATAAGTGTGGTGTGCATTTGTATTCAGCCCCCCTGAGTCAATACTTTGTAGAACCACCTTTCGCTGCGATTACAGCTTAAGTCTTTTTGGGTATGTCTCTACCAGCTTTCCACATCCAGAGAGTGACATTTTTGCCTGTTCTTTGCAAAATAGCTCAAGTTCTGTCAGATTGGATGGAGAACGTCTGTGAACAGCAATATTCAAGTCTAGCCACAGATTCTCAATTGGATTTAGGTCTGGACTTTGACTGGGTCATTCTAATATGCTTTGATCTAAACCATTCCATTGTAGCTCTGGCTGTATGTTTAGGGTTGTTGTCCTGCTGGAAGATGAACCTCAGCCCCAGTCTCATGTCTTTTGTAGACTCTAACAGGCTTTCCTCTAATATTGCCCTGTATTTGGCTCCATCCATCTTCCCATCAACTCTGACCAGCCTCCCTGTCCCTGCAGAAGAAAAGCATCCCCACAACATGATGCTGCCACCAACATGTTTCACAGTTGGGATGGTGTGTTCAGGATGATGTGCAGTGTTCGTTTTCTGCCATACATAGTGTTTTTCTTTTAGGCCAAAAAGTTAAATTTTGGTCACATCTGACCAGAGCACCTTCTTTCATATGTTTGCTGTGTCTCCCACATGGCTTCTCGCAAACAGGACTTCTTATGGCTCTTTGTCAACAATGGCTTACTTTTTGCCAGTCTTCATAAAGGCCAGATTTGTGGAGTGCATGACTAATAGTTGTCCTGTGGACAGATTCTCCCACCTGAGCTGTGGATCTCTGTAGCTCCTCCAGTTACCATGAGCCTCTTGGTTGCTTCTGTAATTAAAACTCTCCTTGCCTGGCCTGTCAGTTTTAGTGGACGGCCATGTCTTAGTATGTTTGCAGTTGTGCCATACTCTTTACATTTTCAGATGATGGATTGAACAGTGCTTTGTGAGATGTTCAAAGCTTGGGATATTTTTTATAACCCAACCCTGCTTTAAACATCTCCACAACTTTATTCTTGACCTGTCTGTGTGTTCCTTCATGATGCTGTTTGTTTACTAATGTTCTCTAACAAACCTCTGAGGGCTTCACAGAACAGCTGTATTTATACGGAGATTAAATTACACAAAGGTGGATGATATACTAACATGAAAAAAATTTGGAAAATTTCAAGGGGTATGAATACTTTTTCAAGGCACTGTATGTAAGGGTTTATAACCACTTTATTGTATCTTTTCATGGCAATATAGTTGTGTTAGGTTCATTCTGTTATGAATAAATCATCTTTACTTTCGCACCATTCTTTTTGAATCACACTGTACAACCAAAGAACAAAACAATGCTGTGCTGCCCCTGGTATACTGCTCAGTGAAGTAAATCAAACTTACAACAATAAATTGCCTAAATAACACATATGACTTACTTATAGTACCAATACAACAATACATAAATTTGTGTGCATCGTAGGTGATTAATATCAACAGTGACACCTCATATGCTCAGTCTATATGGATTCCAAAAATTAAGCCATGTCAAAGCAGTGCTCTCAAATATATATACAGCATACATGTACTGCCAGATCTCCAAAAAAAGGCAAAATACAGTTGTGCTCAAGTTGATATGTGAAAGGAACACCACCAACTACGTATGCCCCACACTTCTGTGATCACAGTCCACACACCTTCCTTATATGACCCAAAAGTTAAGATCATACAGCACTTAGTGATAGTTGTAATGCATCTGTTTCCAGTCTCCTGACTTCACCAGGCCATTGATTGATATAAGCGGTATGCGGCCCTTTAGGACTCGGGACCTCTCCACAGGGTTGCTCTACATACACTCAGAGGACATGGCAAGAGGACAAGGAACTGCCATTGTGTAGCACTTATAATCACCTTAAAATAAAATAAGAACAAGCCAAACAGCAGGGAATGTAACTTTAAGAATACCAGCTTTGAAAAACTTTTGGTTTCAGCAATGACCTCACCTGACTCCTCCCTAAGCGTTTTGTGACCTTGTCCCCTGCCTCTGATGCAGCTGGAGTGACTGGCGAAATCAGTCAGGCTTCTGTCTTGATCCCTTTTTCCAGCTTCGGAGGTGGCTCTCCCCCACTACACACAGTGGGCAAAATAATTATTTGATCCCCTGCAGATTTTGTAAGTTTGCCCACTTACAGTCAGGTCCATAAATATTGGGACATCGACACAATTCTAACATTTTTGGCTCTATACACCACCACAATGGATTTGAAATGAAACTAACAAGATGTGCTTTAACTGCAGACTGTCACCTTTAATTTGAGGGTATTTACATCCAAATCAGGTGAACAGTGTACGAATTACAACAGTTTGCATATGTGCCTCCCACTTGTTAAGGGACCAAAAGTAATGGGACAGAATAATAATCATAAATCAAACTTTCACTTTTTAATACTTGGTTGCAAATCCTTGGCAGTCAATTACAGCCTGAAGTCTGGAACGCATAGACATCACCAGACGCTGGATTTCATCCCTGGTGATGCTCTGCCAGGCCTCTACTGCAACTGTCTTCAGTTCCTGCTTGTTCTTGGGACATTTTCCCTTCAGTTTTGTCTTCAGCAAGTGAAATGCATGCTCAATCAGATTCAGGTCAGGTGATTGACTTGGCCATTGCATAACATTCCACTTCTTTCCCTAAAAAACTCTTTGGTTGCTTTTGCAGTATGCTTTGGGTCATTGTCCATCTGCACTGTGAAGCGGCGTCCAATGAGTTCTGAAGCATTTGGCTGAATATGAGCAGATAATATTGCTCACTTCAGAATTCATCCTGCTGCTTTTGTCAGCAGTCACATCATCAATAAATACAAGAAAACCAGTTCCATTGGCAGCCATACATGCCCACGCCATGACACTATCACCATTATGCTTCACTGATGAGGTGGTATGCTTAGGATCATGAGCAGTTCCTTTCCTTCTCCATACTCTTCTCTTCCCATCACTCTGGTACAAGTTGATCTTGGTCTCATCTGTCCATAGGATGTTGTTCCAGAACTGTGAAGGCTTTTTTAGATGTCGTTTGGCAAACTCTAATCTGGCCTTCCTGTTTTTGAGGCTCACCAATGGTTTACATCTTGTGGTGAACCCTCTGTATTCCCTCTGGTGAAGTCTTCTCTTGATTGTTGACTTTGACACACATAAACCTACATCCTGGAGAGTGTTCTTGATCTGGCCAGCTGTTGTGAAGGGTGTTTTCTTCACCAGGGGAAGAATTCTTCGGTCATCCATCACAGTTATTTTCCATGGTCTTACGGGTCTTTTGGTGTTGCTGAGCTCACCGGTGCGTTCCTTCTTTTTAAGAATGTTCCAAACAGTTGTTTTGGCCTCGCCTAATGTTTTTGCTATCTCTCTGATGGGTTTGTTTTGTTTTTTCTGCCTAATAATGGCTTGCTTCACTGATAGTAACAGCTCTTTGCATCTCATCTTGAGAGTTGACAGCAACAGATTCCAAATGCAAATAGCACACTTGAAATGAACTCTGGACCTTTTATCTGCTCATTGTAATTGGGATAATGAGGGAATAACACACACCTGGCCATGGAACAGCTGAGAAGCCAATTGTCCCATTACTTTTGGTCCCTTAACCCTTTGAGGACCGTAAGATTTTGGAACGCCAAAAGAATCAATTTGTTGGTTTTTAAAGTTCGTACACTTCAGTTGCTGTAACTAAGCCATTTCATGAAATAATTGGCAAAAAGCTAGATCCATTTGTTGTTTGTTGATAAGAACTAAAATTTTGACTCAAACCAAAAAAAAAAAAAAAAAAAAAAAAAAGAGTTTTAGGTTCTTAATCAGATGATACACGCAATTAAAAACATGGGACAAATACGTCCCTTGGTCCTCAAAGGGTTAACAAGTGGGAGGCACATATGCAAACTGTTGTAATTCCCACACTGTTCACCTGATTTGGATGTAAATACCATCAAATTAAAGCAGACAGTCTGCAGTTAAAGCACATCTTGTTCGTTTCAATTCAAATCTATTGTGGTGGTGTATAGAGCCAAAAATGTTAGAATTGTGTCGATGTCCCAATATTTATGGACCTGACTGTACAAAGAAATGAAGGGTCTATAATGTTTACCATAGGTGTATTTTAAATGATAGAAACAGAGTATCAACCACTAATCCAGAAAAAAACATGATATAAATGTTATAAATTGAGTTGCATTTCAGTTACTAAAATAAGTATTTGATCCCCTACCAACCAACAATAATTCTGGCCACCACAGACTGGCTATATGCTGATATGGTACACAGATTAGTCCTGTCAATTTAAGAAGGTGCTGCTAATGATAACCGATTATGTGTGTATAAAAGACACCAGCCCACAGAATCTCATTCTTCCTCACCACCATGGGCAAGACAAAAGAGCTGTCAAAGGACGTCAGGGACAAGATTGTAGACCTGCACAAGGCTGGAATGGGCTACAAGACCATCAGCAAGAAGGTTATTTTTACCAAAGAAATGTAGCAGTATAAATTTTGATCTAAAATGAAGAAAAACTACTGGGTTTTGATTATAAAATTTTGCAAATAAGAAAAAAAAAAGTGCTTTTTTCCCCCCCAAAATGAAGGTGATTGGACACTGGCAAGCTTTTGAGGACATCTCCCCTACAACCCTAGCCCACTCTGAGTCCTCAAATTTTTATGCTGGTGGCTGTAGGTGGTGGACCTCTTCTTCGTGGAGAAACCATCTTCACTCCTTTATTATTTTATTTTTTCGATTCTTGTATCAACCCCTCACTGTGCTTAGTATCAGTATATCAGATCGGTGCAACTTTGGTAAAACATTAGGAGACTCCAAGCTTAGGGTTCTAGATCCTGCATGGGGAACGAACCTTGGCACTTGGTGCAATGAGTTAACCACACAGTGCTATACATGTCAAGGGCAACAATCCATTACTATGAAACCCAGTACCTGGGGGGGGGGGGGCAGGCATGCCCACTTACATCACTGATAGGCAAGTCAGAGCCATCCTCTATAGTAGGGCTATATTTGGAATGTATTCACTTAACAGTGACGACTTGCTGCTAAAATTCAACCACTTAAAGCTTGGTCCCCTGTGGAAGACCAGGTGCTACATTACACCAATGGTTGCACACGTCAAACACCAATTCCTAGAGCACCTTTGAGCCCACACAACACTCAACCTCAGAGTAACAGTGTTTCCCCTGTACTGGTTTTAAAACCGGTCTCAGCATCTCATACCTCACAAAGGAGCACCACTGCACTGTGGATAAGGAATAAAACAAACCTCTCCCCGTGATGTTACACGCACACTCTACCAGATTTGTTGGGAGTATCCTGGGCCTTTAGGCAGCATCTGTCACCCAACAAGGCTGCCATCTGGTCTTTTATTACTATTATTTTTTTCCCCTAAAATATAACATAAGGGGATTTCCCTGCTTTTGCATATGCAGCTTTCAACTGTGAGGTTCTTGTTATAGCATGCTGAACATGGGGTTTGACACTGGTTGTTTCTTGGGCCTGTTGGCACAGTTCGGTTTGCCTTGTTGTTGCCCACCTTTGTATTCATTGCTTGGGGAAGTCCCATGGTGTATGATTCAAGTGTTAAACCCACAACAGTAAAATCAGTGTGTATATGCAGTAAAGCATGCTTGTTATACTCCCTGTGGAACCTAAGGGGTTAATCCTCTGCATTGTGTAAAAAGGCCATTTGATTGTCTTTTCCTCCCCTTCTTCCAGTATCCTCTTATCTCCGGATAAGACAGTGTAGAATCACTCTGCACATGCTCAGTTTGGTGTGTAATACTAGAGTTTATTTTCCCCTTGAGAGTGCATGCGATCCTAGGGCCAATCAGCACTGTCCAGACAGAAGTCAGGGTCCTCCATCCTCCTAGAGCAGAAAGAAAAAACTCCTCCTATAAACTTTAACCAGTACTCTGCTGAACACTGATAGTCACAAGCCTGCTCTAACTACGGATGAGAAAAGGTATTTAGCAGTTTATATTTAATAAAATAATTGCATTTCCATGTTCTGTGTATAGTGGAAGACTGGATATAGTGAATGCAGGGTCCTGGGTTTAGTAACACCAAGTTGTCTGTGTCATGTACATTCAAAATCAGAGGACGCAAGAGTGGGGTAGGATTAAAGGGGAGGTGTGTCCTTAGAAGCTTGCTAGTGTCCAATCACCGGAAGGTATTCACCTATAACCCATGGTGTATAAAATATGGGTGCCTGTGCACCCCCCCCCCCCTTCTTTTTAAGCCACTTTAAAGTAGAACTATAGGCAAAAACCTCACCCCCCTCTTGGATGGAGTAAGGGAGGGTTTTAACCCGTCAGATTATTTTTTTTGCATCTGTGTCCCAGTGAGGAGAGATTTACCTTCACTTCCTGTCCCATAGCCAAAACAGGAAGTGAGAAAATCTTTATTTATACTTTAAGTGGAACAGTAAAGCCACACCTACTTTCAATATCACCAGCCACCCATGTATGTGTCCTTAGGCTATTTGTTATTGTATTGTGTGGTTGAAGTTGAGCTGAAGTAGCAAACCTTGGAATGCATTCCCTGCAGAATCTTGGTGGCTTTGGCTCCCCAGGTGGAGTGGCATTTTGGAAGACTGCTCTATTCAACGTGTGTAATGTGGGGAATCATTCCAATGGTATCCCAGGGAAGGCATGGCCTTTGCAGCTTTCTGATGTGGGCCATGTTGCCTCCTGACACAACCAGAGCTTTGAAATCAGCAAAGTGGCTGCTGCCTTTACACAATGCAGTGGTTCTTCTCTGCAGCCTGCATACTACAATTTTGATTGGTACGCCAAGGAACAAACTAATAAACCACAGCTGCAATGCATGGTACGTGAGAGAAGTGGTGTGCTGCAGCAGATAAAATGTTGGTGAGCTGGCAGCCAATTAAAAAAAAAAAAAAATGGGCTGCTATAGCCCAGTGCCCCACCCTTTTCTTTTATTTCTAAACAGGTTGCAGAACACATCTTGCTGCTTTCGTCATAAGCTTCAAATCAAGCTTGAAAAGTGCAAAACATTTTTCATTTTGGATATTTGTGTCCCATTGGGGAGATTTCCCTTCACTTGCTGTCCCAGAGCCAAAACAGGAAGTGAGGAAATCCCTCAAAAGTGAGGGATTCTCCGTGTGTCACCAGTACTAGTAAAATAATAATAATAATAAAAAAAAAAATCTTTATTATAGTAGTATCATAATAAATTCTATTATCCGCCTTTTTATTGTATAGAATATTAAACTCAGATTTTATTTGTATTGTAGTGGGGATATATTCCTTCAGGGTACCCCACCCCTGTTTTTTGTTTCCCATTTTAATATTTTATTGGTTTAAATTAGTATCTTAATAAAGTTTATTTCATGATAACAAAGGTGATTAAATGCCATAGGAATGGGAATGGACTGTTTATCTAATACACATTAGGTTTATATATATCCATGCCTTGCAGGTATTTCTGTTGGTTACATGGCTATTTTACTGGGATGTAAGGGTGAACGATAATTAAGGATGGCCGCTACATTAGACATTGAGCTACAGCAAAATGGAGGTGAAGTTCACACCCCTTGGGCCAGTTAGCATGTCAGTATAAATAGAAGATCTTGTCACCAATCGCGCTATCCTGAAGAAGCCACGTGATTACTGTGGTGTAACACGTAGAGCGCAGTGACGCATTTCCAGTTCCTGTGTGACGCCATCTTGATACACCCAAAATCCCTTAGTACACCCATAGCACATGGGAAACCGCTGGAGTGTACCGGATTAAATGTGAGCGTCCATTTGATTGGTGGTTTTATGTAATTTATTAAACATTATTGCACTATGGAGGTCTCTTGTCTATTCCTCTATATACATCCATTATGCCTGAGCTCCACCACGTGGATTGTAAGCGTAGAGGACCTCCAGCCCTATAAGTGGAATCCTAGTGGAGCCAGGTTTTGAGATTCCTCCAGGTGTGGAACATCTAATGAGCTGTGGCCCCTACGGGTCGAGTAAAGGAGGCACTCTAGCTATTTAAGGATAATCACACCAGAGTGTCACCAAAAGCACATATCAAGTGGGGAGTGAAGAAGTGAAGCATGTTTTGCAGGATTTGCACATTCATCATTTGCACATATTAATTGGCACTTTTTTATTGTGGACTGCATCTTATTTTCATTTTACTTTTATATTTATTTTTATTGAGCACTTGCCACTTTTTAATTGAGTGGCATATCACCCATTAATCTTCACTGTATTGGTCTGGTTAGCCATGTGGTTGGCATATCAGGCATTTGTTTTGCACTTTAGTGGATTGCATTTATGCTTATGATGAGCACTTGTCGCTTTGTATTTATTCTGCGATATATCACGGTTGTTCACCAGATTACTCTGGTTAGCCGTTGGCTGGCACTCCAGATAATACTTCACTATTATCACTAGATTATATTTCATCCTTTTGTTCTATATAATCATATTTTCTGCTTATTACTGCACATGGTTTTATTTGTATTTTTATGGAGATATGGATTTGTAGTTTTTAGTACATAACACCTACAGGTTTAGAGGTTTGGGAATTTTCCTTTTATTCAATTTAATATTACACTTTGTATTTATATTTTGCATAGCGCTTCACCATTTTATTTTATTTGATGCATTCTTTGGTATAGGGAAAGGGTGGTAGCAGCTGGCACGGGTACTGAGAGTTCTTGTATTTGTTGAGAGCAGGAGGAATTTTCACCAGTACTAGTGTCCCCTTTGGCAGATTTCCCTCCCTTTGTGTTCTGAGGTCAACCCAAAAATTGAAATTTGCTTTTCACTTTGGATAGCAAAAAAACCAGGACAAATGGGAGAGCAAATCTCCCTAAAAAGGTGACAGACAGCAATAAAATCTGGCAGGGGTTCTAATCCATTTCCACTATCTAAAACGAAAATATAAACTTTCTGCCTTTAGGTTATACATTAAGCATGCAGCTTACTAAAAGTAAAAAAAAGTAATTAAAAAAAGCCTTAAAAGTCTAGAAATGAAAGAAAGAAAAAGACAACTTTTAAATACCAAGTGGAATGACCAACACACACAAACAACCGCTTCTTTAAAGTGGATTTTAATTGCACGAAAAGAAATGATATAGTACTTTGGTCTGTTATCAAATATCTTCTAATACAATGCTGCAACAACAAGGTCATCATCTCATAACACGATCATTCATAAGAAATACACAGACCGTGATCTGGAATTTTACATTCCATTGAAATAAAGAACATTCAAGTGTCCTGAAATTCTATAAAACTAAATAAATTACAGTTAGGACTATTAATAAAATCCGTTTTAATTACCAACAAGAAATAAACATCTGCATTAAGCACTAGTGCGGGAATCGGGTTCAACATCTACGGTTCCTTTTTAACTAAGGAAACCTCAGGACAGAAACATAAGAAATGCATTTGATCTGGGTACAGGCCCCGGTTTTCAACTGGCATAACTTAATATTGCACCTCAAAATATTTTAATAAGAAAAAAAAAAAAAAAAGAAGAGGATATGATGGCAGCTAATCTCAGACCCCTTTAAAATAAATATTACGAGCTGATAATGGTTTACCGTAGAAAAATAAATACTTTCAGAAAGTGACATTTAAACAAGTGACTAACAACCTGAACATAGTAAACTAACTAGATGTGCACCTCTCTTTGCAAAAAGGCATTTGGTTTTGAAAATGCTACAACCGCAGCAAAATGAAAAAAATAAATAAAAAAAATACTAGGCTACACCTATTTTTTACCTTTAGCACAGTATGCAAACCGTTAAAGTCTTTTTAGAATATTCTTAGCTGTACAGCTTTATCTGCATAATAAAATCTTATCAATTCAATTATTCTTTATATTGTAAATATATTTTTATAGTGTAATGTTTAAATATTTTATAGATCTGGCCTGTGGAGGTGGCCCTTGTTCTGTTGCATATGATACATGCTGTGCTTCCTGCTCAGTAGTGCTGCAGTTGTCAAACTTTATCCCCTACTTAGTGTAAATCCATTACTAGCTCACTACTTTATTCTGTAATGTCAGCAGTGGTTCTGCAAGAATGCTTCACCCAATAAACAGATTTGCACAATTTTGTAGAGGTTCTCTGTAAAAGCATGAAAACATCAAAAGCGTGTCAAAAATGTTAAAAGACACATTTTCAGGTAACCTGTGATCATGTGAAAAAGTGTACACACTAAAATACATTATACCTTCCCTTTAACTGGATAGTAGAAAAGTCCAACAAAGGTTTTGGCAAAACAGCTTCACTGATAAAGAAACTGAATACAAGCTTCAAAAATAAGAGGTTCGGGAAATGTCCCATGCACATACAATGTGAGAACTTGCATTATTGAGTTCTTGAACTCACATCACTACACCAGCTACAGTTTACGGTCACGGACAACTATAACAGCCTATCTGGGTCCATATTAAAACTGAAGTCACAGATTAGTGAAAGGTGATCTGATGGGTATGTAAAAGATGGGAGCCGGTTTGGTCCAATTTCCTCCTCTGTAAGCAGACTCAAGGCTGCATTCACTTCCAAAGCATGCTGGGAATACCAAATATAATCTAGAGTATTGCAAGACTCTCCAGTGGGCCGGATTTTCCAGGTGGTGTAAGGAGGCTCAGTCTCTCCATCCTCACTGAGCACTTTGTAGGCACTGTTAAGGTTCAGGCTTGAGGAAGCAAACCGCTTGTATACCTCCTCTGTTGGTTCTGCATTGAAGTCCCCACATACAACCAGAGGAATTTTGGCTCCTTGTGTGAGCGATTCAAGATTCCGCAAGAGATCAGAGCCCTGTGCAAGCCTAAACCTCTCCCACCCGGTACGGGCCTTAAGGTGGGTGACCGCAAAGCATACCAACCTGCCCGTCTCTTTACACTGAAGGATTTCAGCAATGGCCACCTGGTTGGTTTTCAGGGTCCTTGCAGACAGCCTGAATTTGGCACTGCTGATGAGCTGAAATCGGTCCTGCAGAAAGAACAAGGCACAGCCATCAGGTCCATTGTTGTGCTCAACATCAAGGCAGGGGGACCACGGCTTTGCTAAAAAAGTGCATTGGTAGCCTAATCTACTGAGTATTGGCTGGAAAGTGTCAAAGTAGTGATCCACTTCCTGCAGGCACAGGACATCAGGACGATAAATTAGGATCTCCTCCAGGATCAAATACTTCCTCTCCTCCCAATTCAGCGCTTCCTTGGGACACTTTATGAAGTTGTCCTTGCCTTCTCCGAGGGCTGCCAAGAAAGAAGCACAGAGTCAGGTAAATAAAAATGTTATTGGACCCATTGTCATCATGCAAAACAAAAAAAAAAGAAGTTATGCTTCACCCAGGCAAGGGGAATACTTTAATTTTACACTGTATATAAAAGTATCATGAGCCTTATATTATCCATACAACAATCTATTCTACACAAATGCACAGTATTTTCAAATCAACTGAATATTGTGAGTATTATTTGCAGGCATAGAAATGCAAGGGTATTTAAAAAGTGTTACTAAACCCAGGACCCTGCATTCACTATATCTTGTCTCCCACAGTACATAAAACATGGAAATGCATTTGTTGTAGTAAATACACTGCTCAAAAAAATTTAACTACTCTACTAAAACCACAAGTAACCTTTTGTTCACCCTTTGTTCAAACTAGGCTTTGAAACAGTCTCACACATGGTATTGCCATACTCAGGAGAAGTAGCAAAATGTATTTTGGGGTGTAATTCTGTCTATGCTGTGTGTTAGAAATATACCGCTCAAATTAAAGGAACACTTTGAAAACACATCAGATCTCAATTGGGGAAAAATAGCACTCTGGATATCTATACTTATATGGACTGGGTAATGTGTTAGAAACATACGGATGCTCCATCGTTTGATGGAAATTAAATTTATCAACCTTCAGGAGGACTGAACTCAAACACACCCCAAAAATCAAAGTGAAAAAATGATGCAACAGGGTAGTCCATTTTGCTGAAATTTCATTGCAGCAACTCAAAATGGTACTCAAATGGAAAGTAGTTTGTATGGCCCCTACGTGCTTGTATGCATGCCTGACAACGTTGTGGCATGCTCCTAATGAGATGACCGATGGTGTCCTGGGGTATTTTCTCCTAGATCTGGACCAGGAGATCACTGAGATCCTGGACAGTCTGAGGTGCAACCTGGCGGCAACAGATGGACCGAAACACGATATCACAGAGGTATTCTATTGGATTTAGTGAGGCAAGTGCGGGAGCCATTCAATGGCATCAATTCCTTCATCCTCCAGGAACTGCGTGCACACTCTTGCCACATGAGGCCTGGCATTGTCATGCTCCAGGAGGAACCCAGGACCCACTGCACCAGCGTAGGGTCTAAAAATGTGTTCAAGGATTTCATCCCGATACCCAATGACAGTCAATGCCATTGTCTAGCTTGTAGAGGTCTGTGCGTGGCTCTATGGATATGCCTCCCCAGGCCATCACTAACCCACCACCAAAAGGTCATGCTGAACGATGTTACAGGCAGCATAACATTCTCCACGACTTCTCCAGACCCTTTCACATCTGTCACGTGCTCTGGTGAACCTGCTCTCATCTGTGAAAAGCACAGGGAGCCAGTGGCGGACCTGCCAATTCTGGTGTTAAATGGCAAATGCCAATCAAGCTCTATGGTGTCGGGCAGTGAGCACAGGCTCCACTAGAGGATGTTGGGCCATCAGGCCATCCTCATGAAGTCCATTTGATTGTTTGGTCAGAGACATTCACACCAGTGGCCTGTTGGAGGTCATTTTGTAGGGGTCTGGCAATGCTCATCCTGTTCCTCCTTGCACAAAGGAGCAGTTACTGGTCCTGCTGATGGGTTAAGGACCTTCTACAGCCCTGTCTAGCTCTCCTAGAGTAACTGCCTGTGTCCTGGAATCTCCTCCATTCTCTTGAGACTGTGCTGGGAGACATGGCAAACCTTCTGGAAATGGCACTTATTGCCATCCTTGAGGAGTTAGATTGCCTGTGCAAACTCGGTAGGGTCCAGGTATCACCTCATGCTACCAGTAGTGACACGAACCCTAGCAAAATGCAAAACTACTGAAAAAAACAGTCAGAAAAGATAAGCAGGAAAAAAAAAAGTCAGTGACCTCCACCTGTAAAACCATTGTTTTGGGGGTCATTTCATTGCTGCCGATCCAGTGCACCTGTTAATCAGTTTCAGCTGCTTTGGTGTTCATGAAATTAACAACTCCCTCTGCTACTTAACTGACCTGATCAATATCCCAGGAGTTTAAATTGACTTGATGCTATACTCTGATTAAAAAAATGTTCCTTTAATTTTTTGAGCAGTATATAATATTCGGAAGTGATGTAATGTATTTTTGGATGAAAACTATGCTGATGAAAATCATACAATCCGGTGTCATACAAGAAACATTTTCATGCTTGTCCCTTCAAAAAAAAAAAAAAAAAAAAAAAAAAAAAAAAAAAAAAAAAAAAAAAAAAAAAAAAAATCACATGAAAGCTGTGTACTAACAATCAGATTATCGTACGATCGCTTCAAAAGGTAGTATTATTAATGATTCCATGATCATGTGTACTATGATAGGGGAGTCTGGATCCCAAGTAGGCTGTGCTAAGCAGTCAGGAAGAGCAGATCAAGCTTGATTAGTCTCGCACAACCCACATATACTTATTCTTTGTAACCTCAGAAGTAATGGTGGGTATAGAAGACGATTTGTTCCTGCTGCTCTACTTTGTGAATTACATTTCGCTTACCTTGAGCAAGGATATTCCACTGCATCACTCTAAAGGCATGGGGGCTACTGAAATCATCTCTGTTTCGAACAAATTCTCTATGGAGCCGGGGAGGCCTTCCCTGTAGAGCAACCTGGCATTCCTCCAGAAGATCCTTGGGGTCCAGCGGATCCAGCTGGTCATTCTCTGACTGTTCCAGGTAGTCCTGATGCTGGGGGATGGCTGCAGTGCTGCTAAGAGTCTTGGCAAGAGCACTGTACAGGCGACTTGTACCGTTTCCCATGGAACAGACTGGAAGAAGGAAAAGAAAATGTCAGCTCTATTTGCTGAAGCTTTATTTGCATGGTAAATGAAGACTGCAGTCAAACAACTTTATCAATATTAAGAAAACTCATGCAATCATACACAATTCTAAGGGAATACCACTGAATTACATCATGAATGCAGAACACGCACAACAGAGATGGACCTTTTATGTTAAATAGGTGATCTAAAAGATAAAAGAGATTTCAGTTGCACTATGTTTGCTGCCCATTCTGTACCCTCCTAGCTTCTGGCAAACCCCAAAACATAGATCATGGGTGGAAGGAAAAAACAAACCAAACACAAATGCTCAATTCCCCCATCAGCACTGTTGATGGGGGAATCCCTCCAACAGTGCTATTGTGTTCTGCCAGCAGGAGCCTTTCCTGCTGGCATAGCATAATGATTAGTGTTGCTGGCTATAGTTGGCAGCATTAATCGGTTGTACACAAATCAATTGACAGATCAACTTGTGTACAACCAGGGTGCCCATAGAGATCAAAATTCTGCAGGTCCGTGTTGAGGCAGCCTAATTTTGATCCAAATATGGCTGGCTTAAGCAGAGCACAAAAAGCAAGAACACAAAAGATATCCAACTTATTCAGACTATACAGAACATTAAAGTAGCACTGTGTACAACACCCCAGCAATGCAGCCAACACCAAAGTGCTGCACGAAGCCTGATTTAACAGTTTCTTCAGACTACTGCCAAGTCAATGCGGTTAGGAGATCCCAAAATGGTTTACTGAATGGCTCAGAACAGCGCATAGTTAAATAAGCGAAGGAGCAGAGCCAAGTTCCAAGACTTGTAGCCAACATTCTGCAATTGCATCCTCCAATAACACTTTACAGGACTGTAAATAAAAACATAGATCAGTATACAATTACATTTGTAGCAGAAAAACTAACTGAACCCCTCCCAATTTTTTTTTCTACAAGAAAGTCAGAGACACGACAGTGAGGAAAACCCCTCAATGCGATCACAGACAAATAGGAACCTAACAAACGTCTATTCTTCTCCACTCTCTTGCAAACATGTGGCTGGAGAAATGCTTTAAAGTCTATGTAAAGTCAAATTTATTTTGGGTGGAGTGTTGGAAGGTTTACAACCCCAGTCAGGCATTTACTGCTGTCTGCACCCCTGCTAGGGAGGTTCATTCTATTTGTCATGGTCACCATTGTCACTGGAACAAAGAAAATCCCCAATTCTGAGTCAACAGTGGAAAAATAGAGGGGAATTCTTCCAATGGGGACACCTATTTTGGTTACAGGCAAATGCTTTAAGTTGATGCACCAGGTTATTTTATAAATTATTCTGGACATGTCATAATTTACAGAAAAAAAAAAAAAAAAGTATCTGACAACTGAGCCTTCACTTCATTGAGTACCAGTTAACATTGTGGCTAGACAGATTTGGGATCAGTCTGAAGATCTGATTATGCCTGAAGATCTGATTATGCCGCATCCAGCATTTTCCTAGTCCTCCTTTCCCAATGCAGTGCTCGCCCCAGGAAGTCACAAGGCAAGAGGCAGCCAAGTGAACACAGCCAGGAACATTAAGGGGGTGTGTGCACAACTGCTTTAAAGAAGATCTAAAAGGCAAAAAAATTATTTGGATAGGAGTGGTCAGAAGGTGGAACCACTACAAGGTTTTAAGTGCTGTATGCATTTCTGCAGAGATTTTCATCAGTTTGTAGTGATGACCATCATCACCAGGACTTAAAGTGAGAGGAACGTACAAAAAATTGTGTCGTCAATGTAACAGAAGGAGATCTCCCTTACTTTTATAAAGATTGCATCATTTAGTCATTATATAGGAGAGAAAAAAAAAAAAGGGAAGGAAAAAGAAAAATCTTTATTTTAAATTTATTTATTACATCTCACACAAAGTTAAGCTTCATGCATATTGGGTGTTTTTGATGTTACTGCTGGAGGCATTAAGCATTTTTTTTTTTTACTGCCTCTAATTCCCTTGCATGTTATCCTATGTGTTAGCGTACACAGCTTTTTGTGGCAGCAGAGTTTAGTGTAAGATAAAAAAAAAAACCCCACTGCCACGGTATCCTGGAGCGGCAAAAAGGCCTAAACGTTTGAGACACTTTTACAAGTATCAGGCGTTAAAAAAAAAAAAAAAAAAGCTACTGGCTAGAAGGAAAAAAAAAAAAAAAGTCCAGTGTGCATGAGGCCTTTGGGAAAAGAAAAATGTTCTTTTTTTTTTTTTAAGAAATACAAACTGAAATCTATAATTTATAGACCACAAGAGGAAAATTCTACTCTCTTCCCCCCCCCCCCCAACTTAATTCTAAGCATTTCAAAAAGTCTAGTTTGTAGGCATCAGATATGTCTGAGTCACTTCTTGGTGTACACGAGTGTATATTAGCTAGTGATTGCTAACATTTCCACATAGTAAAATTGAGAGGAGTTCTCTAGTCAAACAAAGCATGGAAAGGGCCAATTTTAATCATAATTGCTGCAGGATTACATAAAATTACAAGAGATGGGCAGATTACATATTTTTAATATCTGAGCTGATAATAAACCCACAACACTAGAAATAAAAGTCTGTATAAGACTCCAACAAGGTAAACAAAGCCAATGATGTATTGGGAAGCACAATTCCCTGCCCAATCAAAATAGAGCACTGAAGATTCATACATCCTACCTTGAGCTGATAACACATGGTATCTTGTTTTCCTGTTGTACACTGGAACTGCAATTTGCACATCCATCCTGCCTGCTTTACACCTAAACAGCACTGTAAGTCAAACCACAAAAACTGTCCTTTGTGCTCCAGCCAGTGCGGAAGGGTTTATATCACCTTGCCACTAAGTCTGTCTAAACCCATCAGAGGATAAAAGAAGTTAAATGCGTTCGACCATAAGCCAGTGACAGTCAAGGGCGTCTGTCTGGCTGATGCTAGCTGTAGACCTCTTCATGCTTTCCATGTTTTGAGATGGACTTAAATCAAAGGACAGCCTAACTTTGACAATTCTTTATGGCATGCGACTATTCTAAGGAAAATATGTATGCTTACAGAGTCTAATCGTTGAATGGAATGTACTTTTATTAAAAATATGTATTTTGTTGAATAAAAAGGGGATTTATATAATGGACGCTACATGGAGTGTAAATGGTCCCGCAGAACATTTGGACACCACACAGAAAAAAGGTCAGGCCCAGTATTTCCACCAACAAAGCCTACAATGAACATAAAATAGATCACATTATGGAGATTCACTTCACACAATTTTTTTTTGTTACCCAGGTTACAGCATGGATGATGCCCTCACAGGAGCCATACCTTTTATTAACGGCACAGCTCTCTCACCTTGTATCATGAAAACAAGGGGTCAATTGATCATGGATTTCAAAACACACTTTATGCTGATAAAATGCAAACCTTTCCACTCCTAAGCTCCCCCGCCCACCCCCTTTAATAGGGGGATTAAAGGGGGGTACATTACAACTTTAATAATGGACATATCGGTATGGCTGTCACTCCGCTTCCTATAACCAAATCTTTTTAAAAGCAAGTTCATCTCTCCTTGACTTTCCCCCATCAAGATCTATAGCACAGTCCCTCTTCTCATGCCAGGATACTAGGAGTTACCTTTGAACTTTGACCTCTTTTCAGCCCTACATCCACTATCCAAACCTTTCAAACTTTACCACCATAAAACTTCTGAAAAATGCCCCTTCCTAGCCAACTACACCACCAAGCCACTAATTCATTCACGTAGCACTCTCCTGGACTACCTCTACATAGGAGATCTCCCAACCACATGGTGTCTACCACCCATCTCTACCAAACCCTCCACTGGATTCCGATCAATAAAATTCAATATACCAAACATAAAAGTTATCATCTACAACTCTTCCATGTGCTACACCAACCTCATCACTACATATCAACCAAACTGTCCTCTTCATTCTTCCCAAGACCTCATGCTCTCTAGCTCCCCTAACACCTCCTCCCACCATGTTTGCTTGTAGAACTTCTCCAGAGCCTATACCAACTTCTGGAACTTCCTACCCCAACCTGTATGGCTATTTCCTACTCTGGCTTCCTTTAGGTGATCACCATCTGCACATAATGAGATCTGAGCTTTGCCACTGCTATCTGACGGGCAGCCCAGACAGAACAAGTGTCCTAATTTATTGCCGATAAGAGCCACTAATTTGTGGGGGAGCTTAACAGCCAGGTATTGTTTTTTTCTACTGGCCTTAAGCTGAACAGTGATTTCACAGCCTAGTAATCCTATGTTCACCCCACGGGCCTCAAATATAGGCAATGATGTAAAGTATTCATTTATTTCAGGTACTTAGTCAATTTACGCAGCGCTTTCCATATATATTGCACTTCACATCAGTCCCTAACCCTCAAGGAGCGTACAAAGGTTAAAGTATATATATTTTTTTAATCAGAGCGAGACAGAAAAAGATGTCTGTTGCAGATTCGCCACTGAAGAGATTTTACGCCACTTACCATCCCAGAGGGACAACAGAAAGTTACTCACTTCCAACTACAGGAACAGATACCCCCAAAGGAAGAATTTACCTTCAGTCTTTCTAGGAGACATCTATAAAACTTCAGAATTCCTAATTTTTTATAATGATGATGAATAGGTGCATTTCCCCAGCAGTCAATGCAATAAAAAACTGAAGTACTAACTGTTCATCATATTACTATATGCGGGAGATTTCTGGCTAGAATTGCACTTCAATATGATTTGACACGGCTATGCTGTCCACTGAACAAGTATTAAAGTGGTTACTACAGATTTATTTTTACAGATACAGCTGTCATGGTGATCCTGAATTCACTACATGGTAAATCACTCACTCAGAACAAGCACCTATCCACGGAAGTCAGCTTGTTTTGAAGTCAGTGACTTCCTGGTAGCGAAGCCAAGATGAAATCCCTAGACCTTGAAATTTTAACACAAATCTACAATTTGCAAAGGCTTTCTTCTAGTTTTATGCAGCAACAATAGACATTTCAGCTGCAGTGCAAACCAGATCCTTTCCTGGGTGTTCCTTTGGTTGAATGCAATTCGTGCACAGAGCTCCATGTGATTTTCACCAAATGCCAAGAATGTACCGAGCCTGCCTATACAAACTTTCAGGCTTTAGTCATCTTTCTTTAACAACAGTACAAAGTCCATCGTCAATCAGGCCCATTCATATCTCTACGTTGTAGTGCAGGATTACAAAAGACAGAGCCTGTGTGCATTCTACTGCATCAGTGCTTGTTTTGGCAGGCCACAGAATGTGTAGTAATACAGAAACAGGTTGAGTTGTAGCATAGCTTATAACCTGCGAAAAGGATTTTTGTTCCAGGCAAAAACATACAGGGAAAAATAAAATAAAAAATAAGCTGCAAG
Organism: Staurois parvus; assembly: GCF_062004578.1. NCBI lineage: Eukaryota > Metazoa > Chordata > Amphibia > Anura > Ranidae > Staurois > Staurois parvus. The sequence continues at coordinate 2,093,897 of NW_028318256.1, read as the reverse complement.
ACGAGCATTACAGAACATATAGACACAGTAGCATGCACACACATTCGTGCAGGCTGGATTAATTTACCCTTTATATTCTGTAATAGATTAAAGTTGTTGTACAGTCTGAAGGTTTTTTACCTTGATGCATTCTATGAATGAAGGTAAAAAACCTTCTGTGCAGCAGCTCCCCCTGCCCCCTCAAGGCCTACCTGAGCCTAAATCGCAATCCAGCAATGTGAATGATCGGGTCTCTGCCTCCTCATTGGCTGAGACAGCAAGCGGGAGCCATTGGCTTCCGCTGCTGTCAATCACAGCCAGTCAGCCAATGCGAAAAGAAGGGGGTGGGGCCAAGCTTCAGCTTCATGTGTGAACGGACACATGGAGCAGCAGATGCCCCCATAGCAAGCCGCTTACTGTGGGGGCACCAAACAGACCGGAAGAGCCAGGAAAGCCTGCGGAGGACCCACAAAGGAGGAGCTTCCAGGCTACTCTGTGCAAAGCCACACAGCAGGTAAGTATAGACATGTTATTAAAAACAAAAAAAACAAAAAAAAAAAAAACAAAAACACCCCGAACCTTTAGAAATCGCTTTAATTCCTATGTACACCCCTTGAGGGTTAGGGACTGATGTGAATGTACAATACATATGTAAAGCGCTGCATAAATTGATGGCACTATACAAGTACCTGAAATAAATAAAATATGTTCATCAGCTTCATCTAGTGGCCAAAATGCAGTATAGTTTTTCTGAAATACCTCAAATGAGAAAATTACTGCATTTGGCCACAAGATGGAGCTGGCCAAATACGGGGAAAAAAAATCATTCAATCTACAAGAATGTTAAAACTAGTTCCAAGAGTGAATCCAGATTTAAACCTCATGCACACAACTGTATTGATGGCAGCAAGATCCAATGCAAAAGGTTCTCTGTACCGCATTGGTACAAATATAGACAGACACCCACTTACGTCCATATAAGCGGAGACATGTATATTCTGCACCTGCACTGCTGCCGATTACACACAGTCCACCGCAAAGAAGTCATTCAAGCAGCAGTGTATAATGACTCTCATTCTGTGCCTGCACCCAGTCACCTATTGTTGATGTTTACATGCTGACCTTAACCACTCGCTCTCCAGAGGATTTTACCCCCCCCCCCCCTGAACAGGCCATTTTGTTCGCATTACGGCACTGTTACTTTAACTGACAATTGTACGGTCATGCAACGTTGCACCCAAATTAAATGGACGTCCTTTTCTTCTCCACGCTTTCTTTCGGTGGTATTTAATAGTCTGTGCGTTGTTTGCGCAAAAAAAAAAAAAAAATTGTCAGTTATGCAAAAATATATTTTGCAATATGTCTTTGAATAAAAAGTAAAAAAAAATCTCAATGTGTAAATTCATTGGTTTATAGTGTTAATAAATGAAAGTTAGTGTTTATAAATGGCGAACATATCTATATCTCTAACCAACCATCTATTACACACTTTTTTTTCTTAATTTTTACTAGTAATGGCGGCGATCAGTGACTTCTAGCAGGACTGCGGTAGACATTCTGACACTGGGGGGGGGGGGGGGGAACGGACATCACCAATGACACCTATACAAAAGCACTGACACTGTACCAATGGCACTGAGCAGGAAGGGGTTAACATGAGGGGCGATCAAAGGGTTAACTGTTCAGGGAGTGCTTTAGTAGGGGGCAGATTCGGTGTGCTTCACTGTAATCACCCTGCTCTGGATGGCTCCCCAGAGATCTTCGGAAATCACCGGCGAGTAATTACCGGCCGGGACCTGGTGATTGACAGCTGCAAATGGTGGCACGGGTAGGGTACTCGCCCCCCCTAGCTGGAAATGCAAAATATCATGTATACACACACGCACACAATTTTGTGCACCCCTGCTGCCCTGTAGTGGTATTTCTACTTTAGGGCGGTCAGGAAGCAGTTAAATTCACTAGGCAGCTACAGTACATAGGATCCATTTACACCGTATGCATGTAAACAAGATCACAAAACATATACATACACTCACCAGCCTCTTTTAGGTACACCTGTTCAATTGCTTGGTAACACAAATTGCTAATCAGCCAATTACATGGCAGCAACTCAATGCATTTAGGCATCTAGACATGGTGAAGACAACTTGCTGAAGTTAACCCGAAAAAGGGGATGGGCTGGTCTGAGTATTTAAAAAATTGTTGATCTACAGGGATTTTCACGCATTACCATCTCTAGGGTTTACAGAGAATGGCCTTGTTGATGTCAGAGGAGAATGGGCAGACTAGTTCAAGAGGATAGAAAGAAAACAGTAACTCAAATAACTACTCCTAACAACCGAGGTATGCAGAATACCATCTCTGAACGCACAACATGTTGAACCTTGAAGCAGATGGGCTACAGCAGCAGAAGTCCACACAGGGTGTCACTCCTCTCAGCCAAGAACAGGAAAAAGAGGCTACAATTCGCACAGGCTCACCAAAATTGGACAACAGAAGATTGGAAAAACACTAAAGTGGTCTGATGAGTCTAGATTTCATCTGCAACATTCAGATGGTAGGGTCAGAATTTGGCATAAACATGAAAGCATTCATCCATCCTGCCTTGTATCAACGGCTCAGGCTGGTGGTGGTGTAATGGTGTGGGGGATATTTTCTTGGCACACTTTGGGCTCCTTAGTACCAATTGAGCATCGTTTAAATGCCACGGCCTACCTAAGTATTGTTGCTGATCATGGAACCATTAGTGTGGTGGAACGGGAGATTCGCATCATGGATGTACAGCCTACAAATCAGCAGAAACTATGTGATGCCATCATGTCAATATGGACCAAAATCTTTGAGGAATGTTTCCGACACCTTGTTGAATCTATGCCACGAAGAATTAAGACAGTTCTGAAGGCAAAAGGGGGTCCAACCCAGTACTAGCAAGGTGTACCTAAAAGTGGTTGATGAGTATGTACTTCATAAATAGCAGTCAAAATCTGACGATGAATGCAGATTTTTCTACTTTTGGTTTATGCAGCTAAATGCTTTGGATAAAAGGCACAGCAATGTGAATGGGTCCATAATATGCAATACGGCTGCATTCAGATATGTATGAATTCCAAATCTGAGCACAGTTTACTGTAAAAGCCAGTGTGCATGGGCCCTTAGGGCTCATTTACATCTACGCAGCTGCATTTCATTTGTGATTTTTAGTAGAACTATAAGCAAAGTTTTCTTTATTTTGGATGGAGTAAGGGAGGGTTACACCCCCGTGAGATTTCCCTTCACTGTGTCTCATAGCAAAACAGGAAGGGAGAGAAGATCCCTGCAAGCGTTTTGTCTTTTAGTTATTTTAATAGCCATTTTGTTACTTTAATACACATTAACAAGTTATCACGACTCAGTGCATGCATTGACATGCTTTTTATGCATTTTAAAGTGTTTTTTTAATGGAACATTTACCAAAAATCAGCTTGATAGAGTGGGATGGCAACACATCAAAACGAGGATGCATCATGTATATGGACCTCAATGCTGTAGAACAAAAAGTTCATATTTTTCCCAGATCGTTCAGAAACAGCAGATGTGTGAACCCTGTATATTTAGAACAATAGGATTTTATGCACATGTTGTAGTGCATTGAAACTATACAGTGTAAAGGGCCCTTAAAAGTGGTTGTAAAGACTCAAGGTTTTTACCTTAATGCATAGAAAGTGTAGCAGTGCCCCTGGCCCCTACCTCCCCAGAGCAGGGGTAGGACCAAGCCGTACTCTGTGCGATTTGATACAGCAGCAGCTCGGGTGCCCCTATAACAAACTACTCAAATGGGGCACTAGGTAGGAGGGAGGGGCCTGGAGTACAAGAGGGGGACCCAAGAGGAGGATCAGGGCTGCTCAGTGCAAAAGCACTGCTCAGGACCAGTAAGTATAACATGTTATTTATTTAAAAAAACAAAACTTTAATATCACTTTAAAGTGCCTCCTGGCAACAATATCCCTTGCTCACAATAGGTGGAGAATGATCAAACCAGTGATATGCTGGGATGAAGAAAGCTGGACAGATGGAGGCCTTCCCTGGCTTTCTGGCTCACTACATTCCGCATTTGGCCTTTCCCAAGTGAAATACTGACAAGATTCCTGGGCAGTAAAATCCTCCCTCCCCCAAGTCTATTTCTAGTGAGCAGAGATACATGCATAAACCCATACTAAACTGCACAGGCAGACCCCTCTACAATTCATAGTGGTTTGGGTCAAAACATCAAAAAAAACCTTAGATTCTGAACCATAAAGCCATACATCTACAAAATACAGACTACCATAAATAAAAAAAATAAATAAATATAAGAATAATAGATACCTTGTTTTTCTTTCCAAATATTTTCATGCAAACTTCATGTATGCAAAATGTCCTCTAATTCAACAACTTAAACTTCAAACGTCTCAGTTGATGAAATACTACGTCTAACATCACATCTACAAGTATAAGAACAAGTATAGTGCAACAAACCATGACAGACAGGAGTTTTCATCTATGCCAAAATCATTACACAGGAAGGGGGTGTCACAACATTGTGCTTTGTTACAGCCAGCAGAAAGTCCGTTACAAAAGAGGACTCTTGTTTGAGTTACTAGAGCCAAGAGAGCCTAGGCCCCTCCTTGAAATCTACTCTGTTTAACCTCTATGACCTTGCCTGGCGTGCTTAAGGCAGATATTTTTTTCCTTGCTTCTCCACTTGACAGTGTGGCTTGCCTGATTTCACCAGGATGCAGTCATTACCCACTTGAGTGACGTTTACACTGAACAGAGTTATGAAGGCAGCAATAAGTAACACTTGACACAACCCATCCCCTGCAGCTACTAGTCATCTCTGCTTCAAGCATGTCATTGAAAACCCGTACAGAGTAAAGTCAAAGCTGACATACGCACCAGAGAAAAGCTGTCAGTTTTACCAGCTCAGGGGACGCTGCTAGTTCCAACCACTGACATCATGAAATTTAAACTTCATGGTCACATGAACAGGTTGTCCATAGAAAGGGGTACAGTGACATCTAGTGGAAGAGACTGCAAATCGCACCAGAAAATCGCTCTTCCCGGGGGTCTAACAACAAGCGCATTATTAATGCTTTTCATAGCAGCTACATAATGATCCAGTTTAGGAGCTCAAAATGGAAAATTGCCATGGTGGAGAAGGAAAAATAATCACAGATTAGACAATAAAAAACAAAAAAAGTGGAAAAACAAATATTCAACTGTGGAAGAGTTACCATAAATGGCTTCTGCTGTGCTTTGCGGTAGCAACATATCAATTTAAACCTTAAAAAGCCTGAATGTGTATTTTAAGGCTCCATGCACACAGGCTTAAGAAAGAAAAAAAAAAAAAAAAAACCTCCTAGGAGTTTAGCGGTTTGCTTGTAGAAGCAATGTTATCCTATGTGTCCCAGCACATTAGGTAATCTAGAGGTGGTTAAAGAATAAGTTCACCTTTCATAACATGATACACCCATATCAGTGTAACAGGTAGTATGTTATAAATGGACCGGCCTCCCCACTTTGACAGCTAGTGGGGGATGTTCTCTCCCAGCTAGCTTTCAAAAGTGAACTCCACCCCCCAAACAAAAAAAAAAAAAAAACCAAAAAAAAAAAAAAACACATGGCTGTGTGGGGCTCTGCCCACCCAGCCGCATCACTGAGTGTTCTGTGATTGAGAAACTACAAGTACCAACAGCCTTAGTGGCTGTCGGCTTGTAGATCTCAATGAACTACCACAATCCTGTGAGCGCTGTGGTAGCACAAGGATTTTTCCTGTTAGTAGATCTGTTTGCCCATGCATCCTGTATGGGCAAGCATATATACGGACAGGTCTGCAGCAAGCCTGCATGGCACCAGTAATCTGTTGATCGCTGGTGTAATGCTTTACAGGCTCTTGCAACAAAAATAAATGCAAATATTTTTACCTGCAAAAAAATTTGCATTACTTTTTGTCAAAAGGTGAACTTATCCTTTAAGTTCAGTGTTTAGAGGCAGAAAAGAAACCCTTCCGTTTTGCATTTAGAAGCTAAAACACTCCTAAATGCAAGCACAAAAAATGCTCAAAATTTGTTTTTTTTTTCCTGCCAAGAGCACTGTATTATGGAGCACTCCAGTATGCATGAAGCCAGCGTGACACAGGATGAAATACAATAGAGACCATCAAAAACAGGTAAAAAGTGATAAGTCAATATACACTGACCAGTCACTTTATTGGGTACATCGGTTCAATTGCTTGATAACACAAATGGCTAATTAGCCAATCACATGGCAGCAACTCAATGCATTTAGGCATGTAGACGTGGTGAAGGTGACTTGAAGTTCAAAACCAAGCATCAGAATGGGGAAGAATGGGAATTTAAGAGAAGTGGCATGGCTGTTGGTGCCAGACTAGCTGGTCTCAGCATTTAAAAAAAAACTGATCTCCTGGGATTTTCACGCACAACCATCTCTACGGTTTACAGAGAATGGTCCAAAAAATAAAATATCCAGTGAGCAAGTTGTGTGGACGAAAATGCCTTGTTGATGTCAGAGAAGAAAGGGCAGACTGAGCTACTGTTGTCTATTATCTCGAACCAAATAACCACTCGTTAGAACCAAGGTATGCAGAATACCATCTCTGACCGCACAACACCTTGAACCTTGAAGCAGATGCATTACAGCAGCAGAAGACTACACTGGGTGCTGCTCTTGTCAGCTAAGGACAGGAAACTGAGGATACAGTTCACACAGGCTCTCCAAAATTGAATAGAAGAGTGGAAAAAGTTTCCTGGTCTAATAAATCTCGATTTCAGCTGCAACATTCAGATGGTAGGGTCAGAATTTGGTGAAAACATTAAAGTATGGATCCATCCTGCCTTGTGTCAATGGTTCAGACTGCTGGTAGTGGTGTAATGGTGTGGGGGATATTTTCTTGGCACATTTTGGGCCTCTTAGTACCAACTGAGCATTGTGTACTACATGAGTATTGTTGCTGACCATGTCCATCCCTTTATAACTACAGTGTACCCATCTTCTAATGGCTACTTCCAGCAGGATAATACACCATGTCACAAAGCTCAAAACATCTCAAACTGGTTTCTTGAACATGACAATGAGTTCACTGTACTCCACAGTCACCAGATCTCAATGCAATAGATCACCTTTGGGATGTGGAGGAATGGGAGATTCATATCATGGATGTGCAGCCTACAAGTCTGCAGCAACTGTGTGATGCTATCATGTCAATATGGAACAAAATCTCTGAGGAATGTTTCCAACACCTTGTTGAACCTATGCCACAAAGAATTAAGGCAGTTCTGAAGAAAAAAAAAAAAAAAAAAAAGAAAAGGGGGCCCAACCCGTTACAAGCAAGGTGTATGGCCAGTGAGTGAAAATCCATTAAATGCTCTTTGGGTGCTCCAGTTATAGTAACTCTCCCCCATTGTCTCAATCTGGTGCAGTTGTGCATGGTAGCCAATCAGCTTCCAACTTCAACTTTGGCAATAAAGCCTGGAGGCTGATTGGTTTCTATGTAGAGCTGCACCAGATTTTGCACTCTCCAGTGACGTGATAGCACTCTCTAGTCTTGATTTTTTTTTTTTAATTGCACGTTATACTTACCTGCTCTGTGCAGTGAATTTGCACAGAGCAGTCCAGATCCTCCTCTTCTCAGCCCCCCCACCCTCCCATCGGGTGTCCCCACAAAAAGCAGCTTGCTATGGAAGGCACTCAAGCAGGGGCACTCCCCAGCTGTGGCTCGGTGTCCATTCACACACAGAGCTGCAGTTCGTCCCCGCTCCCTCCCTCTCCAATGGCTCCCACTGCTGCCTCAGCCAAATCAGGAGTGAGTCCCTGGAGAACTGAGACTCTCGTGGACATCACTAGATTGAGGACGGGGCTCAGGTGTTCGGGGGCACTGCTACACAGAAGTTTACCTTCATGCATAGAATGCATGAAGGTAAAAAAACCTTGAGCCTTTACAACCACCTGACGTTAGTATATAGGTGTGTGCTCACATCCTTAGATAAACGCTACATTTAACCTGCTGACAAATGTGCATTGAGGTGCACTGACAGAAATGGTTTGAATGGGCCTAAGGTACTTCATATAGAGGAGCTCATACAGCACCTATTAACCACTTGCCCCCTAAAGGATTAAACCCCCTTCCTGACCAGGCCATTTTATGCGATACGGCTCTGATAATTAAACGATCATGCAACGCTGCAACCAAATTAAATTTGTGTCCTCTTTCCCCCCCCCCCCACAAATAGAGCTTTTGTTCAGTGGTATTTGATTGCCTCTGTGGGTTTTTGTTTTTTTTTGTAATAGCACAAAAAATGTGCCAATTTTGAGAAAAAAAAAAAGAATTTTTTTCTATAAAACATGTACAGTAAAAAAAAAAATCAAATTTAGGCCAAAATATATTCTGCTACATATCTTTGCTGAAAAAAAAATCCCAATACGTGTAAATTGATTGGTTTACATGAAAGTTGTAGCAGCTACACAAGGTGGTATAGACATTGATGGCGATCAGCGACTTATAGCAGGACTGCAGTGGGCATTCTGACACTGGGTTGGGGGGGGGGGGGGGGGGGTGCTGGAGTGACACTGACATCCCCAGTAAAACCAATAAAGTGATCAGTGCTAATAAAAAGCACTGACTGTACTAATGACACTGGGCAAGAAGGGGTAACATCTGGGGCAATTAAAGGGTTAACTGTGTGCACTTTTACTCTGTGCGCTTTACAGCTTTACACTGTAGGAACACTGCTTTGTATGGCTCTGCCATACAAAGTGTGCAGGAGCTGACGGGAGAGATCTGTACTGTTTACATACAGGTCTCTCCCCTGTTGGTGATACACGGCGATTGCCTCTGGATCAACTGTGGGTATGTACAAAAAAAAAAAAAAAAAAAGTGACTTTTTTTTAATTTCTTCATTTTCCAAAAAATATGGCAAAAGAAATTACAACTTAAAAAAAAAAAAACCCTCGCCATGCCTCTTATGAAATACAATGGATTGTCTACTTTGCAAAAAAGGTTCATTTGGGGGATATTTGTACTGTTCTGACATTTTTGGGCATCAAGAAATTAGATTGGCTGTCAATACATCAGGATTGATCAATTTCCAGATATGTACCATAGGTGTCCGTTTATGAACCAGCGGTAAATGATTGCTGCTCGGTTCTCCGGAATTCTCAGAGGACACAGTTCTCCTGTGAATGCCTTTTATGAAGCGGCGTAGATCAGTTCTTCAAACGAATGGAGAACGATCTACAAACGCTGGAAAACGGCTGCTTTTACTATAATCTCGCGAGATTACAGTAAAAGATCAGTTTACTAAGCAGAGGTAAATTATCGCTGCTTAGTTTGCAGTTCCTCAGATTCTCCAGCTCTGGGCTGGAGAATCTGGAGGGAGAACACAGATCTCCAGTGAAGGGCTGAACATGTTCTCTGCTGATCTCCTGAGTGTCAAACTGAATGACCAGAGAATAGCTGCGATCCTCTGAATCGCAGCTATTCTCTGTGCCATAAACGGACACCATAGTTTGAACTCTAACTTTCCTACAGACTAAATAAATACAGATTTGGGTTATTTTCACCAAAGAAATGTAGCAGAATACATCTTGGCCTAAATTTATGAACAATAATTATTTACAAACCTTTATAAACAGAAAGAAAAACTTGTTTTTTTTTCTTCAAAATCTTTGGGTTTTTTTTTGGTAATTTAGCAAAAAATAAAAACCCTAGTGGTGATTAAATACCACCAAAAGAAAGCTCTAGTTGTGAGAACAAAATTATAAGTTTAGTTTGAGTACAGCGTAGCATGACCACGCAATTGTCATTCAAAGTGAATGCCGAAACCTGAAAATTGGCCTGGGCAGGAAGGGGGTAAAAGTGCCCTGTATGGAAGTGGTGAAAGAAAGAAGGGGAAAACAAAAAAACGCAACCTGCTGCTCAAATCTTCGCTTTGTTCAAGAGCAAAGGCCCATCTGATGAAATAATAAGGAGAGGGGTACAGACATCTGACACTAGAAAATGTGTCAGGTGGGAACATTCTGATGGGAGTCTGTATCAAAGCAACGATCTGAGGAAAATCAGTAGTTTTTTTTCTGGGTTTAAATGTCACTTCAAGAGAGAATCACAAAAGCAACACCCAAATTTTTAAAGTGGTAATAAACTCATGCACATTAAAAGGGAAAAAAAATAAAACATGAACGCCCAAGTTAACACATTATGAAATCTCCTAGATTGTAAGCTCCAAGGAGCAGGGCCCTCCTATCCCTCTTGTATTGAACTGTATTGTCTCCCGGTATATTGTAAAGCACTGAGCAAACTGTTAGCGATAAATCCTGTATAATAATAATAAAATTCCAGCCATGGCACCTCTTGCCTGGAGTTTGCATGTTCTCCCTGTGCCTGCATGGGTTTCCTCCAGGTACTCAGTTTTCCTCCCACACTCCAAAGACATGCTGGTAGGTTAATTGGCTCCTCTCTAAATTGGCCCTAGTATGTATGAATGTGAGTTAGGGACCTTAGACTGTACACCCTTGAGGGTTAGGGACTGATGTGAATGTACAAAATATGTAAAGCACTGTGTAAATGGACAGCTTTATACAAGTAACTCAAATAAATAATACTTACCTTAAAACAGCTCCCTCCAGTGGCAGTCTATCGCCATTGCTGCAGAGGATTCCTTCTTCACCCTCTCTTCATTCCAGGTTTGTGGGCTGCGGCCGATTGAATAGCCGAGCTCTGAGGACGCTGCTACATGTTCACGGGAGTCACAGCCATGGTACAGAGCTATGAAGGAACGCACTTAGGAGATATTCCTTGTACCTACAGGTAAGCTTTATTATGAGCTTACCTGTCGGTACAAGTATCCCAGCAGCGTTTACTACCACTTTAAAGCCCCACATCAGGTTTACTATGACTAAATAGCTTTGCACTTTATAAAGGAATACAAAGCATCCTCTGATTGGCTGAGGTGAGATTGTGACGTTATCTACCCGCCTCTGTATATGAATGCAGTTTATACAGCTCTCTTAGTGGGCACATTTGCTGGTAAAGGAAATAGTTCATTTGGGCCAGCTTTACCCAATCTATTTAAGAGTCTTAGTATACATGGGGTTAGGTTTTAAAACACAAGTTGCCTGGCTGTCATGCAGACACACTCGCTGCAATACTTTGGATCACCTAAATAAACATGCAGACAAGGACTTTTGACTTTCCTCATCTGAATACTTGTTTAGGGTCAGTGAATAATGAGTATTGAAGTCACTGAGTCAGCACAACAGGCTGTGAGCATACAAGGACAGCAACTGCAGCTCCAATATTTCTAAAGACAAGTCTAACAGATTAAGCCGTCAATGGAAAGCATTACTAGAATTCGCCAAAGGCAAAACATGACAAAAGTTTTGATTCTGATTACGGTCTTGTAGACAGCCAGTGCAGATCAGTTATATCTGTCAGTGTGGCTGTCCTTGAGATGTTAACTTCAGTTTATGGGGGGGGGGGGGGGGGACAAAATGAAAATCTGGATAAAAAGTTGTATTAGTGTATATAGACCCCAACAATGAACTTCTCGTGTGTTAAATAAAGAAAGGAATTTTTTTTGTACTCGGAGTCATACAAGGACTGCCAGCAGCTTAAAAGCAGAACTAAACCCTCATTTTCACCCAAGGAAGCGGTCATCTTGGCCTCTGGTCTTCAACTGCCATGATGCTGCACATGTAATCAGTGAAGACACCAGCCATCTGATGGTTTGACAGTTTGGTTGAGAGCACAAGCAGATGTTACAATTACATTTCCAGCACTTTCCAGGAGTGAAACAGATTTAACTGTTAAAATTGATGTGTTAAATCTGCTTTAAAATACTGGAATGACAGAGAAAACAGAGAATGTGTGAACCAAAGACTGGATTGGAAACCCTGCAAATGTGAGAAACCGCTTCTTGATGCCAAGAAGCCCTAGAAGCACTCACAGATCTAGTAGAGTGCACCTTGACAGGAAAGGATAGAACCTGATCCTTGAGACTGTTTGGATAATCTGTCTTCATAAGCCACCTCAAGATGGTGGAACAACAACCTGGCTCACCCTTATGGGGTCCATCCAGGACTATTAAAAGGCAAGCAGAAAGACAGTTATAGCCCAAACACATTCAAAGTTAAAATTTACTTTTGGGAAAACTGGAACCAGGCAAAGGGACAGAAAAACAATGTTCTGGTTGAAGTGAAATGCAGAAACTATCTTAGGCAAGAAAGAAGTCCTGTGTTTTGCTACCATCTTGTCCCTATGCAGAACCAGAAAAAGGTTTCTTAGAGGACAGGGCAGTCAGTTTAGACACTCAGGTGATGGCTACACAAGACACCACCTTTGGGTGAAAATATAGAGCAGAATGACTCTGATGGGTTCAAATGGTGGGCTTCTGAAGGGCAGAACCAGATCTCGCTGAGTCACCAAAGAGTGGATCAAGCAAGCTACATGAGAGACCTCCTGTAAAAGCTCTTAGGTCAGGCAGAAAAGAAAAAAAAAAAAAAAATGGCAAAAATCATGCCCAGCTGTAGGAATGAGAAAATATGTGCCACATGGAAACTCATGGGATAGAAGGCTCACACCAAGTTAGGTATACCTTCCATGTCTGACGGTGGACCTTTATTGCATATGTTTATTAAATACTGACATTTAGTTTGCAGAGAACTTTTTTTTTTTTTTTTTTTTTTTTTAGATCTAAATAGATCCCCTATATTTTTGGCACATCAAACAATTAAGTCTTCTGTAGCACATTTAAAGCGATAAAACATGGCAAAATGTGTATGCATTGCAGTGAAGTATATTTAGTATTTTGTCTTAAACGCATGTACAGTATAAACTACAATACATAAATGTAATATACTGCAGCTTACCAGTTCTCAGATGTAGTGATGCACTCTTTTTTTTTTTAAGTTTTTTTCTTGATCTAGGAAGTAACACCTCCTGTCTACACTCACTTCTCCACTGTCCGTGGGAGGACACACTTACTCACCTTAGGACAGTAGCATTGTCAATCTGTGGAGAATGTAGCATTGGGCTTTGATTTGCTAGTTGCTTATGTATAGTTCATCTGCTAGTCTACCTACCTACAGTTAACACTTTTGTGGTTAGATTTTTTTTCCTTTTGGGAGAGGTTTTAAACTATATGAACAAAGCAGACCATTGTAAGCACCACTGTCTCAACTTTCTAACTTACTTGCTAGGTCAACAAATGCAGCCCTGTTATTGTTACAAAGACAGCTGTGGCAATGCTATTGACAGACTGCAGAATAAACATTTTGCCCACAGTTCCACTTTAACATACAATATAACTGCACTGCATCTCTCAGACCTCAGTAGTGGTGGTCATTACACCAAGGCTAGACACATCCAGGTGGTCAAAATTCCAAAATACAACGATACATATCTATTCCAGACACACAAGTAGCATTTCAGAACTCACAGATAGTGAACAATGCCCTGTTGTTCAGTATGTACCCAATATGTTAATTTGTCCTTAACCCTACATTCACTTTGCTTTACCATTTCAAAGTCAAACATGAATAGGGCTCCATGCTAGATCCAATGTCCCCTAAGAGTGATGACTGAACCAGCAAAGCTGAAAGGTGGTTTGCTGGAAAGTTTTGTTAACTTGGTAAATAATCTGGGCGTTATAGCACCACAAAAGGAAATGGTTAATAGCACTACTTTTTTTTAGTCAACTGATATCTATAAATCATTCTCTGTCCCAGCAGGATGCTTAACCACTAGCCGACAGGGCACTTATACCCCCTTCCTGCCCAGGCCAATTTCCATTGCTGTCGCACTTTGAATGACAATTGCACGGTCAAACACTGTACCCATATTACATTTTTTTGGTGACAGAGAGCTTTATTTTAGTGGTATTTAATCACTTCTGGGTTTTATTATTTTTTCTTAAACAAACCAAAAACCACTGAAACTTTTGAAAAAAAAAATGTTTTTTTTCTTAGTTTTTGTTATAAAATTTTGTAAATAAGTGATTTTTCTCCTTCACTGATGTGTAATAATGATGCTGCAGTGATGGACACTGAGGTGGCACTGATGGGCATTGACAAGCATCACTGATGGGCACTGAAAGGCAGCACTGATACATGGCACTGCTATATGGCACTGACTGGCGGTACTGATACAAGGCACTGACAGGTGGCACTGCTGGGGCCACACTGATCATCAGGGCACACTGATCATCAGTGCCCTGATGATCAGTGTACATGTCCCCTCCGCAGAAAGCAGATTACCGGCTCTCCCCTCATAAGCGGTCAGCGTGACAGCGAGAGCAGAGAAATGCCGATAACTGGCATTTCCCTGTTTACATGTGATCAGCTGTGATTGGACACAGCTGATCACATGACCGAGTCGACATCTTCGGCTCTTTCCGTGATTGGTGATTCGCTGTGTCTGAGGGACACAGCACACGGTCGATCGCCACGCTGCGCGCTCCCTGAGCCGCTCATGCGCAGTGAGAATGGTAGGACATCACATGACGTCCTCACAGAACGTCATATGACATCCTCACAGAATGAGAGAACCACCTTGCGCCCGTTATATATTACTATATGGCGGGCGGGAGGTGGTTAAAGAAGCTGTAAGAGAGGTTTTGCCTTAAGGCCTGGTTCACACCTAGGCTTTTTTTTTTTTAGCGCATTTTGCAGAAAACGCACTTTAGTCCATTTAGCATGGTTTCCTATGGGACAGGTTCACATCTATGTTTTTCAGCTGCTGTGATTTTGGAAAGAGGCAGGGACTTTTTTTTTTTTTTTTTTTAAATGCAACACTGTATTATAGGTTTAATAGACTTCAATGGGCACACAGCAGAAACACACACAGTGCCTTTTTGATGTGTATTGCTTTTTTTCACCAATAGGAAAGTGTTAACTTTGATATCAACTGCCTGCTGTTGCAAAATGCAACTTAAGAGTCAAAAAGAAAAAAAAAAAAAAAAAAATGATATCATGGAACACTATATATGGTATCCCTATCAACCAACATTGTTCAAAGAATTAAGATTTCACAAAATGACACTTCATTCAATCCTATTCAGTGCAGCACTTCATGACATGCTGTGGTGTTATGCGGTAAGATGAGTTGCACTGCATAAAACCCATACTTGGTGATTTTTATGCAGTGCACACCACTGCACGTGTACGGTGTGAATAGGGCAAATGGAAACAAAGCTCTTTTGGCCATACTTCTCCTGTAGGTCACAGGTGTGCACTTCGCTCTGCCCTCCTGTGACCCACATTCAGCCGACAGCAGGCTAAACTCTGCTGTTGGTCAACGACACAAAGCCAGTCCAGGATTTGCAGGAATATGGTTGGGATCTGCCCAGATGCCTGCTTAGCAGGCTCAGCCTCTCAGATCGCTGTTCAGCCAGCCACTCCTGCCCCTTCCACAGCCCAGTGCTCCAGTGAGTGCTGGAGGGACAGAGAGGAGAACCAGTGACTTGTAATCACAGCTCCGTGTTCAGAGCAGATAGGAGAACTAGGAGAACTGAGCGATCAGTGGTCTTTGATCACTCAGTTATCAGGCTTAGAGGTGGCGAGGGACTGATGCTGCATTCATTTAAATGAAATATATATTAAATATTTATTATTTTGAAATATTCAACTAGAGTTCCTCTAGAGGTAGCTGGGAGTTCCTTGAACTGTGGCTGATTGACCTCCTGTCTGCATAGTTCCAGGTCCAACACCACCTGGAGGAACCAGCAGCATGACAATAATGGTCACATAAATGCAGCATGAATCAGGATAGCATGAATGAGTCCTAAATTGCTTTTTATTCCTGAAGATGCAATACAGTTAACTAAAGCCTAGTACACATGACGAGACTATCCGACAAATGATCACTTTTTTTTTGCTACTCTCACATCATATAGCAGAGTGCTACCAAGCATATGAAAATTCTCGTACAATCCAGTGCAGCTTTTTATGTGCGTAGCAACATAACAGCATGTAATTGAAAGTGATGCCATGTACATGTGACCCGTCTGCAGACTATTACCAAATTGTAGAAATAAGAATATCACTTCATAAACTGCCATTATACATATTTTTATCCGGAATTTTTTTATGTATTTAGGAGCATTTTTGTTGTAAACAAAAGATGGTTTTCGCTGCCCTTTCTCCTTTCAGGTTATTTTCAGGCTTCTGATAATGCACTGTTTTGGTTACTCGATTTTCTAGACGAATACTGTACTGAGTAAACAAAAATAATTAGTTCTGTTATCTTACAAGAAAATCGTGCTTGTCCCTGATGATTTCACATTAACTGCTGTGATCAGCTCTCGAAATCTGTGTATTAACGAATAGATTATCGCATGATTGCTCCAAAAGCAGGGTTTTTTTTGTTTTTTGGTCCAATTTTTTTTCATCGTGTGTACCAGGCATAAAGCAGTAAAACCATACATGTTTACTGTGTACTGATTAATGTCCCTGTACAGAACACCATTTTCAGCAGACATGAATTGAATGAAACCACAATTAGCATCCCAGACAGTACAGGATGTACTAATTGGTCAGACATGCTGTGATAAGCGTTGGAAAGGAAAATGGATACACTGGGGAGAATTCAGTAAAGCTACTGCGTCACTTTTCTGGAGTTAATCCCTCTTAGTAATGTATTGCGTCAAATTCTTGAAACATCTGCGACACTTTTGGCTTTAACAGCGACTTGTTCAGGTACTGTAGTTCTAAATGTGCCACCTTTACACTATAGCACAGTAAACACGACAAATTCGAAATAAAGTATCAACAGTTTGAATCTTATGAAAGTGGATCAAATTAAGATCAACTCTCGCTTGGCTTACAGAGAGAAACTATCACAAACAGTTTTAGCAAAACCGTCTTGCTGGCATTCTAAAGTGGTGCCACATGAGCCAAATTCAAGTACAAGTTCTAGGCAGGTACATGGATTTGGCGCATTCCTCACCACTTTTAGAACGCACTAGAGACACTTTTGCAAAATCTGTCTGCACAAGTCTTTATGAATAGTGTACTAAACCTACAGAAAGACTTCCGACCTGACAGCCCCCTACCCCCAGCACTGCACTGCAGTAATCACACATCAGCTACATGAATCACCGCCCCTCCCCCACATCTTCTGCCGGTTACATAATACAATACAAGCTGCTCACCATCCTCATAGAAAGACACGCACACATGCCACAACCATTCATCTGAACAGAACGTTCTCTTGCCTGATCACATCACCAGGAACGTTCTGTAGAGGTAGACAACATTCCATTCAGTCCCCCTGGGATTCCCCCATAGCGTCCACAATATTTCACCACCTGTCCACGTGACAAGAGCCAGCCAATGGGCCACTGACTTTCAATCCATCCATAAACTCACCTGTTCACATGAACAGAGCCATCTAACAGTCCATTGACTGCTATCCGTCCATACACTTACCTGTTCACATGACCAGAGCCAGCCAACAGTCCACTGGCTTCCAATTAATTCATACACTCCCTGTACACGTTACCAGAACCATCCAATGGTCCACTGACTTCCAATCCATCCACTCTCTCGCCTGTTCACAACCATCCAACAGTCCATTGACCGCCATCCATCCACTCACCTGTTCACGTGACCAGAGCCATCCAACGGTCCACTGACCTCCATCCATCCACTCACCGGTTCACGTGACCAGAGCCATCCAACGGTCCACTGACCTCCATCCATACACAACTGTTCACGTGACAAGAGCCATCCAACGGTCCATTGACTGCTATCCATCCACTCACCTGTTCATGTGACCGCCATAAATCCAACAGTCCACTGACCACCATCCATCCACGTGACCAGAGCCATCCAATGGTCAATTGACCTCCATCCATCCACTCACCGGTTCACATGACCAGAGCCATCCAACGGTCCATTCACCGCCATCCATCCACTCACATGACCAGAGCCATCCAACGGTCCATTGACTGCCATCCATCCACTCACCTGTCCAAGTGAGCGCCATCCAACAGTCTATTGACCACCATCCATCCACCTGTTCACGTGACCAAAGTCAGCCAAGGGTCCACTCACCGCCAGCCATCCACTCACCTATTCACATGACCAGAGTCAGCCAATGGTCCACTGACCGCCAGCCATCCACTCACCTATTCACATGACCAGAGTCAGCCAAGGGTCCATTGATTGCAATTTATCCATACACATTTGTTCACATGCCCAGAACCACAAGGAATGCAGAAGGAAGCAATGGTCCAATGACAGCCCCCGTTCCCCATTTACATTCACCTGTTTGTGTGACCACAGAGGAATGCGAGGTTCCCTGATTGCCCGCATCCTCCATCCATTCCCTCACCTGTTCACGTGACCAGAGCCATAGGAAATGCAGAGGGAGCCGACAGCCCGCATTCCCCAGCTCCACACTCACCTGTTCACGTGACCACAGCAATGAACCCTTCGCAGAACACCCGCTTTATACATAGCATTCTCCTGTTCACGTGACCAGAACCATTTCCCCCATAGAACACCCAGAGCCCCGCACACTCACCCGCTCTAGGCACCGTCCTGGCCGTACTCCCCGCTGCTCCTCCTGCCGGTACAGTCGCCGTTGCCGCTGGGTTTGTGTTGGGAACCGTTTTAGGCGCTCCGTCCCCGAGCCAGCCGGCCAGACTATGGCAGCAGCCGAAGCTGCCCTGCACGGACGGCGAGAGCGTCCTCCTCCTCACCGGGGAGTGGTGGGGCTGCTGCCGCAGAGAGGAGGCGCACAGCGCGGGCACGTCTCTCAGCGCCGAGCACAGCCTGCCTGCCGCACTCTGATACATCCCCGGCCTCAGCTCAGACGTATACCACACAACTCTGCCCGCCCGTACAGCCACTATATCACCGTGTACCCGCAGCTATGTCACTCTGCTACTCAGATACCGGCTTCTTAGTCACCGAGCCACGCCCCACATTCATCGGAACACGGTGACGTCAGGCGACCAGCCACGTCACCGGCCGGCATACTCCACTAGGCCGGGGGGTTGGTAAGTCAACTAAAACCCCTATTCTCTATTTACGCCAACGGATTGTCTGCTGGCTTACAAACCAAAACTATATCACACGATATCAATGTATACAAGGCCACAATAAATGTGCTAGTTGGCTTGTATGTCATTTATCACAACCCCCCCCACCCGTGACTTGTGAAGTGCTGCAGCCCGGAGCAGGGTTTCCCAGGACTGGGGATGATCACAAGTGTGATGGGAAGTAGGTGAAAGGTAACAAGTAGGACAGACGTGTATTGTGTACCTTTTATAACTATCCGTGGCTGGGATCCGCCTGGGCACCCCATGGTGGGAGCTGTAGTCTCTGCTCAGGCCTCTGTGCTAAAACCAATCCCTACAGGTGGACTCCAGGTAGATAGAAATGAAGGCGGTTCTGGAGTCAGGAATGTGGAATTCCAGCTGAAAGAGGAGCTTCACCCTACTTAGGAAGTTCTTCTATTAAAGTGGAGTTCCACCCAAAAGGGGAAGTTCCGCTTTAAGGACTGCTCCCCCGCTGCTCATTAAGGATTGGCACCTTTGGGGGGCAGGGGGGGGGAGCGAGTACCCGAATTTGACAGGTACCTGCTCTCCTAGATTGTAAGCTCGAAAGAGCAGGGCCCTCGAACCCCTCGTGTATTGTTTTGTTACTGTATTGTCTCATGTTCTGTCCCCCACTATAATGTACAGCGCTGAGCAAACCTTCTGGCACTATATAAATACTGTATAATAATAATTTGCGGTCTGATCGCCTAGGCAGTCGGAAACAGAAGGTGTCCTCCCTCCCTCCCTTCCTGTAGTCTTGTGGGACATGTGACAGGTCCCAGAAGATGACGGGGCCATTCAGGAAGCGCAGTGCTACTCGTGCATGTGCAGTGGGCACCCGGCTGTGAAGCCGCAAGCTGTCACAGCCGGGTACCCACACTGAAGATGCCAGCACCTGGAATACAGGACGGCCGGTGAAACAGGCTGCAGGGGACACACCCCGAGGGACAGGTAAGTGGCTGTTTTTTAAAAGTCAGCAGCCACAGTTTTTGTAGCTACTGACTTATTTTTTGACAGGGTGAGCGGAACTCCACTTTAAGATCCCCCACGCTCTAACAATAATGGCACTTTATTTTTATTTTTTTTGGGGGGGGGGGGATAGCTGGTTCTAGCAGGTACTTGTGCCCACAACCACTGGATCCACAGGTAATTCTCCTCCCCACCCACAACCTCTTGGGACACCTCTCAGGGCACAGCATGACTCATCCATATACAGTGGGAAGTAGATAAGTGCAGAACAAAAACTGGTTTTGTTTAGTTTCGATTATTTAAATAGTTTTATTTAGTTAAATTAGCTAAATAAATTTTCGGAATTTGTTTAGATTCGTTTATTCATTTTCGAATTCAATTAGAATTTTTCTAATTCAGTCTAATTGAATTCAATTTGATCGAATCAAAAAGTATCGAATCGGCATTCAAATATTTTCTGTTCAAATTTCGGGAAGACTGTTCTATTCTATATTATTCTATTCTATTGACTTCCAATCTATTCATATACTCACCTGTTCACGTGACCAGAGCGATCTAACGGTCCACTAACTGCTATCCATCCATACACTCACCTGTTCACGTAACCAGAGTCAACAGTCCACTGACTTCTTATCCATCCATACACTCACCTGTTCACGTGACCAGAGCTATCTAAGAGTCCATTGACTGCCATCCATCCATACACTCACCTGTTCATGTGACCAGAGCCAACAGTCCACTGACTTCTTATCCATCCATACACTCTCCTGTTCACATAACCAGAGCCAACAGTCCACTGACTTCCAATCTATCCATACACTCACCTGTTCACATGACCAGAGCCAGGCAACGGTCCACTGACTTCCAAACCATTCATACAGTCACCTGTTCACGTGACCAGAGCCAGGCAACGGTCCACTGACTTCCAAACCATTCATACACTTACCTGTTCACGTGACCAGAGCCATCTAACGGTTCACTGACTGCCATCCATCCATACACTCACCTGTTCATGTGACCAGAACCATCCAACGGTCTACTGACTTCCAATCCATCCATACACTTACCTGTTCACCTGACCAGAGTCATCTAACAGTCCATTGACTGCCATCCATACACTCACCTGTTCACGTGACCAGAGCTATTTAGTTAAATTAGCTAAATTCATTTTCGGAATGTGTTTAGTTTCATTTATTCATTTTCAAATTCGATTAGTTTTCCAAATTCAGTATAATTGAATTCAATTTGATCAAATCAAAAAGTATCAAATCGGCATTTGAATGTATTCTATTCAAATTTCAGGAAGACTGTATTCTATCCTATTGTTTTTTTCTATTCTATTCTGTTCTTTGATTTCTTTTCAATTCTATACTTTTCTATTCTATTCCCTTATTTTCTATTCTATTTTGATTGTATTCTGATATTTTCTATTCTGTTCTGTTTTACTCTGTTCTATTATATTTTATTCTATTATTTCGTTTTCTGTTCTGTTCTGTTCCATTCCTTTCTTTTTTTATTCTGTTTTATTCTATTCCTGTTTTCGAATTTGAATCGAATTTCTGACAAAATTTTGTTTTGTTATTTTGGATTAGTTTAAATTTGTTATTATTGTAATTCAGATACATCTAAATCTCTGAAAAACTGAAAAGGTGTCCGAATTTTGATTCGGAACGAAACAAACTGCATATGTCTAGTGGGAAGCCGTCTGTAAAGCCACAAGGAGTCACAGCTGGCTTCCCAAAATAAACATGGCTGCACTGGATACAGAAAGACTGTCGAAGAACCGGTTCGGGTGAGAATGGCAGTGGATCCCTGGACAGGTGAGCATTCTATTATTAAAAGTCAGCAGCTACAGTATTTGTAGCTGCTGACTTTTGTTTATTTATTTATTTTTTTTCTAGTGACTGAAGATCCTTTTTAAAGAGGAGTTTGTAGGCAGGTGCAGTCTATTTTCTCCACTGCAGGTGGAACTCAACCCCAACAGCGTTGAAGAGGGAGAGGAAGTCTAAAGGATCCTAGCTCCTCTATGCTTTCCTGGGTCACAGGAAGCAGCTATCCGATTTGATGCTGGTGCCTCATGTGACTTTGGAGGCCATCCTGGGTCAGGCAGATTCTACTTAAGACCCTGGTTCCTAGGCTTGGCTCATATTTTGCATGTGACTAGAGTAGGGACAGGTCTCCCGTCTGTCAGGGACAGTGGTTAGCATCAGGGAAAGGCTCCAGAGAAGTAGAGAAAGTGCAGGGACATGACATCCTTCCTTGAAGCCTCCCCTTAGCTCTGGTGCCTAAGTTTAAAGGCTCCAATATTCCCCTGGCTGAGTGGGAGGAGAGACTGGAAAGTGGTGTGTGCTTGGTTCAGATTCCTGACTGGTTGATTGCAGAGCAAGCTATCAACTTCTTGGATGATGATACCCTACTGAGCAGTAATGGCGCTACCGGTAGAGGACCAGGCCAGCCTGAAATAGATTTTAGCACACCTGGGGAGCCTGTTCGGAGAGAGCGTAACATCAGTTAAGGCAGAGGTTCTTTGTCCGAAGGCAGCAGGAGGATGAAAATCAAATCAGAGGCCATGGTCACTCCAAGTCTAGCATTGAACACCCTTCTCAAAGGGCAAGAAGTCCCATGCCTGATTGACACGGGCTCTAAGACTTCTGCGCCTAGCGGTTTTGGAAGCGGGACCCCTCTTGGCTGTCACTCAGGGTGGCCAATAATCTACTTATCCTGGTGGAAGATGTTACCTGGGTGAAGATTTAGATAGGCAATCAGGTCGTGGAGTGAGTAGGGGTCATGGTGACCCACGACCCAGTGAGTTCAATAGAACCTATTGTTCTGGGCATGAATGTACTGAAGGACTTGGACTTACCCTGCTTACTGGCCAAGTTTGAACACTCACGCCAGTGCGCTTGGAGCTGTGGTCTGTGAGCTGTCTGGCTCAAAGTCATCCAAGCCTATGAGGCCTACCAGAGGGCAGCGAGGAAACAGCCTGAGCAAGTGGGGGTTGTCCATATGATTTCCAAGTAAAATCTACACCTGGCATACCTCCAAGAGGTAGTTTGGTCTCTGCCCATTGGGGCGCACACAAAATTACAAAGGGTCACAGTTGTACTGGAACCCCGCAAGGACCTAATGGCACCAGGGAAGTGGTTGGTTGCTCTCACCTTATCCAAGGTCCACAAAGGGAAGGTATTAGTGCAACTTATCAATCTGGGGACCTCCCTGATCACACTCCCTACTCATACCACCATTGCAGACCTCTAGTTCCTTGTCACTGTATCTCAGAAGGCCAACTAACCCAAGTAGTGGTGGAAGCCGTCTACGCCACACTACAGGCAGTCATGACTTAGTTGAACAAATCACAATACAAGCTACTGCTGAAACAGTTGGTCATTAACCTTCTGAGACTATCCTTTACCTCAACAGAGGCTAGTTTACGAACTACTGGATAAACACCTATTGGTCTTTGCTACCAGCCGCAAGACTATGGCTGTACAAAGGCCATCGACCACCCAATTCACATGTAGAATGCTCCACTTATCTGGAAGCAGTAACGCCATATTCCCCAATTCCTGTTCCAGGAGGTGAAGGACTTGATCTGCAACATGCTACAGAGTGGGGTAATTCTGGACAGCCGTAGTCTGTGGGCTGCCGCCGTGGTCCTGGTACTAAAGAAGGATGGTAGTCTGTGATTCTGTGTGGACTACCACAAGCTAAATGCTTTTACCCACTGATATACCTACCTGTTACCCAAGGTGGAGGAGTCGCTGATGGCCCTGGGCCTAGTCAAGTATTTCTCTACCCTTGACTTGGCTAGCAGTGGCTTGCAAGTCCTACTGAGAGACAAAGACTGTGAAAAGACTCCCTTTATCACACCAATAGGACTGTTTGAATTTAATTGCATGTCCTTTGGCTTGAGTAATGTCCCCAGTACACACACTGGAGTGATGCCTGGGAGATTTCAGCTTCAAGAATGTTTTGGTCTACCTCGATGATGTCATCATTTTCTCCAAAACCTTCGAGGACCATGTCAAACACCTGGACTGGGTGTTCACCCATCCAATGCAGTATGGGTTGAAGCTCAAGCCCAGTAAATGCCACTTAATACGACAGAAGATCCAGTTCTTGGGAAGGCCAGGGGTGTCTCTCCGGACCCAGCCAAGATTCAGGCCATACAGGATTGGAACCCCCCAAAAACTGTCACTGAGTTACGCTCTTTCCTGGGGATTGTGGGATACTATTTCAGCGATTCATCCCCAAGTTCGCACAAATTGCTGCCCCCTTGTGACAGAGATCAGAAATATTTTATTTTTGCGTTGTTTTGTTGAAATCAACAAGTGTGTCAAGCAGTCAGCTTGTCTGCTTAATTAAATCTATGAGTTCCTGTGCCCTGAAGGGGGTGGGAGATGAGGTTGATCTCAGCAGGAGGCGCAGACAGCACGGTTTCCTGAAGCTGAAAAAAGCCAGACGTGTCAGCACCGGGTGCTTTGTTACTGTATGTAGAATTGAGAAGACAATATACTGTCCCTATGCTGCCAGAAAAATGTGCAGAGCTTAAGTCAGTGGACAGAGGAGCTCATGGCTGCAGGCCTTGCTAGGAGATGCACTGAACTGCTGAAACAGATCTGTATGGGCTGTGCTTTGCTTTTTGCATGGCTGGGACTTGTAGTTCTACATTGTCTATGTGGCTTTCCAGACACCAGGACTTTATTCTACGCTCTGCTGTTCCGTCAACTGCTGCCTGTGTGGTCTTGAAGCTGCGGCCAAGACACACAGCCCTCCGAAGACCCATGAGGAGATGTTGAAGGACCTCTGCTGTAGACCCTTTGCCCTGTGTGCTGGAATTAACCCAATTCTGCCCGGAACCCTTTTTCCTGTGTGCTGGACTTAACCCTATTCTGCCCCGAACCTTTTGCACTGTGTGCTGGACCTAACCCTATTCTGCCTGGAACCCTTTGCCCTGTGTGCTGGAATTAACCCAATTCTGCTTGGAACCCTTTTTCCTGTGTGTTGGACTTAACCCTATTCTGCCCTGAACCTTTTGCCCTGTGTGCTGGACCTAACCCTATTCTGCATGGAACGCTTTGCCCTCTGTGCTGGACTTAACCCAATTCTGCCCGGAATATTTGCCCTGTGTGCTGGACTTAACCCTATTCTGCCCTGAACCTTTTGCCCTGTGTGCTGAGGACTTACCGCCCTGTTGTGCCCTCACTGCTCTGCCCTGTTTGCCCTGTGGACTACCTGCCCTCTGCTGCCACCCTGAGAATCCTTCTTCATTGCGGTGTCTTGTGTTATTCTGTGAACTAGTTTTTCTATTGTCTGTACCCCAAGTCTCCCCAATAAATGCCCGAACCTTGTGTTTCGTATGATCTGCTTCCGTGTGCTCTCTCTCTACGCTCCTAGTTCAAACCCCCCCCCACCTTCCCCCTTACCCAGCTACTGAGAAGCCATACCACCCAAAAGAAAGGCAGACTGTCATCCTCAATCCCACCAACAACAGGCCTTTGAAGCTCTCAAAGAGAAACTGTGGGGCCACCACTGAGAAATTAGTGGAGTATCTCATGGAGCCAAAATAGAGGTATTTACAGACAACAACCCCCTTGTCAGGGACAGTGGTTAGTGTCAGGGAAAGGTTCCAAAAGAGAAGGGAAAGTGCAGAGATACACCATCCTTGCTGGAAGCCTCCCCATTTGGGTACGGACCGGCAGGCCGCATCACTTCCCTCAAGACAAACGCTGTTGGCAAACCTGAGACCTTCTGCTCTGATACATCGCTGTTATACCTGTGAGTGTTCCCTGGATGCCCTGGAGAACTTCTAGCTAGCACTCTTAAAGCTGAGTTCCGCTCACCCTGTCAAAAAAGAAAAGTCAGCAGCTACAAAAACTGTAGCTGCTGACTTTTAAAAAACAGCCGCTTACCTGTCTCTCGGTGTGTCCCCTGCAGCCTGTTTCACCGGCCATCCTGTATTCCTGGAGGCCGACATCTTCAGTGTGGGCACCTGGTTGTGACTGCTTGCGGCTTCAGAGCCGGGTACCAACTGCGCATGTGCGAGTAGCGCTGCGCTTCATGAATGGTCCTGTAGTCTTCTGGGACCAGTCACATGTCCCAAAAGGCTACAGGGAGGGAGGGATGGAGGACACCTTCTGTTTCCGATCGCCTAGGCGATCAGACCGCAAGTGGGAGCTGGTACCTGTCAAATTCAGGTACCTGCTCCCCCCTGCCCCCCAAAGGTGCCAATCCTTAATGGGGAGAAGTCCTTAAAGCGGAACTTCCCCTTTTGGGTGGAGCTCCGCTTTAAGCTGATGCCTGCTCAGGAAACTTGCCCCGCCCAATTCCTCAGCATGCAAAGATGACACTTTTTGCAGCAGGTGGAGATGGAGGTCTGGGACATTGTACAAACTGTCATTATCAGTAACTCAGAGCCAGCACATTTTCAACAGGCAGATCAGCGAGCATTATGTTCCTATTGCAGGACAAAGCCCAGGACATGACAGAGGCGGGACAATTAACTAAAAAACAGGACTGTTGGCATGTATGGTTCAGGTGGTGTCAGCTGTCTACATGAAGCCTAAAAAATGATATGGTTGTTCTGTATACCATAAATACACCCTTAAAATAGCTAGTGACCATAAAGCATTAGAATGTCAGTGTGGTAAATATGAATATTCTGATTTCTATCCACCTTACCTACCCTGCCACAAATATATACACAAATGTCCAGTGATCGAGGACATCCAAAAGCAAAAGAAAAAACACAGCAGAAACTATTTTTTACTTTATACTGTCCGCACAAAAGCTATAATATAAATACATGCCTGGGGCAGCTCTGTTCTGTTTTGTATTTCTCTTTAGCACATTCACATTTTTCTTTGGCAGTGCCAAACTGCTTCACACTAACATCTTGGATTTCACATCTCATATTGCATTTAGTGGTGCAGATTGCCAGCACAGTGATTGACTAAAACAATCTATAAATAACAACAAACAAATCCACATCTGAACTCTTTCCAGTGGCTCACTTGATATTTCCAAGAAAACTTTGTGTACATGACTAAAGCAATAAGATACAATATAAACCAGACACAAACTGGGCCTTGATAAACATTAATTATCAGCATTTGGACATCAATCAGTTGTAAACATGTTGGAGACTTGTCTCGCTGCATATGTATAAAGCTGCCTACTTCAGCAGGAAGCAGTCGACTTTTGGTCAGTGTGTACAACTGCTGTCTATCCGACAGAAGCTTACCTAATGACCGGCTTATGTCAAAGGGTCATGCTGGAAAACCAGCATCTGCTCAGCATTTGCAGCCAATGGCTGCAAGCACTGATCAGTGTACTCTAGTGGGAGTCCCCGTCAGAATACAAAGACACAGAAAGGGAAATCACCACACCAACATTTCTTGTGTTGATATGGTGATCTGTCAGTTTTTTGAAGCGTGTGCCGAATATAAAGCGATACTAAAGGTTCTTTTTTTTGTTATACTTGTTATGTTATACTTACCTGCTCTGTGTAGTGGTTTTGCACAGAGCAGCCTGGATCCTCCTCTTCTCGGGTCCCCCGCTGGCTCTCCTGGCACCTCCTTCCTGTCGGGTGCGCCCATAGCAAGCAGATTGCTTTGGGGGCACCCGCTGCTTTGTGTGTCCATTCACACACGGAGCCCCGGCTTTGCCCCGCTCTCTTTTTCCCCTCATTGGCTGTGATTGACAGCAGCGGGAGCCAATGGCAAGAAGGGGTTAACATGTGAGGTGATCAAAGGGTTAACAGTGTGCTGTTTTTACATACTGGGCTGTGTTTGTGCTTCACTGTAGGCACACTGTAGGCAACGGGAGAGCACTGTTTTGTTTACAAACAGTGCTCCCCCCTGTTGGAGATGTTCAGCAATCATAGGCTGGGACCCGGTGATTGGCTCACTGGCTGTGATTGACAGCAGTGGGAGCCAATGGCTCCTACTGCTGCCTCAGCCAATCAGGAGTGAGAGTTCCCATATAACCAAGGGTCTAATGGACATCGCTGGATCATGAGGGGGCTCAGGTAAGTGTTAGGAGGGGGCTGGGGGGCTGCTACACACAGAAGATTTTTTGCCTTCATGTATAGAATGCATGTGCTCAGAGAGAGTTTGAGTACTGTCTAGAGAAACAGACAAGGGCCTAGGCCTATGGGTCATAGCAATAGCACTTCAACAGCAAGCCAGGAAGTTGAGTTCGTGTTTTAAAGAATGCTGAAAACTTCTGCTTGGAAAACCCAAATATTCCTTCCTTTGAATAAAAGTAGGCAAGAAAAGCCCTAAAAAGAAAATTGTCAACTGACTGAGAAATGCTACCTTGAGTTAATCTATAGACAATAATTATCCAGCTAAGAAAACGTTTTTTGCATAACCTCGAAGCCTAATATATCTTTGGACTGAATAATAAAGTGTAGTGAAGTACATGTCTGTTCAAGGGTTGAACATGCATCCAAGGTGGAAACCGCTTAAGTGAGTGGCTTGGAGATTTTTGAACCCAAACCATGGATGGCTCATTTGGGTGGTGAGGGTTCAGAGGTACTTGTGTGTATCCAACCAGGGCGCTGGCGACAACTGTTTATCACAACTTGGCTATAGGAGATGGCCTCCATATCTAACAGATTATGATATACAGTGGTATGATTTCCCTGAGGAAGGAGCTAATGAAAAAAGCTTTGAAATGCGTTGGACACCCCAAGCTAACCAACTAACAATCAAGAACCAACAGATTGTGTCAGTGTGGACATGTTTTGTACATGTAATAGCTGGGGATACCACTGCACAGAAATTGTTAACGTGTTTAGTTCTGGAAACTAATTTTACAATAAGAAATGTAAAGAATGGTACTTTTCTGTGAAGGATATGGATATGTAAAGTAATCTATGCCAAAACTTTTCTTAAGTTTATTGACTTTTTTTCACTATAATGGTTGAAATAATTCAATAAAAATGTTTTTATAAAAATATATACAGTTTGTTGAATGGTTGCCTTTAAAATCCCAAGGGAAAAGGGGTATTTTCAAACAATGAAAATATCTCACCATAGATAACTGTGGCTGCTGCAGGACTCCAAGGATGAAGTACTTGGTTCAAGACTTCAGTGAAACTGATGACTGGAATAGTAGCATATTAAATAAGGATATATCAGTTTTGCACCGGATTAAGAATACACGATAGTAAAAAACCTTCAACCTGTACAACCACTTTAAGGTGCACTCACATTGAATACCGTTGGATTGAACTGTGCCCAAGTTCGAATGTCTCCCCTCCCCACTTGTATACACTCTGACTGGACTCCGTGCTCAGTGATCTATGGAGAGCTCCATGCTCAGTGATCTCTGGAGAGCTCAGTGATCTATGGAGAGCTCCGTGCTCAGTGATCTATGGAGAGCTCCGTGCTCAGTGATCTATGGAGAGCTCCGTGCTCAGTATTCTATGGAGAGCTTTGTGTTCAGTGATCTATGGAGAGCTCCGTGCTCAGTGATCTATGGAGAGCTCTGTGCTCAGTGATCTATGGAGAGTTCCTTGCTCAATGATCTATGGAGAGCTCAATGCTCAGTGATCTATGGAGAGCTCCGTGCTCGGTATTCTATGGAGAGCTCCGTGCTCAGTGATCTATGGAGGGCTCTGTGCTCAGTGATCTATGGAAGGTTTTGTGCTCAGTGATCTATGGAGGGCTCTGTGCTCAGTGATCTATGGAAGGTTCTGTGCTCAGTGATCTATGGAGAGCTCCGTGCTCGGTATTCTATGGAGAGCTTTGTGTTCAGTGATCTATGGAGGGCTCTGTGCTCAGTGATCTATGGAAGGTTTTGTGCTCAGTGATCTATGGAGGGCTCTGTGCTCAGTGATCTATGGAAGGTTCTGTGCTCAGTGATCTATGGAGAACCCTGTGCTCAGTATTCTATGGAGAACCCTGTGCTCAATGATGAATGGGGAGCTCTGTGCTCAGTGATCTATGGAGAGCTCTGTGCTCAGTGATCCATGAAGAGCTTTGTGTTCAGTGAAAAAATAGTCCCCCCAACCAGCAATATATCTCTCCAGCAACAACAGAATTCCTGCAACAAAATACTCCCATGGCAACAATAGATCCACCCGGGAACAAAATACCCCACCAGCAACAATAGGTCTCCAAGCAGCCATGAACAATAGACCCTCCAGCACACCCCACCACACCTTGCCATTACACACATTTAACGCTGGAGGTGCCGAAACTGCGTCTCCCCCTGAATAAATCTCCTGCATGAGGGTATCTGATTAGACAAGATAGGTCAGCAAGACAGTTCTGGAGCTCTGGACATTGAAAAACAAACCAACAATGTATTTTCCCATGTCTATATCCTGTGAGGTCCCCTTTAAGTTAAAGTGTACAGTATATCAAGACAAAAATCTAAATGGGTCTCAGATTTACCCCTTTTTCTGCTAAAGGAAACCTTTTATTCTTTTTTGTTTGACATTGTTTTACCAAAATTTAAATATAAAATAGTGAAAACTGACCATATTGTTGCACCATTTCAATTGTAGATGTTAAGATCTTTTTTTGCAGTGAAGCAGTTAACAATTATCAGGGATTAAGATAAAGAAGTAGAAAGTCCATGTAAACATTTTTTGTTTTTGACTTGTTGAAAATCTCTGATACTTCACTATTAGGCCAAAGTTCAGATGTGTTACCTCAATAAACATTACCTTTAAACTGCCTATGTTTTGCATGAACTTTGTGTCCTGGGTGTTATATGATCTGTGACCGGCGTGCGATGGAATTGACCAGCAGAAGCACAAGACATTTTGTACTGTTAAAAGACAAGTTATTCTATTATTATCAGGTAGAACAAAGAAGAAATGCGTAAGAACAGAGGATAAATACAGTACAGGGTGTAGTGTTTTTGTTGTGAGTTTTTATTCTTGGCATTGTAACCACTTGCCCTCCTGAGGATTTACCTCCCTTTCTGACCAGGCCATTTTTTGCATTACGGCGCTGTGTTAATAACTGACAATTGCGCGGTCATGCAACTCTACACCCAAATGAAATTTACGTCGTTTTTTTTCCACAAATTGAGCTTTCTTTTGGTGGTATGTGATCGCCTGTGCGGTTTTTATTTGTTGCGCTATAAAAAAAAGAGGTCGACAATTTTGAGAAACAAAAACAATATTTTTGACTTTTTGCTATTGAACATGTCCAGTAAAAAAAATTAAAAAATCAAAGTTTGTCATAAATTTAGGCCAAAATGTATTCTGTGACATTGTCTTTGCTAAAAAAAATCCAAATATGTGTAAATTAATTGGTTTACGTGAACGTTTTAGCGTTTACAAATGGCGGTATAGATACTGGAATTTGTTGTTTTTTTTACTAGTAATAGCGGCGATCAGCGACTTATAGCGGGACTGTAGCAGGCATTCTGACACTTGGGGGAACTGACTTGGTGTCACTGACATCCCCAGTGACACCAATACAGTGATGAGTGCTAATAAAAAGCACTGACACTGTACTAATGGCACTGGGCAGGAATGGGTTAACAACGAGGGGCGATCAAAGGGTTAACTGTGTGCTGTTTTACTTGTGTCTGAGTCTGTCACTGTAATCACACTGCTTTGGATGGCTGTGCTACGCACAGCCATCCAAAGCAGTGTGTACGAGCTGACAGGGAGATGAACTGTAATGTTTACGTACAGTTCTCCTCCACGTCGGAGAGGCTTGGCAATCACCGGGCACCGGCCGGGACCTGGCGATTGACAGCCGTGGCTACGAATGACAGCGTGGGTAGGGTGCGCGCACGCCCCCTACCCAGAAATGCGAAAGCACATATATATACATGATTTTGCACACCTGTGCCGTCCTGTAGCAGTATATCTGCTATAGGGTGGTCGGGAAGTGGTTAAAGTGCTTGTAAACCTTTTCTTTATTATTTAATAATAAACATGTCATACTTACCTGCTCTGTGCAATGTTTTTATGCAGAGCAGCCCCAATCCTCCTCTTCTCTGGTCTTCCTGCTTCGCTCTTGGTGCCACTTCTTCTCGGTGTGCCACCATAGGAAGCTGCTTCCTATGGTGGTGCACTTGCAAGCTCAATCCAAAGTGGCGCTGCCTGCATCCATAGATACAGATAGCCCGGCTGGTCCCTGCCCCTCCTCCTGTCACAGGATTTGACTGACAGCAGCAGGAGCAAATGGCTCCTGCTGCTGCCTCTCTGTCCTGTGGAGAGAGCCGCTGCTCTTGTGCATAGCACTGGATTGAGATTGGATTGAGTATAAGGGGGGCTTGGACTGTGCATAGAAGGTTTTTTTACCTTAATGCAGAGAATGCATTAAGGTAAAAACCTTCAGCCTTTAGAACCACTTCAAGATAATTGGGACACACAACAAATGCTTGCTGCATATTATCAACATCTAAAAAAATTAAAGCAGACCATGCACTTTTTTTTCTCTTAGGGCTGATTCACACCAATGCTGAACGCATAGCTGCTAGTGTGTGCTGGGAATACACAGCACTGAAGTTCCCAATCCAGGTGCATCACACTGTTTTCTTTTTTTTTTTCTTTTCTGGTTATCCCTTTTTCATCATAAGTACTAGTTACACAGCATCCCAATGCAAGTGATGTGAATGGGCCCTTAAAGAAAATGTAAACCCAACATTTCATGTTCCTGACATGTGCCTGCTGTATCATGTACTTGCCTTTGTGTAAAATTCATAGTGTTCCTGCCAGTCCCTCTGCTTTCTTATTAAAACTGACCACACTAGGCAGGAGAACACAGTTTCGTCAGTGTTCTGACTGTGCTGGGAGCTAATCCAATGACCAGGCTTGTGCTGACATGCCCCATTGCACAGCCATCCACTGGGAAAGTCAGTGTTCTGCTGTTTCTCCTCCCTGAGCTCACTGCGCAGCTGAGAACAGAGGCTATTGTATGTGATCACCTATAAAAAAAGGGGAAAATGTTTTTTTTTATCTGTATAAACAAATGTTTTGCCTTTTATCTCTATTTTAAACTGAATGGGTTGTTTCACAAGATGAGGGTTTAAATTTACTTTTAAGTCTTTTTCCACTTATACAGCCAAATTGGGATAACACCTACTTGATATTTATAAAATGTTTCCATTTGTATAGCATAACCTAAAGAACAAGTTCACCTTTTGTAACATGTTGCATGTTACACCCCTATTCAGGGTGTGACATGTAACATGTTATTGTTGCAACAGGCGCAGCACCCCATTGTGACAGCGAGCAAAGGATCCTCTCCCCACTCCCGCTGTCACAATTGAAAAAAAAAAACAAAAACAAATGCTCTGCCCATGTCATTCATTTACTGAGTTCTGTGAATGGGAGAACCACAAGTACAGACAGCCTTTGCAGTTGTCAGCTTGTAGTTGTCAATGAACTACCAGGGCACTGATGAGTGCTCTAGGCAGTTCATTGATGCTTCCTGTCATTGTGTAACTGAATGCACAGTGAAGGTTACTGCTGGCTACATTGGGTATATACCCAACCTATATAATATACTGCTGTTGAATGCTACCCTTTTGATTCATCATCTTCACCTTGTGCACCAATGTTTTCAAAGGGTCCCAATGTAGTCAGCAGAAGTTCTTCATAAAGGCTTGCCTATGTCATTCTATCCTGAGAGCAGAATTGGGTTCTAATTTAGAGATTAAGTGCGAAGGCCTTAACCTAGCCTCTTTGAGAGTTCTCAAGTGACATAGTGTGCTCCACCTCTTTGTAATTCCAACTGGTCGCTTGAGGGGTAGCACCTCATACAGAGAGCTACTGTTTCAATCCTTGTGTTACAGTATCAGCAGGGATTTACTGTAAAAGTACCTCTGGGGAGTATATTGTACCATTATTGTGGTGTTCATGTGTAATTATTGACTTTCGTGTGCCAATCTTCTTTGTTATATTTTGTGATCTTAATCTGCCAATACAGTCTTCTTATCTTCTAGAAGGTGGTACTGTATGTTTAATTTTTGTGCATCTGCTGGGTGTTCCCAGACAAGGTATTCTGGTGATGTCAGCAAGGGTGAGGTCTCATATAGGGCTAGACAAGTGCAGAGGACTCAAAACTACCAGTGGCTCCTGTAGGGGTAGTGCTACATTATTAAATTCTGTTAAAGCAAATTTAAGAATATTCCTCTATACCAACTGAAATCTCATGTTTTACAAAACTGCTTTCATTTTCCAAGTTATGGCGGATGTTTAGCATTTTTGAAAGTGTCTGCTTTATTAGGTACACCTGGTTAATTGCTTGGTAACACAAATTGCTAATCAGCCAATCACATGGCAGCAACTCCATGCATTTAGGCATCTAGACTTGGTGAAGACAACTTTCTGAAGTTCAAACCAAGAATGGGGAAGAAAGGTGATTTAAGTGACTTTGAATGTGGCATGGTTGTTGGTACCAGATGTGCTGGTCTGGGTATTTCAAAAATGCTGATCTACTGGGATTTTCACGCACAACCATCCCCAAGGTTTACAGAGAATGGCCCGAGAAAATATCCAGTGAGCGGCAGTTGTATGCAGGAGCGGACTGACCATTTGGAAACTCGGGCACTGCCCGAGGGCCCGGGGTCAGTAGGGGGCCCCATGAGATGCCTCTGGTACCTTTTTCATAGGCTTTTTTGAGTTTGGGCAAGGACACAGGGGCCCCATGATCCCCTATTGCCCGGGGGCCCCATGAGTTGTCAGTCCGCCCCTGGTTGTATGGACTAAAATGCCTTGTTGATGTCAGAGAAGAATGGGCAGACTGGCTTTAGATGATCGAAAGGCAACAGTAACTCAAATAACCACTCGTTACAACCGAGGTATGCAGAATACCATCTCTGAATGCACAACATGTCGAACCTTGAAGCAGATGGGCTACAGCAGCAGAAGACCACACTGGGTGCCACTCCTGTGAGCTAAGAACAGGAAACAGAGGCTACAATTTGCACAGGCTCACCAGAATTGGACTATAGAAGATTGTAAAAACATTGCCTGGTCTGATGAGTCTCGATTTCTCTCGAGATAGTTGTGCATAAAAATCTCAGTAGATCAGTAGTTTTTTAAATACTCAGACCAGCCCATCTAGCACCAACAACCATGCCACGTTCAAAGTCACTTATTTTACACATCAGCAGCACTCAGTGTTACCTTTCTATCTGAAAGTGGAGTTCCAGACATTTTTATGTTTATTAAAAGTCAGCAGCTACAAAAACTGTAGCTGCTGACTTTTAATGAACACACACTTACCAGCGATTTTCTCACCCGCGTGGTCCCTTCTCCCCTTCTTTCCTCCACAGCGCCGGCATCTCAACTATGGGCACCAGGCTGTGACAGCTTTCGGCTTCACAGCCTGGTGCCCACTGCTCATGTGCAAGTTGGTCTGCGCCGCCTTATTGGTCCAGAAGTCTTCTGGTACCTGTGAAGGTTCCCAGGAGACTGCAGGAGGGAGGAGGAGGCCGAACTTCTGGCTCCCTTTGCTGCGGCGAACTGAGCCAGAAGTGGGAACGGGTACCTGTCAAAACCAGGTACCCACTCCCCCCCAAAAGGTGCCAAATATGGCAGTGGAGGGGGGGGGAGGCAAAAAAGTGGAGCTTCTGCTTTTGAGTGGAGCTTCCGCTTTAATTCAGGTAACATTGTCACATTTAGCCCAGACAAAACAACATGCATTCATCATGTCTTCATACCAGTACCATGTCCTCAACAAACAACACAGGTTCAGATTCGGACATACACATATCTTGCTTTCCTGCAGTACTCACAATCTGAGCATTAGTTTTTAAACCTATAAAAACGAATTTCTCTGAAACTTGTCTACAGTCCAGAATCCAACGCTTTTACAAATATCACAAATTGAAGCTTCCTGACAATACAACCATTCCTTTTTATATCAGTCTCTTGCTCAATTTACCAAGCCAAAAACAAAATTGTGAGAAATGGTGTTCAGTCGTGGACACCCAACATACGAATGGACTCACACCTGGTCACCTTATAGCATCTCAATGAAGCAAGCTAAGTATCTGATACATTTTCTACACTTTCTGAATGTTCTATGGCTTACTAAACAAAAACACAACATTAAACCAGCACAAACAAAGACTTGGTCAATTTGTAGTCACACATTCAAAGGAGATTAGTGTGCTGGCTTGTCTATATGATCAGCTTACAATGACATTCCTATGGCCTGAAGTCATTTAAGATTATCAGATATTTGTGAGGCCAACATTAAAAATTAAATATGTAATTTGCAATTTCCCAATCAACATCCAACAAATATTAATCATTTACTGATAAGACATATACATGTTTTGGATGCTAATCCTTAGTCATGGCTTTAGTAACACGGGGACATGTTAGAGTCTCTGCCTGGTTGTTTTTACTGTCAGCTTCAAATGACCAGCATTCGATCAGTGATTTCAGCCAATGGCAGGGCTGATCGGTGTATTCTGACAGGGGGAGTCCTCCCTGACCGAATATAATAGTGCAGCTGGGGAAATTCCTGCATCACACAGGGGTTGATTTTCTAAAATTGGAGAGTGCAAAGTCTGGTGCAGCTGCATAGAAACCAATCAGCTTTTTTTTTTTTTCTCAAAGTTTAACTGAACAAGCTGAAGTTAGAAGCTGATCGGACAACATATACAGCTGCACCAGATTTTGCACTCTCCAGTTTTACTAAATCAACCCCATTGTTTATGTTGATCTGTCAGTTTTCCTTTTTGTCAATCCCACTGGTTAAATGAAAAAAAACAAAAGAAAAAACTGAACGTGTACACCCTGCTAAGGCTGCTAACTGGTCTTTGGTTCACATGTTTATGAAGTTCCACCAGGTAAATGTTCAGGTCTCTGCTGATACTAGTTTTTGCCACAAGGTTTTGCAGGCAGTAGTTTAAAACCATTCTTGGTTTATATGTTGGGGATCTTTTTGCAGGTCCCATGCCATGTTCCTAGATTGTAAGCTCGAAAGAGCAGGGCCCTTGAACCCTCATGTAGTGTATTGTTACTGTCTTGTCTCCTGTTCTGTCCCCCTTGCTACTGTACAGCGCTGAGCAAACCCTTTGGCGCTATATAAATACTGTATAATAATAATGTTACCATCCCCTAACGTTACTGTTTTGGGCCATCCCATCCATTATAAGTTTGAAGACCTGTGTCCTGTACTGTAAAGAAAATAGGATTTTTGACTTAGGTATGAAACCTTTTTCTAGTATTAAAGTACAGGACACAGGACCCTCCCCTCTGTGACATGGTCCTAACATTGCTTACCACAAAAGTGAGGCTTGCAGGGTGGAAGAGGTTAGATGTGGGATTGTTCAAGCTTTAACTGGCTTTGTCTGGCTTATGTTATTATGAAAACTAGTGTATACAGTATCCAAACTTCAGAAAAAATTACTAGAATTTGACATCAGATCAAGATTAGATACATTTTGAGAAGCATTCCTGTTGACAAAAGAAGGGAAAAAAATAAAGCAACATGATATATGGCAAATGAAAATTTCAGACTCGTTCAGTGTCTTCTTGCAAATTTGACAGGTTTTTTTTACTGGTGTTACAGTGTTACCACTGTAAAGCACTTTCCTGCACGTATAGCAAGCTGCTTTTGTAAAGTTTTTTCAAAAAATCATCCAAAAAAAGTTTTGCCTTCAGTTGTATTTTAACCCAATAAGAGTGGAGTGTATGGCAACTATTTTTGCATGTCAGAAGGCAATTCTGCAGTGGGAGCTATAGGCTCCTACTGCTGACAGTCAAATCTAGTAAGTAGGGAGTGGGGCTAAGCCATGCTGTGTGTGTCTGTAGACACACAGAACTAGGCTCAGGAGCAATTCCATGTCTGCCCCCATAGCAAGCTTTTCCTATAGGGGCATACACATAAAAGAACGGAGTGGAGAGCATTGGGGGGGGACCCCAAAAGAGGAGGTTCAGGGCCTGTGACAGACCCATCCAGGACAGGGGACTAGGGGCTATCCTTCTACCCACTGATTATGGCCCATGGAGGAGACTGGGGGTTTGTCTGCTTCATCTGGTCAGAGCATGGAAGAGAGCTCAGTTCAGCCTCTGATCAGAAAGAGCAGATCAGTCTGTGATGTTGAATAATAATGTGATGAACCCTGAGAGAGAGGCTTGGATTAATTCTCTGCATAAAGACAATAAATCTTCCCTTCTAGTGAATGAAAAGATTTATTTGGTGACCCTCATGTGGACTGGGTTGGAGAAGCTCCTCTATTTGGGACAGAAATATTTATCAACAATCTCCCTGAAGAAATCTATGAAGATAAATTAATTCCACTGTTCAGATGTATGAGTTATATTTGTTTTATTGTGGGGACTGCCCCTATTTCTGAAGTATACAAAAACCTGTGTTCTTGTTCAATAAAGAGTTCCAGTTTGACATCTAAGCTAGTCTCGTCTAGTCTTGGGTGCAATGCCCAGCTATAATATTTTAGTCCTGTGTCCCTGTTGTGAGGAAGCGATTCCCTGATAGAATCACCCAATCTGGGTGTTCTGTGCAATACCATTGCAAAGAGCAGGTAAATATAACATGTTTGTTATTTTAACACCTTCCCGCCCGGCCTATAGCAGATTGACAGCCAGGCGGGACTTTCCTCCTTCTGAGTAGGTGTCATATGATGTTCTTTCAGAGGGTGCTGCTCACGGGGGGCCACACAGTGGTGTGATCAGTCACCGGCTATGTCCACAGAACACAGCCGATGACTTATCACTACACTGGCGTGCTGCCAGTGTCATGTGATCACTGTAACCAATCAAAGCAGATCACATAATAATTGTAAACAATGGATGGCTTCCTTTCATGCTATCCTTGGTATACAATTGTGTTGTTAGCTGTTAACCAATCACAGCCCATCTGTATCATGTGATTAGCTTTGGTCAATCACAGCTAATCACAAAAGACACTGAACGAATCAGTTTCATTCAGTAAAAATGGTTTCTTATATTAATGAAGTTCAATGGTTTAAGCAATCATAATGTGGAAAAAAAAATCCTGATCACTTCCCCAGAGTAGTACATTGTTACTATGGTAACGTTGTATTGCTCTGGTCACAGTGTGTTAAAAAAATCATAAAAAAGAAAAAAAAATGTGTAAAACATTTCAAAAGTAAATAAAAATGAATATTATTATTATTTTATTTTCTTTTTACAGACTGTCACCAGTCATTGTCCCTGATCACCGCCACGCCAGTTATATAATAATGCTGTACTGGACTGGTGACAATATGTGAAAAGAAAAATGTTTCCTTTTTTATTTTCATGCCGTCATTTTCCAAAAAAATAAAACATTTATTTTATCTCTGGCTACTCTCCCAATTATCATGAACAGAAACTCAAGCATTCTTATCAGGAACAGGTATTTATGATCAACACAAATAAGTAAAACTACTTTGAATTAATGAGTTAGAGCTTTAAGCCACAATATATAGTTCATTCTTACTCTCATTTGACATGTTAGAATCAG
This sequence comes from Staurois parvus, assembly GCF_062004578.1. Classification (NCBI taxonomy): domain Eukaryota; kingdom Metazoa; phylum Chordata; class Amphibia; order Anura; family Ranidae; genus Staurois; species Staurois parvus. The sequence continues at coordinate 2,054,443 of NW_028318256.1, read as the reverse complement.
CAGTTGCGACCACCTGATCCTCTCCATACTCACATCTTCACATTTTCACATTATACATGCTTTATTCCCCTTTTAACACTACATTGCAATGCCTGCAGAAGAAGAATAAAAACATTTTGCATACATTGTTAGCATAACATTAAGATAAGATCAAATCTAATTGACAAGGGCACAAATAAGCACAACAGCAAATTTTTCACAGGTTGGCAATCACTAAAAATGTTGAATATCACTGCATTTACTTATGTGAGCATTTGAAATTTGCGCAGTAAACACAAGTATCGTTCAGATCATCTGGCATCATTGTTTTGGCCTTGCGATTAATTTCAATAGGAAATATGTGTATCTATTTTCACAATATACAACTATATACAGTAAACACAATGTGTAGCACTCTTTTGGAGGGATTATGAGAAATAACCCTCCCCAAACAGGATATTGTGCTAAACCTGACACTAAATAAGAGAACCAGAATCTTTGCTAAGTGGAAGAGTGAGTTTGACAAAACGTTGGCAGTGCCTCCACCCACGACAGGGCCTTTGTGATTAGAGGGTTTTCTCTTCCAGTGAAATGAATCAGTTATCTAAACAACGTAATTGGGAGCAAAACTACTGCAACCAGCAAATAACATTAGCCATATACATATAGATGTACACCAGTACAAATATAATACAAGCTTTATGTGAGAAAAGATTAATAACAGTACACACATCTGTAGCACCCTGTTAATTAAATGCTAATAGTGAGGCAGATTTAGTTATTTTGTGCTTTTCTGTAGCCAGTAGAGCCTGTATTGTGTTTTGCCTACTCTGGGTTTTCAGCTAAAGGCTTGCCTGTCTCCCCCCGTCTTTCCAGAAATCTCTGGAACATAGTGAGTGAAGGTAGAGCTTGAGCTGGCCCTGTATACAGCCTCAGCCAATCCCTGGTCTGGAAAGTGACCAGCAGAGGGCTGAGAGACGTATGTAGGGACTGAAGCAGAGAGTAGCAGGGTCCTTTGCCTGCTGGAGGTTGACCCAGCCTGGAAGGGCTATTAAACTTTCCCAGGCTTTGGAAAAGCCTTATGAAATCCTTGATCGTTCTAACTCACCCAGGAGCTGAAGCATCACCCCCCAAAGTCGCAGGAACACCAGGGCAACATCTAAAGAGGATCTTCCTGGGATACATTTGTGCTAGTGTCAGCTGAAGGTGGAAGAGGACCTTCAGATTGCCTGGATCACAGTGAGTAGGCCTCAGAGAATTCATAAGAGAGAAAGATTGTTACTGTACACCCCTTCTTGTTAGAGGGACTGTTCCAGCCCTGCTGCCAGAGCTGTGCCATTGGAAGAAGTCCCCCCTGTTCCATTGTAGGAAGTCCCCCCCTGTTCCATTGGAGGAAGTCCCCCCCTGTTCTGAGCTGTTTCTAGCTTTTGTGCATAAAACTTTACTTTCTAAGTCCCTATCCCAGTTCTACAAAACAAAAAAAAGAACACTATCTGCCTGTTTACTCTGTGAGGACTGAGTGTGATTTAATGCACCTGGCTGAAAATACTCTGTGTCTGGCTGCTTGCTTCATTAAGGGATCAGAACCTGGGTTAACAGCGGAACCAACTAAAAAGTCTGTGCTACATATCCAATGTACAAACAGGTATTAACAGCAAAGGGCTGATTAGGAGTCCTGGTGGAAATGTGCACATATACCCAGGTATATATAGTTATTAACAGAAATACCTCCAGATTAATGTTGCATCAAAGTCCATTTGCAGGGGCTCCTGAGGATGATGTAGCATCTGTCTTTGTGTTGAAGACCTAAAGACAAGGTCTGTGGTCATGGGGAGATCCTCCACCTGTTGTCCAACCAGCCTGGAACAGAGCTTCTCATGACAGCAACTGTGGTGTAACATTGGAACTGTGTTACTGGAACTCAGAATTAGCCTATCTACTCTGCGCTTTAGTTCCTTTCTAAAAGTTTCCAATCTAATGTAACCGGACCTCTAAGCTAATAATCCCAACGTGGCCACCAGAAGCCTAACCTGGTTATTGAGTCTTAAGCTAAAACTAGCAATAGAATCCTTGACCAGAAGGAACAGGGTTAGCTAGAAAAACAGGAGCTGCATATAAATTATATTGCAATAAACAGGTTCACCTACCAATATACTGGAAGGTGACCACTACACATAGTAGCACAAACCTAGCTATCTGGCACTGTACTTGTGAAATAATAACAGAGACAGGGCAGAGATACTCTGTCTGAAAAAGGATTGGATATAAAGTCAGCAACTGCAGTTAAACTATTAGATCATAGGAATGCTTGCATAATAGTTCCTTCTGGCCTAGGGTTTAGCATCATAGACAGACATGTGGCTCAGGCTTTCTTCCTCTTTCCACGTCCTCCTCCTGGCTTTTCAAAGCCAACAACCCAGGGACAGGAAGCTCATACATAACGGTCCATTCACATTAGCCAAGGCTTTATAATGCAGCGGCTGGTGTGTGTTGCAGTCTGGCGGGTACCACCCCTCTGTACCGTAACGTTCCTTTTTTGTTTACAAACTTTATTGAAATGTCACACAGATTGTTAATTAACCCAAAACAAAAAAATTATTATATTGCAGCGTACCAGTCATTAGGTGTGGTGGCTGCATTAGTTTTCTTATTTTTTTTTATTTTTTTCTCTCTGTTTTCACATGGTGATCTGACCAGTAACACGCCTCCTGTATTAGTGAGAACCCACTCTAGAGGAATGAGCACAGGACACAGCAGACAGCGGCATTGTAAGTCTGGGGGGGAAAGCAGTGTTACATGTACTAGCAGATATGAATATAATAACAAACTGCTGCCAAACTTACGCTTTATAATCAGTTAGAGCAAACCGTTTTTTTCCTTTAGGGATAAAGGTTTTACATTATGAAATAAAAGCTGATCATTTTAATCACCCCTGCCAGTGATAAATGGATTTGTCTCATCCATGTACACTGGTACATTCTGCTGGAGAGCCTGAGCTTCTGAGGAACAGCAGACTTGCTGGCTGAGTCACCAGATGAAAATAGAAGAAAGGGATCCTAAAAGGGAAATTAATAAAGGCAAAGCATTTTTTTAGCTTTGGAAAGCGTGCAGAGGGATTAGAACACTTTTCAGTTTTTATTGCTGTCTGTGCCCCCATTAGGAGGATTCACCCTCTCTATTTGTCCTGATTATCATTATCATTGACAGTGAAAGTAAAAGAAAATCCCAAATTTTGGGTTGTCCCCAGAAAAGTAATAGAGGGTAAATCTTCCAATGGGGACACTAGTTCTGGTGACCTGGGGGTCCACAAGAAATTCCTTTAATTTGCAGGGATTTAATTGCACTTTTTCTGTTTGGCTATGAGACACAGATGGTGCACAAAAATCTAACAGGGGTTATACCACTCCAAAATGAAAAAAAACCCCTACGTTTTGCCTATAATTCTACTTTAAGATAAACCTGTCACAAATTAGTTTAAACTGAGCATATACAGAAAAATGAATCCGCAGTTTTACCTTCAGTGGAAGTTACGCATAAAAACTATCAGTAAAGCCAGAGATATAGGCATCTAAAATTATATACCATTGCCAACTTTTTTTGTGAAAATTTCTTTAATCCTACCCTCCCAATTCTAATGTCTCTTAAAAAAAATGTCAGTATATCTGGATACCCTTAATGTTTCACAGCTTTTAGTAAAACTCTGATTAATTGAAAGTGCCCTGTGTCATTTGAAGCCCCTTTTTAATGGGCTATTACATTTTTGCAGGTGGACATGTGTCAATGCTTTCTAAATTATTTTTAATGGTGGAAGAAGCAAGGACTACTTTGCTATCATAGACTGATAAAAGAAGGACAGTTGTAAGAAAAGTAGGGAGTCAGGAGGGTTGTCAACATATTCACTTTCATTATATGAATGAGAAGATAGAGGAGAATGCAGCACCTTAGGGATTAGAATGATCTCATGACCTTCAGACATGCTGCAGGTGACGGAGTTACACGTGAAAGTTTACAGGAAGGAAACGAAAACAAGACTCAGCTAGCGTGGCTACCACAACAGGCTGTAGCTTGCGTACATCTATGAATGCAGAACTTTTGTCTCCTTTTTAATGATAGATTAGGTTAGAATGTTTATCGTTGTCATGCCAGCTAGGCAAGAAAGACCTGTACATTTCCTACTCCTTTTTAAATTATAATTAATTGCTCCTAGTATTTATGGTTGATGTAAAAAATCCACATAACAGACCCAATTTAACAATCCCAATGTTCAGGCATATCTTCTGAAATTCCCCCCATGACATCACTCAACACAGGAAAGTGACATATAGACATGTTGGAATACAATGTTCATGTATTTTCTGCAACAACTATATCAGTATTCAGTAGAGATATATTCTTCAACCAGTAGATGGCAGTGTTTATAAATTTGTAGCTGCATCTATGATAACTAGAGATGAGCAAATCGAACCAGGCGAACCGGAATTCAATACGAATTTCAGGAAAAATTCGATTCGCGTCGAATCCGAATATTTGCCTACTTCGGGTGCGCGAATCGGATTTTTCCCGATCAGCCGGCAAAAGTGTCCCTGCAGAGAGCTCCGCTATTTCTGACATTTCTCTGACAGTTCCTTCACATGTACAGCGGTTGAAACATTGTATCTATTAGTTTCCATTTAGGATACAGATGTTTCAACCGCTGTACATGTGAAGAAGCTGTCAGAGAACTGTCAGAAATAGAGGAACTCTGCACATACACTTTTTGCCGGTTTGGAATTCTTATTTTCATCCTACTTCTTCTTCTTCTTCTTCTTCTTCATCCTCATCCTCATCCTCAGAAGAAGAAGAAGAGGATGAGGATGAAGAAGAAGAAGAAGAAGTAGGATGAAAATAAGAAGAATTCCAAGCCGGCAAAAAGTGTATCTGCAGAGCTCCTCTATTCTGCAGATACACTTAGAGGAGCTCTGCAGATACACTTAGAGGAGCTCTGCAGATACACTTTTTGCCGGCTTGGAATTAATCTTATTTTCATCCTACTTCTTCTTCTTCTTCTTCTTCTTCATCCTCATCCTCAGAAGAAGAAGAAGAGGATGAGGATGAAGAAGAAGAAGTATGATGAAAATAAGAATAATTCCAAGCCGGCAAAAAGTGTATCTGCAGAGCTCCTCTAAGTGTATCTGCAGAATAGAGGAGCTCTGCAGATACACTTTTTGCCGGCTTGGAATTATTCTTATTTTCATCCTACTTCTTCTTCTTCTTCCTCTTCATCCTCATCCTCATCCTCTTCTTCTTCTTCTGAGGATGAGGATGAAGAAGAAGAAGAAGAAGAAGTAGGATGAAAATAAGAATAATTCCAAGCCGGCAAAAAGTGTATGTGCAGAGCTCCTCTATTCTGCAGATACACTTAGAGGAGCTCTGCAGATACACTTAGAGGAGCTCTGCAGATACACTTTTTGCCGGCTTGGAATTAATCTTATTTTCATCCTACTTCTTCTTCTTCTTCATCCTCATCCTCAGAAGAAGAAGAAGAGGATGAGGATGAAGAAGAAGAAGTAGGATGAAAATAAGAATAATTCCAAGCCGGCAAAAAGTGTATCTGCAGAGCTCCTCTATTCTGCAGATACACAGTTCTGGGACACTCACTCCATACAGCGGTTTAAACCGCTGTATGGAGTGAATGTCACAGAACTGTCAGAAATAGCCTATTTCTGACAGTTCTGGGACACTCACTCCATACAGCGGTTGAAACATTGTATCTATTTGTTTCCATAAATGGATCCATTTATGGAAACAAATAGATACAATGTTTCAACCGCTGTATGGAGTGAATGTCCCAGAACTGTCAGAAATAGGCTATTTCTGACAGTTCTGTGACATTCACTCCATACAGAGGTTGAAACCACTGTATGGAGTGAATGTCACAGAACTGTCAGAAATAGCCTATTTCTGACAGTTCTGGGACATTCATTTCACTCCATACAGCGGTTGAAACCGCTGTATGGAGTGAATGTCACAGAACTGTCAGAAATAGCCTATTTCTGACAGTTCTGTGACATTCACTCCATACAGCGGTTGAAACATTGTATCTATTTGTTTCCATAAATGGATCCATTTATGGAAACAAATAGATACAATGTTTCAACCGCTGTATGGAGTGAATGTCCCAGAACTGTCAGAAATAGCCTATTTCTGACAGTTCTGTGACATTCACTCCATACAGCGGTTGAAACCACTGTATGGAGTGAATGTCACAGAACTGTCAGAAATAGACAGAAACTGACACAGAACTGTCCTTCTTCTCATCCTTCTCCTTCTTCTCATCCTTCTTCTCATCCTTCTCCTTCTTCTCATCCTTCTCCTTCTTCTTATCCTTCTCCTTCTTCTCATCCTTCTTCTTCTCATCCTTCTCCTTCTTCTCATCCTTCTTCTCATCCTTCTCCTTCTCCTTCTCCTTCTTCTCATCCTTCTCCTTCTTCTCATCCTTCTCCTTCTCCTTCTTCTCATCCTTCTCCTTCTTCTCATCCTTCTCCTTCTCCTTCTTCTCATCCTTCTCCTTCTTCTCATCCTTCTCCTTCTCCATCTTCTCATCCTTCTCCTTCTCCTTCTTCTCATCCTTCTCCATCTTCTCATCCTTCTCCTTCTCTTTCTTCTCATCCTTCTCCTTCTCCTTCTTCTCATCCTTCTCCTTCTTCTCATCCTTCTCCTGCTTCTCATCCTTCTCCTTCTCCTCATCCTTCTCCTTCTTCTCATCCTTCTCCTTCTTCTCATCCTTCTCCTTCTTCTCATCCTTCTCCTTCTCCTTCTTCTCATCCTTCTCCTTCTTCTCATCCTTCTCCTTCTTCTCATCCTTCTCCTTCTCCTTCTTCTCATCCTTCTCCTTCTCCATCTTCTCATCCTTCTCCTTCTCCTTCTTCTCATCCTTCTCCTTCTCCTTCTTCTCATCCTTCTCCTTCTTCTCATCCTTCTCCTTCTTCTCATCCTTCTCCTTCTCCTTCTTCTCATCCTTCTCCTTCTTCTCATCCTTCTCCTTCTCCTTCTCCTTCCTCATCTCCAAGGGCATTTAAATTAAAGGTACAGTGTTCTGCACTAATTTAAAGGCTCTCTGAAGCCTAGAAACCCTTTTTATAAGTTAACTTCGTAGCGAATTAATTTGCATCGAATCGAATTTCTTCCTGAAATTCGGTGAATCAGCCGAATCGAATTTTTGAATAATTCGCTCATCTCTAATGATAACTGTAAGACTTGTTACTGAATACATTTTCCCGTTTTGTGGTTGCAGACTTGAGAGTGCCAGCGGATGAAGCAGAAAAGCACATGTGGACTGTGCGTTTTTTGTTCCGTGGGGCTATATACAGAATTTCTTAAAGGTTATGGGTCCAGGCACATAGGAATCTCAGTCATAGCCTGCTACAGCAAATAAGTGCAAGATACAGCAACAGAAAGAGGACTGCAACAGAATAAAAGAAAATGGCCAGTAACACAGCTGCAACACAACTTTCATTTGCAAATCTCACAAACCAGAAGTACCAGCTTTGGAAATTTAAGAGGAAAATGCTGCTAATAAGAGAAGGTATGTGGAAATGTATAAATGAAGTCAGGCCAGAACACCCTTCAGATGAGTGGATAGAGAAAGATCAGAGTACATTCTCTCTTAGTATAAAATATGATCAAATCATATATAAGTGTGAAACTGCTGAAAAAAAATGTGGAAAACGTTACAAAAGGTGCATGAAAGAACTAATGACAGCAAAAAACTGTGAAGGAAATGATTGAACTCCTGAGAGGTATAGGAGAAGAAATAAAAGAATTTCATGACACAGTCCTATTACTTAGTTGTTTACCAAAAAGTTATGAAATGCTTGTCACAGCACTTGATGCATGCCCAGATGATGAACTGACATTGGAATATGTTAAGGGTAAACTTATGGATGAATATAAAGGTAAAACAGAAAGCATTAATAGTGATGGTGCTGCTGTCGCAGAGTCTGCTTTAAAGATGAAAAATAGAAATAAAAACAGTAACATGCAACAAGAAACATTTGAATGATTTGTGTGCAAGAAACAGGACCATTTAAAATCAGATTGCAGAATCTTGAAAGCTAGAATACAAAAATAAACTAAACTACAAAAAGCCAAAAGTGTTTAGGAAGAAACTGATCTTTCTTCACATAATGAATGTTTTTTAATCCAAAAGTTGCACCTCATCTTTTCAGGCATGGTGTGTTGATTCAGGAACTACAAGTCACAAGACAAATGACAGAAATTTCTTTATTCATCTTGACCAGAATAAAATAGAAAAAAATCACAGCTTATGGGAAATAATGGAATCAGAAGGAGTAGGAGACAGCTTTCTTTACTGTCCTATTTCTGACAGTGTCACCAGAAAGATTCATGTGGAAAATGTCCTGTATGTCCCTGCTTTTGAAACTAATCTTTTGCCAGTGAAGAAACTTACAAAACAAGGCCATGTAATGACCTTCAAAGGTGACAGTGGTGCCATCACAAAAGGGGATATCTTACTTGCAAAGGCTACAGTTACAGATGAACTGTAACAAGATGGTTAATACTGTCAAGGAGGAAAGGCAAATTGCATTCACACATGGTACAGACGACGTGGGCACAGAAGTCCTGGCATAATGTAGAAAATAACTGAGAATAACTATGCAAGTGGAGTAAAAATGAGTCCTTGTGATCAAACAATGAAATGCACCAGCTGTATTAAAGTAAAAACAACAAGAAATACCTTTCCAAAGCAAAGAAACAGCAGAGCTTAAAAACTTCTGGACTAAATTCATTCAGATCTTTGCTGTCCAATGAAAAAATTGACTCCAGGAAAGAAGAGGTATTTTCTCACTTTTATAGATAATTACTCCAGGTATACAACACTATATCTGTTACATAACAAAGTGAAGTACTAGATAAACTTGAACAGTATTCGGCTCAAGTAAGCAACACATTTGACATAATGCTGAGTGTATTGTGCACAGACAATGGAACTAAATATACAGGTGATAACACACAGGCGATTCTCAGAAAGCATGGCATAATATTTCAAAATACGGCACCATATAACCCTGAACAAAACAGAGTTGCAGAGAGATTGAACCGTACTCTATGTGAGAGTGGAAGAACCATGCTGTTTGATACAGATATGCCATCTACTTACTGGGGGAGGCAAGAATGAGTGCATCTCCTAAATTGTCTACCAGAAAAATCTAGTGAGAAAACTCCATATGAACAGTGGAATGGAAAAGCCCTGAATTTGAACCATCTAAAAATGTTTTGTTGTGCACATCCCAAAGGAAAAATGTACAAAACGGGGTGCTTGCACAAAGTGAGGTGTACTTGTAGAGTATAGTGAATTTCAAAAGGGATACAGAAGTCTACACCAAGACACACACAAAGTAACCATCAGTGTGTTCAAAATATAATGAACTAACACAAACACTTCAAACTGAGAGAAATTCTACATCAGTGTCACATGAAGATAAGCAGCAAAGTGACACAGAAATAGAAATTAACGCAGACAATGCAAATACTGTAATAGAAGAGACCAGGCCATAGGAGGCTTCAATCAGGAAATCCACCAGAAGCAATAAAGGCGTCCCAACCAAACATCTGTCCTATGTTGCTCATGTAACTTTAAAACCAGAGCCAGATTAATGGGATAAGATGCAAAGACTTCCAACCCATGAGAAACAAAGTGGATCAGAACTGCTTACAAGAAACAAATTTATAGAACTGAGATTCAAAATGGGACTAATATAAGAAGTAGTTGTTGAGTGGGGGTTGAGTGGGGGTGTTGAAATACAGTGTTCTTGTATTTTGTGAAACATTTAGTTTAATCAGTATTCAGTAGAGATATATTAAGCAACCAATAGATGGCAGTGTTTATAAGTTTGTAGCTGCATCTATAATATATATACTGTATGACTTTTCACTGAAAAAAGTTTCCTGTTTCCTGGTGGCAGAGTAGGAGTGCAAGTGGAAGAAGTAGAAAAGCACATGTCTGCACTGTCTGTTCTTTAGGGCTATATGCTGAATTTCTAACAGGAAATCTCTCCAAGCCTCCCACTTAACAACACAATTTGTGCAAAGGTGCAGTTCCAATGGACTTTGAGAGCCATTAGAAAAAAAAAAATTAAAAGAAGTTACTTCAGTTTATAAGTGACCTAACAGGCAGGCTCAGTAAGAAAAATGTGCATTTAGTGCATTTAGCCATAAGTAAGTTTATACGTACATATAAACATGCTACACATCACATATTTTCTTCTAATGGGTAATGGTGGGAGAGCTTACAATCTAAATGTAGAAATATAGATTGAAGGGTGCAGTCTGGTATTTGACTGTCAAGGATACAGGTTGGTATTGAGCCATGAAGGATGAAAACATTTATTTGGCTGTGTGAGGTACAAGCTGGGGCTGAAGTATGAAGGGTGCAGGCTGGTATTGTAGATGGAAGGGTGCAGACTTGTGCAACCTTTAAGCACAAGCTGACTCTGATGCAAGGGGGATAGCAGCAGCACACAGTCACTGGTCTGTATTCATTAGTGTCCTTGGATAATTGGATGACTTCTTGCAATATCTTCCAGACACCTTTCCAGTGAATTATCCAGATGAGTCCCCCAAAAGAAGTCCCTCAGACTTTCAGGCTGGGATCTCCTCTTCCTGAACAAGAACCCCTCTGCTCTTGGTTTCAGACTTTTTTTTCTCACTCCCAGCCTCCATCTACACACCCTCTGACAGGGATTGGCCGGGACCACATAAATATTCATACTGATTCTCCCAGCCCACTATTTTCCATAACCATTAGGTTCGGGGGGGGGGGGGGGGAGCAGTCAAACCCACAGCCTGTGAAACTTAGAAAAGATCAGAGCAATCACAAGCAGCTCCACTGACTACAGGAGAGCTAAGAACTAAATTTACCTAAACCTAGCACCTATCTAGGAGGGTGCTACAATTGCCTAGTCAAGTCAAAGTACAGTTTAACATTTTTCCACTTATTTGGTTCCCTGGAATATGACCAGGTATTTTAAGTGAAGAAGGCTAGACTGAAAATGGTATTTGCTGTAAAACATCCCTACAGTAAGTGTTTCTATATTGAGTCTACTAAGTGAGTGGTTCTATATTTAGTATTGATTCTAAATACAATTGCACACCATTATTTCATTTCAAATTTGGAAATAGGTGAAATTGAATCCTGGGGAATCTATATGTTGTTCCTGGCAAGTGCTTGTGTTTTTTTCTTTAAAACTGAGCTTTGTGCGATTTAGTGCTTGATATGAACTACAGTTAACACGAGTATAATCCAGCAGCTGGACTGGTATTAGACAGAACAGGGCCCTGAATAAAAAAATCAAATAAAGTGTGGCTCCACATGATAAAATTCAGTGTTGTGGGGCACGGATGTCTTAAAGGATAAGTTCACCTTTTGTAACATGTTACACCCAGGAACGGTACTATTTTGCTCCTTAGGCAAGACCAGCTGCTTGCAAACCCCCCCCCCCCCCCCAAAAAAAAAGAACTTCACAAGTAGTTCTACTGCACCTCTTCTAGCACACATCCTTCTTTCCCTCAAATTTTCCACCGTAGCTCAAATCCTCTCTGACAAATCCCCCCTCCTAGTATAAATCCCCCAATCCCACCTCCTAGCACAAACCCCCCTAAATCCCACCTCCTAGCACAACACCCTCTAAATTAGCGTTCCCAGCACAAATCCTTCCTCCCCATCCAAATCCCACCTCCTAGCACAACCCTCTCTAAATTAGTCTTTCCAGCACAAATCCTTCTTCCCCATCCAAATCTTACCTCCTAGCACAAATCCCCCCTCCTAGCACAACCCCTCCTAATCCCCCCTATCCCCCCTCCTAGCACTATTCCCCCAATCCCCCCTCCTAACACAAATCCCCTCAATCCCCTCTTCTAGCACAAATTCCCCCTGATCCCCTCTCCTAACACAAATTGCCCCCAATCCCCTCTCCTTGCACAAATTGCCCCCAATCCCCTCTCTTATCACAAATCACCTCTCCTAGCTCAAATTCCCCCCTGATCCCCTCTCCTAATACAAATTCCCCCCAAGCCCCTCTCCTAACACAAATCCCGTCTCCTAGCATAAATTCCCCCCGATCTCCTCTCCTAACACAAATTCTCCCCAATTCCCTCTCCTAGCACAAATTCCCCCCAATCCCCTCTCCTGACACAAATTCCCCCCGATCCTTTCTCCTAGCACAAATTCCCTCCTATCCCCTCTCCTAACACAAATTTCCCTCAATCACCTCTCCTAGCACAAATTCTCCCTGATCCCCTCTCTTAGCACAAATTCCCCCCAATCCCCTCTCCTAGCACAAATTCCCCCCAATCCCCTCTCCTAACACAAACTTCCCCCAATCCCCTCTCCTAACACAAATCCCCCCTCCTAACACAAATTCCCTCCAATCCCCTCTCCTGACACAAATTCCCCCCGATCCTCTCTCCTAGCACAAATTCCCCCCAATCCCCTGTCCTAACACAAATTTCCCTCGATCCCCTCTCCTAGCACAAATTCTCCCTGATCCCCTCTCTTAGCACAAATTCCCCCCAATCCCCTCTCCTAGCACAAATTTCCCCCAATCCCCTCTCCTAACACAAATCCCCTCTGCTAACACAAATTCCCCCCAATCCCCTCTCCTGACACAAATCCCCTCTCCTAGCACAAATTTCCCCCGATCCCCTCTCCTAACACAAATCCCCCCTCCTAGTATAAATCCCCCAATCACACCTCCTAGCACAAACCCCCTTAAATCCCACCTCCTAGCACAACCCCCTCTAAATTAGCGTTACCAGCACAAATCCTTCCTCCCCATCCAAATCCCACCTCCTAGCACAACCCTCACTAAATTAGCCTTCCCAGCACAAATCCTTCCTCCCCATCCAAATCCCCCCTCCTAGCACAAATCCCCCCTCCTAGCACAATGCCTTCTAACCCCCCTCCTAGCACAATTCCCCCAATCCCCTCTCCTAACACAAATCCCCTCTTCTAGCACAAATTCCTCTCGATCCCCTCTCCTAGCACAAATTCTCCCTGATCCCCTCTCCTAACACAAATTCCCCTCGATCCCCTCTCCTAGCACATATTCCCCCCTGATTCTTTCTCCTAGCACAAATTCTCCCAATCCCCTCTCCTAACACAAATCCCCTCTCCTAGCACAAATTCCCCCTGAACCCCTCTCCTAGCACAAACTCCACCCAATCCCCTCTCCTAGCACAAATTCCCCCGATTCCTTCTCCTAGCACAAATTCTCCCCGATCCCCTCTCCTAACACAAATTCCCCCCAATCCCCTCTCCTAACACAAATCCCCTCTCCTAGCACAAATTCCTCCCGAACCCCTTTCCTAGCACGAATTCCCCCCAATCCCCTCTCCTAACACAAATTACCCCCAATCCCCTCTCCTAGCACAAATTCCCCCCAATCTCCTCTCCTAACACAAATTACCCTCGATCCCCAATCCCCTCTCCTAGCACAAATTCCCTCCGAACCCCTCTCCCAACACAAATTTCCCCCCAAATACCCGGCCGCATCACTTATTCACAGTATTCTGTGAATGGGAAAACTACAAGTTCTCAATTAACTACCATGGCGCTGTAGAGCGCTGGTAGTTCATTGACTCTTCCTGTCCGTGTGTGTTTGCCTGCATGAGGTACAGGCAAGCAGATATACTGACAGGCCTGCAGGAATCCTTCATGGCACTAGCGATCTGCTGATTGCTGGTGCAATGTTTTCCAGGCTCCCAAAACAAAAAAATAGTAAACGCACATTTTTTTTACCTGCAAAAAAAGTCCTTTTATTTTTTTTGTTAAAAGGTGAACTTATCTTTTAACAGAATGAGTGGCTTATGTAAAATAATGTAAAAAGTGTTGTGTACAGTGCAGGTAGTCAGTCGCAGGAGATGCAAAACGTGTGTATGTTTTAAAGAGTTATGGTTAAATTAAACAATGATAGACTTTCCAGCCTCTACATGTGAACTACTTTGCCCTCATGCTTCAATCACCAGCACAACATGGATGCATTAAACATAGACAATATTCTAGTAGATAAAGAAAATGCTGCTGCAGGGGAGAGGAGGGAGTGCTGACAATGGCTATGCCAGGGAAGCCTATGGGTGACATCACGGTCCCGGAATTCACAGCTACAGGTTTTTAAGACTAGTGTCAGGTTTTCCTTCCACTTTAACACCTTTTCTGAGGCTATTTTAAAGGAGAACTCTATTAATATAGTTAGAGGATACTAAACAATCAGCAGATACAGTGCAGCAGTCAGGTGTATGTACAACATAACATAGTGTATAGAGTGCAAAGGTCAGGAGAAAGTAACACAAAACCTAGCATACAGAGTACAATGGTCAGGAGTAAGTAACGCACAACATAGTGTATGGAGAGCAATGGTGAGGAGTAGGTATGTCACAAACTGAAATTTGAACCTTGCTCCCCTGTGTGATGACTTTCCCTGTGAGTGGAGTCTAAGCCCTGGTTCACAACGGTGCAACTTGTCATGCGATTTGACAGTTCCACATCGCATGACAAGTCACACCCTATTGTCGGCAATGGAACCATTCAAATTTGAAAGTAGTTCCTGCACTATTTTCTGCAAATTCAGTTACAGAGATGGCAAGATTGAGACTGTGGGTGTTGCTGAGACTGTGATAGAGCTGATGGGCAATCCAGACTGTGGACAGAATAAATTTTATCAGGTGTTCCCTTAGACCTCAAAATTCTATTAGGGATTTCTCTAAGGGAAATATTTATTACAATGTGTAGCAATCAGACGATGTAAAGACAAGATAGCTATTTTTTTAAAACAACTTTTTTATTATTATTGCTAGTACTTTGCATTATTTCAGTCCAACAATTTGAACATTCAAGGAGTGACTAAAGCTACCCCTTTTTTACTAAAATGTAAAATCAAGTAAATATAGCAGGAATGTATGTTTGGCTCCATCTAGTGGTGAACAGTGATATTGCTAACAGCACAATATACAGTGTGTTCTGCAGTTTCAAGCTAATCCACAGTTTTATCTAAAGAAGAACTCCATTACCTTAAAGTGTTACTAAACCCACAACAGTAAAATCAGTCTGTGTATGCAGTAAAGCATGCTTGTAATTCTCACTGTAGAACCTAAGGGGTTAATCCTTTGCATTGTGTAAAAAGGCTGTGTGATCCTGACTGCTCTGCCCCTCCTCTTGTTCAAATTACTACCTGATACATACTGAATCTGTAGAAACATGCTCAGTTTGGTGTTTATTGCTAGAGAGGTTTTCATTTTCTTGGGAGAGTGCAGTGATCAGCACAGGGCCAATCAGCACTGCTCAGACAGAGGGTCAGGGGTTTCACATCCTCCTAAAGCAGAAAGAAAACTTCTACAAGCTTTAACCAGTGATCTGCTGAAATCACAAGACTGCTCTAACTGCTGATGAAAAAAGGTATTTAGCAGTTTATATTTACTAAAATAATTGCATTTCCATGTTCTGTGTACTGTGTGAGACAAGATAGAGTGAATGCAGGGTCCTGGGTTTAGTATCACTTTAACTACTTGAAGAGTGGTATGTTAAACTCCATTCCTATCCAGGCTGTTTCTCAGTTTTCAGTACTGTCATACTTTGCATGACAATTGCTCGGTCATGCAACACTGTATCTAAATGAATATTGTATCATTACTTTTGAGACAAATAAAAGCTTTCTTTTGGTTCTGTTTATTCACGTTTTCATTTTTTACTATTAAAAAAATGACAATTTTAAAAAAAAGTTTGTTTTACTTTCTGTTATAATACTTTGCAAATAAATAATCTTTCTTCATAAATTTAGGCCAAAATGTATTCTGCTACATTTCCTTGGTGAATAAGAAACAAATAGGTGTATAATTTTTAGTCTGTGTGAAAGCCATAGAGTCTGTAAAGCATGGTTTACAGTATATACTGTATATGACAATTAATCAAACTTAATGTACTGACTGCTTATATAATTTCTTGAGGCCCTAAAAAGCCAGGACAGTTAAAGCACCTCAAAATTACCCATTTTTGGAAAGAAAGGCAGTGCAAGGTATTTAGTAAGAGACACAGTGAGTTTTTGAAGATGTATTTTTTTGCCACAATTTTTTTGAAAATAAGAAAGTAAATAAAATTTTATTTTAGTTCAGAAAGTTGTCACTTTATATTTCAATATTTATATTGAAATAACGGGATAGTAACAAATATATCATTTGAACAGTCAAAGTTGTCACTTTAAACTGCAGGTCTGCTCTCTTTTTTTAAGGGTAGCTGGATGGACAATCCCTGAACTGTTTTTATGTATTGTGCATCTGTCCTGAGTCGTATATAGACACTGTACTGTGGAACCTGGAATGTTTGGTCCTTTTTTTTTGTATGATCAATTTTTGTTTCAATAAACGTTTTTCCTGACAAAAAAAGGTTGTCACTTAAACAAATTATTTCGCACACACAGCTTGGGCATACTTACATTTACACCCCAAAGCATATTCTTCTACTCCTCCCCAGTATAGAGATACCACAGACTTTTTCACTGCCAAGACGTATACAGGGGTCCAAAATCAAAGGAGCACCTTTAGGCTTTCAGTGGGCATAAACAATGCATCTGATTTCTTGAATACCTATCACATTTCATGAGGCTCTAAATTGCTAGAACAAAGGCATGGTGCGTCTTTTCAAGATCACATTTTTTGCCACTAGTTTTTGGAAAATAAAGAAAGAAAATGAAAATGTATTTTTTTGTATTCACAGCTGTCAATTAATAAGATATTTCTCACACACACCATGGGAATACTTAGAAATACATCCCCATTTGGCTATTCCTTATGAGTGTGGGGATACCACAAATATGAGACTCTTATACAGCCTAGCTGCATATTGGGGCCCAAAATCCAAGGAGCACCTTCAAGATTTCAAGGGGAATAACCTAGTCATCTAATTTATTGATTATTTATTATGTGTTTGGAGTGCCAGGACAATAGAAACACCCACAAAATGACCATATTTTGGAGAGTAAGAACCTCAAAGTATTTTTAAAAGGTAGAGTGAGTCTTTTGAAGATTTCATTTTCTGCCACAAAGTTTTGGAAAATGTGAAAATAAAAGAAAATTAATTTTTTTTACACAAAGTTAGATAAGAAAGATATTTCTACCAAGCAGCATAGACATACTGTACTTAGAATTACATCCCAAAACACATTCTGATACTTCTCCTAAGTATAGGGATACCACATTTGTGAGACATTTTAGGAGCCTAGCTGCATAGAGGAGTTCAAAATCCAAGCAGCACCTTCAGGTTTGCAAGAGGCATAAATTATGCATCTCATTTCTTGACTACCTATCACCACATTTTAGAACGCAAACAACCAAAAATTTATTTTAAGAGGCATGGTGGGCATTTGAAAATTTCATTTATTGTCACTCATTTTAAGAAAACAAAGAAAGAAAATTATTTTTTTTTTACACAAAGTTGTCAGTTAATAATATATTCCTATCATGCAGTAAGGGCATACTTAGAATTACACCCCAAAACACATTCTTCCACTACTCCCAAATATGGTGATACCATATGTAAGACCTTTCTGCAGCCTAGCCATATAGAGGGGCCCAAAATTCAAGAAACACTTTCAGGCTTTTAATTTTTATTTGATTTTCTGATTACATATCACATATTTGGAGGCCCTGGTGCACCAGGACAGTAAAAGTAAAAGACAGTAAACACCCCAAGGTATTTTTAAGAGGCACGGTGCATCTTTTGAAGACTTTATTTTTTCTACAGGTTTTTGAAAAATGCTGAAAGAAGTTGTCAATTTATTAAGATATTTTTCACATACAGTATAGGTATACTTAGAATTACATCCCAAAACACATTCTGATACTCCTCCTAAGTATAGGGATACCACATTTGTGAGATTTTTTAGGAGCCTAGTTGCATAGAGGGGCTCAAAATCCAAGCAGCGCCTTCAGGTTTGCAAGAGGCATAAATAAGGCATCTAATTTATTGACTACCTATCACCTACCACAAAATGACGACATTTTAGAAAGCAAACAACCAAAAATGTATTTTAAGAGGCATGGTGGGCATTTGAAAATTTAATTTATTGTCACTCATTTTAGAAAATTGAAGAAAGAAAATTATTATTATTTTTTTTACACAAAGTTGTCAGTTAATAATATATTCCTATCATGCAGTTAGGGCATACTTAGAATTACCACCGAAAACACATTCTTCTGCTCCTTCCAAATATGGTGATACCACATGTGAGACCTTTCTACAACCGATCCATGTAGAGGTGCCCAAAATTCAAGAAAAAGCTTCAGGCTTTTAATTTTTATTTAATTTTTGACTACTTATCACATATTTGGAGGCCCTGGTGCACCAGGAAAGTAAAAGTAAAAGGACAGTAAACACCCCAAGGTATTTTTAAGAGGCATGGTGCATCTTTTGAAGACTTTATTTTTTGCTACAAATTTTGGGAAAATGCTGAAAGAACTTCTCAATTTATTAAGATATTTTTCACATACAGTATAGGTATACTTAGAATTACAGCCAAAACACATTCTTCTACTCCTCCTGATTATGATGATTCCAAATGTGTGGGACTGTTTCAGTGTTTTGACTAATTATGTACCAGACAGTGTATCTTGTGTATCACAAAAATCAGCTAATTGTATCAAAAACAGTACACTGTAATGTTCAGCTCTGAATATGGTTTAGTGTGGTATCACCTGTACTAGTCTCTGTTCCTATAAGGCAAACAAGCCTAGCCTGCTAGTGCATGACTGTCCCAGTAATGCCATGTTCACTGGCCAGGGTTCTTGTGGTTCCAGGAGTGCAGTTGTCCACAATGGATGGATGAGACTGGTGTTTCACGGGAACGTATTGAGTGGGATGTGCAGATGGGTCAGATCTGTGGGCAGAGAGAGACATGACAGGATCAGTCAAGGCAGCAGATAGAAATGTATTAAAAAAAAATAGGCCAGGGTCTGTACATACAGCAGACAGCGGCAACACCGCACTGATCAGGGACACTGTTGATGGCTGCACTGGCTCTGGTGACACTGACACTGGTGAGGCTAGTGATCAGGAGCACTGCTGCGGCCTGCACTGCTCTGGTGACATTGTCACTGGTGTAGCAGCAATCAGGAACACTGTTGATGATTTACACTGGTCTGAGATTAGTGTGGTGATGATCTAGAACACTATTGATGGCTGCACTGGTCTGGTGACACAGGGACTGGTATGACAGTTATCAGGAACTCTTTTGCTGCCTTACACTGGTCTGGCAACACTAGTACTGGTGTGGCAGCAATCAGGAACACTGTTGCTGGCTTACACTGTCCTGGTGAAACTGGGACTGGTGTAGGGGCAATCAGGCACTCTGCTACTGGCTTACACTGGTCTGGTGACATGGTGGAATCATGTGGCAGCAATCAAGAGAACTGTTGAGTTGCTGGTTTACACTTATCTGGCTGAAACCAGGACTGGTGTGATGATCAGGAACACTCTTGCTGGTATACACTAGTCTCTTGACCCTGGAACTGCCGTGGAGGCAATTAGGAATGCTGTATCTAGCTTACACTGGTCTGGCGACACTAGGGGCTGCTGTGGCAGCACTCAGGAGCACTGTTGCCAACAAAGACTGGTCTGGTGAAACTGGGACTGGTGTGGTACTGATCAGGAACACTATTGATGGCTTACATTTGTCTGGTTACACTGGGAATGGTGTGGTGGGGTTCAGGAACGCTGTTTCTGTCTGCACTGATCTGGCGACACTATGACTGGTGATGTGGTTGTTGGGGACAATGTGAATGGTGTGGTGGTAACTGGAGACACTGTGACTGGTTGCACTAATATGGTGACACTGTGAATGGTGCAGTGGTGATTGGGGACACTGTGGCTGGCTGCACTGGTCTGGTGACATTGTACTGCTGTGGCACTGACATGCAGTGATATACATATGGTGATTTTGTAGTGTTGTGCCACTGCACTGCTCAGGGAGTGTGATTGGGTTTGCACTGCTCCACTTTGGTAATTTAGGATCACCTACAACTCAGAGTCAATGCTTGAGAGCCCGGGGAACAGACAAGTCATGTCTGTGAAAGCTGTTTATTAAATGTATTGCACTTCCATATAGCTAGAGATCAGTGCTCCTTTAAGACAAATATTGTATACAGCCATAATCACTTCCTACGGTGTCCAACACCCGGCTCCTCCCACGCGTTACGTCAAGCCCCTTGTGACTTCACCAGGGACTATGCTTTACTTTACTAGTGCTATACTTTTAATAAACAACTTGGTTTTAACTACTACACTATGAAATGTTGTTCTGTGTTTACTTGAGCATAATGGAGGCGTAAGAAGGAGTGAATGCCCATAAGATCGGGGAGGAGAAGATTGGCTGTTGTTTCTAAGGGGGAGAGATCATTAACCCCATAGGGGAAAAGTGCACCTAGACCTAATATCGTATGTTCTTAGGTCGCCCTTAGCAGAAGTGTATTGTTGCATATTGGTTTAACAAATGTTTATGTATTTATCTTATGTGTTTATATCACATGCATTCATATATATATTTTTTTATTTAGCTTGGTTGGCAAGGGAGCCCTACATATATTTTACCCTCTGTGTTATTCCTTTCAATGGTGAAGGCAGGCACATATCTTAAAAGGATTGTTGAGTGGTTTTGTATATATTTAGGTTCATTAATATAGTCCGGACTATATAAAACAAAACATAAAAACGTTTAACCACACATGTAGTAGCTTGTAATACCCCTTCATTACCAGCCCATTTTTCAGTGTTGTGATTTTACTGCTAATTACTTGGTCATACAACGCTTTACCCAAATTATTTGATATAATTTTTTTCACTTCATTTTTTGGGGCAGATACAGCTTTCTTTTGATGTTATTTATTAACCAACGGGGTTTGATTGTTTTACTATTAAAAGGAAAATTAAACAAAACTAAAAAAAAACTGTTATTTCTGTTGAACAAAAAGGACTGTATGCATTCCCTCAAATGATAGCGATATCATATTTGCCACAATTTATTGCTGCCCGTCCACCGCTTAAAGTTGTACCCTTGTAGAAAATGTGTTAGATGTTTTAAAGAAGTTGAATAAAACAATTGTAGCTAAATATTTTGCACTCTTCTTTCCAGCCAGCAGAGGGAGTGTTAGCCTTCTTTTAACATGTTTCCTCTGTTTCCTTGTCACCTGTTGTAAGAAAAAGAACTGTTTACAGAGTTCAGTAGCTTAAGGTGAAATTTCTAATCTCTAATCAGACAGCTCCATCTAAGATTTCAGTGGAGCAAAATCACAGGCAGCTGGGTTAGATGGCCCATAGAGCCTTAGGAATCCTTTGTCGTACATTTACAGAACACCCCCCAACATATAAATCCTGCTTAAATGTCACATAATATTTAATATTACTATAATGTTGTGTTTTTCTTGCATAATGTATGCTGCTGTCTCTCACAATAATGTGAAGCTTCATCATGGGGTGCCACAACTTCAAATGGTAAATGGTTGGTCTTGGCATTGATTCTGTAATTTTGCTAAAGGGGGAGGATGTCAGAGTTCAGACACAGCTCCATTTTCATTTATATCTTGTGTGATTGTCTACTGTGTAGAAAGGAAAAGCATTCTTGCCTTTTGCTTCTTTATATGGCTTTTAGGACAGGGAGTAAGCATGTGGGTATCCTTTTTGACTTTATGCCGCTTTAAAAGAGAAATCACTCTCTTTCAATGAAACTCACTTATTTAGAGTTACAGTTACTGGATTATAAATGCCAAACTAGAAATGTAATTAAGGCCTAACCCTTAACAACAAATCCTAACTCTGAACCCAACCAATAAACCTACTGCTATTTCCATTTACCTTTTGTGGGATATTGTCAGTCTGTTCCTTTCTCAGTCAGCTTTCTCTCATGCAGCTTTGGATACCTGTTTTAAAAGATGGGTATGCCTGTGCCCTCTGCTGGCTGAAATTAAGTACTGCACAAGAATACCATGGTTCTCAATGCAAGAGCTTGTTTAACCAGATCTGTCCCCTCTCTCCTCTAAATTCCCATACTGTTTTTTTGTACATGTCATATAACCTTTCACTTTTGTAGCTGTCTGTATGTATTACTTCTTCCATATCAGGTAAGGTTTTATTTTGGTAGCAGATTTGAATACATACACTTTTTGTTTGCCAGGTTTTATTTAGGAATATGTTTTTTGTCATTTTTCCCAATGTAGCTTTGCTGCATGGCCCCAGATATTTACCCTAAAATGTGACTGACAAAGTGTCCTGGTTAAAATTATATCAAATATGTGTGATTTTGACATGACATAGCAGAACAGTAACACAGCCAAAGTTCATTGTGACACGAGAACTAAAAATAATTTTTGTAAAAATTGTTAATGTACTGTTCTGATAAAATCAAATCAGAATTGCACATACAGGAATTAGAACAATGTGGCTATACAGTTTGTAATTAAAAAAAAAAAAAAATCAAAATACCAATGTGAATGCTTGTGTGAATGGTTGATGTAAATACAAATGTCATGCAGAGCATCCAGCAGATTTTCTGGGACCTGAAGATTAACTAATTGATGGGTTTATTCATTGTTTCTTTCATTTATCTAATTATCTTTTTTTATCAATATTTTTACTTGTTTTAAACTTTTTTTTTCCTACAAGGATGCTGAATCATATCAGGGGGAAGCCCCCTGTACACCTCAGCAGTAACATACCACTTATAATAGTCATCTATTCTATCATATGCTGTTGTCACTACACAACACATCACAATCTCTTATGATTTATATACTGTATATATATACATTTTTTTTGCTGTCTGTGTACTATTGAAACAAGTTTCCCCTCACTTCCTGTCACAGAAAAGCAACAGAAAGTTAGAAATCAAGTTAAGGGAATTACCCTTTTAGAAAAATGTCCCCAGAACAATTATCTCCATGAGAAGATTTCCCCTCACTGGACATCTACAACATTTTGGATTTCCCCTCACATTCTGTCTCAGTGACAATGATCAACAGGACTAATAGAGGGGTGAATCTTCATAATGGGTACTCAAACAGCAATAAAATCTTGACAGAAAGTCTAACTCACATTTCCCAAACTATTTGTCACAGGGGAAACCCGAAAAATTAGTCTTAGGGAAACCCCTGCTAAGATTGTTTTAAAGAATAAGAAATTAATAGTAATAATAAATAATAATAATAAAAATAATGTTTATTAATTTTGACAATAAAGAGAGAATCAGTACATAAGACAGTCAACATCAACCATCATGTGGACGTTGAGGGATACCCAGGCAAAAAATATTTTATCTACAGTACAGGTAGCACTTTACTAGCACAATCAGTTAGTTGTAGAATGTGTTAAATAGAAAAAAATTGCATAGGTAGAGTATTCAATAACCAAAGCAAATTATTTTACAACACTCTCTTGCTCTATGTGACATTTACAAGTAAAGTATTATTAAACCCACAATTTTAAAAACCTTGCCTTTGTTCTAGGCAAACCTGTTGCCATGACAGCTTCCCCAAGTTTCCTGTTGCAGAGAGACTCCTTTTTCTTGCAGTGTACACTGTGTACATCAATAGAAGCACACAGCCCTATAGCCTAGGATGGCAAGTTACCCCCTTGCTCCATCTGCTCCTTCTGCTTTCCCAAGCTAACAGACTTTCTGGAGACTGCAATGTCCACTGTTTTCTGTTAAGGAATCAGAATGAAGCTAGTAGGAGCTAGCAGCATTGAGAGTTGTAAAGTACAAGTGCTGGGTGAGAATTTTTGCAAATAGTTTAATTTTATTCTGCTAAAAAATGCAGAGGGATAATAATTTAATACTATACATACTGTATAAAAACCAAAACCAAAATAAAAACGAAAAACTGTAAACTTGTCAGTGAAAAATGCCTTCTCACGAGGTTTGGGACCCTTGGTGGTCATATGCCCTTCCAACTCTACCCCTGACTAGTATGTGTGCCCCTAGTCACTGTGCCACTTGTTAACATGCAGGTTTCTCTCTTTCTTTCTTTTCCTTCCTGGCTTGTCCTTTTTCCTCTTCAATACTGCTGTCTTTCTTTCTCAGGGCTTTCCTTGCCTTTCTCCTTTATCTTTCTCCTTCCCCCTTCCCTCCCCTGACATTTACATTCCCCAGAGTTTTCGGTTTGGGCCTTTTAGGTCCCCTATTTGGGACTAGCTTGGCCCAGTTGGTGGGGTTGGTTAATTTGTTGCATTACATGTTAAAAACATAAATTTTACTATTGTAGTTGTACTTGCACATTTCCCCTGCGTGGGAAACCAAGTCTTTGTCTCTGTGCTCTGCTTGCATTGTATTTCAATAAAAAGTGACCACCAATGCCTTCTCATCATTGGTGGTCACTCGGTAGAGAAAAGTCCTCTTACATCAGTGATCAGAGTAGATGTGTTTTTTTTTGGGGGGGAACCCAGGAAGTGAGGTTGGGGTAATGAAGGGATCAGAGCAGTGCAGGGGAGCCCAGGAAGGGAGGTCAGGGTAATGCGGGGATCAGGGCAGTGTGGGGTAGCTCAGGAAGGGAGGTTGGGGTAATGCAGGGATCAGGGCAGTGCGGGGGAGCCCAGGAAGGAAGGTCGGGGTAATGCGGGATCAGGGCAGTGTGGGGGAGGTCAGGGTAATGCGGGGATCAGGGCAGTGAAGGGGAGCCCAGAAAAGCAGGTCAGGGTTATGCGGGGATCAGGGCAGTGCGGGGGATCCCAGGAAAGGAGGTTGCGGTAATGCGGGGATCAGGGCAGTGCGAGGGAGCCCAGGAAGGGAGGTCAGGGTAATGCGGGGATCAGGGCAGTGTGGGGGAGCCCAGGAAGGGAGGTCAGGGTAATGCGGGGATCAGGGCAGTGCGGAGGAGCCCAGGAAAGGAGGTCGGGGTAATGCGGGGATCAGGAGCCCAGGAAGGGAGGTCGGGGTAATGTGAGGATCAGGGCAGTGCGGGGGAGCCCAGGAAGGGAGGTCGAGGTAATGTGGGGATCAGGGCAGTGTGGGGGAGCCCAGGAAGGGAGGTCGGGGTAATGTGGGGGGGCCTGGACAGTAATTGGGGGACCAGGGTAATGCGGGGGAGCCCAGGAAGGGAGGTTGGGGTAATGCAGGGATCAGGGCAGTGCGAGGGAGCCCAGGAAGGGAGGTCGGGGTAATGCGGGGATCAGAGCAGTGCGGGGGAGCCCAGGAAGGGAGGTCGGGGTAATGTGGGGGGGCCTGGACAGTAATTGGGGGACCAGGGTAGTGCGGGGGAGAGTCTGGAAAGAAGGTCAGGGCAATGGGGGGGGGCACCTGGAAAGTAATTGGGGAGTGCCAGAGTAGATGTGTTGACTTCCATTGTATGTCAG
This sequence comes from Staurois parvus, assembly GCF_062004578.1. Classification (NCBI taxonomy): domain Eukaryota; kingdom Metazoa; phylum Chordata; class Amphibia; order Anura; family Ranidae; genus Staurois; species Staurois parvus. Next base: position 2,029,083 of record NW_028318256.1, on the reverse strand, counting down.
TGGGAATTTGCCTCTTTACATTGGTGGTCAGTGTAAGTAGGAGATCAATCTGCTACTGTTCACTGCTTTAAGAACCCTTAGCAACCTCTGGAGGAATCCAAGGGTCCCTCAGGACTTTGGTTGAGAAAGCCTGGTCCAGGCCTTCACCACTCTATTAAAAACGAAACAATAATGATTCTAGTCTTACATAAAACATTCCTCCTGTTCTTTATGCAGCATTGTGAACTCAGATTTTTTGTATTCAGATACAAAAGTAGCCCCTGGCTTTAGGCCTGGTACACGTGTGCTGAAATTTGGGCAGTTCAACAGGAAGCAGATGAATTTCCATACATGAGTATCACTGTCTGTTTAACAGAAGCCAGAGGAGATGATGTAACCACTGTCAGAAGACACTAGAACAGTGTGGGTGAGATACCTGCATCAACATCGCCTGTGTTGAAGTGGGGATATGTCAATTTTTATTCAATCAGTGGGTTGAAGGAAAAAAACCCATGTATACCCATCTTTATGTTTACATGCAAAAAGTTGAAGCGATACTAAAGGTTCATTTTTTTTTTGTTATACTTACCTGCTCTGTGAAGTGGTTTTGCACAGTGCAGCCTAGATCCTCCTCTTCTCGGGTCCCCTGCTGGTGCTTCTGGCTCCTACTTTCTGTTGGGTTCACCCAAAGCCAGAAGCTTTGGGGCACCTGAGCAGGCGTGTTCCCAAGCTGCTGCTCCGTGTGTCACACACAGAGCCATGGCTTGCCCTGCCCCCTCCCTCTCCTCATTGGCTGACTGGCTGTGGTTGACAGCAGTGGGACCCAATGGCTCCCGCATGCTGTCTCAGCCACTAAGGAGGCAGAGACCCAGGACAGCCAGGGGAGTATTTACCACAAGTTAAACAAGGCATTTGCCTAGGGTGGAACTTTTCAGGGGGGGGGCAGCACAGCCACCTAGACGAAGAGAATGAAAAAGGGACACATGCAGCATAGGGATCAGGTGGGAACCGAGAGACTGCGGACTGCTTGACGGTGTATGTAGAGCCCGATTCTCATTCCTGGGGATGTCTGGAGCTGTGTCTTCTCTCTCTTGTCGGGGGGTTGGGCGTCTGGTGTATGGTGGGCGATGGTAGTGGAAGGCTCTCTTGGGTGGGGGGACAGGGGTGTTGTTGGTCAATGTCAGTCTCTCTCCATGTGTGGGGGGGTATTGGTCAGTGTCAAGCTCTCTCTCTCTCTCTGCGGGGGAGGGGGGTGGCCAATTTTTGTGTTGCCTAGGGCAGCACAAAACCTAAATACACCATTGAGGACAGCCGAGGCTGTTATGCGCATCAATGGATTGCGATGGGGCTCAGGTAGGTATTGAGGGGGCTGGGGGCACTGCTGCACACAGAAAGGTTTTTACCTTCATGCACAGAATGCATGAAGGTAAAAAATCATTGAGCCTCTACAATCACTTTAGAGACCCATTTTGTTCTTGTCTTTATGTATGTCATCTTTTTTTAATAAGAGTGGCTGCTGTCATTCAGTTGCAGAAATATAAAATCACCATTCAAGCATAGAACCAGAAAATAAAGTTCATCTCACAGTTTTATTCTGTGATATGCAGATCTCTGCTCCTGTGTCTGTGCTGCTCATCTCAGTCTCTCTCCCAATTCCTCCCAGGTTGCTTCTCAGATGCTATTTCTGTATGATTGGGACTCCCAACACTCCTCCAAGCTCTCTCTATGAGTTCAAAAGAAAAGAAAAAAATGCATTTCTACTTGTGTATAATATAAAAACAACCTTAAGCTTTTTTTTTTAATCTTTCATTCACAACAGTGGACTGTCTGCTTGTTTGTCTATACAGCTCTTGATGGGAGCATGACAGAGAGACAGAGTATATTGTATACTTGTTCCCTAATACGAAAAATTATAAAGCTGATACTATACTGCAAAATTAGCAAGTATAGAATTAGAATGATAGTAATAAATTACTAAGAGCTGGTCTTTTGCAAAAAAAAAGAAAGAAAAAAAAAACAGATTGTCAAATTTCAGCACTATTATTTTTTTAAAGTGATTTATTATAGCGTTTTAAAAATGCTGTATAATGGTAAATATTCACATATTGGTTATGTTTAGATAAATGTCTCTTAGATTGTAAGCTCCAAGGAGCAGGGCCCTCCTATCCCTCTTGTATTGAACTGTATTGTTGCTGTATTGTCTCCCTTTATTTTGGAAAGCGCTGAGCAAACTGTTGGCGCTATATAAATCCTGTATAATAATAATAATGTCTCCCCCCTGCTTTCTATAATGGCTGTGCAATGCATTAAACCCATTTAGCTGAGCAACAATAGAAATGAAAGGATACTGTAGTATTTGTTTTGAACAGCAGATGGAGATACACCCTACCTTTTCTTGCATGGTGTGTCCCAAACCCAAGTTGTATCTCCAGGCTAGAAATGTACAAACTTGACATTAAAGTGAACCTACACCAACAAAATATCTATTAGGCTGCTATTAGACAGCAGGACACACTTTTAGCAATAATGCAGAGTATCCCAGCAGCCCAGAATACAAGGACATGCTATAATGCAAACACAAAGCACATTTGTAAAATGGACCTTTGGCCTTGCCCACTTCTTCTCCTCGCTATTGGTCAGCAAGGCTAACAATTATCCTTATGGGGCAGTAGTGAAGTATGGTAGGCAGGAGCGGGCAAAGCCAAGCATTAAAGTGATTGGAAATCCTTACTTTTTAAAACAACCCATTCAATTTAAAGTGGTGGAAAACTCCTTTTTTACTTACAGGTGAGCTTATATTAAAGCTTACCAGTAAGTAAAATAAATATCTCCTAAACGTGCACTGCTTAGGAGATATTCTAGTGAGTGGCAGCTGATGATGTCACCTGCACATGCGCTCTGAAGGAACATCACACCTGGCCGTTCCATCAGAGTTGTGTGATGCGGGAGCGATGTAATCAAGTGGCCGCAGCAAGATGGAAGCCTCCTCGGGGGTGACAGCTTCATTTAAAGGTAGGCCTTTCATAATGTGCTAGTATGTGATGCATACTAGCACATTATAACCAGGGCTGGTGCTACCGCTAAGCAAACTAGGCAGCTGCTTAGGGTGCACTGCCACCTACTGCACAGCCACGGCAGTGACTCATGAACAACTCTGACATGCTAGTTAAAATGAAAAATGGACACACAGACAGATCCATCCCCCTACCTACTCCACCTCCAGGAACTCAGGTGCTGCCTGCCTGTTTGCTGATTGGTCAGTGCTGAGTGAGGGGGTGTGGCTACCCAAAGGACACCAGCAGGGGCGGACTGACAACTCATGGGCCCCCGGGCAATAGAAAATCTTGGGGCCCCCTGTGTCCTCGCCCACACTCAAACCACACCCAAAAAAGCCTATGAAAGGTACCAGGGGCATCTCATGGAGCTCCCTACTGACTCCACTGACTGAACCACTCCCCTTTTAAGCCACACACAATATTTAAACCACACCTTTCTTCACGGCACACTTTGTGCACCACATTTTTATTTTTCTTGCTTCTTGTAGAACATCACTTCCTTTCAGCTTCCCAGTCACTTATTTTTTTTTGAGGGGTGCTGTGACGATCGTGGCATCAGACCCCAGCCCTTCTCACCCAACTCGTGACAGAAGGACTAGCCAATTTAAAACCGCGCTGTCACGTGCGTAACAATGCCATGCCCAGCTGCACCTTGCACAAAGATTTTCCAGCTAATGGACCACAATCTGTGTACCTGCAGCCTGGGAGCAATTGTTACTGGGTCAGGTTAATTACACAATTAACCCTTCATAATGCCACCACCTCCTTTTTGTACAGAGAAAGCGGAAACTTGGCAATATCAGCAATAACACTATGATGTTTGAATAATCGTTTGTATACACAATGTCACCGCAGACAGATGTATGCAGACATTTTAAAACACACAGTAGCGCTCTTCAGAGACAGGGGTTCTTAGTTTGCATTAAAGAGCTTTAGAAACAGTTCAACACTTTCAGAAAGTAAGATTTATTACTAAAAGGTCAAAAGGGTGCAATACAAATATTTACAGAAAAAGATGTAGCCAATATATATATATCTATATATATATAGATATATATATATAAATATACAGAGAGCAATAACACAGCAAAGAGATAACAGAAAGAAGTTTAGGGAGGTAGAATACTTACCCTCAGCCTTGGTTTAAGCAGCTTTCACGTGTCAGAGCAAAAGAGCGCCTTATCTCCCGTAGTTGGTTCCTGGTGTTAAAAGGGAGATTTCTTCAACTTCATCTCAGCTTAGCTTAACTTTCTGCTCCAAGCATAACAGCCTTTCTAGGAACTCAGCACGGTGTCTCCCTGAAGCAGAGAACCAATCGCCTCATTTTGGGAGGGTGTTGCAGGTGGAGACCCAAGCTAGAACCAAAATCCCTCGCAGTTTATATCATGACCCATAACTTACCCTAGGTGCATGTAGCAGCCTTGCCACTAGTAGATTAATATGCAGAAGCTTCTGCTGAACATCTAGATATGAAATATGACATACCTGCTTGAGACGGTTAAGGAGATATCATTTTCGGCTCTCCTGTAGATTCCAACTAGGGGGTGTAAGAGGTCAGACGACTTGTATTATAGTGATCGATCTGAATATATGCCTGGATTCCTTGTAAGTCTTCCATATCTCCAGATATAAAATTATATGGAAAAGGGGATTTTTAAATGTGAGTCTGTTTTACAGCTAGCTGGAATGTCTTTGAACCTCAGTGAAGGACTGGTTTATGGTTTTACGATATGACATATGACATACCTGCTTGAGACGGTTAAGGAGATATCATTTTCGGCTCTCCTGTAGATTCCAACTAGGGGGTGTAAGAGGTCAGACGACTTGTATTATAGTGATCAATCTGAATATATGCCTGGATTCCTTGTAAGTCTTCCATATCACCAGATATAAAATTATATGGAAAAGGGGATTTTTAAATGTGAGTCTGTTTTACAGCTAGCTGGAATGTCTTTGAAGCTCAGTGAAAGACTGGTTTATGGTTTTACGATATCTCATATTGAGAAGCTAACCGACACCAGGGCACCAGCTAGTGGGATATATAACCATTAAGCTCTCCCGCTGAGCCTGTGATCTCTGGCATCATCCAGACCACATTCCTGAGGGAGGGGGGAAATTGGAGGGAGGCTGGTTTGGGAGTAGAAATGATACAAGATGAAGGATCCTTAGCAAGATGGGTGACCGCGTCCATCTCTGTATGCACAATTGCTACAGGTGCAAGTATCTGGTCCTGCCTAAGGAGTAAAAAGGTCTAGCCCTGATTATAACATTGCCTTGCAGGGAGAGTTTTTTTTCCTTCAAGTTTACTACCACTTTAAAATAGAAGTGAAAGGCAAATCATTTGTGTATACATATAAAAACACATTATAAATACTTTCCAGGGCGTGTCAGGACAAGTCTGATCATTGGAGGAAAGCAGGCTGAGTTCCCAGCACAGCTACAGAACTGACCACAGTGTGTTCTCATGCCTAGTGTGGTCAGTTTGTAATAGGAAAGCAGATGGACTGGCAGGAACACCAGGGATTTCACACAAAGGAAGCAATACAGAGAGAACAGGATACTTTTTCATACAAGTTCATGGTACAGCAGGCACATATCAGGAATATGAAATGTTGGGTTTACATCAGGGTGGATAAAAATCAATGATTTTTTTAAAAAAATCAAAACAATCGGATTTTTTTTATTTAAATCGGATTTTTTTTAAATAAAATGCTTTTTGAGGAAAATATATTACCATGCAAAGTTTATTCCCTCATGAAATAAAGATTAGTTTTTTAATTATGTAGAATAATTTGGCAAATAAATGCCATTAATCCATTTACAATGTCATGCTCTTCCAGAGGTTTTTGTAAGATTATTGGGCAGTTTCTCTGCCTACAAGATATTATCACAGATGCTTGGTTTACTTTTGCAGTTCTCAAAACTGAATTTGACTCAGCGGAGATCACATGCCTCTTCTTCACAGCAAAAATGTTATAACATGAACAGAGTTAAGAAAAGACCTTAATCCTAACTTCTACAAACCTATGAATACAGAATCAACCCCTTCAGTGCGAAGTTTCAAGAAGTTCAGTGAATAGAATAGAAACAATATTTTTCTGATTGTTTGGAGTGGAATAGATCTGCACAAGAAGAAAGTGAAACTAAGTGTGAGGAGGAAGGGGCTGACAGTCTACGTTTCTTAAAATATATATATTTTGTTTAGCCAAATTAGTTAACAAACATGGATGTTTGTTTAAGCGAATAACATATGCTGTAATGTTATTGTTTCAGTTGAATAAATCTATTTAAATTGTTATTATTAAGGTAATGATTATTTTTCTCCTTCCTAAGTACAACAGAAAAGTTGTCCAAATATGAATGATTAACCTATTAAACTGGGGATAAAAAAACTAATATGAAAAGTTGTTATTCTAAAAATCTTCATCTACTTGCATATTAAAGCTATACCAGCAAGAATTAGTCTATGTAGAAAACTATGATTTAAATCAAGCCTTACTGACTAGTGATTTAAATCAGTTTGATTTAAATCAAATCCACCCTGGTTTACATATTCTTTAACTTACAAAATGTAAAATGTGTATCCTGCCAAAAGTTTCTTTGGTTTGTTTTGGATAGAATCGGCAAGGATTAGAATAGCTGTCACGTTTTTTCTGCTATCGGGAACTCAGCTAGAGAGATTTTCCTCACTTTCAGTCTAGGTAACAACAGTTTTTAGCAGACAGGAGGCAAGGTAAAGTCTGCTAAAGGAAGAGCATTTTTATTTCTGATTTTATATGCTGCTGCACATTTACAATCACTTCCTGTCAGTTGTCACCAGGACAGGAAGTAAGGGAAAATCTCTGTAATAGAGCACCATATAGTAGTAAAAAAACTAACAGGGGTTTAAATCTGTATCTACAGACTTCTGTGATAAAAAATACTTTTCTGGGTTTAACTTCTTCAGGACCACTCTCCCGCATTGTACTGCATATGGGCAGCTTCTTTAGGCATAGTGATATACCTGTATGTTGCTGGCCTCTTTTGTGTACAGGCACCCCTTCCTGCCGTGAATTTAAAAACACAACGGGATTTTGTCAGCAGGTTTCAATGATTCGTGGATGTGACTTGCTGATTGGCTTTGTCCAATCACAGCCCAGAACCCTGTGTTAACAAACACAGGGCTCTGTACAGAGAGAACAATCTTTTTGTTTCTTCTCTCTGCAAAGCAGGGAAAAGGAACAAGGACTTTTAGTAAAAATGCAGCACATAATACATACATTAACTATTGTTAGGCACACACTTAAACCCCTTGATTGCCCCTAGATGTTAACCCTTTCCCAGCCAATGTCATTAGTACAGTGACAGTGTATAGTATTATAACTAATCAATGTATTAGTGTCACTGACGATGTCAGTGTCAGTTAGTCAGTTCCCACCCAGTGTCAGATATTTGTTTTATTTTACGGTCAAATGCTAGATGCACCTAAACACTCAACTTACTGTATGTCGTTTACATCTTTTACAGCATTTTTTCCTGCCAGGAGTTCTGGCATTCAGAGGGGCTTAAACAGATAACCTGTGTGCATGAGGTCTAAATACCCATTTGTGCTTTAGCAGGTCATATACATCATACAGATGTGCCAAATCACAGGAGGTTAAGAGCAAACTCCAAGCATGTTAAATTATTTTTTTTTCATTTTTATTGCTTACCTTAAAGTGATTGTAAAGCAATTTTTTCATTAGAATAAAAAGAAGTTTATACTTACCTGCTCTGTGCAATGGCATTGCACAGAGCAATGCCTTTTATTCTCTTCTGGAGTTCCCCATCAGCACTGTCCACTCCTTCTCTCCTGCATGTTCCCCCATAGCAAGCCGTGTGCTATGGGGGCATTTGTGCAGACGAACTTCTGAGTCATGCTGTGCATCTATAGACACACATAGTTCAGCTTGACCATGTCCCCCCACTCCCTCCTCACAGAATATGACTAACTGCAGCAGGAGCCAATGGCTCCCATTGCTGCCTCAGTCTGCTGTATGACCAGGAAGTAAAGAAAGGACATACAGGGGGGACAGTGCTGGAAAGTACAGAAGTCAGATAAGTGTTTAGAGACAAGAACATGTAGTGGGGCATTTTTTACCTTAGCGCATAGAATGCAAAAAAAGTTTAGCCTTTAGAATCCATTTAAAGCATTATTAAAATAGCTGTTTCCCACCAAATGAAATTTAAAAAAAATTTTTTTTGTTTGGTACACCTTCATCAACCCCATGCCATTGGTTTGACAATCCCTTTTTGGTTCTCTCAGCACCCAGGGTGCTGATTTTATATGATTTGCTGAAAAAATGAGTCTGTTGATTCCCAGAGCACCCAATAATGAGTGGTATGTAGTCAATCAGTCAGTAAGTAAATATATTGACTTCTCTTTGCAGGCACTAATTGAGAAAACTCTTTCCTATCTGAAATATAAAAAGCAGGTTATAAATACACTACAGGGGGTTATTTATGAGGATAACCATCTGCTTGTTACAGCTGATGTCTCTTTCTTTGTATTTGATCATTCCCCATGAGGGGATATCAAGCAGTGAGACATTTTCTTTATTAGCAATATCCCTTTCCTGGATAAGCAGTCTTTTTTTTTTTAGCTTATTAAATTCACAATAAAAAACTATATTTAAATATTTATATTTGGCATGATGGAAAATTCTATTTACAGTGAACCGCAGTCCCTAGTTCGCCCTGTGTTTGCGAATCTGTTCATGTCCTGGTATGAATAGGATGTCATCTGGGGATATCTCCACCTAGAGATTGTTCTCTGGAGGTGCTACATCATTGACATCTTCCTCCTCTGGAAAGGATTCAATAAACAGGTGAATAATATGAATACAGCCCTGTTGAGATAAACTCTTTGGATCTTACAGTAATAATTAGAAACAAGCAATTTCATCCCAAAACTTTTTCAAGAAATCCGACAGTCCGGAGTTGCCAACATCCCTTGTGGCTAAGGTGAGTTCCTAAAGGCAATTCTTCTAAGATGTAATTCCTCTCTATAGACAATTTCAGTTCTCAGACTAATGTCAAAATTTCTTGAGAAAGAAGGAGGATTGGTCATGTGAACATATTCAACAGCTTGCTCTGATAGATCCTGATTCCCTATTAGGATATTCTAAGAAAAGAGAGGAGCAATAATATGCAGCCTGTGTAATTACAGTTTTCTCCTCTCAGTATTATAAAGTTAAGAAGCTGATTAATAAACATTGACACAGTCTTAAAAATGATAGGACTTGATTGTCAGATGGACCCACTTTAATTTTTAGGAGGGTAGCATCCTTAAGGAATAAAATTGCTCCGAATGTTGTTGTGGCGCTTAGAAAGGTTTTTGAAGAACTGTAAGTGTTTTTCCCTGCAAAATATGCAAGGTTTGTAAAGTTGTGGGTCCTTATTATCCCGTGTCTGTGGTAGTGAGCCCTTGTAGATTGCCAACTCAGAGTTCCCCAGGGTGTGGAGTGTAAGCCCCAGCCTGTTTCTTCACCAGGTCCCCTGATGGTGGGGATGGACTTGCAGCAAGCTGGAACCAGGTTGTGGCCCCCAGTTACGCCCAGCCAAGGATGCGAAGACCACTTGTGTGAATAGAGTACAACACAAGGAGACAACAGGAAGAGGTAGAACAGTAGTCAAGCCAAGGTCAGGACGGGTGGCAAACAAGCACAGACAGTGGACGAAGCTGGGACGAAGATTGGTACACGGGTAGTCAGGCACAGGATACACAAGTAGCAAATGACCTGGAGCTCAGAGAACTGTGAAGTTGCTCAGGCAATGTGGGCTAGATTGAGCATGTCTTATATAGGCAAGAAAACTAGGAGGTGGACCAGGAAGTGATGGAACGGAATCAAATAAATACACAAAATAGCATAGGTAAACACAGCCAAACCACACATGTGAAAGGAATCAAGGTAAAAGAAGCACTGCAGCAAGGAGGCAAGAATACACATGCAAGAAACTGTAGGTTAACTTGTAACACTAACGCCCCCTCTTACGAGGTCTCCACACTAGTTTAGGGCTAGGCTTAAGAGGAAACTTCTGATGAAAAAGTCTTACCAAACAGAGGACAGCAATATCAGCAGAGGGAATCCAATGCCTCTCCTCAGGACCATATCGCTTTTAGTCGTTTAGATACAAAAGCTTCCCACTGGAGAATTTGGAATCCAAGATTTGCTTGATTTCATACTGATTTGTGGTATTGACTGTTGGAGAAGGACAATGAAGAGGACAGGAAAACCTACTGTTGCTATTTGTTCTCAGGATAGAAACATGGAAAACATTAGGGAGCCTTAGATGTGAAGGGAGATGGAGTTTGAAAGGAACAGGATTAACCTGACAGAGAATGGTAAAGGGACCAATGAAACAAGGAGCACATTTCATAGAGGGTACTCGGAGACGGATATTCTTGGTAAAGAGCCAAACCTTGTTGCAAGGCAGAAATTTGGTACTCACATGGTGATGACGATCTGCAGCTACTTTGTACTTGGAAGCTGCCAGATGTAAATTCTTGGAAACATCTGCCCAGATAGAATTGAAAGATCATTGCATCTCTGCAGCTACAGGCACCACAGATGAGATGGGAATGGAAAATGGTACAGAAGGATGATGACCATACACCATGAAAAATGGAGACTCGCCAGTGTTGACATTAGCGTGGTTATTAAGGGCAAACTCTGCCCAGAGCAGAAGGTCTATCCAATCATCCTGATGGGCCGAAATGAAGGCACGAAGATACCGTTCAACATTCTGGCTGATGCTTTTGGTTTGACCATTTGAGTATGGATGAAAGGCTGAGAAGTCCAACTTGATTCCAAAGGATGTGGCCAGAGTCCTCCACAAGCGAGCTGTAAATTCAATGACGTGCGATGTGCGAGGGCATGCCATGAAGACAAAAGATTTCCGTAATGAAGATAGAAGACATAGTGACAGCAGAAGGTTGTCCTGGAAGTGGAGTTAATTGACACACTTTTGAAAACCTGTCCACAACTACCCAGATAATGGTGGAGCCCCTTGGGGGGGGGGGTAATTCAAAGAAAAAGTCCATGGAAATGCAACGCCAAGGTTCATTTGGAACAGGTAGAAGTAAAAGGAGACCTGCTGGAGCAGACATGGAGGACTTAGACTGCACACAAATGGAGAAAGTCTAAACATATTCTACAACATCCTTTTAAAGTGAGGGCCACCAATAATAAATCTGCAGGAAGGCACAGGTATGTTGCACACCAGGATGTCCTGAGAGTTTAGAGTCATGTGTCTATTTGAGTAGCTTGGTATGAAGGGCGGGCACTACAAAGGTCTTTACGGGTGGGATACGTGAAGACTGAAGATGAGTGGTGGTCAGGATATGATTGGCAGGAATAATAGGTTCCGGTTCAACACGACACTCGGAGTCAGCAATATAAAATGATCTGGATAAGGCATCAGCGTGGACATTTTTAGAACCGGACCGGAAGGTAATGTCAAAGTTAAGTCTGGCAAAGAAGAAAGCAGATTATGCTTCAGCAGATATCTCCATTTTTGCAGTGCCAGCTTTATAGCCAGCAATTCCCAATCGCTGATGGTGTAATTTCTTTTGGCATCAGAAAACTTTGTAGAGAAGAAGGCACAAGGACGAAGCTTACCATGCATTTGGAGAAGGAGGACCCAATCTCCAAAGATGAAGCATCTACCTCCAAGAAGAGAGGTAGGAGACTGTCCAGATGTACGAGATTAGATGCAGAGAGAAAGGATGATTTTAAGTTTGTGGAAAGCCTCACTAGCCTCAGAAGTCTAGGTTCTGGCGTTAGCACCCTTCCAGGTCTAAGAAGTGATCGGGGCCTCCAGCGAGGAATAATCAGGAATGAATTAGTGATAGAAATTGGTGAATCCCAAGAAGCGCTGCATGGCTTTCAGACCAGAGGGTTGAAGCCAGTTGGAGATGGCTGGATCCATAAGCAGCCCTTTATCCATGACTGTGTAGCCTAGGAAAGGAACCTAGGTTTGCTCGAAGAGGCACTTCTCCAATTTCGCATACAGGCAGTGGTAGAAGAACTGTACATACATGCTGACGATGAGTGTCAAATTTGGAGAAAAGGTGAGTATATTTTCCAGATAGACAATGACACAAATGTATAGGAGATAAAAAAAATGTCATTAACAAAGTTTTGGAAGACGGTTGGTGCGTTAAACAAGGCAAAAGGCAATACAACATAATTATAATGCCCGTCACTGGTTTTGAAAACTGTTTTCCACTCATCACCCTCACGGATCGTAATCAGATTGTATGCTCCATGGAGGTGAAGCTTTGTGAAAATTAAGCATCCCAAAGCCTGTCAAAAAGTTCAGAATTCAGAGGTATTGGGTACAAATTCTTAATGGTGATGGCATTGAGACCTCTATAATCAATGCAGGGCCAGCACGTACCATCCTTTTTTTTCCACAAAGAAGCAACCAGCCCCAGCAGGAGAATTGGACTTAAGGATAAATCCTTTCAGCAGATTTTCCCGGACGTAGTCAGCTTGAGTTTCAGGGATGCAGAGAGGGTAGACTTTAACTTGAGGTAGAGTAGTCCCAGGTTAGAGGTCAGTAGAGACGGTGAGGAGACAAACTGTCAACAGCTTTTTTTACAAAAAATGTCTTGGAAGTCCTGATAATGCAGAGGGAGCATCAGAGAGGTGGTGACCTCAGCCACAGGTACACAGAGAGGTGGGAGCACCCTAGGGAGACAAGACCAATGGCATTGTGAACCCCTTGACAAGACTTGGCCAGAGTTCCAGTCTAGATAAGGTGAGTGTTTCTGCAACCACAGAAGTCCAAGAATGATAAGACTAGAAGACTTGGGAAGGATCAGGAAGGAGATTTTCTTATGATGAACACCAACATGCATAGTCATGGAGGTAGTTCAGAACCATGGTGGTCCTAAGGCCAAGGTAGAGCCATCAACTGCAGATAATGATAGGGGCATCCTCAAGGGAATGAGAGGAATGCCCAATTCAGCAGCCAAGGACTGCTCGATGAAGCTGCCCCAGAGTTCATATACAGTGAAGAGCAGAAGTATTTGAACACCCTGCGATTTTGCAAGTTCTTCCACTTAGAAATCATGGAGGGGTCTGAAATTCACATTGTTGGTGCATTCCCACTCTGAGAGACAGAATTTAAAAAAAAATTCAGGAAATCACATTATATGATTTGTAAAGAATTTATTTGTCTTGCACTGCTGAACATAAGTATTTGAACACCTGAGAAAATCAGTGTTAATATTTGGTACAGAAGCCTTTGTTTGCAATTACAGAGGTCAAACGATTCCTGTAGTTCTTGACCAAGTTTGCATACACTGCAACAGGGATTTTGGCCCACTCCTCCACACAGATCTCCTCTAGATCTGTCAGGTTTCGGGGCTGTTGCTGAGCAACACGGAGTTTCAGCTCCCTCCAAAGATGTTCTATTGGATTTAGGTCTGGAGACTGGCTAGGCCACTCCAGAACCTTGATATGCTTCTTACGGAGCCACTCCTTGGTTATCCTGGCTGTGTGCTTCGGGTCGTTGTCATGTTGGAAGACCCAGCCACGACCCATCTTCAATGCTCTGACTGAGAGAAGGAGGTTGTTGCTCAAAATCTCACAATAAATGGGCCCATTCATCCTCTCCTAAATACAGTGCAGTCGTCCTGTCCCCTTCGCAGAAAAGCACCCCCAAAGCATGATGTTACCACCCCCATGCTTTACAGTAGGGATGGTGTTCTTGGGATGCAACTCATCCTTCTTTTTCCTCCAAACACGACGAGTGAAGTTTAGACCAAAAAGTTCTACTTTGGTCTCATCTGACCACATAACTTTCTCCCATGCCTCCTCTGGATCATCCAGATGGTCATTGGCAAACTTCAGATGGGCCTGGACATGTGATGACTTGAGCAGGGGAACCTTCCGTGCAATGCATGATTTGAAACCATGACGGCGTAGTGTTCTACCGACAGTGACTTTTGAAACTGTGGTCCCAGCTCTCTTCATGTCATTGACCAGCTCCTTCCTTGTAGTTCTGGGCTGATTCCTCATCTTTCTTATCATCAGTGATACCCCACAAGGTGAGAACTTGCATGGAGCCCCAGTCCGAGGTAGACTGACAGTCGTCTTTGAACGACTTTCCATTTTCTAACAATTGCTCTAACAATTGATCTATTTTCACCAAGCTGCTTGGCAATTGCCCTGTAGCCCTTTCCAGCCTTGTGGAGGTCCACAATTTTGTCTCTGGTGTCTTTTGACAGCTCTTTGGTCTTGCCCATGGTAGTAGTTGGTGTCTGACTGACTGTGGGGTGGACAGGTGTCTTTAACCATATGCCGCCCAGCCACTGTAGAAATACGGTGGCAGGGCGGCATGGCGGCATGGCTGGGCAAAACCATGTTATAAAATGTGTGTTTTTAAAACAGGTAGGGGGCATGCGCGAGGCGCGCTGCCGCCCTACCTGTCCCGCCGATCACAGCTGCGGATGTCAGTCGCCGGGTCACAGCCAGTCGTTACCGGCTATGTCCCGGCGATCGGCGGCAATCACTGACAGAGAGCACAGCTGCAGTAGCTGTGCTTTCTGTCATTTCCCTGACAGCTCCAGGACACGCTGAACAGGACAGAAGAGTTTCTCTCTCCCGATCAGCGGTGTTCCCTGCAGTACACACCCTGCTCCCTAGTAAAACACTCCCCTCACACAGTTATCCCTTTCCCTGAATAATAAACTTAACCCCTTCCTCCCCAGTGCCATTAGTACAGTGTCAGTGTTTTTTTTTTGCACTGATCACTGTATTGGTGTCACTGGGGATGTCAGTGACCCCAAGTCAGTACCCCCCAATGTCAGAATGTCCGCTGCAGTCCCGCCATAAGTCGCTGATCACCGCCATAAGTCACTGATCGCCGCCATAAGTCGCTGATCCCCGCCATTATTGGTATAAAAAAAACCTAAAAATCACAGTATCTTTCCCGCTATTTGTAAACGCTATAACTTTCACATAAACCAATTAATTTACACGTATTGGGTTTTTTTTTTTAGCAAAGACATGTCGCAGAATGCATTTTGGCAGAAATTTATGACTAAATTTGATTTTTAATTTTTTTTTTACTGGACATGTTTTATAGCAAAAAGTCCAAAATATTGTTTTTTTTCCTCAAAATTGTCAGTCTTTTTTTTATAGCGCAAAAAATAAAAACGGTGCAGGCGATCAAATACCACCGAAAGAAAGCTCAATTTGTGGGAAAAAAAAGGATGTAAATTTCATTTATGTACCATTTGGCTGACCGCACAATTGTTTATTAAACTAGTGCAGTGCTGTATAGCACAAAAATGGCGTAAATTGCAGTATCTATACCATAGTTTGTAGACGCTATAACTTTCACAAAAAGCAATCAATATACACTTATTGGGATTTTTTTTACCAAAAACATGTAGCAGAATACATTTTGGCCTAAATTTATAACTAACTTTGAGTTTACTATATATTTTTTATAGCTGAAATTAAAAAATATTGTTTTTCTTCAAAATTTTTGGCCTTTTTTTGTTTATAGCTTGAAAAATAAAAAGCGCACAGGTGATCAAATACCACCAAAAGAAAGCTCTATTTGTGTGAAAAAAGGACGTAAATTTTGTTTGGGTGCAGCATTGCATGACCGCGCAATTATCAGTTGAATTAGTGCAGCGCCGAGTAGGCAAAAGAGGCCTGGTCATTAACCATTTGCTGCCCGCCCTATGGCCGAATGGCGGGCGGCAAATGTCATCAGCGTTCCGGGTGGACGCCATATGGCGTCCTCCCGCACATGTGCAGATTGCGCTCCTGCAGAGCGGCGCAGCGGCGTGATCTGTCACCGGCCGATGACAGATCTGAGTATCGGCCCCGTTGCCAGTACCATGTGACCTGCTGTGACCAATCACAGCAGGTCACATGACAGTTGTATACAATGGATGGCTTCATTCATGCCATCCATTGCATACTTCTGCTTAGCTGTGAATGGTCACAGCTAATCACATGCACATGTCATGTGATTAGCTATGGCCAAATCACAGCTAAGCACAAAAAAAAAAACCCTGAATGAATCGATGTCATTCAGGTAAATGCTTGCTTATAGCAAAGTAATTCTTTGCTATAAGCAACTTGTGTAAAAAAAAAATACTGATCACTTCCCCAAAGTAGTACAATGTTACTATGGTAACATTGTACTACTTTGGTCATAGTGAAATATGAAAAAAATCTTAAAAAAAAAAAAAAATTAATAAAAAAAAATAATAATAAAAAAAAAAAAATATATATAATTTTTTTTTTTATACTGTCACCAGTCAGTTTCCCTGATCACCACCATGCCAGTTATATGATGATGCTGTACTGCACTGGTGACAATATGTAAAAAAAATAGTGAAACTAATTTTTTTAATTTTTTAATTTTCCGAAAAATTATGACAAAAAAAAATACAACTTCAAAAAACTCGCCATGCCTCTTATAAAGTACGTTGGACTGTCTACTCTGCAAAAAGGGGTCATTTGGAGGATATCTGTACTGTTCTGACATTCTTGGACCTCAAGAAATGAGATTGGCTGTCAGTACTTCAGGATTGATCAATATTCAGATCTATACCATAGTTTGTGAACTCTATAACTTTCCTACAGACTAAAAAATACATCCTAATTTGGGTTATTTTCACCAAAGACATGTAGCAGAATACACCTCGGCCTAAATTTATGATAACTTATAATTTATTATGATTTATTTATTTGCAAACGTTTATAACAGAAACAAAGAAAACTTTTTTTTTTCAAAATTGAGAAACAAAATTGACAAAATTCAGAAAATGATAAAATTTTAGTTTGGGTACAATGTTGTATGACCGCGCAATTGTCATTCAAAGTGTGAGAGCAGTGAAACCTGAAAACTGGCCTGGGCAGGAAGGTGTAAAATTGTCCGGTATTGAATTGGTTAAGGGGGGTAAATCCTCTTGAGGTCAAGTGGCTAAAGAGCTCAGACAGGTGCTACTAAGTTAGATTAATGAGTGTAGTAGAGGTGGACTTTTTAAAGGCACAGTAACAGGTCTTTGAGAGCCAGAATTCTTGCTGTTTCTTAGGTGTTCAAATACTTATGTTCAGCAGTGCAAGACAAATAAATTCTTTAAAAATCATACAATGTGATTTACTGAATTTTGTTTTTAAATTCTGTCTTTCAGAGTGGGGATGCACCTACAATGTGAATTTCAGACCCCTCCATGATTTCTATTTGGGAGAACTTGCAAAATCGCAGGGTGTTCAAATACTTCTGTTCCTCACTTGATATCAAGAAACTTGATAAGGACCCCTGATGGTGGGGATGGACTTGCAGGAAGCTGGAACCAGGTCCTGGCTTCCAGGTATGCCCAGCTGAGGATGCGGAGACCACATGCATGAGCAGAGTACAACAGCAGGAGACTACAGGAAATCCAGTAGACAAGGTCAGGACGAGTGGCAATCAAGCACAGAAGGTGGACAAAACTGGGATCGGTACATGGGTAGTCAGCCACAGGATACACAAGTAGCAAATGACTGGGAGCTCAGAGAACTGTGAAGTTGCTCAGGCAATGTGCGCTAGACTTAGCATGTCTTATATAAGCAAGCAAACTAGGAGGCAGGCCAGGAAGTGATGGAAGGGAAGGAAATAAAGCCCATAGAATAGCAGGCAATATTAATAGGTAAGCACAGCCAAACCACATATGTGAAAGAAATCAGGGCAGGAAAAGCACTGCAGCAAGGAGGCAAGAATACACAGGAAAGAAACTGAAGGCTAACTTGTGACACCAATGCAGTGAAATTTAAATCTTGCATTTCAAAAACTACTGGGTGTACTCCCTTGATTCGGGACTTTATTACATGTTCCACACAAATTATAGTTTATTTATTGCAGTGCCCGTGTGGGCTGCAATATATCAGAAGGACAGTCCAAAATCTGGAAACCAGGTTAGGCAAACATATTATGAATATACGCAAAGGATTTAAGGGGCATTGCTTGTCTAGACATTTGCAGTTACACATAATAAGGCTGCAACAGGATTGAAGGTCCTAGGAACAGACAGGTTTTTCTGTCATTGGAGAGGGAGTAATTTTAGGAGGGAGATATTAACTAAATTGATTTACAATATGAAAACATATAACCTATTCAGTTTACAAATTGAGTGGGATATACATTGTTTTATTAATAACTAGTGTCACCTTTAAAAGAAACTGTCTTTCTCTCTTTAAAAAAATATATTCTGTTTTCTGTGTATGTAATTTCATCTTTCATCTTTTTTAATGTATTTTTTTCATTAGTATGCAGATTTGCTCTATCTCTTGGTCTTGCCTAATTTAAATTAAATTGATGTGATGTAGTTTTGCTTTTTAGCCACTGGATGGCATGCTTTTAAGTGTGTGTGTGTTTGACAAGTTATCCTGCAGTTTCTTGTTTGTGTACTCTTACCTCCTTGATGCAGTGCTGTTCCTGATCCCTTTCACACGTGTGGTTTGTCTGTGCTCACCTATGGGCGTCGTCTGCTGTTCTCTGGGTTTTATTTCCTTCCCTTCCAACACTTCCTGACCCGCCTCCTTGTTTGCCTGCCTATATAAGACATGCTTAGTCTAGTCCACTTTGTCTGAGCAACTTCTTAGTTGTCTGAGCTACTGTATGTTGCTAAGTCCTGTATCCTGCATTTGACTACTCGTTTACTGACCCTGGCTTTGTTCACTGACTGTGCTTGTTTTCCGCCCGTCCTAACCTCGGCTAGTCTATTGGAATTCCGTTTGTCTCCTCCCATTGTACTCTGCTCCCTCGAGTGGTCTCCACATCCTCAGCTGGGCATACCTGGGGGCCGCGACCTGGTCCCAGCTTGCTTCAAGTCCATCCCCACTATCAGGGGCTCTGGTGAAGAAGCAGGCTGGGGCTTAGACTGTGCGCCCTGGGGAACCCCAAGTTGACTATCTACAAGGGCTCACTAGCACAGGTGCTTGACAGTTTGCTCAGGCCATGAGCTCCTCGGAGACACCGCAGCCTCTCCTGGAACAACTTCAGTGTTTGGCGCAGAGAGTCGATGTCCAGCAGGCCTATCAAGAACAAATTATACACTGTCTGCAGGAACTCTATTCCCAGTTGGATCAGCTGCAGGTTGTGTCCACTTCCTCACCTTCTGTTTCGGCTACTGTCCCGGTTCCTGTTCCCGTTCCTGCTGCTCCAACCCCCGCTGTTCCCCCAGTGGAACACAGTCCTTCGAAACTCCAGCTGCCTCCACCGCATCACTTCTCTGGTGATCCCAAAGCTTGTCGGGGCTTCATCAATCAGAGCTCAATTCACTTTGAACTAGCAGCCGACCATTTTCCTACTGACCGTTCCAAGGTGGCATACTGTTAGGGATCCGGGTATGACCAGAAATGTGTGGACTGACACAGGGAAGTAGCAGGCTTCAGGAACACAGGCGTAGTCAGGCTGGAGAGGTGGAATGGTCAGGCACCGCCCGGCGGGATCTCTAGTGACCCACAGAACAGAATTCCCCAGGGCGCGGAGTCTAAGCCCCAGTCTGCCTTTTCACCAGAGCCCCTGATGGTGGGGATGGACTTGGCACAGGACTGAGACCAGGTCGCGGCCTCTGAGCGCACCCAACTGTGGTAGAGGGGTCCGCCGAGGGTATGTATCGAGGGAAAGCCTGATGTGAAGAGGCTGGCAGGTTTGGACAGTAGTGACTGGATCCGTGCGGGATGGATGGATCGTCTGGGTAGTGTCAGGCGTAGTCAGGCAGGCCAGGTCAGCAACGTGCGGGCAGTGAGGTACCGGAGGAGCAGGCAGAGAATAGTCAGGGTCACAAGCCGGGTTCAGTAACTCACGGGCAGCACGGTACAGAGGATCAGGCAGAAGGATGGTCAGGCAAGCCAGGGGTTCAACAGGAGACGGTCAGCAGAAGTCAGGATCAAAGCAGGGTCAGCAACTAGGCAGGAACACAGGATACTAGGTACAGGGGCTCATGGGAAACATACACCAAGGCCCTGATCACAGGCCTGGTCCTACTTAAATACACCTCTTGCAATCAGCTTCAGCTGATGGCTGACTGCAGGAGTGAGCTTCTGGTTGCTGAGAGCACCCGCTGGTCAGCCCTGGTACTTCAGCCCACACGGCAGGTGAGTCCCACCACCAGTGCTGAGTCCATTCCTGACAGTACCCCCTCCTCAAGGAGCGGCCTCAGGATGCTCCAAACAGTCCTAAGTGAGCAAAATGTTCCACCGCCCGGGTCACGTAACTGGCTGAATATCCTACTGCCGGAGTCAACCGGCTGGCTGGGTTTCCTGCTGGTAGACTTCTCTTTGTGTAGGAGAACCCAGGAAGGCAGGTTACTGGACACAGGATCTCCAGGAGCAGGCTGGGAACCAGTTATTGGCCAGTTTAGCTGGACATCAGTGGCTGGCACGTCAAGCTGGGCAGTGGACAGAGGCACGTCAGGCTGGGCAGCGGACAGAGGCACGACAGCGGGCACCGAGTCATCTGGCACAACAGCGGGCACCGAGTCATCTGGCACGACAGCGGGCACCGAGTCATCTGGCACGACAGCGGGCACCGAGTCATCTGTCAAGTCAGCGGGCACCGAGTCATCTGGCACGACAGCAGACGCCGAGCCATCTAGCAGAACCACGGGCACCGGGTTACCAAGCTCAACAGCGGGCACCGAGTCATCTGGCACGACAGCGGGCACCGAGTCATCTGGCACGACAGCGGGCACCGTGTCACCAAGCTCGACAGCGGGCACCGAGTCATCTGGCAAGTCAGTGGGCACCGAGTCATCTGGCACGACAGCAGACACCGAGCCATCTAGCAGAACCACGGGCACCAGGTTACCAAGCTCGACAGCGGGCATTGATTCAACTGGCACGACAGCAGGCACCGAGTCATCTGGCACGACAGCGGGCACCGGGTCACCAAGCTCGACAGTGGGTACCGAGTCATCTGGCACGACAGCGGGCACCAAGTCATCTGGCACGACAGTGGGCACCGAGTCATCTGGCAGAACAGCGGGCACCGAGTCATCTGGCAGAACAGAGGGCACGAGTCATCTGGCACGATAGCGGGCAATGAGTCATCTGGCACGACAGCGGGCACCGGGTCACCAAGCTCAACAGCGGGCAACAAGTCATCTGGCAGAACAGTGGGCAACGAGTCATCTGGCAGAACAGCGGGCAATGAGTCATCTGGCAGAACAGCGGGCACCGAGTCACCTGGCACGACAGCGGGCACTGAGTCATCTGGCACGACAGCGGGCACTGAGTTATCTGGCAGAACCGCGGGCACGAGTCATCTGGCACGACAGCGGGCACCGAGTCATCTGGCAAGTCAGCGGGCACCGAGTCATCTGGCAGAACAGTGGGCACTGGGTCACCAAGCTCAACAGTGGGCACCGAGTCATCTGGCACGACAGCGGGCACCGAGTCATCTGGCACGACAGCGGGCACCGAGTCAACTGGCACTACAGCGGGCACCGAGTCATCTGGCAGAACAGCGGGCACTAGGTCACCAAGCTCAACAGCGGGCACCGAGTCATCTGGCACGACAGCGGGCACCGAGTCATCTGGCACGACAGCGGGCACTGAGTCATCTGGCATGACAGCAGGCACCGAGTCATCTGGCACGACAGCCCACACGGCAGGTGAGTCCCACCACCAGTGCTGAGTCCATTCCTGACACATACATGATTTCCCTGCTTTCTGGTGAAGCACTTGCTTGGGCCTCGCCACTATGGGAGCTTCAAGAGCCTGCTATTTCCAGTCTCCCAGCCTTCCAGCAAGCTTGCCATAAAACCTTCGATGTGCCTGGCAGGACTTCATCTGCTGCAGGAGCCCTTCTTCAGCTTCGTCAAGGTAGCGTGACTGTTGGTCAGTATGCAGTTCAGTTTCGCACCATAGCTTTGGAACTGGCATGGAATAATGAGGCCCTTTCTTCAACCTTCTGGCAGGGTCTAGCGGACTGTATTAAGGACGAACTGGCTGGAAGAACCATACCCACCACCCTGGATGACTTGATTGCCCTTAGCATCCAAATCCATGTTCACTTCCAGGAGCGAGATCTGGAAAGGTCTGGTCCATGTCACCCCCAAGTGGGTTCGTTAGCTCCTGTTTTCCAAAAATCCCCTGATCGATCCATCTCTGCAACTGTACCAACATCCGAAGAACCTATGCAGTTAGGCCGAACACGCCTCACTCCACAAGAGCGATCATGTTGCCTAAGACTTGATCTATGCCTTTACTGTGAGGCTGAAGGTCATGTAATTAAGTCTTGTTCGGTCCGTCCAGGAAAATCTCGGGTCTAGGTCACTCTGAGGGTGGTGATCTAGACCAGAACCCGAACTCCGCCACCTTCCCTCGATTTATTATACCTGTCTCCATCCATTGGGCCCTGAACTCGTATCAGGTTTCTGCTTATGTGGACTCTGGGGCAGCCGGGAATTTCATCGAGCAATCATTGGCCGCTGAATTGGTCATTCCTCTTGTCCCCTTGATGACACCCCTGTCAGTATCTGCAGTCGATGGCTCTATCTTGGCCTTAGGACCCTACGCTTCCAAACTAACTGCATAACTATGCATATGGATGTTCTTCATTGTGAGGAAATCTCCTTCCTGATCCTTCCTAAGTCCTCAAGTCCCATCATTCTTGGACTTCTATGGTTGCTAAAACACTCACCCTATCTAGGTGTTTGGAATTGAATTTACTCCCTTTACTCCAACAATTTCAGGCTAAATGTAATTCTTAGTGTAAACTCCTGCTGTTGGTGGTAGGAGGGGTGAACTTAATCAAAATGGTGTGGGCTCCACAACCATTATATATTTTTCATAGGTGGTTTAATCATATTGAAACCCTAATTAGAGATTTAATCTGGAAGAAAAAACCTGCTAGGATACGTTTATTGACACTCCAATATAATAAAGACCAGGGGGATTGGCAGCGCCTAAAACCAGACTTTACTTCCTAGCCTCGCAGCTCCAACATCTGAGGGGTTGGGGATTGTTAGATCATTCTGACCCGATTAGTAAATTACTGATTCCAGGGTCCCCTGAGCAAACAGCCTTGTCCCACCTGGAGGCAGGGTTTACATATGTCCCTGTGGATGTCCACACCTTGATCCTATTGAAGAAGCCATGGTCCACGGTTCAATCCAATATAGGCCTGCAGGGTTTCCTACAGGATACACAGTTATTGTATAAACCTAATTATAGGAAAATTCATATTTTGGAGGGTTTTCAGTCATGGGAGGAAGCAGGCATCCGTTATATCTTACAACTGACCTAAAAAAGGAATTTGCCTTACCCAGGCAGGAGTTCTATAGCTTTCTCCAACTACGACATGCCTTACAAGCCCAAGCCCGTCACTTAATTCTGACTGATCATCCATTTTTGTGAGACATCATGTCAGAAAGCCGTAAGAGTATGATTTCTTCTATGCTAGCTTCCAGTATACAAGATAGTGCCAAATTACCATGTAGACGTAAATAAGAGGCAGATCTGGGAGACTTTGGGAGTGAGATTTTGGGAAAGTGTTTACAATCTGTATTCCATTTATCTGTTTCACCATCATATACTGTAAGTTGTCTCAACTGTTCATATTGCACTGAGCCTATTGTACCCCGAGGCAGCTGCACCGTTGGGGCAGGAGAGAGTCTCCGTTGTATCCCAAATGTTGTAGCGATGAAGGTGATTTAGTACATATGCTGTGGCGCTGCCCCAAATTATTTAGATACTGGAAGGGGGACCGATGCCATCTCTGCAGTGTACACGGTTAAGGTCCTCATGGACCCAGTAGTGTGTCTATTAGGAGCTGCAGACAAGGAGCTTTTCAAACCTCCGGCTTACGTAATGATGCTTAGGCTTTTGTATATTGCTCGTAAGCAAATTGCCCATTTTTGGATGTCCCCCCATGCCCATACCATTAAACATTGGATTGATCAGGTCAACTCTATACTCCTTAGAGAAACTGACTATAAACACAGAAATACTCACCGAAAATTTTTGCTTATTTGGCAGGTTTGGCTCAATACCTCATGGCTTGCCCCTCACCAATTTTTCAAGTTTAGATTATTGCAAATGTAAGAGGTTGCAATATAATAGGATTGTCCCTCTACGTTAACCATGGGTGGAACTCAGGGATTCATAGGCCTCCAGACTGGTGTACGAACTACCTCTATATATGTATCAGGATTGCTCCTCCTCCTCACAGGATCAGTGGATATTGTCTGTGTAAGGCCTATTGGCTGCTTTTGTTTGTTTGTTTTTTATATTCCATGTTTTAAGTGAAGGATTTTATTGTATTTACATGCTACAGGTTTCTCTTCAACTGCAGATATCTAAGTTTAGTTCTAGGCATAGCTGGCTATGTTTCATGGTCGAGACTGTGGTTGATTCTATGCTACCTTTATGGACTTTACTGTATTGTGGGTTTAATAGCACTTTATATCATGAGTTTGTTACTTTTTTAGGAGGGGGTTAATGCATGAGTATTTTACTTTAGTAGGAGTAATAATGCATGAGTATGGAACTTCAGTAAAAGGAGTTAATGCGTGAGTAAATGGAGCAATAGTGAGGGAATGGAGCAATAGTGCTGGCAGATTGTTTAGTTATGGAGAGAAAGTGACTGAAGTTTTCTTGGTGAGCACATTGCTACTAATAAATAGGCCTCTATCTCTGAACCAACATCAATCACAATGTTGTCACTTGTAGCAAATTTTGTTGAGCCAGCAGTAACATCCCTACAGGCAGCCTCCTGTGATGTGTTTCGCCTTTAAGGGCTTACTTGCAGAGAGTGAGCCCAGGTTAACACTGATGCGGTTTGGCACATCGCATGTGATTTGCACTGCATTTCTGTGCAAATCACATGCGATTTCTGTGCGGTGCAATTTGAGCCTTACAGTTTTGTATGGCTCAAATCACACCGCATCCGCACCAAAAAAGTGCAGGACCCTTTTTAAGTCTGCACCAGAATCGAATCCCATGGGTGTGAACACCCATGCGATCCAATTCTGCACATTGCACATTTCGGGGTGTCGTTAACTTAAAACTTTGAACATCTACAAACACTAAGAAAAAGATGCTTAGTTCTATCCCTATGTGAGATGTTGAACTTGACAGCCATTTGTTTTATTTTAGTATAAGCCTAACTTTAGCTATATTTTTTTACTTTGATTTGAGTGGAGTGGTGCAGAATTAACTGTTTTTAGGTGTTTATTTCTGTCTGTGACCCTATTGGAGAGATTTTTCTTTGCTTCCTTCACTTGTCCCCTTACAAGAAATGAGGAATATAGGGGTTGCTGAAACAAAAAGGCTCAGACTGAAATAAAAACATTGTCAGACGTTCTTACCCTTCCCCATTCTGCAGAAAATGTGTGTTTGTTCTTGTCAGTGGGCCTGTTTTAAGAGATTTCGATCACTTCCCTCCTTGACAGGTAGTAAGGGAAAGTCTCCAGTAGGGAGACAGACAGCAATAAAAACCTTAGAGAGGCTCCATCCTTTCTCAACTCTAGTCAAAATGAAACAATAAGTTTAAAAATTTAATTTTATAAATACAAACACACTTGCTGAAATATGCCAGTTTTTTTTTAAATGAAAACTGCATGTATCCCTCTGTGCTTTTGCACTAACTTTATCTATATCACAATATCTAATTTAAAATTATTGTTATTCTTCTGTTTCTGGAGACTCCTATGTAGAGAGAATATGTTATTAAGTTTAAAGCAAGAATATTAGTTTGATGCATTTTATTCCCATTGTAGGGATTCTGGCAATCATGATCATAATAAAGGTTAATATGAGAACTCAGATTTTTCAAGATTGGACCAAAAACTGCACCTCTTATAATTCTCATAACTACAAGTAAGTATTTGCACTTTATATAAGGATTAGCATTTTGAGTAAATAAGGTTTTGGGGCCTGAATGTTTATTTTACAAATCTTTAACTGCAGCTGAGGAGCAGATGATATTTAAAAACTTGAACAAAGCTTTAAGTAAATTTCACGTTTTGGGTGTGAAGTGGAGAAGGAGACTATACGATGTCTATTCGTTATTGCATGATTCACCCTAAGATGTGTTGCAATAATTCATTAAACACTAAGGTTCTACGGTCCTCAAGGCTCAGGGTGTTTGGTATTTCTGTGAATGTATTAAAGCACCAGAATTACCTCTTTAAAGTGCTTTTTTCATTAGATTATTAATTAAAAATTAAAGTGTATGACAATGAAAAACGTTTTGAATATAGTTGGGAAAGATTAGAACTCCTATTGTTTTTTTTTAATGCTGTCTGGGGCTCTGTTAGAGAGATTTAGTCTCACTTCCTTTTCTGCTGACAGTAAGCTGGGTAAAATTGGCGACAGTGACATAGGTCGAAATAAAAATCTGAGCATTTCTAGCCTTCCCCTGCTGTGCTGTTACACTTAACATAACTTAAAAATATAATGCAATGCATAGTTATAGTCAATGTTAATATACTGCCATCTTGTGGATATTTTGGTTATGGCACCTTCCTTTTCTGTCTTACATCTTGTCCCCTCCCACTAGCCAGTGATGCACTTCCTTTTTCCTGCTTCACTCTGTGTTCTTGGAATGTTAATGGCCGCTCGTCTCTAGGCCTCATGCAATCTGCTTGCATCCGAGAACACATAATCATGATTTGACCTGCAAATACCATCTTTTCATTCATCTGCTACTTCTTGTTGTCTGCTGTACCTTCTGGATTGCAATAAAAAATAGGTGCTTGGTTAGTTCAGCTATCTTATAAAGACTATTTGTGGTGATTGTATCTGCTTATACAGGCCAGGCATAGATGTCTCAACAAGGGATAAGTCACTAAGACAACAGTTGGAGTCAGAATACCTGCTCTGTTTAGGAAAAGCATTTTTATTTCTGCCTGTGTTTCTGTGCCCCCTGTCTTGCTAACCATTGTCAACAGGAAAGGAAGTGAGGGAAATTATCTCTACAAAGCTCCAGGTAAAAGTTAAAAATTGGATAGGGGGTTCCAAACCTTCCCCAATCTATCCAAAACTAGGAGCTAAAAAGCTTTGATTGGATACTCTAAAGATGCAAGTTTTGCAGTATTTAGGTTTTCACTCACTGCAACCAAGCCCTGGTTAACAAAATTCTACTTTTCACGTTGGTGAGCAGAGAGCTCAAAGAGCCCCATGATCATCATTCTTTTTGATGAAGAGATGGCTCTGGGAAAGTAAATATGGGAAGTACAAAAACATGGGAAAGAAACAAAGGCAAAGGTTAAGTAGTATATGGCCAGTAATACAGCTCAGTTACCTTAACCCCTTGAATATGCGGCCTCTCAGTGTCTGGGCCTTGACACCGAGCGGCTGCATATTTGCGTGCAATTAGAAAATACATATGTGCTGAGAGTGCACGCTCTGCATGCTCCCAGCACATATGTCATTGACTCACAGAAAGGTCCAGATCTCCCCTTTTGATCGGGACCTTTTCCGATCATGTGACCGCAGTGATGGCGAATCACTGCGGTCAAGTGATCTAAAACCCCGCCCACCTCCCAACTTCTGAAATTCTTAAAGGGATAGAGGCGCCGGCGTGAAGTGGTTAAGTTCAATATTTCTATGGGGTGTCTAAAAGTCAGAGTGCTTATGACATGGTGGTAGTGGTGGGGAGACATGTTCCAAGACAATTTAATCCTGTCTGGACCTTAAAAAGGGTAGCCAAAGCTTTTGAAGTGTGGACATGAAAGTTATAGGGGGTTGCTTTACTAAAGGCAAATAGACTGTGTACTTTGCAAAGTGCAGTTGCACTTTGCAAGAGCAGTTGCTCCAGGGCTTGGTAACTGAGCAGAAGCTCTGTGACTTTCATCATCTAAGCAAACAAAAATGCTGTGTTTTTCATTTTCCTTGCACATGATTGAGTATTCATTGCAAACTAGAGCTTTACCTCATTTACTAAGCTCTAGAGCAACTGCAGCTGCAGAGTGCAACTGAACTTTTCAAAGTGCACGGTCTATTTGCCTTTAGTAAATCAACCCCATAGTTTCCTGTGCCTTCAAACCATTTTTTTTTAGCCCATTATAGCCTTAGCTTATTGGCCTTCCACCTTGTGTTAGGGGACTGGGGTGCTTACCTGTGGCTATGACCTCTCCCTCTATTTTTGATAGAAGCTGGTGCATGGTGCTAAGTTTTGACTCATTATTATTATTATTATACAGGATTTATATAGCACCAACAGTTTGCTCAGCGCTTTACAATATAACGGGAGACAATACAGCAACAATACAGTTCAAAACAAGAGGGTTATGAGGGCCCTGCTCCTTGGAGCTTACAATCTAATCTCATCTGTATGTCCTATTTGCAATTGAATCTTTATAGTTTGTAACTGTTATACTATTACTATTTTTGTAAATTTACAATTTCTTCTAATGTTTTGTGCCTCTGGCCTAGTGCACAAGACCACACTTTTTCATCTGTGCTATTACATAGAAAGAGAATGAAAAATAAAAGTTATTTTGATAAGCCTCAATACTGAATACCAACTGAATTTTAGCCTTTGGACCTTTGAAGATCAGAGGAGTGGAGTGGCCTGGCCTGATGGACCAAGTGTCTGAACCAGTGATAGTACCTGGTATTCTGAATCTATT
Source organism: Staurois parvus (assembly GCF_062004578.1). Lineage (NCBI taxonomy): Eukaryota > Metazoa > Chordata > Amphibia > Anura > Ranidae > Staurois > Staurois parvus. The sequence goes on along the minus strand of NW_028318256.1, from coordinate 2,000,430 downwards.
CTATACTGTAAAGACTCCTTGCCACTGACAGTTGTTTTGTTGCACTGTAACGGTTTTGTAAGTTTTCCTGTGTATCGTTCTGTAAACAAAATAGAATGGTTTCCATCAGAACACTAAGGGGTAAGCAGGCAAAGTGTTCATGTCAGGGGCAAAACAGGTGACCAGAAATTAACATTACTGTCAGAACAGTAATATTTCGCAGGCTGAACTGAAAAAGTTAGTTAATTACTAATTTGACCTTTTGGAATAAAAAGGTTTTGCAACACCATTTTTATAAAGTCAATTTAGTCAAAGAAACAACATTATGAAAAGGATTTTGAAAGGCCTACAGAGTCCAGTTTGTAAATATATATTGTTTTTTATGCAGCTGCACATTCATATTCACAGTAAATAGTAATATTCCATGTAAACGTAATGCATTCTGTATAACAAACAAAAATGTGAAGAATGAACACTAAGAGAATTACTATGCAAATAACATGGTAATTTACTTTGTGAGGAACATCAATGGCTGTTCAGCAATTATGTTTCTATGAGGTTTGTTCCTTCTGTTTCCACGGTCTCTTCTAATATAGCTTACAATATTTCCTTTGTCTCTTGGATGCCCTCAGGATAAAGCAATAAAGTACTCAACGAACAGTTATAGATTTCTTATACTGTTTCAGAGCAAAGGGACAGCAATAGACCCTCGCATATGAACTTTTTAATAAAAGCGGAAAGAATATACCTTTGTACATTGTTACTAAGTGGTAACCCCTACAAGCCCTGAATAGGTTACTTTACTTATTTTTGAATGCATGTAGCATAATTGACCTTCCTCGAGGTTATGGTAGAGAAATAAACCAAAGATAAAAAGTCATTTTCTTTCCAGCTAGCGGGGCTGTCGGCAAGCATAGCAATCAAAATGTCTTACACCATCTGGAGTGCGCTGGCTCTTTGCAGTAAGCTAATAAGTGAGAATGAACCTTTATATATGAGTGGCCTACAATGTTATGTAAGTGGTGTTAATGCACTGGCAGACCCATCCTGAATACTAAAAGAGAAGGGATGCTTGACAAAGAAGGCTCTCTATCTCTGCTAGCGGCTCTTGAAATGGGCAGATCAGATTGACATGACATGTTTGCTTTCTGGACTTTACACATTTATGATACCTTCTTTACAAAATGTTCCCTTTTCATTCAAAGCTGAAAATGTTTTTAATGTATACTTGCTTTATGCTGGACAATAATACATGTAATTATTTTCATTTGGTATATTTTTCCGCAAAAATTAAATGAATAATCATATATCAGCATATCAGCATCTAAATTTGGACTGTTAGGGTCCTATCTGAAGAAAATATGTCCAGAAGGGTGGCTCTAAGGCATAGTCAGCTGCCTGGGATGTGGTCATGTCATCAGTTGGCACTCAGTCGTTATTGGCACACTACTGCTACTACTTCTTTTTGCTGCTGCCAGGCCTCTTGACACGTCTTGACACTTGCTGCTTAATTCTTTAATCATGGCCTTCCAGAATCCCAGTGCATACACACTCCATTTATCCCCTCAGGTGAGCAGTGCAAGTGATGGAGTGCGGCTGAGCTAGTATCTATTAGCATGCTTACAGATTTGTCTGTTTTTTGTTCTTAAAGGGCACCAAAGCCTACTCTGCTATGGTATTTAGTTGGCTAGCAGTTGTGATTCTGTTAACTGTTTCTTAACAATTGCCACTTCTTGCCCTAACCTTGCTTGGACTCCACCTGCAATGACCTTGTTGATGAACATAACTCTGCATTATGTTTGGCTTTGAATACTTTCTGCATCCTGTGGCTACAAGTACAGATGATGCCTGCCAAACTTGATACAAGCTTGTATAGATTTGTTGTGTACCTGTTTGCTGCTATGTGAACTGCCTGGTTATACCTAGGTCTGCACAGTCCCTTTTTGCATCTAACCGAGCTGATATTGGGCAATGGACACCATATCTAGGGTGCTGCTGTTTCTTTATTGTCCATCCACAGGCTGGATCAGGCTGTTCTGCTTCACTGTATTCTGAAAAGAAGTAAGGAACTGATTGTGCCGTCTGTGTCGTAAGACTGGCTAAACAGAATTTTGAATCCTTTGTGTTTTAATGTATTTGTTTTTATTATTTTATTTTCTAACAAAGTTTTACTGTCACTGTGAGACACATTGCAATATCAGTCGACTATATCTAACAGTAGGGAGTGGGAACATGATGGAGAGCTAAATCATATCAGATATGTAGTTTGCTAGCAGGAGAGATATGGAGTAAATGTTATATGTTCCTAGGCAGTCAGGGATCCTATCCTGATAAGTACTGATTCCCTTCTTATGTGTTTTTCTTCATTACAAAACTGGCAGGTCTTTATCTTCTTCTCCCCAGTCAAGGGTGTATATATGTGTATCCACCTCTAGCTACTAAACAATTTGAACCAATGTGTCACCAATGATAAAAGAATTCTGAGATGTGTTGATGACTTGTCTTCACCAGGGACTAGGACAAAGGCCTTCATGTATTAAAGTGTTTGTCCTTACAAACCAGTCTTTCAACACACATGGCTTCTAACTGCCTGCACACAGACATTCATGTCTTCCTGTTGACTTCTACAGTGAATTTATATTCCTTAGCCCTAACTCTCTAGAAAACCCCTTTTTCCTCAGTTACATAAGGAGTTAGTAAATAAAGACGTTTAGTAGTCATCTGACTTTCTGAGCTCAGAGAAAAGTGTTCTACTGCAGGAAACGGGCTATGTTGTCACATATACTTCTTATTAGGTGTTCATGCTCCAGGCTGTATGCTTGGAATTTAATGAATGGAGCACAGGTTGTGGAAGTGCAGTGCAGGTTTCACAGCAAAAGCCTAAACTTTGGACGTGTAACCAGGCCATGTATTAGAAGAAAAATGGAGATTTCCAGAGCTCTAATTAGCTTACATACCACAGTAATTCTCCTGCTGCTCTTGATGCTGTTATCCAGCTGTCTTGGGGCATTTACCCTTCCTTCAGTCTGCAACCTACTGAATGGCTTCTTTAAATGCACATCCTAGGTGCCTCACTAGTTAGAAAAGTTCTGCCCAGATAAAAAAAAAAAAAGATCAGCTATTCATCCCCTCTGCAGTCTGACTCAACAGGTTCTGGAGAAGATATAAGAAAATTTGTGGGGTTAATGCCACCTGTGAAACTAACCTATCTGCAAAATTAGTAGTGGTGTATGTGTTACCTCACCTCCCGTCAAATAAATGAAGATCCAAAAAAGCAACTAAATTTGCTGGGGAAAAGCATCTTTTTTTAAGCAGTTAGTGCTCCTCTGAAACTTACACTGTGGAACCCAGGACGCCGTTGACACTAAGCTGCCGGTGCCACGAGGAGGCCCGGCGGCCATCTTGATTTCTTAAAGGGTCAGTGTGTTCATCCATACTTGGCAATATCTTGTTCATTATGCACCTATGTTTTTGGAATAAAAGCTTTACCTACTACACTATGAGTGCTTCCCTATGTCTCCTGTGAAGAGCTTCTTCAAATTCTTACAGCCCTAAGTGATCCCTGTGTCAGCTCCTGTGAAGGGGGAGGCTTATCCAGATTGAGATTTCTCTGACCTGCTGGACCATTCTTTCACCACATGAGGGCGTAGGATTTCCATCTTTCCCAGCTATTTCTTTGACCAGACCTGAGAGGAGAGGGGAGTCTTCAGGATATATATACACATGCGTATTTTTATACGCTTTCTGGTTAGTGTGAATTTTTACCATTTGCACTGGGAATCACGGAGCACTTCTTTCACTGGACTGTGTTTCATTAATATTTTAATCATTTTCTAAGAGCGCTGCATTTTTTATATATATGAATTTTGGGACTTTTTTATGCGTTTTCCTTTAATGTTCAGCTGCTGTAACTGTTGATGAGCGCTTACTATATATTTTATTATCCTTTAGTAGTGGTGTATGTGTTACCTCACCTCCCGTCAAATAAATGAAGATCCAAGAAAGCAACTAAATTTGCTGGGGAAAAGCATCTTTTTTTAAGCAGTTAGTGCTCCTCTGAAACTTACACTGTGGAGCCACATACAGGATTCCTCCTAAGGCACCACCATCTGGAGCTCCTTCATGAACTCCAATAGTCAAAATTCTTAATTACTGGGATGCAAATGCTGCTTTAGAAGCAGTAACAAAGAAAGGCAAGCTGAATTAAAATTGCTACCATTTGATCTGGATTTCTTTCTGGAAGCACAATTCTGGAGAGAATATTTTCAATCCATGAAGCATAGGCAAAGAAAACCAAATCTACTTCGTGAAAAGCTTCTGGCGAAATGAATGACAGAGGTTCTTTAGACTTCAGATTATGCTCACATTTCGATAGAAGCTGAGCTCCAGCATTCTAAGCATGCTCTTTTTGATTAGGTTATTGGTTACACTCTTATATAAATCAAAGGCATTCTGAAACCTAAATTGCCTTTTTTATACTTTCTGTGAGTCCTTAATGTAAACCTTTTGTATGTAATAATACCAACTCTTCTGGACTTGACATCTTTGGTTATTTTTGATGATCTTTTCATCCCATGGGCCCAGTGCTTTGCTGAACTGCCTTGTATGCAATGAGTTAAAAGCTTACATAGAAATCCAAAATCAAGAAAATCCCACTTAAAGGTTGCCCAAAGTGATGAACCTATTTTCACTGAACATTATACTGTTGCTGTCTATGCATACCATGGCTATCTTACACTTTGTACTTCAAACAGAAATTTTGGGTGTACTGCTACTCAGCCCTTTCACTATTAAAAGGGATGGATGGGGGGATAGAGCAGCCATGGTGACAGTGTATTGGAATCTGTCATAAAATAAATGGTTCCCAACATATAATGAAAAATATAAAAATAAAAGTGTTTTGTATTTTTGATAACCATTTCTTTTTTTGAAGCTATCATATTATTGTTCAGTGAGGTTCTGTAATGTTGTATATGTATTTCAGGTGTAAAACATTTTAAAAGGGTGTTTCTCTAAACTTCTTCAGTGGGAACAGGGATAGCCTCAGCAAACTACTAGCCAATTTTAATCTCAGAAATGGGCATATCACTGCTTATTGTCACCGCTAGACATACCTGAAGAAAGGCCTTTTTTTTTAAAGGAAATTGGTCAGAATTGGGTGCTGCTGCTTTGCCCAGAATCCCATACCTTTTGTTTACGTAGTTTCCTTGTTAACCCTATAAATGTCCAAAATTTACTAACTTCAGGCTTGTCAAACTTCTGGTACTATAATTTTTATTAAAGTTTCAAGCAAAGGTTACAATTCAACAGGTTGCATACACAGGAGGACAAAAGCAATTGCAAGATTCAACATTTAGTGAGAGTAAAGACAGTTCAATAATAAGTGCCTTTCAGGGGGTACGCCCTTGCAGTTCATAATGCAGGATTACAAATGCTATCAAGAGATCAAGAGGCCCAGAGGCATTTATGTATAAAGAAGAGAGAATTAGCAGGAAGAAGAGTATGAAAAAGCACAGTAAGTAGAGATAGGAAAAGAGGAGGATGAAAAGGGGGAAGGGAAAAAGAAGCGGAGAGAAGGGGAGGGGTGGTGGTGAAGGGGAATGCCCACAGGATCAGGGATGAGCCAGGTAGGAGGCTACAGACGACCAAGACTGGCCAGGTGTAGGGAAGGTAGGGAATAAGCCATCCATAGTTCCCATACTAAGAGGAATTTAGAATGAGAATCATTTAGAATGCTAGACATCTTTTCATTGATCATCAAAGTGGTCATGTGGTCCTTCACTGCTGAAAACGAAACAGAGGGCTTCTTTTATGTCCTGGCTATCGTTTGTTTATTGGCTAGAAAAGTTCTGTTGATATGAAAAGAGGCCCTGAGATAGGCAATATAATAAAGTCTTTACGAATATGCAAGTGGAACAGTGTGTACAAGAATCCAAAGACCATGGACCAGAATCCAGACAGTCATGAACAAGACCACCATGTATGGAAGGTGTCCCTATGATGGCCACAACCTCTAAAACACCCATCGCTGTAGGTTGGTTTTGCTTGTTCTATGCAGACCAGAACCCAATATGACCTTAAGAGATTTTGTATGCCAATTCTAAGATGGTAGGGAAAAAAAATATTGTGCTACTATGGACCAGGCTTTACTCCAATCATTGGGGTCAATGGCAGTTGCCATATCTGCTATTAATCATTTCTGTGTTCTCCCAGCAGGGACAGCTTCTCCCAGCGCCCCCCCTCTCTGGGAGAACACAATTGCTCCACGGGAGGGATTCCACCATCAACACTCAATATGTCAGTGTTGAAAGGGGAATCATGGTTGCAGGAAAGAAAATTGTATTGTCTATGACCTGCCTAATTGCTTGATTTCCCAATCAACACGTTCACTGTTGATGGAGAAATCCCTTTCGCAGAGCTATTGGGCAGGGGGCCTGAGGGGGGCGCAGGGGGAACACGGTGATTAATGCTAGCGGCTATATCCATTGGCAATATTTGCATGAAAAATCCAACAGGCTGGTTGTACCCAGGGACGGACTGACCATTTGGAAACTCGGGCACTGTCCGAGGGCCCGGGGTCAGTAGGGGGCCCCATGAGATGCCCCTGGTACCTTTTTCATAGGCTTTTTTGAGTTTGGGCAAGGATACAGGGGCCCCATGATCCCCTATTGCCCGGGGGCCCCATGAGTTGTCAGTCCACCCCTGGTTGTACCTAAGTCATACAACAATCGAATTGGGTACAATCAGCCTGCCTTAGATGTTTCAAATCTTGTCTGGTCTCTGCTGAACTGGCTGAGATTTGAACTATCTATAGCTGGTTTAACATTCCTGTGTTTCTCCCTCTTGTAAAGTATGTCAAACACACTGTTATCTGTATTCATTTGGAAGGTAAGTGCAAGAGATCAATGATACTCAGTTAAATAGCAAGTTCCAAACAATAGTCCTGTTTAAATATCAAGTTCCAAAGATCAGCACTTGTCACAATTGCAAAAATGAGCACTCAATACACAATATATAATATGCAATAGCCGATCAGAAGATAGCAGCGGGTGACGTCAGAAGCATAGCTCCGCCTCCTGTATGCGTTAAATTCTGCGCAGGACTTTGTCAGCGGTATTGGAGCCATGTAATCATCCTTCTCATATTTAGCAATGCTGCTAGCATGTAACCTGCGGCAAAATGGGACTTACTGGTCAGAGCGATATGAACATTTCATATACAAACATGGGAACTAAAATAATATTCCAAAAAATAATAATCATCCGATTCATGAAAAACTGGAAGCGACCCCCATAATCTACAATTATCATCACTATCCAATGGGGAAACATCCCAGTCAATTCACTTTAACTATAAAAAATACCTAAAAATTATATAATAAAATACCAGTGGCTATCTTTTACAGTATTAATACAAAAACATATACATAAATAGCATAAACATACAATTATCCAGCTAAAAAAAAAATATATATTGATTAGAAATAAAACTATTTACACCAAACTCAATATTTAAACATTATGGAGTTTGAACCTTAGTCTCATAAATCCAAAATGGTTCATGGCGACTGAGCTGTCTGATGAAATTACCCCTCCCCCCACTCCTCCAGTGTCTAATGACTTTTTCAATACCCCAAAATTTTAAACCTTTGGGGTCCTTATTATGATACATCCTATAATGCTTAGAAATTCAAAGATTTTTTACCTCTTTTTTTATGTTGTTAACATGTTCACCTAGTCGTACCTGAAGAGATCTAGATGTCCTGCCAACATAGTGTATTGGAGTCCACACTCGCACTGCAACATGTACACCACACTCTGTGGACTACAGGTAATGACATCTTTTATTTTATAATTATTATTCGGTACTGTAGAAACAAATTTCTTATGTATATTTCTTAACTTTAGAGTGCTTATAAGCTGTGCAACGACCACAGGCATAGACTGATAGAAATGGGAAAATCCTATTTTTTGTGCACATTAGGGGATCCACCACTCCTGGTGCTATCACATCCCCAAGTTCCGGATACCCACAAGGGGAGGCTAAGTGGTTAGGTGGTTACACTTCTGCCTTTCAGTACTAGGCTCCTTGGTTCAAATTTAAATCAGGAGCATGGATTTTGCATGTTTTTCCTGTGTGTGTATGTGTTTCTTCCAGGTACTCCAGTTTCCTGCCATACTCCAAAGACATGCTGGTATGATTAAGACGGCCATACATGGATCAATGTTTGGCTTGTTCAGCTGCGACTGGCTGAATTTCACTCCGTGTATGGGCTACCCTTATCCACCCCCCATTTACCTTGAATGTGTGAATGGGGGAAATCAATTTTTTTGTTCAACCCCTCTGCTTGAACAAGAAAACAAGTATGGTGTATGGCCTGCCTAACTTAATGACTGTCTAAACTGGCCCTAGTATGTGTAGGTGTGCATGTGAAGTCAAGACCTTAGATTGTAAGCCCTCTTGAAGGCAGGGACTGATGTGAATGAACAATATATGTAAAGCACTGAGTACATTTTTGCACTATATAAAAAGATCTGTATTAAATAGATTACTAGGCTGTGTATATCATTTTATCTATTCACAGTATATGGAATTTCCTATTATTTGTTCTAAAAGTGATACATTTTTGTACTGCCTTGTTAACTCCTTTACACTTTTCGTAATGCTTGTTAATGCCTGTTTATTACTGACCACAATCTTTTACATTTATTTGTATAGTAAACATGAAGCCACCTACCATTTATGTTTAACTTTAGTTCACCTTTTTTCCCTGACCTTGATTTAAATCTAGAGTGGAAACCTTTTTTGTTCAAGAACTTTGATAACCCCTGACTGTATGGGATGCTTTAAAATATTGTGTCAGGGTTATTCTAATAAGCAGCTTTTGTGGCTTTAGGATGAACCAAAATTTAAAGAGAACCAATTGAGAAAAACAGTACTTCAGTCAGAAACATGTTATCTCAATGACCCTTCTCTCTCAAAAAACATCCCTGAATGGCTTGCTGATAATGCTCAGTACAAAATGTACTTTCATGAAAGACTTCTAAGTAATTTATTCTCTTCTAAACAGGCTATCTTTGAGAAAGGTGATAAATCTGAGATGATGCCATCTCAATTATCCAAGGAGAATGTAAAAACACCTTTAATAACTACTAAATAACACTATAGATGCAAACTTTTAAGATATATTTTTCATTGCTCTACATGCTCACCATAAAACTGTTATTGCAAAAAATGCATAGATGGACCCTTTTAGAGTTAAAAAAAAAAAAAAATTCCTTGCTTTAGGATTACTATTTCTTGAACTGTTTAACCACTTGAGCCCTGGAAGATTTTACGCCCTTCATGACTAGGCCATTTTTTGCTATACCACACTGCATGACTTTAACAGGTAATTGCGTAGTCATGTAACACTGTACTCAAATTAAATGTATGTATTTTTTTCACACAAATAGAGCTTCCTTTTGGTGGTATTTGTTCTCCATTGGGTTTTTGACTTTTTGCGATATAAACTAAAAAAGACCGAAAATTTTGCAAAAAAAAAATATTTTTTACTTTCTGCTATAAAACAAAACATATACAATAAAAAAATCAAATAATCAAATTTCTTTATACATTTTGGCCAAAATGTATTCTTCTGTATGTTATTGATAAAAAAAAATCCCAATAACTGTATGTTGATGCATAGTTTGCTTGAAAGTTGTAGCTCCTACAAACTTTGGTATATATACATTTTATTTTTTTTTCTACTACTTATGGTGGTGATCAGCGACTTATAACGGGACTACAATAGTACAACATACATCAACAGTGACATTAATACAGGGATCAGTGATAATATTATACACTTTCACTGTACTAATGACACCGACTGGGAAGGAGTTAACTTCTAGGGCAATCAAGTGGTTAAATGTGTGCCTAACTATGTGGAATGTGTGGAAAGTGTGCTGCTTTTACTAAAATATCTCTTAACACAGAGATCATTCCCTCTGTACTCTATGTTGAATGTCAACACAGAGTTCTGGGCTGTGATTGTACACAACCGATCAGCAGGTCCCAGCCATGAATCATTTAACAGGACTTGCTGACAGGCTCCTGCTGTGTACAATCACAGTGTGTGCCGTCCAGGGAGCGCATGGGCATCAGCTTGAAACCTGGCATTAAGCAGCGATGTATGGGCACCTCACTTTGCCTAAAGCAGCTGCCTGTCTGCAGTACATTGTGGACGGGAGGTCGCTAAGAGGTTAAATGAGAGCTCTAGGAACTAGGTGCACTTTCCAGCCATTTTATGAAGAGCTCTTTTAAAGAAGTATTACTTTTTACAGTATTTAGTTCCTGATGGGAAAAATAACATCTAATACTTTATTCCATCTTCCTTGGTGCTTTGTAACTAACTGTCATATCTTACAAGGTGGGTTGGGTAGTATCAGGGGTTGAAACTTGGAGAGTTATTATCGGGGTAGGTTTGTCCCAGTGGACAATTTTTCATCCTTGGTCCGTTCTTGAGGGTTCCCCCTCTTGATTTCCCTGGGGGGGTGGTGTCCTCTGGTATGTATTATTATTATTATACAGGATTTATATAGCGCCAACAGTTTGCTTAGCGCTTTACCATATGTAGGATTGTTTGTCGTACCTCCGATGGTTAATTACTGTTTATGGTACATATTAAAATTCATATGAGGTTAGCCAATTAGGTGTGCAGCCTTTTTTCTCTTTTCTCTTTTGTTTTTTTGATAGTTGATTAGGTAGCACCCTTCCAGATATCCTGGTGGCACTTCATTTTCAGATATTGTGTGTGGGCTCCCCAGCATTTCCCCTTTCCCTTTTCCCTGATTTTTGATATTTTACAAAGTGCCCTCACATGTCCTCATGACACACTGCAGTCGGACAATGCACTAGAAAGGAGATGGCAGTACTTCCTAGATGCAAAGCCAAATTAAGCAGCATTAACAGGCTTTGGGCAACTTAACAATACAGAATACAACAATATTTAAATAACTTTAGGTGTCCCTCAAAAAATAATATTTGATTAAAAACAACAAAAAAGTGTGAATAGGAATCTTCCACTCTGGGACAACATAGGTTAAGCAATTTCTACTAGATTATGTTGGGGACCGGTTGCCGTGCAAAGATCTTGGAAAAGGTTGGACTCAGACTACTGGACTTGATGGTGTTTATAGTGTTACATCTCTTCCTCTTATATTGTTGCCTAATGAACCTGTGTGAATAGTGTCATGCCACTGTACAACATTTGTAGGTTATATCCTTCAAATTAAAAGCTGCCTCATGTTTCCCTCTTATATTCGTGAGAGGGAATATATTCATTCATATATATACAGTCTAACCAAGCTGTTTACAAACTGTTCAGATATTGCACAATATTTAAGGCTATTGCCACTCAGGTAATACACTCTAAATTTTATTGCAAGAAAAAACCTGCCTTGTCTTTCTATTTGCTCCCTAGTCAAGTGTTCACATACTGTCCTGGTGCTACCCAGTTTCTAACAAATACATACTTGAAGTCTATAGTTAGAAAATGTAGGGAATAATCGGGGTTACTGGGATGGTCAGGGGTTCAGAGAATGTAGGATTGTGGTTTTAAAGTGTTTTTGCTCTGGCACTACAAAAAAGGAGCTCACAAACTGTACTATGAAACTCTTTTGCCACTGGCCAGCTTGTACAAAGTTGTGAACTTTATCTTTTTTTTTTTAACTTCAAATTGTGGTACTGCTATTGTATTTAAGCCAATCTTAATGTAAAATTTAAAAACAAATAAATTACACATCCAAAATATGTGATGCCAAACTACAGTGTCGTTGATATCATCATACATACATACTCTTTTTGGCAACACCTTGTCTATTAGCCTTGAAAACGGCCAGAATTTATTATCAAGGTTCACCCGCTTTAGACTTCAATGGGTTTCATTGCTAAATATGGGATTCACAAAATGAAGCAGAATTCAATATATCCCAGCAAATCGAACCTGGGCAGGTTTGCTCACCCTCAATTTAGACCTGCCCAATCTAATTGCTGAAAGGTGTATCTACTAATTACTGATTTTTTTTTAATTGTAATTTATTTAAACCACTTTGCAGAAATCTATTTAACTTTTTCATTTGAGAGAATATTTCTGTTATGTAAAAAGGAAAACAAAATTAAATCCAAACGTTCTATGACAATAAACATTAAAAACTCCTAAAGGTTAGGCACTGTAGATTCCACTCCCTAGGCATTGGTGTCAGCGATGAATGGGTCTCCATCCAATTTCCCCTAAGTGGTAGCATCAAGTAGGGATGCCTTTTTCACCCCTGTTTCATGTCATTGCAACAGATTCCCTCATTAATCAAAGGTCCTAGTATAGCAGATAAAAAACAATTGACCTATTGACCTATGTGCACAATGTAATGCTCCTATTATCAGATTGACTCACTTGCTACATTGATGGTCAATCCATCATTTTTCCTCCTCTATCCAAACCTTCATATTAGCTCCTTTACAATGTTCACACTCCTTTGCATACCTTAGGGTCAAATATTACTAGAAGCCTGTCTAACTTTCTTCTAACCAACTTTGCCTTTTTAATCAACACAGGCCACAGCAACACTGCAGTATTATCCACCTCCCAGTTCAGTAGCAGGCCACAACTTTCCTAAAATCTTGCTTTCCCATAAGTCCCAATTCACCTGGCTTTTTTTTTTTACTAAAGGACTGTGCTGCATTGGGATCAATGACAAAAGAATTCAGTGTGCACTAAAGTAAAATAGAGAATCATGCATTTCCCATGTGCAACCTTGTTGCAACAACAAGGGGTCCTGTGGGAAAGACATGTTAAAAAACATTCTCCCCTATGGGAGGCCATGGCTGATGCCTGGTGATACTGACTGGAAGTGACATCTGAGATCCCCACTGATGATCAGAAACCATTTGTAGTGTTTCCCAGTCATGTGATCACAATGTCTTTCTGAGACAGAGTGCATTACATGCCGGCTGGAGGCTCCACTGACAAAAATGAGATAGACTTCAGCTTACAAATCAAAACTACTACCTTCAGGCTACATTTTTCATCTATATATGTGTATATTGCATGAGGCTTGGACAAATCTATCTCCCAGCCTGAACACAATCAATAGTTTTTCCTGGCTTCTTGTTACAATGCGCAAATAAGAGTAATTGTTATCTGCCACAAGCTGACGCTGCACAATTTGGCTTGGATATACAGTAGGGTTGCCACCTCATCCCTTTAAAACTGAACACATATTAATTACACAGGTTACACAGGCTAATTTAATGCAGATAAGGCTCTAAGTGAGTTTAATTAACACCTTAATCAGCCACAGAACCTTTGTAATTAATATGTGTTCGTGTTTTAAAGGGATGAGGTGGCAACTCTAATATGTAGGCATCAATGATGTCTGACTGCAAAAAGGGTAAACTCAGATTAATGATAATTGATAGTGATGACATATGCCGTCTTGATTTGTGTGAAGTGTGTATGTGTAATGTGAAGAACAAGAGCAAAATTAGCTTAGGAAAGGAACTATTTCTTCCCTTACTACCTATTCTTTTGGGCCTCTTGCACATGGGAAGCTTAAAAAGTCCTATTTTAAGGCATTCAGGTATTTTTCTTTACTGATCTAAATGCAGCGCATTGTTTTTAATGGGCCTGTACACACAGGTGTGTAAACTTGCACTGCATATAGATCAGAAAAAAAGAAAAACAAAAATTTGCATTGTCAGTCAGTATTTTTATGCACAAATACATTCATAAGCTGGCTACCATTGATTTTAAAAAAGCTATAAGAAGTTTCATGTGCATGTAAATGGATGTACACTAATATGCACAAATATGCGCAAGTGCTATACAGCCCAATCTGGCTTTTTTTTCTGGCCAGAAATATTTGATGTTTATACATCAGTATAGTGTGCAAGTACTCTAAAGCCTCATTCACACAGCCGTAAAAATAACGCTTTCTCAGGGCTTTTTTATTTATCTGAGCTCAGCTGCATTTTGTTTCAGGCACTCACACAGGTGCGGAAACATTGCACTGGGTTCAGATCTGTCACACAAAATAGAAAATCTGCGTCTGAGGATATATGTATAAATGTTTTACAATACCTGCATCTGGCAAACGTATAAACATTTGCCAGATGCAGATGTTGGAAAAAACAGGACAATTTTATGCAAGTATTTACTGATCATTATGTGGGAAATTTGTGCTAGAAAGAAACATGCATAATAAGACCAATAAAATGTTTACGCCCATGTGAATGTACCTTTATTTTGTTTGAGAATTGATTACCAAGAGGTATTTATTTTTGTTATTTTGTTTAAACAGATTTGATTGTTTTATGAAATCTTATAGGCTGGTACAAAGATCACGGAAACCTTTTTTACCTAGGTAAAAACATCCATATACTTTTATATATTTGTTCTTTTATAATGCTTAGTAGGTACAAACACAATTGTTTTGTTACTGTGCTCCAGAGAATGTGAATTCCTCTTGAATTTCACTGAAGCTGGGTTTGTAAGTGACTACAGCAAGCCATACTTTATACAATTTTCTTTATTTCTACCATGGATGGAAGGAAAGAAAATCCCTCAATTTCCCCATCAAGACTGATCCTTCCACAGCGCTATTGTGTCCTGAGGGCGGGGGAGTCTTCCTTGCCGGCAGAACACAATGATTACTGCTGGTGGCTCTAGCTGCTGGCAGTGATCACATGCAAAAAATCCATGCAATTCAGTACAACCAGCCTGGCTATAGATGAATTGAATCTTGTCTGGTCCCTGCTGAACCAGTCACAACTAGATCCATACATGGCTGGATTAACAGCTGTCATTGGTGACTGTATTTTTGTAAGAAATCCTTCATTGCAATGATGAATACATGTTCATGTCCTAATCATTTGTTGTAACAAACCACTGTAACCTTTTATAAAAATGTTTACCTTGGTTGCATATTTCTTCATGGTAAGTCCTCATGCATACTGGACGTTTTTACAGCTGCTGTTTTTGGCTTTTCTACAGCTAGTAAACCCCCCAGCATGTTATCCTATGTATCCATGCACACACAAACTGTAATCAGCATTTTTTGGCTGGAAAAAACCCAGAACTATTGGGTTTCTAGAGGAGTCTTTTAGCTGTAAAAACGCAGTAAAATGCAGTAAAGGACATTTTTTGAGCAAAAACCACTAAAAACCGCAAACGCGGCAAAATGCTAATGCAAAAACGCTAAAAAACTTGCGTTTTTAATGTGACTTTACACAGCTAATGCTACCAGCGTTATTAAAGCACCCAGTGTGCATGGAGCCAAACACTGTGGTATTTTCTTTATTTTCTTTTCTTTTGCACAGTATCTTCGCATTCTCTTTTATACACACTGGGGATGATTTACTAAAGACAAATAGGCTGTGCACTGCATGTGCACTGAAAGTGCAGTTGCTCTAGATCTGAGGGGAACATGCAAGGAAAATAAAATAACAGCATTTTTTTCTTGGCTGAAAGAAATCAGCAGCGCTCCGCCTCATTTCAGAGCTTCCTCTCGGATATAAAGCAACTGCACATGCAGTGCACAGTATATATACCTTTAGTAATCTTGAATCTTGCTTACTCCCTTGTTCCATCTGTTGTCTCATAGTCTAATTCCTGCACTTTCTCTATTTTTTTTACAGTGACCTTGAATTTGTATGGAACTCTGCTTTTAATATGGTGCATTGGTTTCTTATACAAAAATGTGTTCACAAACCTAATAGCATTTATTCCATTGTATAAGCTCACAAGGACACTCTACTTACTAGAACGGCTCTTGCAAAGCGAACATTCACCACCAATCTTTTTATTAGAATTGACCACCAGCCACTTTATTCTCTACCTTTTCTGTTTTCTATAAAATGACGATAAATTGGAACAGATAAAGAAGCATATGAATTTTCTTTGAATATACTTTCTAGCATTGAAAGAATTGTGGCTGACAACCTCACTAGATGGACGATAGAAGCTTAGAAAACTGGAGCAACATTGAGCAAGGTCATCAAATCTATGAAAAAATACTAGGACAACGTTTACGTGCTGCTGATGCTTTCATGTGTTCATAGCTGGTAAAGTAACTGAGAACGTCATAAAACCTTTACTCTTTCTTGGTGCCTTTGATTAGTTGTATGACTAAAAGAGGATTAAAGAGGAATTTACTCATAACAATTTGATGTTCTTTAGCAAGGAACATACATTCCACATGAATAATTATGCTACCAAAATTAGTGTGTGCTGTAAATTGCCTCCAGCATTGCTTCTGTTTTTTCTTGCTGGAGACTGCCATTTTGCTGAAGCCCAGAGCCCCTGAACAGTCATAAATCTTTACGTATTCAGCAGATCAGCCTCTCCATTTTTGACAGAGTGTCAAAAAATAGAGAGAAAATGAGCATATGCATAGCAGGGTGAGACAGTGTATTACTGGATTTTGAACAGTATAGGCACTTATTTTTAATGTTTTACATAGCTATACCTGCAAAAAGGGCCAGCCTTAGGAGATCTATTAGGACTTAGTTTTTTTTACTAAAGTTCCACTTTAAAAGAGAAGAATGGCCAGATCTTTTTTGGCCATACTTCTCTTGTGGGTCACAGGAGTACTCTTATGCAGGCCATAGACGGGGAGAAAACCGGACGTTTTTGTATCATTGTTTTGTAACATTGTATCTCTTTGTATCCATTTCGGATACTGATGTTTCTATTCGGATACAAATAGATACAATGTTGCTATACTTTTAAATGTCAAATATAATATCGCACTGTACTTCTTTTTATTTCTTCTTCTTCTTCATATTCTATTTCTTCTTTTCATTCATATTCTATTTTTTTCCTTTTCTTCTTTTCCTTCTTCTTTCATGTCACTGCTCATGTGCATTTTTAAATATCGGAAAAAGATCGGCAAATTTGTCCATCATTGCCGCGAAAATCGTCAGAACGACAACTTTGGCCGATTATTTTCCAGCAGGACCGATAATCTAAAAGGTCAAAAATCACGAAAAACCGCACTAACGATCTGGAAATCGGACGATTTTTTTTTAGGCCGATTTTTGGACGTTTTTCATCTCATCTATGGCCCGCATTACTTCTGCTCTCCTGTGACTTGGAATCAGCTGACAGCGGGATCCACCCAGGTACCTGATTGGCAAGCTGGCTCAGCCTCTCAGCAGGTGGATTATAGCTGGAGTCAGACACTCCTTACCCTGGCGCTTCAGTGAGGGACAGAAAAGAAAGCCATAACTGACAGTCACCGTTCTCTGCTCAGAGCTGACCAAGAACTGAGAGATCAATCGTCATGTGAACACTCAGTTCTCAGGCTTAGAGCTGTGGGGGATAGCTGCAGCATTAGACCAATGCTGCAACATGGAGTTGAGTATGAATGTTTCTTTTTTTTTTTACAACCCCAAAGCATATCTAACTATGTTATTCATTATATTCTGTTAGTTTAGTACAGTCACGGCCAAAAATATTGGCACCCCTGTATTTCTGTCAGATAATGCACCACTTCACCCAGAAAATTGTTGCAATAACAAATGTTTAGGCATTCTCATGTTTATTTCTTTTGTTTATATTGGTATGACATAAAAAAGTAGAGAAACTCAAAGCCAAACCTGACACATTCCACGCAAAACCGCAAAAATGGACTGGACAAAATTATTGGTACCTTCTCAAAATCAATTAACAGGTGCTGACAATATAGAAATCACACCGGCAACCAGTTAAAATGGTGAAAAATTGACTCAACCTTTTTGTTGCATGTCTCTGTGTGCCACATGAAAAAAGAGAGCAGCAAAGAGTTGTCTGAGGATTTGAGAACACAAATTGTGGAAAAGCATGGACAATTTCCAGGCTACAAGTCCATCTCCAGAGATCTTAATGTTCCTGTGTCCACTGAGCGCAACGTTGTTAAGAAGTTTACAGCCCATGGCACTGTAGCTAATCTCCCTGGAAGTGGACGAAAGAGACAAATTGATCAAAGATTGCAATGAAGGATTGTTCGAATGGTTTATCAATCAACTTCCAGACAAATTCAAGCTGACCTTCAGGCACATTTGTAAAAAATTTTGAAAATCATTTATCATTTTCCTTCCACTTCACAATGATGTGCCACTTTGTGTTGATGTATCACATAAAATCCCCAAAAAATACATTTACATTTTTGGTTTTAACATGACAAATTGTGGAAAATTTCAAGGGGTATGGATACTTTTTCAGGGTACTGTATGTGGCCATCTGAATGAAAAGTGACACTATGGTAGGAGACCCAGGAAGACCCCACAGCCAGATTGGAGTTTGCCAAAACGTAGCTGAGAATGTGCTGTGGACAGACAAAATAAAATGATAGCTTTTTGGTAAAGCCCATCATTCTACTGTTTTCAGAAAAAGCAACGAGGCCTCTAAAGAAAAGAATACAGTCCCTATAGTCAAATATGGTGGAGGTTCACTGATGTTTTAGGGTTGCTTTGTTACTTCAGGCACTTGATATCTTGACCATGTGCATGGCATTAGGAAATCTGAAGACTACCAAAGAAAACTGGGCTGCAATGTAGTGCCCAGTAGCAGAAAGTTCAATCTCTGTCAGAGGTCATGGGTCTTAAAGCAAGACAATGACCCAAAGCACACACCAAAAAGCACCCAGAAATGGTTTCCAACAAAGACCTGGAGAATACTGAACTGGCCAGCAATGAGTCCAGATCTCAATCCCATAGAGCACCTGTGGAGAGATCTCAAAACAGCAGTTGGGAAAAGCAACCCTTCCAATCTGAGAGACATGTAGCAGTTGGCGAAAGAAGAGTAGTCCAAAATTCCAGTAGAGATTGTAAGAAACTCAATGATGGTTACAGGAAATGATTTGTTTCAGTTATTTTTTCCAAGGGGTGTGCTACCAAATATTAATTTAATCATAGCAACAATTTTGTCCAGTCCATTTTTGCAGTTTTGCATGGAATGTGTCAGATTTGGCTTTTTGTTTCTTCACTTTTTTGTGTCATACCAATACAAACAAAAAAAATAAGCATGAGAATGCCTAAACATTTGTAATTGCAACCATTTTCTGGTCAAAGTTGTACATTATCTGACAGAAATGCAGGGGTGCCAATATTTTTGGCCATGACTGTATATGCAGCACTACTACCTTAGGAGCCACTGGAATACTGTCCAGGTCCTCCCCAAATACCTTGCCCGCAGCCAGGCACATAGGCTCATTCAATTGTTTCTCTAATAATCAGTCTAGGGCAGGGGTGGGCAACTGTGGTCCTCCAGCTGTTGTAAAACTACAAGTCCCATGAGGCATTGCAAAACCGACAGTTACAAGCATGACTCCCAAAGCCAGAGGCATGATGGGACTTGTAGTTCACCAACAGCTGGAGGGCCACAGTTGCCCACCCCTGGTCTGGGGGAGTTGCTTTTGATGTTTTTATTTTTGTTGAATAAGGATGGGGGAGATGAATAAGATACTCTAGATTAGTATCTATGTACAGTGAGGACTTTGACTAGACTTCAGTAAAAGCTATATCCAAGTCTGTGCTTGAATCATATGGTGGACATCAGTTTTTGCAGTAGCAACAGTAACTTCTTTAGAGCCCAGAGCAGTGTCCCTTAAAGTAGGCAGTAGTGGGCAGAAGGACAAGCTCTTTGGAACACCAGCTGGTATTGTCTTTGCTAAACCCGTAGCTGACTTCCTAGCACCAGAGGGGGCAACAGCACAAAGTCTCTAAGATCCTTAGGGATGTCTTCTGTGATACCAGATCAGATCTTCAGCCAGCTTAGCAGAACCTGGGTCTCAGCAATTAAGGCCTTCAGGTAGCCCACCTGAAGCCTTCAACAGCAGCTGCGTGGGAAGGGCTACATGCCCTCTCCCAGGCTCGGGCACTCCTAGCCAGAAAACCCCCCAGAGCTCAGGGTGCTCACTGAATATACAGTATGCAGTTACCCAACATTTTTGGAGTCTCTCACTCTGGGATAGGCTGAAGCTGTTCAATAATCGTGTTGCTATCAGCAAAGCTCCACATCTATCATCCAGAAACTTCTGCAGTCTCCTGGATACAGAAGAAGCTAGGCAGACTAGCAGCACTTGAGCACACAGAGTAGATCTCACTAGCACATCACAGCTCACTCAGTACAGTGAATTAACTATACTATACCTAGCAACAATTAGAGTAACTCTGCCTATAGAGTGGCAGCTACATTTATCAAAAACATATCTAATTATATCTATCTATCTTAGAACCTACCTATGGGGGTGCTACGTATAAATATATGCAAATGTGTCTCTAATAGTGAGCAGACACATAGTATAAAGTCAAGGTTATCACATTGAGATGTGATTTCTTTTTTAACATTTTGAAGCACTCATTTGACCTTAATCCTATCTAACCTGTTCTATATTCAGCCAGTAAGGAAACAAGGGAGCGCCTAAAACATTGCAATGTTTTAGGCACTCTCTAGTTGCTGTGACCATGTTCCACACCATAACAAATGTGTTTTCACACATTGCTTTAGCATAGGCCTTTTGTTTTTTAATGACCTTTTATTTTTATTTTCAGCAGTGTGTTGTGTTGTTGTGCCCTATAACCCAGGTGCATTTGTTTTTATTGTATATGTGCTCTGGAGTGCAATTATCATATAGCAATGCACATATACAGCGTGTTTCCATTGCGTTGTGCTAATGCACAATATACATTAGCGCGTCATGTGGTATGATGGAACCATAAATGTGGTTTATTTTCTTATATAAAGAGTGTATGGGGTTTTCTTTTGCCCTCATCCATATACACTCTTCTCTCTTTTGTCTTCCTTGAATCATGTCTCACTGTATTAAAAGCTACTACATCTCTCTGGTCATGTCACTGCAAAGAAGACATCTATATGTTTTTCCAACCTCTTATTTTTCCCTTATGTGTGGAATTCTCACATATTGCTCCCCATTCCATTGCCATCTCTTCTTTTCTCTGTGTCTATGCTCCATCAAGCCGCATCAGTAAACTCCATTATTTATGATGGATGCTAGTAGTTCACAGTGTGTATTACAAAGAAATTAAGACATGAGTACATTAAGCATTTACTATGAAAGAACATAATGAAACCATTTTACATCTGGACACTATTAAACTCTACAATGACTGCAGCATTTTCTTTCATACTCTTCATTTTGCTGAAATTTTACCACATGACCTGCATAGTTTAAAGACTTAGATATAAAAGTCGACTTTGTGTTTACGGCAATAATTTCTGTGGAACCTAAGAAAGAGAATAGACATCATATTTGTATGCGCAAGTGTCAAGGTAATGTCAGCTATGTCCTATACATTACATATTTTTCATTAGATGTATGTGACACAGGATTGAGATGATAACAGCGTGAATGGCTCTGCAGCTCGATTCTTGAATTAAAATGGAAATGGTGTTCTAATGCTGTGTATGTGTTAGAGAGAAGCAGAGTGCAGGGGTTATTTATCAAAGTCTACACAGGATGGAAGAAAAAAAAGGCATTCAAGGCTACTTCTATCAAACACGAAAATAACAATAAAAACGGCAAGATTGCTTCTCAGATAAATCAGAGGCAGCTTCTGGACAGTCTTATAAACTGGACAGGCTGAGGTATAACAAGAAAATAAAAGACAAAAAAAAAATGTTTCCCTGAACTGATATGTAGTTTGTGGTCCAGGAAGGGGTTAAACATCAGTAGGCTTGACAATGATAATAGTCTGTCTGAGTACACAGCACTGTACATAAAACGATACGGACAAGAGAATAATCAATAAGACACAGAGTGAATCTCAGCTATCAAGCTGTAAGTGGGCCTGTGTGCTGAACACTACATTCTCACATAAAAATCCAATTTTCACATCCAGACAGATTTATTTTCCATGGATCACTGAAAACATTACAAAAAAAAAATCCCTTGCACACAAAAGAACATGAACAATGGCTCCCTGTATTTTGTTTACTTCGGCCTGTTTGGGGAGAGGTTTCTGGAATTTGAAAATGAAATGTATAGAGGATGTCTACTGACATGGTGAAATTTGCTCCACACAAAGGAAAAAGGCCACCACTGTTGCTCAGAGACATTTCTTAGCACAAACCAATATTACGCTCCCATGCTACCTGTAAACTAATGGTGGCTCATGATAGTACCAAATGGCTTCCTTTACTGTGTAACTGATGCAGTACAATCTCATTTCTTTAGCCGGTGCTATGGAACAGCAATCTAGAAATGACTTTTCAGGAAAATTGAAGGTTCACCTATGACATTAGTTCTCTGAAATGGAAAAGCACTAATATGAGACCATGATGCAAACTTCAGCTTGAAAGCCCTCAGAGAAAATCAGATCTGTCAGCTTCTGACATTATGCTCAGTAACAGCAGAAGGAAATGACTCAATTACGTATGCCATCACCAAATTGGAACTCTTAAAGCAATGCAGAATGATTTCCTATTTTTAAATTGAGCCAGTAAAGCAGGCCCAGATATCATACAATAGATTTGCATAGCTGGCAATGTTTAAATCTGGAAAATGGAATGGACATGTGATGCTTTAAACAGCATTTATAGTCACCAAAGCCAAGTACAAATCTGTGCTTTTTTACTGAGGACTATTTGTTCTAGTTTGACAAAACGTGAACGGTCTGCAGAGCCTTGGGAGTGCTGCCACAAGTGATTTGCCAAGATCATGAACTGGGTTTTAGTGACATTTACAGTATTATTAATCAGAGGATCCCTTAAAGACTTCTGATGGAAAGATGTTTTTACAATATTCTGGTCTCTCTTGTGTCGCTTGCATGATTTTCTGTACAATGCAGGGAGCATGTTTTTTGAATGCATTTAGAATTTATACAAATAAAACATAAATTATTCATACTTTCAATTTCTAAACTACTGAACTTAAAGTGGAACTATGTTGCATTACAAACCACAAACGCAATTGAATTCATTTTTAATATTTAAAGCAAACTCACTCATCTGTCCGTGTCTCTGTGCTTTATTTTGCTGAGGAATCACTTTGAAAACATCCCCTAGCATATCTTGCCGTGGCATCTTGAGTAAGGGTAGATAATTCCTGTAACATTTGCTTAATGGAATCCATCTGCCCTTAGCTCAGTTATTCAGACAAGAGGGTGTGCTTAGCTGAGCAAGCCCCTCCTCTCGTACTGGGATGTATGACATCATTTGCCTAGGTCTGGAAACCAGGAAGCAACTAAATACATTTATAAAAAAAAGTTTAAAAGAAGTAAATATAATATATGTTCCTATTTATTTAGTAATGCTAGCAGCATAAGGATTAAGGGATAGGTTCACTTTGCAGGTAAAAAAAATGAGCATTTATTGCTGCGCAGTTACTGAAGTCCAGGAAGCTTAATGGACTACAAGAGCGCTCACCAGCACCCTAGCATTACATTGAGAGCTACGAGCCATCAGCCACAAAGACTGACGGTATTAGTAGGCATTCATTCACAGGAAACTTTGAACAAATAATGCAGCCTTGAGGGGCTTCAAATAGTGACAGTGGGATCCAAAAGGTGAACTTATCAATTATAAGTAGTCAATGTTCATTGAGAAATTGAAGTTCAGCTTATGTGAAGGCAAGGCGTATGTAGAAAAAAAAAAAAAGAAGACGTGCAGTACAAATCTGCAATACATGCTCATTTTCCCATTTTTATCTCTCTAAAGACCCTACAAGTACAAAAAAATACCAGTTAAGCTTCGAGAACCTAACTCTTAAGCTGGCCATAGATGGATTGAAATTTGGATGGTTCAGCAGGGATTGACTGAATTTCAGTCCATGTATGAATGTCCCTGCTTGACAGAAGTTGATAGATTGACTTCTGACGAATGGGAAGGTTGGAAAACTTTTCTCGATCAGTTGCTGGCAATGGATTGAAGGAGTCCCACTGTCAGAATACAGTTTATCCGTGGGGAGAATTCCTCTATCAACCTTGCTTATGTAGATGGAGGAATTTGTTCTTATTTTTTGACTCTGGCTGATTGTAAAAACAGAAAACAAAAAGTCATCTATGGCCATCCGTAAACCTTGTTGTGGGCTGACACAGCATTTTTGTGAACTGAGAGAGTTGACTGCCTTGCCTAATGTCTTTTGCTAAACTGCTCAGCAACTTCTACTTTCAGATCTCCACAACATAAAGGCTAATCATTCTTCTTCAAGACCACAACTAATGGGGCTCTATGAGATAACACAGGAAGGGTGCAGAGGACACAGGACAGATCTACATTTCTAACAAGAGCAACAGTGTTTTTTGTACTTATAAAACAGATATGGAAAAAAAAGCACTTCCAATCATAGGTGTGTGCAGCCTATTTCATTAGGGTGTGCACCCCAAAGCTCCAACACATATGCGTGTATATATATATATATCAGGGCTCAACAAATCCCAGGCCTGTGTGCCACCCTATGTGACTTCCACCTGACAGAGTGGGTGGACTGGCAGTACTTCCTGCAGGAGCTTGATGCGGTGGAGGTGTTTTGATGGAAGATGGAGGTGCCTGGGCTGTATGTTTATCTGCTATGCCCTTGAGAGTGTGTGTGTGAGAGTGTGTGTGTGAGAGTGTGTGTGTACACACACAGGAGGAAGGACCAGAGCTTGGGTGTATACAGGGGGAGGACCAAACCCAGGGCATATATGGAGGTGGAGAACAGGACAAGTGTGTATACAGAGGAGGGGGGAGGGATGTATAGAGGGGGGAACCAGGATATATGGGGGGGCTCCCGCACACTCCCCTCTCCCATGACACCAGCCAACCGTGTACACCGTGGCCCACCCCTCCTCCTCTCCGCCAGTCCCCACACGTGGCACTGGAGGCAAGCAGAGTCCAGCCCACACAGCATGCTACGCACACATCAACAAACCTCAGTCCCCTAGCTGGCTCCTAGATTCAAAGCAAATTTTTCAAGCCCTGATTCAACATGCAAAGAGAGCAAATAAGAGTTCAGTATTTAGCATTTACATATACTTTATGGAAATAAAACTGAAACACATCACTTTATTGGAAGTTGTGTAGGGGTATCAAACTATTCACATCCATGGCCGGATCTAGGGGGGTTTTGGGGTAGGCTGCGCCCCCCAATTTAAGTTGTGCCCCCCGAAGCCTTCAGCTCCCCCACTCCCACCTTAAGGGCTGCTGATAAGGGGATAGTCAAACACAGGTCCCATAAAGTCTATGGGGGGGGGGGGAGGGGTGGCGAGGTGACAGGGAGACTGCACATAGAGTTGACACTATCTCCTGTATTATAATACATGTCCTCCCACCCGCTTGCATAGTAAGCCAGCCAGCTGGGACTCGGGAGATCACTAATGTTTTCTAGCAAATCTCTGAGGGCTTCACAGAGTTGTATTTATACTGAGATTAAATTACAAACAGTTGGACTCTCAGTGACTTCAAGGGGGAGGGGCTTAAGAGAGGAATTCAGCTCCCCATTGGTTAAAGTGGCAGCAGGAGGCGGGCAGTACTACCCCCACTGCATCTCCAGCCAATGAGTACACAGGGTTCACTGTCCACCACTACAATCAAGTCTTCATCCCACGGGCTTCTTGTATTGGTGCAGGATGGATCAGCTCTGCCATGAAGATCTTGCAGTGATTAAGGCAAGGGAGGAGTGGAGTGTAAGGAGGTGGACTATGGGGACCCTGATGTAAGGATGGGGACTATGGGGACCCTGATATAGAGGGGGACTATGGGGACCCTGATATAAGGAGGGGGACTATGGGGACCCTGATGTAAGGAGGGGGGCTAAGGGGACCCTGATGTAAGAAGGGGAACTATGGGGACCCTCATGTAAGGATGGGGACTAAGGGACCCTGATGTAAGGAGGGGGGCTAAGGGGACCTTGATGTAAGGATGGGTACTAAGGGGACCCTGATGTAAGGAGGGGGCCAAGGGGACCCTAATGTAAGAAGGGGGACTATGGGGACCCTGATGTATAAAGGGAGACTATGGGAAACCTGATGTAAGGAGGGGGACTATGGGGACCCTGATGTAAGAAGAGGGTCTATGGGGACCCTTATGTAAGGAGGGGGACTATGAGCACCCTGATGTAAAGAGAAGGACTATGAGGACCCTGATTGATGTAAGGAGGGGGGCTATGGGGACCCTGATTTTTTGTTTTTGTGGCACTTTACTATCGCTTTAATATAAGGGGGTACTCTGGGGGCCCTGATTTATTATTGTTATTACACAGGATTTATATAGCGCCAACAGTTTGCTCAGCACTTTACAATATAACAGGAGACAATACAGCAACAGTACAGTTCAATACAAGAGGGATTTGAGGTCCCTTCTCCTTGGAGCTTAAAATCTGATGTTAGGGGAAGTGTAAGGGTGATGACTCTGGGGACCCTTAGGGGGGACTTTTGGGACACTGATGTAAAGGGGTGGACTTGATGTAGAGAGGGGACTCTGTTTGAGGGGGAACTCTTATGGGGAATTCTGATGTGAACAGGTAGGCTTGTCCTGATGCTGTACTCTATATGTTGTTTTGTATTTTACTTACTCCTTACCCCTGCACTCTATACATGATGTTGTACATTATGTAATCCTGACCAGAGTGTTTATTGTCCCAACAGTTGCTGGTTTTAATTAAGTTTTTCTTTAGGGTCAGCTCAGACAGACAAAATGATCACTTTTTTTGTACAGAAAAGCATATATGATGGAAATGTTTAAATATTTAAAAATGACTCTTCATTCTGAGGTTTGTGTATTTGTGAGATTGTCACTTGTGACATAGTAAATAGGAGTATTTTATGGGTACAAGGACTGTGATATATGTGTGCAAACTATACAGTGACTAGGAACAGATTTTGTTTAATCATTCCCCATACTCCCACTGTTAGGCAAAATCTGTCCTCTACATCATGGATTACCAGCCCCAGAACTCTGAAGACATTTTTTTTATTGGATATGTTTTATAGCAGAAAGTAAAAAAAAAAAAAAAAAAAAAAAAAAAAAAAAATATATATATATACATACAGTTGTGTTCAAAATAATAGCAGTCAGACATCACTAACCTGATCAATCACTGTTTTTGGTAGAAATGATATTTCTACATGGCAAATAATTTACTAGCAGGTGTAGTAGAGTAATAGAAATCCAACGGACCCAACAGTCATGACATGCATGCTGCTGATTCTGTGTGATTGAATCACTAATTGAAAGGGGCATGTTCAAAATAATAGCAGTGTGGAGTTCTATTAGTGAGGTCATTCATTCTTTGAAAAACAGGTGGCAATGATTGCCCTTATTTAAGGAAGGAAGGCAGCAAATGTTGTACATGCTGGTTACAGTGCATTTCTCTCTGAAATTCTGAGGAAAATGGGTCGTTCCAGACATTGTTCAGAAGAACAGCGTACCTTGATTAAAAAGTTGATTGGAGAGGGAAAAACATATAAAGAAGTGCAGAAAATGATAGGCTGCTCAGCTAAAATTATCGCAAATGCTTTAAAACAGCAACCAAAACCTGAAAGACGTGGAAGAAAACGAAAAACTACCATTTGAATGGATAGAAGAATAGCCAAAACGGCAAGGACTCAGCCAACAATCAGCTCCAGGAAGATGAAAGAAGGTCTAAAGTTACCTGTAAGTACTGTTACAATTAGAAGACGCCTATGTGAAGCCAAGCTATCTGCAAGAAGCCTCCACAAAGTCCCACTCTTGAAAAAAAGACGTGCTGAAGAGGTTACAAATTGCCAAAGAGCACATTGACTGGCCTAAAGAGAAATGGCGCAACATTTTGTGGACTGATGAAAGTAAGATTGTTCTTTTTGGGTCTAGTGGCCGGAGACAGTTTGTCAGACGACCCCCAAACACTGAATTCAAGCCACAGTACACTGTGAAGACAGTGAAGCATGGTTGCGCAAGCATCATGATATGGGGATGTTTCTCATACTACGGTGTTGGGCCTATTTATCGCATACCAGGGATCATGGATCAGTTTGAATACATCAGAATACTTGAAGAGGTCATGCTGCCTTATGCTGAAGAGGAAATGCCCTTGAAATGGGTGTTCCAACAAGACAACCACCCCAAACACACCAGTAAACGTGCAACATCTTGGTTCCAGACCAACAAGATTGACGTTATGGAGTGGCCAGCCCAATCCCCGGATCTTAATCCAATAGAAAACTTGTGGGGTGACATAAAAAATGCAGTTTCTGAGGCAAAACCAAGAAATAGAGAAGAACTGTGGAATGTAGTCCAATCATCCTTGGCTGAAATACCTGTTCACAGCTGCCAGAAGTTGGTTGATTCCATGCAACACAGATGTACAGCAGTTCTCAAAAACAACATAAATTTGATATATTTTTCTTCATGTTTTGATTTGGAATAGAATGTGTAGTGTTCCCAATACATTTGTGTGTATGGAAATAAAAGCTATTAGAATGATCTATCTATCTATCTATCTATCTATCTATATATATATATATATATATTTATTTTAAATTTTTTTCAAAATTGTCAGTCTTTTTTTGTTTATAAAGCAACAAATTAAAAACTCAGTAGTGATCAAATACCATCAAAAGAAATCTCTATTTGTGCGGAAAAAAACGTATTTATTTTATATTTCATTTATGTACAATATGGCATGACCGAGGAATTGTCAATTAAAAAACACAGTACTGTATAGCAAAAAATGGCTTGGTCATGAAGGGGGGGGGGGGGGGCTGTAAATACTCTGGAGGTCAAGTAGTTAAATAAGATTTTTAAATTAGTTAGAGTGTGGTGGGATGGGAAAAGTTTTTTGGTTTTGGTTTTTTTACCTGTAGATGAACTTTAACATTCTGCTCTAAAGGCAGAGAAGTGATGTAGTCATAAACTGTTAGATATAAAATAACATAGATACTGTTTGCTGAATACACTTGCAGCCTATAAACAGCACAGCTCCCAATAGGGGGCCAATGGGCAAAATAACAGTTTGTTGCCAATTGAACACATTACTTAGCACTGGACAGAATGTAGCCTTGACACGCAAGTCAATTCATAGAAACATAATAGGAATTTTATTTCCTGAGCAGTATGATCCTGTGCTCGAGCACTTGTCTAACATAGTATTTTTTTTGTAGCATTAATTCAGTATTGTTGCTGGCTTGTCTATATTATTGGTGAAATAAGGAAGCTTCATAATGAGGCATAACATTCTGTTCAAGTAGTGTTACTTTTTTTCAGAGAGGATGAATTGACTTCATATCTGTGTGATTAGTTATTAGTCACCAAGGAAACTGGGTTTTATACCTTTTTTAACATTCAAGAAATAAAATTAATTAGTAGCTTATCCGCTATGCAACATAAATACACACGATTATTACGTGAAAGTCTTTGGAATGAAACTGCTAATGTTAATTTAAACGTCTTACTGAATATAAGGAGATTTTCAGCCTCATTTAATAGTGACAAAAGAAACTAGTGTCTATATTTCCTGTTGCAAGTTTCTTCCTTTAACTTTTTTAATTGTACTGTAAAAATATGTTGGATACAATTTCATATTGATACAAACAGCCATACTGTAAAAAAAATTCAGGCAGAGTTTGCAAAGCCATATCCAATCACACTTTGCACGTTCTACCTGTGCCAAGCTGCCACCAGACTTGGAAGTGGCAGAGAAGAATGAGCTGAGCTACTGTGTTTCTGCATTAAACTTTGAGGATGATTTACTCCACAGCGTCTGCAGGTACAGAGTTCAGTAAGGGTTTGCTTTAAAACTCAATTTCTTTTTGTTAAAACTTAGCAAATACTCAAATGTCTGTAGAACTGTCACATGTTCAATTTAAGCACCTTGCTGCCAAGCTAGCATCATTTGAGTTCCCAAGAGATCCCAACTATTATTGAGAAGCATTAATGGCTTTATGGCTAAATTGGTGTACCTGATTAAATGGTCACGGAGTATAACTCTGCTTACTATGGCAACACAGTCAAGTCTTCTTTTAATCAAATTTAATAAATTTAATCAATTTAATTTAATCAAATTTAAATTTAAATTTAATCAAATTTAATAAACAACTCCTGTTGTTTTTACACAGTACAGAAACACAGCACACTATACATTCCAATTAAAGTCTAACTTCTGGTGGCATTAAACCCAAATCCAAAATGTAATATATTGCAGCTTACCAATCTTTAGATGTGGTATCTGCATTAATTGGTGACCACCTGGTGATCTGGCCAGTAAGGCTGGCCATACACTATACAATTTTCTTCCACATTTCTGCCCAATTCCTTTAGCTTTACCTTCAACTATGTAGTGCAAGGGCCTGCCTAACTGGATACAATTGAAAGTGTTGTTTAGGTTTGACCTACTATTATATGGTTTTTGGTAAATCTAAAGCAAAATTCTCAAGAAAATTGTATAATGTATGGCCAACCTAACACACCACCTGTCTGAGAGTCTCTACACTCTGGATGAAGGTGCTACACAGACACCTTTAGACAGCAGCATTGTCATTTGGAGGGAGTATAGTGTTAGATGTACTAGCAGATGTAGATACAGTAAATGAAGACAAACTCCAGTTCACACTTTTTAAGCAGTGGTCACAACACTCTTGTACCTTTTAGGATAAATATTTACAAAAAAAGGTGAAAGCTGATCATTGTAAGCATCCTTGTCAGTGGTAAATGATTTTCCTTAACCTTCTAACGGCTACATCTGCAGGGCAGCTTGTTCTGTTGAAAAACAACAGACTTACTGACTGGATCACCAGAGGAAAATAAAGGAAAAAAGAAGAGAAAAGCTAAAAAAGGAAATTAATGCAGCCCCACATCTAGGAATTGGTAAGTTGCAATTTAATAAATATTTGCTTTTGGGTTTTATACCATTTTAACTGTATCTGAGCACCACAAACCAAAATGCTATTTCATTCATTTTAATGTAGCTCTACCCCTGCAGGAGCCACTGCTTGTACTGGGTCCTCTGTTCTTATCTTGACCTCTACAAAGACCTCTGACACCTCAGGTATATACGTCAATAGACACAGATTGATAACATTTGGCTAATGCCTCAGGATCACCTTGAAATGAGACTTGAGATCTCGGAGTATGATAGCAAGATATATTGAGAATATGAGCAGTCAAAAATGACAGAAGATCACAGTGCAGAACACTTGGTGACATTTACAGTTTTAATATCAACCATTGTAGTAGGAGCGCCTCCTTAGGCTCTGATAAGGCCGCATAAACTGTAGCTCCCCCCACTGGAAATGGACAACATAAAACAATGGTGAATTTGTTATCAATAGAATAAAGACTAAGTCTCCTAAAGTCACTTATGGGGAGGAGGCTAGGGTCTAGGTTATAAAGTAATAACTGAAAGGTAATTGAAAATTCTGGACTAGGCAGGATAACAGGTACTCTAATACAATCCTCAACGTAAGTCTTCAGATGGCCACATTGGAGATCGTGAAGAAGTTTGTGCACTAGAGGGAATAACTTCTGTAAGGAAACTGTTGCAGAACACTGATTTCCTAAGAGTACTGAGTGGCGAAGTGTCTAGAAAGGGTTTACTTATCAAGGGTATTTCAACACCAGCAGCAAGAGGGGAAAGAAAAGGATTGTTGACTTATCAGCTCCCTCCTGATCACCAACGCTGCAATGGGGAATGAAGAAAATTATGTAAAGGTATACTCCGCTATGAATAAATATAAGTACCCCAATTTGAATAGCAATGGCCTTAAAAGAGAAAAGGCTCTTTTAACTAAAGATTGAAATTTGAGTCCTGTGATGTTTGAAGTTCCTGATATGGTGGTGTCCATTGTCTTCTGCCAGCAATGGTGGGGCTCATAAACAGTAGTGAATACTGGTAATTCAAATAAAGTAAACAGATAAACTGTGGTACTGCTCAAAGCAAAGATCTCCTGGTACTGAGGTGTAATGGTGTCTGCATGCATTGTCTCTAGAGTGATGACAGGAAAAGGTTAGGCATCCACCCGCTCACCAATCCTATGGACAGTACGACCTCATAGGAACAGAATTATAGCTCAGAATCTTGGCTGGTTGCAGGGATGTGCAAAGTTACGGCCTGATGGACCCTCAGCACAGTGAGCAGAGATGTCTGTGTGAAGACCAGACAATGACAGTCCCAATGCAGAGACATTGGTGCGATCCCAAAGTGGCAATCGGTGTCACCACTGTGCTGAACTGATGTGCAGAGTAGTAGGCCAGCAATCTGTCTTTGGAGGAGAACAGCAGTCCCCCTGTGTTCAGCCTTGAATTCCATGCCAAGAGAGAAAGCCAGCCCCTTGCTGTTGAATATATCTGCTCTCCCAGCATGTCTTTCATTCGCCAGCCCTCTGGTAGTTGTAATTCAATCAGCACTCAAGAATACAAGATGTATTGGCTATGGGATTACATGTCCAAGATCCTCTGCTGTCATAAAAACTGAAGCTACTCTGCTAACAAGAAGTGATGTAGTAGTCCCAGTACTGGGCACCAGGGGGAAAAGGATTAACCATAGTTTCATCTGTATATGTCCCAGAATGGCATAATGATATAGCCAGAAGCTGGCTACAGGTATAATAGTAGATATCAGATGTTCAGGGACACAGTTCTGAGCAGCAGACTTTAAGAGGGATAGTGCAGTATGACATTCCATTGATATTAATACAGGGCCAGTCAATGTGTCACAAAGGGTTAATGTCCACTAACTGACTCCAGGATATTTGTAGTAGAAGGTCTCCATTGGTGATGAACTTTTGTCTCTGCTCCTCCCTTTCCTTTGGTTTAGTTAATGCTGTATAGATAGCTCCACCCCTTTGTTAATTTCCCAGTAATGCATTTCAGCTTCAAGCCTCATGTCATGAAGTAGATCACATTATGATCTTTTCACCTATCCGATGTTCATTGTTGTAAGATTCTCTCAGTTTATCGAATAAACTTCACAAGATTTACAAGGTGTCGTCTGGATCGAGTCACTGCCTGTGTTACTCAACTAAGATTGGAGTTATCGCTATCTCATCACAACTGTAAGTTACAGAGATCAAACTTTCAATGCTTAGATTGGAGAGACAGAACACCCTTTAAGGTGGAAATGATTCCAGATGAGCTTCTGCAGTGATCAGACAGTGGTAGCTCTGCGTTACAGATGCACCCTTAGCTAGGCCTGTCGGTGTCACAGCAGGAATCAGCAGGTTTGGATCTTGTACTAGGCTTCAGGATGATACCCAGCTCAAGTGGACTGCAGCACAAGCACAGACTGGACTTAGCAGGTTCCTTAATTCTCTGGAACTGACAGACACTGTCTCTCGTCTAAAGCATAGTCTTTCCCTGTATCTCCCCCCTCTCTCTCTCTCTGACAGAGCCTACCCTTCTCCAGACACCATTGTCTCTCTTCCAGCCTGCCTTGTGGTTTCCCGGGATTTATATGACCTCTCCTGACTTAAGGCTTATTGCTTTTGTAGTTTAATGGGTCTGATTAGTAATGTAATTCCTTCTGACTGGGACCACAAGTCCCAGAGAGCAATGTTCTTGACTGAAGATGAATCAGAATCCACAAAGCTTCAGAAAAAGGGAACTTCTTGCAGGAAAGATTAACTATAACAAAGCATTAATACACCTGCACATTTAGTTACAATGGATCTTGTTACCTTAATACTCAAAGCAAACTCACTCATCTATCCATGTTTCTATGCTTTCTTTGCTGCAAAATCACTTTGAAAAATACCCCTCTATTATTTCTAGCTACAGCCATCTCAAGTAAAGGCAGATGATTCAAGTAGCATTTACATTCTGGAATCCATCTGCACTTATCTCAGGCATGCAGGCAGACAGATGTGCTTAGAAAAAAAAGCCTCTCTTCCCCTTCTCCAAAGAAAACAAAATGCCCAAAAAGACTACTGGGATGTATGACATAATTTTGGAGTAGGAGAAACTAGGTAACAACTGAAGAAATGTACAAAAAAAAAGTTTAAAACAAGTAAATATACAGTTGTGTCCAAAATTATTCAACCCCCAATGCTGTAAAGGGGTTTAGGGACTATAGTGTACATTTGGAATTGTATTCAGAATCAAATCCTACAAGGACGTTGTAACTACCCAAATGCAACTAAAATGACATCAATTGTTTATGTAATACAGTAGTAAATGGTTCTTATGTGGTTTCTTCATTGCCACAATTATTCAACCCCTTAAAGACTACCACTCTGAAGAACAGAGGTTCATACAGGTGCTTTCCATCAGGTATTGAAAACACCTGTGGATGTCACCGAGCAGCAATCAAGCATAATAAGCACCAATTAGGCAGCTTTAAAATGACTGTGATACTCAGCTCCTTCTAGACATTTACTGGTGTGGTTACAAACATGGTGAAGGCAAGAGAATGGTCCAGGAAGACAAGAGAAGAGGTGATTTCTCTTCACAGGAAGGGCAATGGCTATAAGAAGATTGCAAAGATGTTAAACATACCAAGAGACACCTTAGGAAGCATCATTCGCAAATTCAAGGCAAAGGGCACTGTTGAAACGCTACCTGGTCGTGGCAGAAAGAAGATGCTGACTTCGACTGCTGTGCGCTACCTGAAGCGTAGAGTGGAGAGAAGTCCCCGTGTGACTGCTGAGGAACTGAGAAAAGATTTGTCAGATGTGGGTACAGAAGTTTCAGCCCAGACAATAAGACGCACACTGCGTAATGAAGGCCTCCGTGCCAGAACTCCCAGGCGTACCCCCTTGCTGTCTCCAAAGAATAAGAAGAGTCGACTGCAGTATGCCAAAAGCCATGTGGACAAACCACAAAAGTTGTGGGATAGTGTTCTGTGGACTGATGAAACAAAATTAGAACTGTTTGGGCCCATGGATCAACGCTATGTTTGGAGGAGGAAGAACAAGGCCTATGATGAAAAGAACACCTTGCCTACTGTGAAGCATGGTGGAGGGTCAATCATGCTTTGGGGCTGTTTTGCTTCTGCAGGTACAGGGAAGCTTCAGCGTGTGCAAGGTACCATGAATTCTCTTCAGTACCAGGAGATATTGGATGGAAACGTGATGCAGTCCGTCACACACCTGAGGCTTGGGAGACGTTGGACCTTTCAACAGGACAATGATCCCAAGCATACCTCCAAGTCCACTAGAGCATGGTTGCAGAGGAAAGGCTGGAACATTTTGGAGTGGCCATCGCAGTCACCAGACTTAAATCCGATTGAGAACCTCTGGTGGGACTTAAAGAAAGCAGTTGCAGTGCGCAAGCCTAAGAATGTGACTGAACTGGAGGCCTTTGCCCATGAAGAATGGGCGAAGATACCCGTAGATCGCTGCAAGACACTTGTGTCAAGCTATGCTTCACGTTTAAAAGCTGTTATAACTGTAAAAGGATGCTGTACTAAGTACTAAGATTGAATGTCACTTGGGGGTTGAATAAAACTGATAATGCTGTGAGCACAGAAAAGACATTTGTGGTTATTTCATTATAACTGTTATGTTATATTTGTCTGACCTACAAGTGCCTCTTTAATGTAAATGTAAGCAAGATGACTGAATGATCAAAAGCAATGTCAAACTGGCCAAAACACTCAATTTCAGTGGGGGTTGAATAATTTTGGACACAACTGTAATATACTCCAACCCCTCTCTATCTATCTATACTAAGGCTAGTAGCATTACAAGTAGATTGAGGGAGTTTAGTTCTGCTTTAAGCTATGGTAGTGCTGTCCTTGTGTGTTCTTTTCTTTTACAATTATATTGTCACAGTGTATTCGGTAGATTAAGCATAACATGAAACCAGAATGTGTGACAACATGTGCGTTGTGTTACCTTGGAGTACAGCTACTTCAAACTGACTTAGAGAGCAATTTTCACTTGTACAGTGGTGAAAGCATTCCTGTGGACAAAGTGTTATTGACGTTAGCTTGGGCTGAGGATGGCTTTATCACTTGACTCTTACAAAGGATGGTGACTACTGAAGGACAAAGACAATTTATTATGACTTCCCTTTTTCATCTTTCCTGTCAATTTCAATTCTTTTTAATACATGTTCCTAGCTCAAGTGTTCATGTGGTGCATTATAAGCTGTACAGTGTATAGAATGCTTGTTTATTAGAGTATGTGCAGTACATATCTTCTTCTTCTATTAATAGCTGTATAATGTGTGTAAAGTTAATTAGTATAAATAACAAATAATAATAGTAATAAAAAAATAAACTTAGTATGATTAGAAATCTAATTTCATACTTGCATGCACTATTCATAATAACTAGTCCTAAATAACCAACTTTCGTAGGTAACGCTATCACCAATATCTACTTGTTTTTACTCCAGCCATCCCTACTCAATATTTGGGATTTCATAGCAAATGGTAGCTAGTCATCTTGCAAGTGTTTTGGGGGCAAGTTTTATTCATTACCTAACTGCGTTTTACATACACATTAGGGCTAAACAAATGTCAGGAAAAGTATTTCTGAGCCTAGAGCCCAAAAATGATCCCTCTTTTTTGAGGGAATATGAGAATGACCTTATGTCTAAGAGTTTACTGTAAACTGTGACAATAAATGTGGCTTATTTGCACCATTTTGGGTTGTTAATTATACTATTTAAAGTGGTTATTATGTCTGTTCGACAAGTGCATAATAACAGATTGGTTGCCATTCATCCAGCCATAAATCCGCTGATAACTTCCTGTGCCCCCTACCCCTGGACTGTTATCAGTTAGCATTATCCCTGCTATCTCAATGGATTACAAACCCCCCCTACCCTGTGTTAGAGAGGAAGGTGTTATGTAGATCTGACACAGACTTATGTTGTTCTAACATACTTCCTGTTCTCAGTTTGTAACGTTGATCAGTACAGTTGTCACCCTAGGACAGGAAGTGTGGTAATGGCAGATTTACCAGGTTAAAAAAAATGAAAAGAGGGTGAAAAAGGGAAAATGAATACATCCACTACATCTTCAGACAATTAGACCACAATACTATTACTTTTTTATTCTTGGGTTTAGATATGCTTTAACGTTATTTTTTTTTTTAAAAAAGGCTGGTCCATGTCTTTTCTATTAACTCTTGGACACCATCTAGTTGCTGGAGAAGATGTACAGCAGGGGACAATTTTCTCCACCTCTGGTGGGAATGCCCATGCATCATATACTTCTGGTTGAAAATATGGGAGGATCAAACTCAAAATTCACAACTAGAGGTCATAGATAACCTGCTAACTATGCTTTTTTATACAACCCCTAAGTCCATTAAGACATATAAAATGACTCAATAACTTATCAATGTGGCCAAAAGCCTTATACTCTACTTCTGAAGAACTGCCCAGACACCCTACTTGAAAGAGTGGTTTAAAATAGTAAAATGAGATCATGGAGAATGAACAATGAACTTATAAACTGAGGGATCAATATGATTCCTTTTATAGTACTTGGGCTAATACTAGACTAAACCCTGAGCTCTAAAGAAGGGGGTAAATTACACTGGCCATCATTCATCCTGAAAGTGGAGTTGTGCTATACAGATTATTATACAGATTATTCCATAAAATGTAATAATAGTGTACCACTGTGCTGTGATACTGCTTGCAGGATGTTATATGGATACAAGATGGCAGTGTCCTGCAGACCCTGTTGCAGTGCTTTTTGGGATTCATATGCTGCAGCGAGCTAACAAATTAAATTTCCAAGAGGAACTGGCGTATGGGCGGAGGCAGATAAATACAGAAGTCCAGGAAACTGGGGAAGGAAGTGAGGTGTGAGATCTGGAGAGCAGGTGTGCAGGACAAGGCCGTTTGGGACTCTGGAGGACCGGGCTAGGCTAGGCTGCAGAAAGAGAGAGAAGGGAGAAGGAGAAGATGCTGACTTCTGACATCGCTGATGAGTCGGGTGAGCTGTCCCGCAGGTCGGTAGTCCAGAGTGCTGCTGTCCAGAGTGACCTCTGAGGGAGGAACCACAGGAACACTGGGGGCCCCATCTGCAGAGAGATCATCAGCTACCTGAACAGTGCCACAGATCAGGTGAGTTCCATTCTCAAGCCATTCAAGTTGCCAATAACATTATTCAAGTCTGCTGCTTTCTGCATAGTTTTATTGACACTGTTCACAACTTACACATGTTAAGGCCTAGTTCACCTAGCCTACCATTTACTACACTTTCAGCATAATCCAATCATAAGAGCCCACTGCTGTGTATTGCCCTCTGCAAGTTAAGCCACATCATTGCTTCAATTGCAGTCAGGCCACATCCACCAAAGAGCTCCTGTATTGCTGCAGTTTGCCCCTGGTGTCGCAGGAAGAATGAATCCCTAAAGAAAGGACTTCTGCTCATTCTATAATCCCTGCCTAAATTTACATCTTAACCTGTGTGTGTTAAAGGGGTACTGTCCAGGCTGCCTACCACTTAAAGGGTAAGATCTAGAGATGAGCGAATTGAACTTGGCGAAGTGGAGTTCGTTTCGAATATTAGGAAAAATTCGATTCGCACCGAATCCGAAAATTAGCAAACTTCGGATGCACGAATCAAATTTTTCCCGATCGGCCGATTTTCATCCCTTCTACAGCCGGCAAAAAGTGTCCCTGCAGAGAGCTCCGCTATTTCTGACAGTTCTCTGACAGTTCCTTCACATTTACAGCGGTTGAAACATTGTATCTATTTGTTTCCATTTAGGATACAGATGTTTCTTTCGGAAACAAATAGATACAATGTTTCAACCGCTGTAAATGTGAAGGAACTGTCAGAGAACTGTCAGAAATAGCGGAGCTCTCTGCAGATACACTTTTTGCTGTACTGGAATTCTTCTTATTTTCATCCTACTTCTTCTTCTTCTTCTTCTTCATCATCATCCTCATCTTCCTCATCTTCTTCTTCTTCTTATCCTTCTTCTTCTTCTTATCCTTCTTCTTCTTCTTCTTCTTATCCTTCTTCTTCTTCTTCTTCTTATCCTTCTTCTTCTTCTTCTTATCCTTCTTCTTCTTCTTCTTCTTATCCTTCTTCTTCTTCTTCTTCTTCTTATCCTTCTTCTTCTTCTTCTTCTTCTTCTTATCCTTCTTCTTCTTCTTCTTCTTATCCTTCTTCTTCTTATCCTTCTTCTTCTTCTTATCCTTCTTCTTCTTCTTCTTCTTCTTCTTCCTCATCCTCATCTTCTTCTTCTTCATCCTCATCTTCTTCTTCTTCTTATCCTTCTTCTTCTTCTTCTTCTTCTTCTTCATCCTCATCCTCATCTTCCTCATCTTCTTCTTCTTCTTATCCTTCTTCTTCTTCTTCCTCTTATCCTTCTTCTTCTTCTTCTTCTGCTTATCCTTCTTCTTCTTCATCCTCATCCTCATCTTCTTCTTCTTCTTCATCCTCATCTTCTTCTTCTTCATCCTCATCTTCTTCTTCTTCTTCTTATCCTTCTTCTTCTTCTTCTTATCCTTCTTCTTATCCTTCTTCTTCTTCTTCATCCTCATCTTCTTCTTCTTATCTTTCTTCTTCTTCTTCTTCTACTTCTTATCCTTCTTCTTCTTCTTCTTCTTCTTATCCTTCTTCTGCTTCTTCTTCTTCTTCTTCTTCATCATCTTCTTCTTCATCATCTTCTTCTTCATCATCATCTTCTTCTTCATCATCTTCTTCTTCATCTTCTTCTTCTTCTTCATCTTCTTCTTCATCTTCTTCATCTTCTTCTTCTTCTTCATCTTCTTCTTCTTCTTCATCTTCTTCTTCTTCTTCTTCATCTTCTTCGTCGGGCCCCGTGACTGCCCAAATGAGTGAAGTGTGCGGTGATTCTAAGATCGACGGCACTCATCTGCATGTCATACTGACTGACAGTATTATTTCTCTTCCCCAGCAGACTCCAAGGGCATTTAAATTAAAGGTACAGTGTTCTGCACTAATATAAAGGCTCTCTGAAGCCTAGAAACCCTTTTAATAAGTTAAATTCGCAGCGAATAAATTCGCATCGAATCGAATTTATTCCGCAAATTCGGCGAATCAGCCGAATCGAATTTTTGAATAATTCGCTCATCTCTAGTAAGATCCTTTCCTTTGTATTCACATCTTATTAAGAAACTTCTACCTTTGCTTCCAGAGGGATTAGAATTTTTAAAGTGCACCAACTTGGGCCCCATCGAGCATGTAGAAGATCTTATACTGCAGTGACCTACTTAATTCAAGAGGTTTTTTTCTTAGCCTCAGAATTTAACCCTGTCATCTGCTTATGAGAGCCCAAAGTTTGGTAATTTGTTTTTTTTTTTTGCTCACTGGGGAAAGACATCTGAGAACTGGGAATACTGGCTAAATTCTGAATTGCAAGATGTCCAGAACTGATTGAGATTTTGCTGTGCTTGACTTTTGCTTGAAATTACTCCAAGTGACAGCTGTTATTTCATGCACAAACGTATCTGTTGTTTTACCGTGTTTACATTTGGTCTCATTACCACCAACATATAATTTCACTCTAAACTGTCTGTGAGTCTAATTTGTGGTTGCAGCCAGAGGGTTCATCTGACTGGAGGTTTAAGGTGGTGTCAGCAGGGGTTGGGTTTTCAGAGCAGGGTCAGGCAAGACAGGGAACCCAAAAAATGACTCAGCAACCCTTGAGGGGTAGTGCTACAATAGTATCCGTGTTGCTCTAAGTTTATCACTGAGTGTTGCTTATTTTTTACTGTGTGCTGCATCCATTTGTGCTAGCTTTCCCACATGACTATTTTGAGGACCTCTTAGTCTTTTTCTGTCTCTGGCGGTGTGGGGATCCTGAACACTGCAAAGATGCAGGGCCACTCTTTGCAGCTTTTTCCCATTAGTCTAGGGAGGGTGGGGGGACCCTTGGCACACAGAAGTTGGGATGAATGATACTAAACAGTATAAAATCCTGAAAAGGAATGACCCAGCATTGTGGAATCACTGAATCTGCATCGGACAGACCTAGAGATAAAGTCACTTATGCAGTCAGAGTTGATTATTGTATTTTTAAAAGATGCCAGGGAGTGACTTATTTTTGCCCAAGCTGGAGATGGGCTTTAAATAAGATGGTCCAGTAGTAAAGCTGTCCGGATCCAGATGTATAGCCAGTAGTAAATCTTTTGTCTTTCAACTGCGGTAACCACCACATGAATAGCTTCTCCTTTTATCATAATAAGAGGACTGGTCAATTTTAGGAAGATAAGATGTGGAATTTTACCGCAATTACAAACAACTCATGTTTGCTGTTACAGAATAAAGCTGCAAGTTAATAACTGAGGTGCGTATGAAAGTCAATGGCCTGCATTCTGCCTATGGTGGTGTCATATCATTTGATGAAATTCCAAAAAGCCTAAAGAGTGGAGTTTTATACATTTGCTCTATGGTTATGTGAAATTCTGTCTATCTTAAGAATAGGTGCTATAAGTGGGTTTTTTTTTCTTTTGTAATGGGACAACTAGAAGGTGTTAGAAATAAAGGAATCATATTTTTACATTTAATGGTCATTTAACTGCTGTGCAGATATTATATTTAGGGTCTATTTTCCTGTCACTTTGTTGGCATCAAAGCTAAGTACTATCTTTCAGCTAATAGAGTGGCTATGAGAGAAAATATATAACAGTACACAGCAAAGCCAAAAGCTGCACTTAAAACACCTAGCGTGAGGCTCAGTGTGGGATTCTAATTTATGGTAAGTACATTTCCATTTGTCACCACCAAAGACTTCGCTTCAATCACAAAATATCGCAGCTGGCTCATTTTGGATCTTTAATGATCGTTTTTACTGAGAATGACAGGATAAAAAGTTGTTCTCCGAATCTGCGGAGCGCTCTGCAGATGCTATATAAATTTAGTTGCATTATGGCTCACTGTTTAAACATGCCCTAAATAATACAAGTTACATTCTCATTAAATAAACTTCGCTCTGCTTCAGTGTCTCTAGGCAAAGGGATGTAATGGTGGAATGGGATTTATCACGCTGTCTTCACATTAGGATGATGCGCTCCGTCTCCACTGGATTTTACAATGTGTTTGAAGTCAGCCTGGTGCACTGAAGAGTTTGCTTCAGTAGTACAATAAGTGAATCTAACAATATCAAATCCTGTTGTTCAGGCTGTAACAGAATCATATTTGTTTTTTTTTTTTTTTTTTTTAGGGGATAATGGTTGAAAGACTCTAACTGTGCTAGGCTGAGGGCATATACTCCATTTACATTA
Source organism: Staurois parvus (assembly GCF_062004578.1). Classification (NCBI taxonomy): domain Eukaryota; kingdom Metazoa; phylum Chordata; class Amphibia; order Anura; family Ranidae; genus Staurois; species Staurois parvus. The sequence continues at coordinate 1,958,361 of NW_028318256.1, read as the reverse complement.
GAACCCCAGGTTAGAGATGAAAAAATGTCTCTTAGCCATCTGCTTGACATCAGGCAATGCATGCCAATTGAATTCTGTCTCTCTGGTAAAAATGATGCTTGAGAAAGACTTCAGTAATCACAGATGGAGTGCAATAAATTGTAAAAGCACACTACGTAAATGTATTAAAGGAAACCTATGCTGGGAGAAATATGAAGGCTGCTATTGCTGGCCACCTGCAAATGCTAGTTTCCTGGCTTTCTCTGGCTCAGTGCTGACTTAAGCAATGACCTGAAACAAGCTAGCAGATGGGAAAAGTCAGAGTGAAGTTAGAACTTCTGATTTCATACCTGTTTGGAGTCAGAGCATTCATTGACTACTAAACAAAGTCATAATTTCTTTGAAGCATGCAGTTTACTGCATTTGATATATTTTGAAAGTCCAGTTTCTTTTTATTTTATTAAATTTTAAAAACAGGTAATTTTTCTCCTTCACTGATGTGCGTTAATGAGGCTGCACTGATGGGCAGTGATGAGGCGGCACTGATAGTCAGCAATGATGGGCACTGATGAGGCGGCACTTGTGGGCATTAATGAGGATGCACTGATGATGCTGCACTGATATGCAGCACTGATAGGCTGCAATGATGGGCACTGATAGGAGGCACTGAAGGGCACTAATAGGTAGCACTGAAGGGCACTGATTGGTGGCACTGACTGGCAGCACTGATAGGCAGCACTGACTGGTGGCACTGACAGGCACAGATTGGCAGCACTGTTGTTCACTGATGGGCAGCACTGTTGTGCACTGATGGGCAGCACTGCTTGGCACTATTGGGTAGCACTGTTGGGCACTTTTGGGGCTGCGCTGATAATCACTGCCATCAGTGCAGATGTCTGATTTGAAGGTTGCCAGTTACCAGCTGTACTTTCCTCACGCTGTCACAGCGTGAGGAAAATACTGCCGATAACTGGCAAATGTACTTACATAGTGATCAGCTGTGATTGGACACAGCTGATCTCATGACAAAAGGCTGCTGTGATTGGCCTATTAACATGTCATGTGATCAGCTGCGTCCAAAGGACACAGCGATCATTGACAGTACCAGGTGCATGGCACTGGGGGCTCGGGGGGCGCATTCTGGGCGAACGTCATATGACACTCTCCCAGAACTGAACTACATTCGGCTATAGAGTGGTAGTAAAATGGTTAAATGTTGTTATGAAAACAAACTACCAAAACAAAAATAAAAAATGCCTTTGAATGATAAAAAAAAAGATCAAAATAGAAAAAAAAAATCCAATAGGTATTGCAATTGACACCAGAGGGTCTATTTACATGTTTTCACTTTTGATTCACAGAACGTTCAACAAAGATTCACACATTTTTTTCTAAATGGATTCAACTGAAATAAAGTAATCCTGGATGAAAGTTGTGTGTATCCTGGTTAATCCTAGTTAAAAACAATTATAAATAGACCTGTAAGGATCACAATAGACTAGCAATCCTGTCACTGTTGACAACTTGCAAGCAACAGTAGCAGTACTTTTGCACCACGTGGTTTCATGCACCCGAAGACACACTGTGTTTTCATATATGTGGGGGTGCCATTAAGAATTAATAAGAATTAATGGCACCCCTGCGTGTCTGCCAAGGAGCAACACGTTTTGTCTGTGGGTGCTTTCAGGTGCGTGGAATTGACATGCTTTCCTGCACCCACCTGACTGTTCATTGATCTGGCCAGCAAGGGAATGGCACATCGGAAGCAGAATGGTTCCAACACAATCAACTGTGAGAGGACACAGAATAATCACAAGGGATGATCAAGGTAACAAAATTTCAAAATTAATGACTGTGAATGAAAGTAAGCGAAAAATTATTTAAATGTATTCTTAATAAAAGATTAGGTCTGAGCATGTAGTCCCCTCACTAGTTGGCATAGACAGCAATATATTTTTATGACTAGTAAGAGGAAATCCCTCCAAACTGTGGACAAATAGATTTAAACAGTGGCCTGCGGAAAAGGTATCCCCATTTGAAGGTTCCCCCTTATTTTCCCCTGACAACTAAACGTTTTTATGAAATTCATAATTTTCTGCCCCTGTAACAATAGTGACAGAAGCCACAAGAACAAAGAGGGCGAACCTCCCTAGTGGGGTTACAAACAGCATTGCATCAGACTGACAGTGGATAACTCAACCTCATGCAAATCAAAATTGCCTTTTTTCAGCCAAAAGATACATTTAGTAGCTTCTCAGGAGACAAACACTTGACCCCACAATTTTCAAAACTAGAATTCATTCTGTGTTAGAAAAAGAACTTCGGAGATGTAACAGAAAAAAAAAACACAAAATACCTCTGTAAATGGTGAACAGTCACATCAGGAGGGAATCAGTCTTGCCCAAAATATTTGCTTTTCATTCCTCCTCTGTGAGATGGGGAAACAGCTCTCATTGTTTGAACACTGTTTGTGTGGAAGTAAATTAATGTTTTGACTGACATTCTGCGGTTTAGCCACAAGATGTCACTGTTTTTCTAACACAGGCTCAGACTGCATAGATATTTGTATATTCATGAAGAGGTGGGGTTTTGCACTCAGAGTTGGAGTTTAGTGAACAGGAAGAGGAGGCTGCAGCCATGTTTTGGACGATGCTGAGTGAAGCTGATGAGATTGCTGCCAGGAAGCTGATGAGATTGCTGCCAGGAAGCTGATGAGATTGCTGCCAGGAATGCTGATGAGATTGCTGCCAAGAATGCTGATGAGATTGCTGCCAGGAAGCTGGTGAGATTGCTGCCAGGAAGGCCGATGAGAGCAGAGGAACTAAACAACATATACGGCAAGACCGCATGCTTGTTGGAGAGACATTTGTTCTGTTCAGAGTCACCAGCGGATGGAAAGCAGGTCGGTAAGATCGTGCACACACCTCATTTCAGTGTTGGCGCCTTGAGACTGAGTCCAGGCCTATAGTTAGTTAGTTAGGGTCTCTGTTTGTGTTGTTACTGATCATTGGAAGGACTCCACAACTTAAAGTGACATTTCACATTGGAGAGCTGATAAAATTCCACAAACTCAAACCAGACTGGCATTTTGCTCAGAAGGAATACTCAGGCACGTGCTACAGGACCAGTTATGGGAGGGGGAATACTGTAGATTTGTGGAAGATTGTAAGCTGTTGTGCTGCACCGAGGCTAGCCCATACCATACACCCATACACTGATTCCTGCTCTTTTAGGGTAATAACAAGTAAGGTGTGGCAGCTTATTTGTGCCCGCCAGTAGGTAAATTACTTCACTTTCTACCTTCATCCATCAGAAGGCACCGTGCTGTGCAGCACAAGGGTCTCAGCCTTTGGGTAGGGTTATGTAAATTTATTGTATGTTTCCAGCATTTGTGGTTGTGTTTATTTGCCACATCTAAGTAAAATTCTGTTGTGGCAAAAGCTGATGGTGAGGTTGCTTTCCTCGTTCGTGACTTCACTGTATCCTGGGGAGCCCACCCCGGTACACGGCTTACACCTCTGCCACCACCAGATCTTTCTCCTTAACAGCAGCAGCCTAAGAAACATTAAAGTGGAGGTCCAGTCAAAATAAAAAAAAATAAAGTCAGCAGCTACAAAAACTGTAGCTGCTGACTTTTAAAAAACAGACAATCACCTGTCCCTCAATCCCGTGGTGCCTCACACTGGCTGGGTTCATCGGTCATCCTGTGTCCCTGGCGCCAGCATCTTCAGTGTTGGTACCCGGCTGTGAAAGCTTGCAGCTTCACAGCCGGATACCCACAGCACATGCGTGAGTAGTGCTGCACTTCGTGAATGGTCTCATAGTCTCGGGACTTGTCAGTTGTCCCAGAAGACTATGTGGAGGGAGGGGGGGGGGAGGACAACTTCTGCCCTGGATCGCCTAGGCGATCGCAGTGGAGTTGGGAGCGGGTACCTGTCAAATTTGGGTACCCCTCCTCCCCTGCTTCCCAAAGGTGCCATCCTTAACGGGGAGTGGGGGACAAAACCTTAAAGTGGAACTTCCCCTTTTGGTGGAGCTCCACTTTAATTGCTTTACCGTTAGTGTTTGATAGTGTTCAAGCTTGTGGTCATACACTGTGACATCAGCATTTGCAGGTAGTAATTCTCCCTTGGTCAATCTTTACAGACAGTAGTCCTTCCAAAACTGGAGTGGAAGGTTTGTTCCTAAGATAGTTTTCATTTACTTGACAGATAGGAACAAACTTTCTACCTCAACTGTCCCAAGGTAAAGGGAATGCATAGTTTTTGCAAATTTTACAAGATATTGGAATTTTCCTTGCCCCGATGGATAATGCAGCTTTGTTCTACCTTGTGCCAATAAGAGTCATATGTGTCCCCCTCAGCAACATCACTGAAATCTATTACTTAGTATTCAGTAAATTTAATATGCAGTGGGGTTTATTTTACTAAAACTGAAGAGTGCAAAACCTAGTGCAGGTCTGCTTAGAAACCAATCAGCTTCCATGTTTTATAGTCAAAGCTTAATTGAACAAGCTGAAGTTAGAAGCAGACTGGCTACCACACACGGCTGCACCAGATTGTGCAGTTTTAGTAAATCAACCCCAGTGTGTCAAACTCAGATGGTGGGACAATTTGTGGGAAATATTTCTATTGTTTGGTAGCCAATAAAAATGCTGTGTGCTGATTGAAGTTTACACCATTAATGTGGTCAGATCAATGCATCATTTTCAAGTAAAACCAACAGGTCTACCTTGATAAAGTTGCCAATAAGACTCTTAACCACTTCCCGCCCAGCCTATAGTAAAATGACGGCCAGGTGAACAAATCATCCCTCTGGTAGGGCATCACATAACGTCCTTCCCAGATCACGCTTTTTGTGTGCCTGCAGCTTATCCTTCTTCTTCTTCTTCTTCTTCTTCTTATCCTTCTTCTTCTTCTTCTTATCCCTCTTCTTCTTCTTCTTATCCTTCTTCTTCTTCTTCTTCATCCTCATCCTCATCTTCTTCTTCTTCTTATCCTTCTTCTTCTTCTTCTTCTTCTTCTCCTTCTTCTTCTTCTTCTTCTTCATCTTCTTCTTCATCTTCTTCTTCATCTTCTTCTTCTTCATCATCTTCTTCTTCATCATCTTCTTCTTCATCATCATCTTCTTCATCATCTTCTTCTTCATCATCTTCCTCTTCTTCTTATCCTTCTTCTTCTTCTTCATCCTCATCTTCTTCTTCTTCTTATCCTTCTTCTTCTTCTTCTTCTTCTTCTCCTTCTTCTTTTTCTTCTTCTTCTTCTTCTTCTTCTTCTTCTTCTTCTTCTTATCCTTCTTCTTTTTCTTCTTATCCTTCTTCTTCTTCTTCTTCTTATCCTTCTTCTTCTTCCTCTTCTTCTTCTTCTTCTTATCCTTCTTCTTCTTCTTCTTCTTCTTCTTCTTATCCTTCTTCTTCTTCATCCTCATCCTCATCTTCTTCTTCATCCTCATCTTCTTCTTCTTCTTATCCTTCTTCTTCTTCTTCTTCTTCTTCTTCATCTTCTTCATCTTCTTCTTATTCTTCATCATCTTCTTCTTCATCATCTTCTTCTTCATCATCTTCTTCTTCATGATCTTCTTCATCATCATCTTCTTCATCATCATCTTCTTCATCATCTTCTTCTTCATCATCTTCTTCTTCATCTTCTTCTTCCTCTTCTTCTTCTTCTTCATCTTCTTCTTCTTCTTCTTCATCTTCTTCATCTTCTTCTTCTTCTTCTTCATCTTCTTCTTCATCTTCTTCGTCGTGCCCCGTGACTGCCCAAATGAGTGAAGTGTGCGGTGATTCTAAGATCGACGGCACTCATCTGCATGTCATACTGACTGACAGTATTATTTCTCTTCCCCAGCAGACTCCAAGGGCATTTAAATTAAAGGTACAGTGTTCTGCACTAATATAAAGGCTCTCTGAAGCCTAGAAACCCTTTTAATAAGTTAAATTCGCAGCGAATAAATTCGCATCGAATCGAATTTATTCCGCAAATTCGGCGAATCAGCCGAATCGAATTTTTGAATAATTCGCTCATCTCTAATTTTCATCAATAAGTAATGAAAATTCAAAATCGGTGTCCAAATAAACCGATATACAAAAATCAATACCCTATATCTTGACACTTACAAAGTCACACTTTCACCCTTGAAAGTCCAAAAATAAATAATAAAACCCTCTTAGTGTCAGTGAATCTTCCCAAATCTTTTTCTTCAGTGTAATGATCCAAAAAATATGGTCGATTTCCACCGTATACCTACAAAAAAAAAAAAAAAAACTAGATAGTGTATTATCCTCCATTATCCAATAATCAAAAACATACAGTATATACATAAATTGCCAATATGTGAAAAATTGTGAAAACACGTGAAACACTCCGTGAGCACTTCTATGTGGCTAGAGTAAATACTCTTACCCTAAATAAATAATCAAAGGCCTTTAAGAAAATAATCCAATATGCCAAAAATTTCTCCAAGATTATCCCACAGATGCTATGCAAAATACCGGACTATCCCATATTCTCAAGCATGATGAAACACGTCCATAGATTATCACTCAGAAGGAAAGAAAGGACTATATAGTGTAGTATTCAAGTTAAATAGATCGAGGCTTTAATAAATATGCTTACATCAGATGGTGAGTACTATGAACAGAAAAAGACATGGCCATGGGTGCGAAATTTGCGCCCAGCCTGGCCAATATTTTTTTATGGAAATGGAAACATACTGAGATTTTTGGGAGAGAGTGGATAGGTCTGAAACTATGGAGAAGGTTTATAGATGACATTGTGATGATCTGGGAAGGATCCCTCGATTCTTTAAAAACATTCTTGAAACATATAGCGACGAATCAGCATGGTCTAGGTTTTACCTATACTATTGATAAAGAATCTGTGAATTTTCTGGATCTTAATATATTTAAATATAATAATAGACGTATTTTAACCACTTGCCGCCCAGCCACCGCATATAAACGGTGGCAGGGCGGCACTCGTAGGCAAAAGCACGTTTTAAAACGGCTGCCTTCAAAACAGGTAGGGGGCGCACGCGAGGCGCGCGCCCGCCCTACCTGTCCCGCGGGTGTCAACAGCGGGTGTCAGCCGACGGGTCACGGCCGGTTTTTACCGGCCGTTTTCCAGCAATTGACGGTGATCGCTGACACAGAGCAGGGCTGCATTGTTTACACACAGCCCTGTTCTGTGTCAGTTCTCTGACAGCTTGTGAGAAGCTGCAGAGTTTCTCTCCCTCGATCAGCTCCCCCCTCCCTCCCCCCGTCCAGTACACACCCCCGCCCCCTAGTAAAACACTCCCCTTACACAGCAAATTCTAAAAATGTTAACCCCTTCCTCCCCAGTGACATTAGTACAGTTTCAGTGGGTTTTTTTCACTGATCACTGTATTGGTGTCACTGGGGATGTCAGTGACCCCAAGTCAGTTCCCCCCCCCAGTGTCAACATGTCCGCCGCAGTCCTGCCATAAGTCGCTGGTCGCCGCCATATGTCGCTGATTGCCGCCAAAAGCCGCTGATCGGCGCCATTATTAGTATAAATAAAAATGAAAAATTCCAGTATCTTTCTTTGTCATTTGTAAACGCTATAACTTTCACGTAAACCAATTAATTTACACGTATTGGGATTTTTTTTTAGCAAAGAATGCATTTTGGCAGAAATTTATGACTAAATTTGATTTTTGCATTTTTTTTTTACTGGACATGTTTTATAGCAAAAAGTCCAAAATATTGTTTTTTATTCCTCAAAATTGTCAGCCTTTTTTTTTATAGCGCAAAAAATAAAAACCACACAGGCGATCAAATACCACCGAACGAAAGCTCAATTTGTGGGGAAAAAAATGATGTAAATTTCATTTATGTATCGTATTGCATGACCGTGCAATTGTCCGTTAAACTAGCGCAGCGCTGTATAGCAGAAAAATGGTGTAAATTGCAGTATCTATACCATAGTTTGTAGACGCTATAACTTCCACACAAAGCAATCAATATACACTTATTGGGATTTTTTTTACCAAAAACATGTAGCAGAATACATTTTGGCCTAAATTTATAACCAACTTTGAGTTTACTATATATTTTTTATAGCTGAAAGTAAAAAATATTGTTTTTCTTCAAAATTTTTGGCCTTTTTTTGTTTATAGCGTGAAAAATAAAAAGCGCAAAAGAAAGCTCTATTTGTGTGAAAAAAAGGACGTAAATTTCGTTTGGGTGCAGCATTGCATGACCGCGCAATTATCAGTTGAATTAGTGCAGCGCCGAGTAGCAAAAAGAGGCCTGGTCATTAAGGGGGGTAAATCCTCAGGAGCTCAAGTGGTTAAGGACACTGACAGGAATGGGTATATCCCGACTTGTAGTTGTCCTCACTGTTTCACGTGTTTTTCAAATTTTTCACATATTGGCAATTTATGTATATATGTTTTTGATTATTGGATAATTGAGGATAATACACTATCTAGTTTTTATTTTATTTTTTTGGAGGTATACGGTGGAAATCGTCCATATTTTTTGGATCATTACACTGAAGAAAAAGATTTGGGAAGATTCACTGACACTAACAGGGTTTTATTATTTAAGTAATGAAAATTGGCAACATCTAAGCCTTTTGCAATACACCTATTTATTATACTTGGCAATGATGTCTTTGATTAGCATGGACCCTTTGGTTGGACAGGATATCTCTCACAGATTCTGTCTTTGATTTTTTCTTTTTCGCTTCTCTCCATATCCTTGGAGGTAAATGAGTCATTTTAAGCAGCATGGCTGGATCGGCAGAATAGCACTAGCAGCTACTTGGAGAGAGGGTTGGTAAGCAGACAGGCAAGGCAGGCGGTGTGGTTTGGATAGCAGCCACAATGTGACTGCACACCCACGACCTGCATAGATGCACTAACATAGTCAATTGTTAATCAGCTGACTCTGGAACTGCACATGCTCACTACAGAAATGACTCTATCTCCTGTTCACAAACAATACAGATTGGAGAAAACCTCCATTTTTACAAATTGTCCATAATTTTATGGACGTTGGTTTTACTGTTCTCCCAACAACCTAACAAAGCAGGCGATTAACCTCACACACATGCCGCGGCCATGATACTTTGCTTCCTCACTATGGCATATTTAACTCAGCTTGTCGAGCTGAGAGGTGGCACCGCTTGTCAAACACACCCATTGAAGTCAGTTGGACCGTATCACCAATGTGAGGCAAACACTATGCTTTAGGTTGCTGAGTGTTCGTGTGCTACAAAATTGCTGTTCAGCAAAGGAGAAAAAGAGAAAACATTTTTGGAAGTGGCTTAATTGCTGTATTGCCTTAAGAAACCCTTAAAGCTGTGCTTCTACATCCCATTAAAAAGCAATTTACTGCAGATCATATTTCAGAGACTGCCACTATGTGAACCTAGCTTTACTCATTCACAAAGAGGGGAGGGACAAATATGTGTATCCTCTATCTTAAAAGGGAGTACAAGGAAGAAAGCTTACAGCTCACATTTCTTGTGTAGACCTTCCTCCCCTTTGCCGGCAACATACAATAATGTAGAAGAGTATTCAGCACAGCATAAACCTCCCAATCTTCACTTTATTATAACAACACTTTAAGATTTAACCCCCTAAAAGACAACTTCCAGTCTCCCCACAGACCCTCCCATGTGGTGATAAAGCCCTACTACCCATCAACATGGGGACAAGGTGTCTTGCCAGGAGGGGCTCCCCTGGCAAGGTAACCTGTCAATGTTGAGGGCATAGACCTGTTATGGTTTAGGAGGGGGAAGGGGAGAAATACTACTATCCTTTTTCTTTCTTGTCCAGCCTCCCTTGTCCACCAGTGTAAATCCAATGTCGATCATGTCTTCCAGCAATGTAAATCCAACGTCAATCATAATGAAAGACAACCAGCCAATATGGCAGGGCACAGCATTGGTGTGAACTGAAGAACAGGAAATTGCCTTGTTCATGGGCAGGAACTTTGTTGGCCAATGCTACCCAGTGCAGTCCAATGTGACAGATGTGAACAAACCCTTAGAAAACAGATTACAATAAAAACACTACAATTTTCTATTTGCAGATAATTTATTTTCTTCTTAAATAAATAATTACATACCCAAGCAAAAATCCCACTAAACCATATATATAGACTCACCGGCCACTTTATTAGGTACACCTGTTCAATTTCTTGGTTACACAAATTGCTAATCAGCCAATCACATGCCAGCAACTCAATGCATTTAGGCATCTAGACATGGCGAAGACGATTTGCTGAAGTTCAAACTGAGCATCAGAATGGGGAAGAAAGGGGATTTAAGTGACTTTAAACGTGGGATGGTTGTTGATTCCAGATAGGCTGGTCTGAGTATTTCAAAAACTGCTGATCTACAGGGATTTTCAGTAAAGTGGTCAGTGGATATATATATATATACAGTGGGGATCGAAAGTTTGGGCACCCCAGCTAAAAATTTGAATTAATGTGCATAAAGAAGCCAAGGAAAGATGGAAAAATCTCCAAAAGGCATCAAATTACAGATTAGACATTCTTTTAATATGTCAACAAAAGTTAGATTTTATTTCCATCATTTACACTTTCAAATAACAGAAAACAAAAAAATGGCGTCTGCAAAAGTTTGGGCACCCTGCAGAATTTATAGCATGCACTGCCCCCTTTGCAAAGCTGAGACCTGCCAGTGTCATGGATTGTTCTCAATCATCGTCTGGGCAGACCAGGTGATGTCAATCTCAAAGGTTTTAAATGCCCAGACTCATCTGACCTTGCCCCAACAATCAGCACCATGGGTTCTTCTAAGCAGTTGTCTAGAAAACTGAAACTGAAAATAGACGCTCACAAAGCTGGAGAAGGCTATAAGAAGATAGCAAAGCGTTTTCAGATGTCAATATCCTCTGTTCGGAATGTAATTAAGAAATGGCAGTCATCAGGAACAGTGGAAGTTAAAGCAAGATCTGGAAGACCAAGAAAAATATCAGACAGAACAGCTCGCAGGATTGTGAGAAAAACAATTCAAAACCCACGTTTGACTGCACGATCCCTCCAGAAAGATCTGGCAGACACTGGAGTTGTGGTACACTATTCCACTATAAAGAGATACTTGTACAAATATGGTCTTCATGGAAAAGTCATCAGAAGAAAACCTCTTCTACGTCCTCACCACAAAAATCATTGTTTGAACTTTGCAAATGAACATATAGACAAGCCTGATGCATTTTGGAAACAAGTTCTGTGGACCGATGAGGTTAAAATAGAACTTTTTGGCCGGAATGACCAAAGGTACGTTTGGAGAAGAAGGGGCACAGAATTTAATGAAAAGAACCTCTGTCCAACTGTTAAGCATGGGGTTGGATCAATCATGCTTTGGGGTTGTGTTGCAGCCAGTGGCACAGGGAACATCTCACGAGTAGAAGGAAAAATGGATTCAATAAAATTTCAGCAAATTTTGGATGGTAACTTGATGCCATCTTTGAAAAAGCTGAAGTTAAAGAGAGGATGGCTTCTACAAAAGGATAATGATCCTAAACACACCTCGAAATCCACGGGGGATTACATCAAGAGGCGTAAACTGAAGGTTTTGCCATGTCCTTCACAATCTCCTGACCTCAACATAATTGAAAATCTATGGATAGACCTTAAAAGAGCAGTGCGTGACAGACAGCCTAGGAATCTCAAAGAATTGGAAGACTTTTGTAAGGAAGAATGGGCAAAGATACCTCAAACAAGAATTGAAAGACTCTTGACTGGCTACAAAAAGCATTTACAAGCTGTGATACTTGCCAAAGGGGGCAGTACAAGATATTAACTCTGCAGGGTGCCCAACTTTTGCAGACTCCATTTTTTTGTTCTCTGTTATTTTGAAAGTGTAAATGATGGAAATAAAATCTAACTTTTGTTGACATATTATAAGAATGTCTAATCTGTAATTTGATGCCTTTTGGAGATTTTTCCATCTTTCCTTGGCTTCCTTATGCACATTAATACAAATTTTTAGCTGGGGTACCCAAACTTTCGATCCCCACTGTATATATATATATTTATGTTTTAAACTTTCTGTTTATAGAAGGATTTTAAGGGAACATACAGTTGTAAATGTTTACAGTGGATAAAAATGCACAATAAACAAACATTCCAGTAACAGGGTAGAATATCTCTAGCAAATTAATGAGGAACACCATAAAGCAGAGGTACAAGATTCAGTACATTATAAAAATATAGTCAAGTACTATTAATCGAATAATGTCAAACCATTCACAGGAGTAGTGGTGGTATTACCACTGGTGGTTTGGCATGGGCAACCCAAGAAGATACTATACTGGATCTAAAGGAATTGGAGGGCAGAATAATGATTTTAAGAGTGATTTAGTGTGTTCTCAAAAAGGGTATATCTTGGGACAATCCCAGTAAACAGGATGTATGGTCCCTACTGGAAACTTTTTTCCATACAAAAGCATTTAATGTTACTTCTTCCCATAAAAAAATTCCCAGATTGTCCAAGTTTGAATGGCAAAAATGATTACACATTGCACCGATGATCCTACAATTTAAAGATGTCAGCCTGTTCTACTTTTTAAAACATAATTTTACTATTTCAAGGCAACAGTTAATAGCAGCAAATGACTCTGCCAGGACATAGGTTGCTATGACCAGGAAGACACTGGTAATTTTACAATTTCATTTTACTTGTATTCATAAGTCTGTTCTCATTCCTTTAAAACAAAAGTAGCAAACACAATTAACTTATCATTATGCAACAGCAGCTTCTCCTTGTTTCTTGTTTTTATTTCATCATTATGTTTTATTTGAGACAAAGGGAACCAGCTCTCTGATGCACTTTAGTTTTCAATCCGGTACACATAATCTCTTCTCTCAAATCTGGCTTCACTATCACTTCTCCATCTCTTTTTTAACATCAGATATGATTTCAACATCTGGAAATATTCCCATATGTACAGAAGGGGCCTCACACCAGATTCAGATTCCAATGAGCAACTATTTAGTTTGGGTTCACAACTATGCAGGTTGAGGTTGATGTGTTATGTGGTGTGTTTGTGAACACACGTTTTTGCCGCGATTTGTGGTTTTTTTTGCTAATAAAAAAGTATGACGGCTCTGTTAATTTAGTGTGACTTTGATCAAAGTCGCATCATAGTGCAGGAACCTTTCTGTAACCAAAGTCACATGTTAGGGTAAGGTTTAAAGGCTAGGGTTAAGAGCAAGGGTTAGGGTTAAATGTTAGAGGAAGGGTTACTTTTAGGGTGAGCGTTAGGGTTAGAATTAGGGTTAAAGTTGGGGTTAGCAGTAATTGTTAGGGTTAGCAATTCAACTTTCACAATTATCACTAACCCTAACCCTAACAATTACTGCTAACCTTAACCTTAACAATTACCTCTAACTCTAACCCTATCTAACCCTAACCCTATCTCTGACCCTAACTCTATCTCTGACCCTAACCCTAACATTTAACCCAAATCCTAGGTCTCAACCCTAACCGTTAACCCTAGCCATTAACCTTGACCCTAACCCTCAACCGTAACCCTAGCCATTAACCTTAACCCTAACCCTCAACTGTAACCCTAGCCATTAACCCTAACATGCGACTTTGTTCACATAAAGGTTCCTGCACTACTTTAATGCTACTTGAGTGACAGAGAAAGTCGCATCAAGGTTGTATCAAAGTTACACTGCATGAACAGAACTGTCATACTTTTCTATTAAAAAAAAAAACAACCAAACAAAAAACCCCCCCAAAATGCATCAAACATGTGTCAAGAATGCAACACTTGCGTTTTTGGTGCTGACCCATTGAAGTCTATTACACACAAAATGCAAGCTGCTGCGGGAAAAAAAGTCTCTGACCCTTTTCCAAAAATGCACCAGCTCAAAACACACAGATGTGAACTAGATCCATGGGAAATCATGTTAAATGGACTGTAGTGCGTTTCTGCAAAGTGTGAACCTAGGGTAAGGGATTTTTCAGACAATATAAACTACCACAATAAACAAGGGCCATATTGAAGAGACATAACGTCAACCAGATTAACTTTCCTGTGGGGTAAAGCTCATTTTGGAGGTTTCCCATTGGAAGAAATTGCTGTCTTGCTCATACCAAGTGTAACTTGCACTTTATGCCCCCCCCCCATACTTGTCAGTTATGCACAAAGAACTGCAGGTCTTTCTAATGTTTGTCTGTTTTACCTAACAGAATTCTCAAATGTCCACTTCTTATGATCACATCTCCTATTTTTTAGGTTCACTTATTTATTTCAGATATTTATATACCGTATTTATATAGCTCCAACAATTTACACAATGCTTTACATACTATACAGTATTTACATTGCACATGTAAAGGGTTGTGTAACAAGTACCATTCTGACACAACCCTTCACTCACTCTGACTTATACTTCACAGACATCACAAGTTTTGCTGTTTTTTTTCCCTGTGTTGCACAGCCACTTCATGCTCTGTAACCATCTCTTGTGTTTGCTTCTCTCTTTACACTACAGGCTTTCACACTTTTACACACACTCACGTGGACTCTTTAATTCTGAGTTGCAGCTTGTCTTATCTATCCTGGCCTTTGTAGACACAGGAGGTTTCTGGTGGGAGCAGGACGTGTGAGGACATCACTCTACATGTTCACTCTACACCTAAAAGCTCTGTAGGAATCTACAACCATTGGAACACCCTCTCTGAGGGTGTTCACAAGATGCTGGAGTAAGATTGGGGAAAATTCCTTATAGTACAGGACTGTGAAACTATCAGACCCAGGTGCCTTATCTGATTTAGATTGTTTGATGGCCTGGAGAATTTCTGTCTCAGTGATCTCCTTTTCCAAGACATCCCTGTGAGAAGCCATTAAAGAAAGCAGGGATAGGAGTGCCACAAAATCATCATTGTCTTGTTGGGATGTAGAACACTGTTCTGTCTCTCCAATCTAAGCATTGAAAGTGTGATCTCTGTAACTTACAGTTTTGATGAGATAGAGATAACTCCAATCTTAGTTGAATAACACAGGCAGTGACTCAATCCAGATGATATCTTGTAGATCTTGTGAAGTTTATTCCATAAACTGAGAGAATCTTACAACAATGAACATCGGATAGGTCAAAAGATCATAATGTGATCTGCTTCATGACATGAGGCTGGAAGCTGAAATGCATTTCTGGGAAAAAGGGTGAGCTATCTATACAGCATTAACTAAACCAAAGGAAAGGGAGGAGCAGAGACAAAATACCAAGAACACTTAAAGGCATATGACAGTCATGTGAAACATGACAGTGTTTCTATTCATACTTGCTTTAGCTCTGAAGAAAAGCAACCATCCCTCGAAACATGTAAGGCTTAGGACACTACAGAGATTTCCCATACCACTGGCTGGGTACCATGGACCTAGGGGCTGTCTTGTCATATGCCTCTACATTACATGTGTTTTTTAGTAGATGACCGACTTTTGATATTTTAATAAATGGCGTTTTTTGGTAATGTACTAGGTCTGTGCGCTCTCTTTCTTTTATTATCAATTCCACTTATGTGAGGACAGCCACAGTCCTGAGGGCAAGACCTTTGGCGCCATACACAGTAGCCAGACAGGCAGACTACACTCTTAAGCACTGCACCAAAGTGCAGGAGATTGTATTTTTGTTTTTGCAGATGACTAGGAGGATGTCATATGACATCCACCCAGAGGGAGGAAAGGCCCACTGGCTGTCAATCTGCTATTGGCTGTGCAGGAACCAGTTAAACTATAACAGGTTCACCAAAAGTGCAACAAGAGCAGCTTGACAAAGGTTGAAGTGGTTCTAAATGCTCAAGGTTTTTTACCTTCACGCATTCTATGCATGAAGGTAAAAAACCTTCTGTGTGTAGCAGCCCCCCCCAACCTGATCCTGATCCAGCGATGTCCACAAGAGCCTTGGTTCTCTGGGGACTCTCACTCCTCATTGGTTGAGGCAGCCAATCAGGAGGGGGTGGGGCCAAGCCATGGCTCTGTGTGTGAATGGACATGCACAGCCGTGACTCGGGAGCGTGCCTGCTCGGGTGCCCCCATAGCAAGCTACTTGCTGTGGGGGCACCTGACAGGAGGGAGGGGCCAGGAGCACCAGCAGGGGACCTGAGAAGAGGAGGATGCGGACTGTTCTGTGCAAAACCACCACACAGAGCAGGTAAGTATAACATGTTTGTTATTTAAGAAGAAAAAAAGCAAGACTTTAGTATCACTTTAAGTATAAGCCCTCGGAGGCTACACTGCCATTAGAACACTAGGGTGACCATGCTAGGTCCACGTCTGCCTGCAGGACTTTGTTATAAGGTTTTAGATAGCAAAATATATATAGTTTGATGTGAGACACAATGGTGCAGTCTCTGAAGATTATTTCTGCATGCTATTGTTGGGGCCTTTAATGGCCGTGCACAGCTGGTAAACCTGGTTACTTCTGTCTGTATGCGGTTCCAAGTAACAACTATTGGAAGTGAGTTAGGTGGAGTTAGTTTGCAGAAAACTTCAAAAGTAGCAGAAAAGTGAAAAAGATTCTGAAGTAAAGTCAATTCTGGGTCATTGGGACAATCCTGGATGGATGCTGTGATTGTATACTAGAGTAGGTTAATAAGCAGGGCAATACCCAGAGAGCAGGATGATGAGGCTGTCTTAAGAGAAATAAAAGGGTCTCCTACTGTACAGTATGTGCAATGGGTTGACAACCCTCCCACCAATCCTCTGCATTAGGTGTGAATACCGATGTAGGAGGGGTCCCTCATGGATTGATGGCTTGCGCTCCAATGAAACCGCTCTGGAATACTGGGGATGAAGCAATTGATTGGTAAACTCACACTGGAAGGCTGTGAATGCAGCTGATTAGGCCACACTTGTGGATATGTTCCTGGTCAGCTCAATGCATAAGCATGGGGGATCTGCTCTTTCCCCGTTCTAGCTTCAAGTGCCTCACTAAGAATATCTCTGCTGCTCCCCAAAGGCCGCACACATCCCTGGGAACTGTAGTTTCCTTGCAGCTCTGGAACAATGTTTCCTGTACAAATTGAATCTACACCTCCCACAGTTCTTTTCTAACAGCATCTCCACCTCCAAAGTCTTATCTGGTCCAATCAATGGAGGGCATATAATGCTAATGAGGACATAGTTGATAAACATGCCAGGACCTGTTGTCCCACAATAGTAATTCTCTCTTAAAGGGGTCCATTTGCCAGCACCTGACTAGATTAGATTTGATGGATGCATTTGTTTTCTTTTTTAGGCTTTCTTTCTTTTATTTTCATCTGGAGATCCTGCCAGCAAGTTTGTTGCTTTTCAAAAGAACAAGCTCCCTTGCAGATGTTACAGTTACAAGGATGAGACAAACCATATAACACTGTCAGGGACACTTTCAAAGGTCAGCTTTTATTTATGCATGTAAAACCTTTATCCCAAAAGGTAAAATCTGTTGCTGTAACTGCTTACAAAGCATCAGCTGGAGTGTGGCTTCAATTTGGAACCAAACAACCCAGAAGCTCCTCTGGAGGGTAGCACTACACCACTAAAGTTTATGCTTCACCCTGATCCTATCTATGGTCCTTTGACAATAAATGATACAAGAAGAATGATAATATAGGTCATATACCGTATGTCATCATTGCGATGTGTGTCTTGTTAAGACTGACTGAAGTCTGAGATTACTTCTTGCTTCTTTTCCTGGATTTCCTTCATTGCACCTCACTGGTTATGATGAGAATGAGAGATTTGTGCAGCTGAGCCCCTTGCTGCAATCAATGAGTACAAATATTTTTAAATGTCTTTTGACACTTTGAAATGTATTTCCATGTGTATTTAAAGAGATGCATAAAGAAGACCATAATGCATGTAAAACACAATAATCACGAAAAATAAGCCTTTTTAAAAAGAAGAAAACATGGGCTTAGCAGTGTGAAAGAACAGATGAACGAAATCAAGGAACTGGCAAGAAATGACCTTTGTTTTTCAACAGAGAGGCTTTCAGAACTTCAGGTATGCATTCATTTTACAGGTCAGTGACTGTAAAGGGGTTATTTACTAAAACTGAAGAGTATAAAATCTGGTGCAGCTCTGCAGAGAAACAAATCAGCTTCCAGTTTTTATTGTCAAAGCTTAATTGAACAAGCTGAAGTTAGAAGCTGATTGGCTACCATGCTCAGCTGCATCAGATTCTAAATGCACCAGTTTTAGTAAATTCCCCCCAAAGTTTTGAGACCTTTGGTTCAACTGAATTGTCAAGCAACTTATATTTTCACAAAAGTATCGTTTATATATTTCACAGCAATCTTCTTTGTAAATAGGTAGAGACAAAATAGGAGCTGCCCTATAATTTCCAGCCTAATGGCATTATGTCGCGGCATTCAGTGATAAAACTATTTGAATATGGAAATAGCAAAAATTTAGAATATGCTCTTACCTATAGGAATAAAATAGTTAACTGTGTCCTAAGCAAAAATGTTTTGTAGCAAGTGTGATTGTGTACATACTGTTTACAAACGTTTTTTATTAGGAGATAGACTACAAAAACAGCAACATTTAGTGAGGTAGAATAAATAGGTGGAAAAAAAACATATATAAGAAATGAACAGAAATACAAAGTACAATCATGAAAGTATAAAAAAAAAGGACATGATAGAGGTAGTGGCAGAATAACCACAAGATCAAGAAAAGGTTTAGTACAAAACAACCCATGATAGACCATCAATCGAATAATAAGTGTTGATGCATTCTCCAACCATCCCATTTCCTGTTGCATAAATGCTTCCAATCCAGCAACGTATATCGAATACGTTCCATAAGCATAACCATATCAACTCTCCGTAAGACAGAAGCCAAAGTGACAACTGGAGACTTCCAATAAAAGTCAATGGCCCATAGGGTGGAATTGCAGATAGTGTGAATTAGCCTCATTTGGTTTACTGGGATCCACAAAAGCGATACACCCAATAAGCAAATTTGCAAAGATAAAATCACCAGAGAACCCACCAAAGTGGAAGCCATCTCCAAAATCCTACGCCAGATCAAGGAAAGACCAGGGCAAGCCCAAAATACATGTACGAGGGTACCACCCAAGTCACAAAACCCAAAAGCAAAGGTGCGATGTTCTGGAAACATGACATGAAGTCTAGAAGGGGTATAGTACCAGCGAGTTAAAGCCTTCAGGGCCGTCTCACGAACCGAAAGAGATCTACAGCCCTTCCGTATATTCTCCACCATGGAAACCCAGTCCTCATCGGAGAATGTAACTTCACACTCATTCTCCCATTTCTGTCTATACAAAGGGGGCAAGGGAAAAATGATCTGTAAGAAGGAGCGATATAAATCTGAGATAAGACCCCTACCCTTGGTGAGTCATGACTGATACGTTCAAATTAGGTAATTGGGGACAAGGGCGTCAAACCAAAGTGGGAACAGAAAAAGTGTCAAATTTGTCGATAGCAAAAATGTTCAGGAAGAAGAATGTCAAATATCGTATGTAGCATATTATAGGGTGTTAAAAGCCCCACCACGCTGAAAATTTGATAGTCTATGTGTACATGTCTGACCTTGGGTACTAAGACTCCATTCACACCTGAACATTTTGTAGTGTTAAGTTTGAAGCTCCAAAAAAAAAAATCAATGCATCTTCATGGTGATGGTTCATATTTTCCACTTCAAAATGTCCCCCCACCAGGAAATAACCAAATATTGGCAGGAAATCAACAAACATTCTTTTGGTCAGCAATACCAAGCAAGATGGAGGATATAGTTGTCTATTTTCGATACCAAAACCTTTATCCCAATGGTCAGGAAGCACCCTTGTCTGTATGATCCTCGAGACTCCCATTATAAGTCCAGAGCTAGCAACATTCTGTGGCATCTTTGTGATTGTCAGGAATAGGAGTATTAGTCGCAGTAAGGGAATTTACTAGAACTCCAACTGATATTTGAGTGAACATAGGTTATTTTACATGACCCAAAACCCCCTCTGTTCTCGATCAGCAGTGACAGCATGAACACAGTATCTTTGTGTCCTCCTCCACAACAAAACATACAAAGGGGTGCATGCACACAGCGGATTATGGTATCTGCTTGAGCCGACCACACATTAGCCTACATTTGCTGATACTGGACAATAACGGGGACCCATTGAATTGACATCATCATCCACCAATCTACAGACACCATGGGAGATCCATCAAGGCAAAGGGGAAGCAGAAAGCCCCATTCACAAAGCCACTGGAGGATTGAATCCCAGAGTCAGCAGATGACAACATGGCTGCCACTGCTCCACATAGCATAGCAGTCACACAGCAAGAGGCTGACCACGAGGCTGCACAGATGGGACTCCCTCCTCCTGATCCGGGTGAGTGTATTTCTCTTCTCCCACAGCCCACATCTTGCATTGGGGATGAATCTCCAGGCTTTGAATCTTAGCAATCCATGGCTCCTGTTTGGATAGAGCCATGGGATAAATATACACTAGTCAGAGCAGCCGTGCAGCCAACCCTTACCTTACTTTCCCAACTATCTCAGCCTGATTATTTTGGGGACCCAATAATATTGGCCAGATTTTCCACATCACTAGAACACCACCTGGAGAAAGCAGGCAGACAAATGACTTCAAAACTTGAACAGGAGTTTAAAGACCTGGGTTGCCACATTAACACTATAGAAACCAAACTAGATGCTTCTGTCACCAGAAAGAATGAGAATACCAACTGAATTAGTCAGCACTAGGCACAACAGGAAGAGGCCCTTGCGAAAACTGAAGACCTAGAGAATAGGTCCTGGAGGTATAATTTTAGAATAAGGGACTCCTTGAACATCAACCATAAAAATCTGCGCTTAGGTTGACATAATATACAGAATGCAGGAAAGTACAAAAAAATAGCAGCTAGGCACTATACCCTGATACCAGGCTTTCAGCGTAAGTTCGTGACAACAGTGCAATGCTAAATTGTGAACCAAAAAATTCCAAACGTTGTGAAAAATGTTTTTTTAACCTTTCAAGGCTAAAAAGAGTAATACACATGTCAAAGAGATTAAAGGAGATCTTAAAGTGTCCAAATAAATGTGATTAATATAAACACTTGAATAGCCAGTTTCACATGCCGTGATGGAGATGAGAAAAAACTTCAGAGATAGCCAAGGTGACACTATCCACTCCCATGCAAGGCTGACCAGAAAGCTTGTGACCCCCTGTTAAGAGTAGTCAGTAAGTGGTAATAACAATGATAAGGTCAACATCATAGAAAATGATAAAGAATGAGAGTGCAGCGCTAACCCAAATAGCGATTAAACATATGATAGACCACATATGATAGTGGATCAGTAAAATGTCAGTGTAAGTTCATCAGATGTGCTGAAAGTGCATACAGTCTCCAATATGTAAAGAACCAAAAGTAGTGACTTTCAGAAATGATAATAGCCAAATAATGCACTAACCAGATAGCGCATATTAAAGCACATGGAGCATTTAAGATCTGCCCCTGGTGCTCAGCCACTGTATCACTGGAGCCAGGAGATGTCATCTATAGGGTGACCACTAGATGTCATCTATCCGGATGGAAGCTGAGTCCAGCCACTGTATTAGAGGATCAGGCGGATGTCATCTATAGGGCGACCACTAGATGTCATCCGTTCCAGGAGGAGCTGTGTCATGGATCCAGGGATGTCACTTGCAGATGTGTCCTTTGCTCAGCACAGCCCCAGGACCTTCAGAATTACAGGCTCCCCAGAAATAAAGAGCCCGTGGAAAAAGGCCTCAAATAGTGTGATATCGTTTATTAAAGTAGGTAAATAATCAGAAAAGAACTTACTAACAACGGTTCAGCTGCTCATAAACGGCCAGACCAGAGGTACATGTACACAGGATATAAATAGCTTGGCACTTCCCTAACGCGTATCGTGTGAGTACACATCATCAGAGGTGGTAGATCTTTTGACATTCAGTCTACGATCACATGCTACAGCTCCTATGTTGTCTACCTTTTGGAATGTAGTTGCGGGAAGCAATATGTAGGTAGAACGACAAGGAGACTGAGAGACAGATTGAGAGAACACCTGGTCAATATTAAGAAAGATTACAAGGAGCACTCCTTGTCTATGCATTACCGCCAGCGACACAATAGGAATCCACATTCCCTGCGTTTTGTGGGTATCGATACCATCAAAAGTAACTGGAGGGGTATCCACAAAAAACGAGCGGTCTCCATGCTCGAGACCAAATGGATATATCTTCTACAGTCCCAAGTTCCACAGGGACTAAACGTAGAATTAGATATTAATTGTTTCATCGATACCAGCTGATCGATCGTTTATGATCTGAAGTACATTATTACTTTTAGAATTTAATATTTCTAATGATTTTACCTTTTAAACCAGATTGGTTTTAATCTATATGTTTGACGTAATTTGTCTTTACTTGTATTCATACTAGAGTAACATAATCGCTTTCAATAAGTTGATGCACCTTAATCTTAGTACATTGGTTTTAAAATTTAATATTTTTAATGATATTACTTTTTAACCAGAGTGGTTTTAATTTATATGTTTGACGCATTTGATGTATTTTGCCTTTATCTGTATATTCCTATTGGAGTGCTATAATCGCTGTAAAAAGTCGATGCACCTTAGTATTTTCTAGTTTAATATATTTTTTTAATATTGTTTCACCAGGCTGTTCTTGTTACAATGGGGCATTAAGTATGTTCCATGTGTAATTTCAGCTAATCCACTTGCCCCGTGTTGATTTAGGAATGCAGTATCTTGTTCCCACTAAGATTACTGCTGAACCAACACATGTATGTCCATAATGTGTTTTGGCTTCTTAAAAATGGCCACCGCGAACGCTAGTGCGCATGCGCGACCGTGCGACCGCTACTGCGCATGCGCGAACCGGCAATAACGGCGCCGCCGCATTGCGGTGTATTTTGGTGCTTTTTTATGTATAAAAACACTCCTTTTACCACTGGCACAGTCCCTCTGATGATGTGTACTCACACGATACGCGTTAGGGAAGTGCCAAGCTATTTATATCCTGTGTACATGTACCTCTGGTCTGGCCGTTTATGAGCAGCTGAACCGTTGTTAGTAAGTTCTTTTCTGATTATTTACCTACTTTAATAAACGATATCACACTAAAAAAAAAAAAAAAAAAAAAAAAAAAAAAAAGCCCTCTGATGATGTGTACTCACACGATACGCGTTAGGGAAGTGCCAAGCTATTTATATCCTGTGTACATGTACCTCTGGTCTGGCCGTTTATGAGCAGCTGAACCGTTGTTAGTAAGTTCTTTTCTGATTATTTACCTACTTTAATAAACGATATCACACTATTTGAGGCCTTTTTCCACGGGCTCTTTATTTCTGGGGAGCCTGTAATTCTGAAGGTCCTGGGGCTGTGCTGAGCAAAGGACACATCTGCAAGTGACATCCCTAGATCCATGACACAGCTCCTCCTGGAACGGATGACATCTAGTGGTCGCCCTATAGATGACATCCGCCTGATCCTCTAATACAGTGGCTGGACTCAGCTTCCATCCGGATAGATGACATCTAGTGGTCACCCTATAGATGACATCTCCTGGCTCCAGTGATACAGTGGCTGAGCGCCAGGGGCAGGTCTTAAATGCTCCATGCGCTTTAATATGCGCTATCTGGTTAGTGCATTATTTGGCTATTATCATTTCTGAAAGTCACTACTTTTGGTTCTTTACATATTGGAGACTGTATGCACTTTCAGCACATCTGATGAACTTACACTGACATTTTACTGATCCACTATCATATGTGGTCTATCATATGTTTAATCGCTATTTGGGTTAGCGCTGCACTCTCATTCTTTATCAATTACTTTGGAGGTTCCCGAGGTGCCTTTTTGTGCAAGCAGCTACCGTACTTACACCTATACACTGCGCTCGATTTTATATATAGATTTTATATATAAGTTTATTTTAACATCATAGAAAAGCCAAAACCTGTGAAATGGTAAGTCACAACCACTTCTATAATGAACACTGGCTCACTGCGCTGAACGGTGGTGAGCTTCAGCCTAGTCTGGATGGTGGAAAAGACATGCTCCCCTCTGTCCAACTCTAAATCCCTGCACCAAGTGCTTCAGCTCAGCTGCTGCAGGGAAATATATCCAGAATGCCTTTTGGTTTCTTCCCATCTGGTAAGTGTAGTCCAGACAATGCTGAAGAATACAGAGTAACTAGTCTGTGAGACTACAAGTCCCAAGATCCTCTGCTTGTCCAACACAGTTCCCACTCTGCTAACAGGAAATATTGTGATTGCTCAGAGCTGAACACTAGAGGGGAAGAAAGAGAATCTCAATCTAGGCTGCAGATCAGGGGCGGACTGACAACTCATGGGGCTCCCGGGAAATAGGGGATCATGGGGCCCCTGTGTCATTGCCCAAACTGAAAAAGACCTATGAAAAATGTACCAGAGGCATCTCATAGGGCCCCCTACTGATCCCGGGTCCTCGGGCAGTGCCCAAGTTTCCAAATGGTCAGTCCGCCCCTGCTGCAGATGTCCCTGGATTACAGAATGACACCCCCTGGACTTGGCTACATATACAATTATTTTACACACAAATAGAGTTTTCGTTTGGTGGTACGTGATCATTGGGGGTTTTTTTTTGCGATATGAATTTAAAATACTGAAAATTTTGAAAAAAAATTATATTTTCTACTTTCTGTTATAAAACATATCCAATAAAATAAAATGTCTTCATAAATTTAGGTCAAATGTATTCTGCTACATGTCTTTGGTAAAACAAAATCCCAAAGGGTGAATATTAATTGGTTTGTGTGAAAGTTATAGCGTCTACAAACTATGGTATACACTGTATAATTGAAAATTGATCAGTTCTGATGTACTGGCAAATTATCTCATTACTTGAGGCCCTAAAATGCCGGGACAGTACAAATACCCTCCAAATGACCCCTTTTTGGAAAGTAGACAGTTTACGTCTATTTAGTAAGAGGCATGGCGATCTTCTTAAAGTTGTCATTTTTTTGTCAGATTGTTTGAAAATTAAGAAATAAACTAAATAAAATTAGTTTTTTCTTTCACATTTTTAAAAAAAATACTGTCACCAGTGCAGCATCACCATATGACCAGTGTGATCAGGGACACTAACTGGTGACAGTATGTAAAAAAAAAAAAAAAGGTTTTTAAATAATTTAATTCAATTTTTTTAATAATTTTTTTTCCACTTTTCTTTCCTCTTTTTGTAGTTAAGTGTCACCATAGTAACACTGCACTACTCTAGGGGGGAGGTGATCAGGGATGGTTTTTTTTTTTACTCTTTGTTGTTAAAATGAAGATCATTGTAACAGCAGTTTTCAACTGTCATGAATGGGTTTCAT
The DNA here is from genome assembly GCF_062004578.1 of Staurois parvus. NCBI lineage: Eukaryota > Metazoa > Chordata > Amphibia > Anura > Ranidae > Staurois > Staurois parvus. Next base: position 1,933,019 of record NW_028318256.1, on the reverse strand, counting down.
TCATGACAGCTGTGATTACTACTGATCTATGATTGGCTACAGATAATCACATTGTACAGGATACTGTGATTGGCTCAGGTACCATGTGATAGCTGTGGGCCAATCACAGCATAGGAAACACAGCTGTCAAGAATGAATTCATTCATAACAGCTTTGTTGACATTGTGATCATGTGATTGGGTACCAGCCATATATTTGTATACGCTCGGTGCCAAGGAGTTAAGCTGGTCATACATGGTTCTCTTCTTTTCGTTTAACTAGCGGGTTGAATGAAAAAAGTGGAGCCCATTCAGGTGGATGGGGAATCATCCCCGCTGTACTATTGTATTCTGGCAGCAAGAAGATTCCCCCGCTGTCAGAATACACAGATCAGTGGCACAGTCATTGGATGCAGTCACTGAACAAGCAGTTCTTATCCAACAGGGTGCAGTAGTTCAGTTTCTGTTCAACTGCAGTGGCCATGCATGGATCAAAATTTGGCCAACTCCTGCTCAACTGGATACATTTAGATCCATCTATGGCCACCTTTATTTTTAAGGTGCAGCCTCCAGAACTGTCACCCTGATCCTAGCTTTACTACCTGATCAGTCAATAACCTGGAACAAATTTGAGTATTTAAGGCGTTATGACCCCTGATTTGCACATGCTTGTTCAAGGTCATTGATTATGTGCTAAAGAAAAATTCACAATGAAAGCCCTGAAGTGTGCACCTCCCAAAATAAGTCATCAGTGGCAGTTCTGATATTTCATTCTGACAGGTCCCCTTTAAAAGTGACAGGGAGAAGAAAGAGATACTCTCTGTTTCTTTTATTCTTGGTATCTTATGTTAATGCATTTCCTTTCATGAAAAGGAAGAAAAGCAGCCATGTGTGTTAAGCAGACTAGATTATGTTGCTGATAGCCCTGTATTTACTGCCAGCTGGCTGACAGGCATATATACTCAAAATGGCTACACCATATGACTGATTGTTGGAAGTCTAATGGCTTGATAAGAGCCTTGTGGCACAAGCAGGCTGCTCAGTGAAGAGAGCAACACTTAGGATTATGAAGAAGAAATCATGTTTTTTTTTTTCTGTCATAATGTCTCTTACCAATACATGAACATGTTCATCATTACCTCTCTCACCACTTTCATTTGGTGATGGAGGTCAGCTTGACTCAGACCTCTCTCCTTTTGCTGCTTTTCACATTTAATAAAGTATTGTAGTGTGATTTTGTTCTGTGGAGGAAAATCAAAAGCTGAAAGCATACGAATGGATCAATCCGTTCTCAGCTGCTTCCATGCCATGTCCTCTGTTATGTTAGTGACAGATAGCCATAAGGAGAAGAGGAGAGAATGGAGTATGTCCAAGAGAGGGAAACAATGAAAACAAGATGGATAAAGCTGTCCCAAATCTTTTTAACCACTTGCAATCCAATCTTGTTGTCTCTGTCAATAACTGGCTTTGTCACCAGTGAAAATACTTCACAGAAGATTCTTCAGATACAAGTGCAATTACTTTTTCAAGCTCTCAGTGCACAGTCAGGAAGGTAACACGGTGAAGAGCATTATATTTTGAGCAAACGGCTCTTTTTCATCTCTGTTCCTGTGTGGCTCAGCACATGTCCAGTGACCTGTCTTGATAGATCGTTATTTAAGCATTTCAGTGTATATCCTGAGATTTATAGGGATGCTTGTGCAGGCATTGGAAGCTGTCATTTTTCCTGTAAGGTACCTGTACTTGTGGGAATAACATGCTTTATCAGCAGGCGCATAACTAAAAATGACAGAACCCAATAGCAAGCTTATTAGAAGCTTCAAGGCTGCCATCTCTGACCATCTCTGACCGGCTATTAACCTGGCAGTATTTCTGATCTAATGTCTTCTCTTTTTTCTTTTTCTGAGTCCCTGACTTGGAAAAAGCATGCAACTGATTTGCATGGTTCTACTGAGTCACAGAGTCAGAAAGAACTGAGGCCATTTGATCACCATGAAAGCCAGGCAACTAGTAGTTTCAAAAGGAGACATTGGCATGTTTCTCCTGGCACAGGCTTCCTTTAAAGTCTTGCTGTTTCTCCAGCCTATTAATGGGTAACTTAATACTGTATATTTAAACCCTTTATGTAGGGCTGCGCTGATGCTGTTTTTTTACCGGCGTGTACGAGTAACGATACATTTGGTCAAGTACTTACCAATGCCGAGTACCTTTGTGGTGCAATTTGAGCCCATACAAAATAAATGTGCTCAAAAACCACTACAAATAATTGAATGCAGTTTCCCTCACAGCTCCTGTGTGAACCCAGTATAGAAAGATAGGACAGCGCTATCTAAGTGCAGCAATGGGCAAACAGTTTGTTAAAAATGCTATAACTCACATGTTAAAAGTACACATCTTGCATAGCAAATCCAAATCTGCATGGTCATAGGGTCCCTGTCCTGCGGGACCCGCCGATGATGTGAAACCACGGCCGTTTTGTGGTGCTCACAGGGCTGGAGGAGATGTATAGGCAGTCCGCCCCCAAACAGACATCACTTCCACTCTTTAATGACGTGTGCACTCCAAGCTGGTTTACGGGGGTCCTGGAACTTCCTACATCTCCTCCAGGCCTGTGAGCACCGCAAGTGACTGTGATTTTCCATCATTAGTTGGTCCTGCGGTACGGAGACACTATGACCTCACAGATTTGGATTTGATATGTGGAATATGTACTTTTAACATGTGAGTTGTTGTAACTTTTTTTTAATAAACTGTTTGCCCATTGCTACACTTGGATGGCGCTTCCCTGTCTTTCTATACTGGGTCCACACAGGAGCGATGCTGGAAACCGCATGCGATTCAGACTGGAATTGCACCGCATTCCTGTTCAAATCGCATGCAATTCTTTGCAGTGTGATTTGAGCCAATTAATTTTGTATGGGCTTAAATTGCACTGCAAAGGTATCGGTTTAGGGTATCCGAGTGTTTGCATGAGTACGAGTACTCGTGCAAACAGTCGGTATCGACACTGATACTGGTATTGGTAACGGTGCAACCCTACTTTTATGTAAGATTAAAGTGTAACGTTAATATATTGGGCCCCCCTAAAAAGTCTTAGGATACCACATCCCCTTTGAACAACGCAGACCACATGTTAACAGATTTTTTGTGTCCGTACTGTACATTCAAAGCAATATCCAACCATCTAAAACCGTTTATTTTTTTATATATAATATTGATATAAAAACATCATCAGGTAGGGGGTTAAAAATTCTTCAAAGGTCAAATCACATTATTCCATTTTCCATAGAATATTCCAGTTTACCATCCATATGATGGTTTTTGTACATCCTGAGATGACTTTCATAAACCAACTAATATTTAAATCTAAACCAAAGAACAAAAATGTAATACTTACCAGTCCTTAGATAAAGCTTAATTGCCCCAGTGAGGATACTGCACCATACCAGAGGTTCTAACTCACTGCTTTGCCCAAGACTAGAAAAGTGTCATGGCTGGAGTTCTAGTTAAACGGCAATTCCAAACAACAATGTACATAAATAATTTCATAAAATATTTATAATCTGCTATTGGTGTCTGGATAAATCAACATGCAACCAGCCTGTACTGTGCTCCTTTGCAAGGTCCTTTAGCCAAGGCATGGGTATGGTTATGGTCACACTCCTCTCTGTTTGCATGTGACTTCAATGTTTTAATATTACTCTTATCTTACTTAAAACTTTTCTCACATCCTTTTTTATGGGGCTTTGCGAAGGGTAAAGCCGCACTTTGGGCTAAAGCCCACCACCCCTCTAACTAATCACTACATTTAAAAAAAAGCATAACCCTATCTAAAAGCTCTTCTACTTCCCTGTGCCACAGTCACATGATAATCCAGCTCCAAATCTTCTCCTCTTCTGTTTTTTCCTCCAGGTTGAGTCCTTCTTTGAGTGTCCATGTCAGTGTCTGTCTGTTGGATGGGCTTCAGCGGGGTCCTCTAAGAATCCAGAGAAAGGATGATCAGAAATGGTTGACATCATCAGAGGGGGAAAACAGGGATTTCAGGAGGGGAGGAACATCACAGCTCTGGATCAGTGGTCCTCCCATCTGGAAACAGTGGCAGTATGGGACCTGGATGGGGGATTTATGGGAGTGTATTTCATTTCACAAGGTAAGAGGGGAAGGGAACCTATTAGTATGAGTTAGAGGAAGGTGGGAGAGAAAATAGACAATAGCTTTGGCACCAAATGGGACTTTTTTATTCTCTTTTGAAGGGGCAGGTATAGTTCTTGGGGAGTGTGCACCTGTTGAGCGCCTTCATTAACAGATGTGCCTACTGGAGTATGAAACTCCAGGGATAGATGGTGATCTATTCCAGAGACTCCACTGAGCCAAGTTATTAGGAACATGACATATTCCATTTAAATCTGAGCTGTAACTTGGGTACACCAACACGTTGAATGTATATTTCAAAACACAGCATTGAAAAAAATGTTTTACATTTCATTACGTTTTTAATTAATGTAAATAATTCCATGTTTAGCTTTTAACACGGATGCCTATTTGCATGGAGTTTAATGTACATTGTAAATAATGTCAGCAGCTGACATATTAAGGAAGAACATGGACCCCCTACTTTTCAGGCTGACTTATCATTAGTATTCACCACTGATTCCTGGTTCTGCTGAGTGCTCACACGCAGATTTGTATCATATCCTTTGCCATGGCTTCTTATAGATAGGGAAACATGTAGAAAATCTTACTGCTGACATTTTTTATAAATGATATATGTGGGTAATTATACAATGTAATTAGTAGAGGTAATTTGTAGTACTCCTTCTAGTTTAACTTGTTAAGACATTTTTAATTTTATATCACAGTGGGTAGCGCTGTTTGAAAAAATAAATTACAGATTTAACAGTTTCACTGTACGCTATAGCAGTATTTACTTTTGTCATAAAAATATGTTCAGTTTGCAGAACTGTAACTTGGTAGACTTTTCATGCCCACTAAAGCCGGGCATAGACAGAATGAAATTCAGCCAGTTCAGCAGGAACTGGTCGGATTTCGATCCATCTATGAGCAGGCTGGAGCAGAGATTATCACACAATACAATAATTTTTTTTGGCAAAATTGTGTGAAAAGCTGTGTATGGATACAGCTTTTTTTCTGCAGATAAATCGTGTGCTTTGCAGTTATGACCTGCATTTTTGGAAACACAGATTCTTATTAAAGGGTCAATCCACCAAAAACTAATATTTTCAATTTTTAATAGAATCTGGAAAGTTCATTCACCTAATTATTTGTATGTTTCTCAAAGACATAAAATGTTTGCACTTGAATTTCAAGCCTGTATAACTATTGTGACCATTATGAGTGGTTCCTGCTCTCCCTGTTGTGCTTTTATTTATTATGCATATAATATAATATATAATGGAGCAGGAGCTGCTGAAATATACAAAGGTGGAAGAGAACACCCCAACCTTACAGGTGGATAGGAGCTGGGAATTATGGCAGGATGATCTGGCTGTTGGAGTAAAGAAGACATGTAACAATTATTGGGCTGACTCAGCTCACTAGACTCCATTTACCCTTTTAAAGTGGTATATTAGTCAGAAAATTAAGTCCTACTAGATTACTTCAGGCTGGCTCCTTTTGCAGGTATAGCTAGGTAAAACATTCACAAATAAGTATGTATACTGTTTAAAATCCAGTAATACACTGGGGTAGATTTACTAAAACTGGTGCACTCATAATCTGGTGCAGCTGTGCATGGTAGCCAATCAGCCTTTAACTTCAGCTTGTTCAATTAAGCTTTGGCAATAAAACCTGGACTCTGATTGGTTTCTATTCAGAAGTGCACCAGATTTTGCACTCTCCAACTTTAGTAAATAAATCACACTGTCTCACCCTGCTCTGCACATGCTCAGTTGCTCTCTATTTTACTGCACTATGCTGAAAATGTAGAAGCTGATCTGCTGACAGCCTAAAGATTTACTGTTGCTCAGGGGCTCTGGGCTTCAGTAAAATGGCAGCCTCCTGCAAGAAGATACAGCAACAATGCTGGAGGCAATTTGCAGCGCACAGTAATTTTGGCAGTATAATTATTAATGTAGAATGTATGTTCTGTGCTAAAGAACATTCATTTTTATCAAGTTGTTATAGGTAAAGTTCCTCTTCAATGAAATTACAGCAAACCATTTCACTGTTGCAGATCACCAAGATTGTATATATTATATACACCTGTAAAGTCACACAAAGTTATGTCTAGCTAGTAAAATTTACTGGAAAAGACCTGCAACCGTGTAATGCAAATTTATAGGCAGCGTTTCCAGGAATCAATATCTTACGTCAGCGCAAATTTCGATTTCTTTATTGTTTATTTCCGACGGGAATTAAAGGTATGCGTTATCTTGGAAATGATCAACTATTAAACACTCATTCTGGGCTCAGCTGCAGATTAAATATTATCACAAGTATTTTATTGCTCCATTACACCGCTCTGGCAGCAAAAGTCAGACGGGCTGCACAGTTATTTAATGTCCTATCTTACTATAAAAGGCAACATTACAAGTTAAAAAAAAATTCAGCCTTATGTTTTCCGATAGCCTGGGGTCCATTGAGGAAACATCTGGCGCCATTAATGTTTGGAGGTAGTCTGTTAATGCCAATATATTGTCTGAACACACCTGCAAAGCATTACGGACAGTTTGGTTGTATCTGTTAGAACGCGTTGATATCGTGTCTCAGAATATACGACGCGGCTATGCATTATAAGGCACATTTTCAGTTTTTATGTTCGGGAATAGGAAAAAGGATCTTCCTCATTCTCTATGGCAGAGCACAGGTGCCATTGTCATGAGAATGCAGTCCTTCTGACTTCAAAAAAAGCCATTCCCTTTGAAGTGTATGAAAGTGATTGCACTAAAGAAGGATGAAAATATCTTCCAGTAAGTGAGACTCGGGGAAATCTTTGAGATTTGACATGTCTTTTGCTGGCATTTGGTTGACTTTCTCTGAGCTGTTCTCATATGGATTCCCTAAAGGCTTTACTGGCATGCTGCATTACACAGCTTGTTTTGCTCAGCCCTGTAGAATGTGCAAATCCAATAAACAGAGCCACACTGCTGTGTAGAAAACAAAAGTAGCTGTTTTATGCCCTCATTAGCATTTACATTTTGCATGCCCAGAATCCTTTGTGTTTACAGTGCTTTGCACTGTGTGAGATTCAGGTGACTGGAACAAGCTATAAAAAAAAAAAAAAAAAAAGCCGCATGAGCCATTTGAGCAAGCTCTGGGGTGTTTTTAATCTGCATTGTACTGCTTTACTGTACATGACGCTTGAGATAAAAATCATTCAAGTTGTCTGGCTGTGCTGCTGCGACAGGGCCACTAGATGCCAGTGTTGGCACACGGCACCGCCGCTTGTGCGCGTTAATTCTCAAAATAAAGGGAATCTGAGGGGAGAGGGGCGGTAATGTGGCTGAAAAACATATTTTCAATTACTTCCAAATAAAAATGCTTTTGCACATTTCTTCTGTGGTTAAATGAAACCCATCAAAGCCCATTAAAAGAATCAGTAAAGACTGTGGAAGCGTACGCCTTTCTCTTTCAGCTTTGTCCAAGCCCGGCCCTGCTATGGGGATTTAGACAGGTGTGCAGCTGCATTGGAAAACATCTTTTCTCTGTTATCTATGTCTCCCCGGCAGAGAATGCAGGTGTTGGAATTGATTATATTTTAATCTTATTTCTCTGAGGAGGTGGATGAAAATACAAAAAAAAAAAGAAAAAGAAAAAGTGACTGCATGACCACGGTGTTGGCTATGACATCTTCCGCTTATATTTTTTCTCGGTTCAGGCTGCTTTTTCATGTCCTTGCTGTGATACAATGCTTTGAACAGAAAAATATAAACACAAATTTGGTTATCTGCAAAAGTTTTAGCAGCTGTAATTGCGCTGTGCCGTCAGAACACAGGTTAAAGGTTAACATGGGAAAATGTGCTTGTGATCATGCGGGATGCGTGATAATGTTTTACCTGGGTGATGTACGCTGAGCCATTTTCAATGAGCTTGAAATGTTTTGAAGATGATGGTCTTTTTTTTTCTTTTTTTTTTTAGCAAAGAGAAAATTACAAGATGCTTATGGCAATAATGAGGTCTGATGAAAGCCAAACTGAAACAGGAGAAGGGGGGTGCGAACATAATACAACGCCACTCAGTATTCACAGATACAAAGCAAAGAATCATAAATTCCATTACAAAAGCTCAAGCTAGAGCAAGGGGGTCAGTAACATAAACAGTACTTAGAATCTGAAACCCCTTTAATGGAATCATGCCGTAAATGGCTAATTGGTTGTCGTAAATAGAATTAGGCCAGAGACTTTTAAAAAAGCCCCGCAGTAAACTAGTTATTAAAACATTCCAGTTTATAGCAGCTTTCACAGGGCACAGGCCCAGTATCATTAAATCAATTAGCAGGGTATCTCTTAAAGTGTTACTAAACCCACAACAGTAAAATCAGTCTGTATATGCAGTAAAGCATGCTTGTTATACTCACTGTGCAATCTAAAGGGTTAATCCTTCACATTGTGTAAAATGGATGTTTTATCCTCTTTTTTCTGATCCTCCCCTTGTCCCAGTGTCTCCTTCTTATCTCCTAATGAGACATATCATGTGGAGTCACACGGCACATGCTCAGTTTGGTGTGTATTACTAGAAAGTTTTTTTTGCATGTTATCAGCACAGGGCCAATCAGCTCAGGTCAGGGGTTCTACATCCTCCTACAGGAGAATGAAAACTCCTCCTACAGGTTGTAACCAGTGCTCTGCTGGACACTGATAGAAGTCACAAGATGGCTATGTACTGCTGATGAGAAAAGGTATTTAGCAGTTTATATTAACTACAATAATTGCATTTCCATTTTCTGTGTACTGTGTGAGACCAGATATTTTGAATGCAGGCTCCTGGGTTTAGAAACACTTTAATCCAAAGCCTGCGTATAGCTGTTTTAAAACAATTTAGAAGCAATACTCATGAGTCTGTATGGTGATCAGTTGGATACTGAACATCCCTATGTTATGAGGTGCAGAAAACTGATAGGGCAATACATTCCCTAAACAGACTCCGAAAACCCTGTAATGGAATCACATCATAAATGGCTAATTGGCTGTCATAAATAGCATAAGGCCAGACACCTTTAATGAAGTCCATTCACTAACAAACTCATGCAAACTCCTAACCCCAGAAACCACTAAGCAGCTCATCTACTCCCTCATATCATGACTCGATTACTGCAACTCCCTCCTCACTGGCCTGCCTCGCCACAGGCTATCCCCGCTTTATTCGATCCTGAATACGGCAGCCAGACTCATCCACCTTACCAACTGCTCTGTTTCCGCCACCCCCCTCTGCTAATTCCTCCACTGGCTTCCGATTGCCCAACCGATCAAATTGAAAACAATTATGCTGACGTACAAAGCTGTCCATAATACTGCCCCAAACTACATCACCGACCTAATATCCAAATACCACCCAAATCGCACCCTCCGCTCCTCACAAGACCTCCTTCTCTCTAGTTCCCTAGTCTCCTCCTCCCATGCCCACCTCCAGGACTTCTCCAGGGCGTCACCCATACTCTGGAACTCCCTACCCCAATCCATCAGACTATTACCTACTCTACTCTCCTTTAGGTGCACCCTGAAAACCCATCTCTTCAGGGAAGCCTACCCCACCCTCTGCTAACTGCCGATCTCCTCCACTCTTCCTACCACTTCATCCCCCACAGCTATTTCCTCCTGTACCACTATCCCCTCCCTCCTAGATTGTAAGCTCCAAGGAGCAGGGCCCTCGAACCCCTCGCATTGTATTTTTATTGTACTGTCGCATGTTCTGTCTCCCTTTGTAATGTACAGAGCTGAGCGAACTGTTGGCTCTTTATAAATACTGTATAATAATAATAATAATAATGAAGCCCGGCAGTAAAATTGCCATTTAAACATTCCAGTTTGCAGCAGCTTTGACAGGGTACAGGCCCAGTGTTATTAAACCAATCAGCAGGATATCTCTTAAGCCAAAGCCTGCTTATAGCTGTTGTAAAACCATTTAGAAACAATACACAAGTCTGTATGGAGATCAGCTAGATACTAAATATCCCTCTGTTATGAGATGCAGAGAGGCAATACATCTCCTAAGAAGAATAAACATAAGATCAATATCATGTCTGATATCTATCAAATCAGCTTTTTTTTATTCAGTAATACATTGGTTATCCAATTGTAAAACATGGAACATGAAGTGCCGATACAGTTAAAAAAACTGGCATGGAGGAAATGTCTGTTGAAACTTCATAAACCATTTAGCATTTCTACACCACAATCTTCAGCTCTTTTGATTGGGTAAGGCTGGCTTAGGGATACTCTAGAGCAGGGGTGTCAGACTCAATTTCATTGCGGGCTGCATTAGCATTATGGTTTCCCTCAAAGGGCTGGCTGTATCTGTAAGACTAGATGTACAGAGCACCAACCCGCCTGTACATGAGATGTCAAGATACCCCCCCACCATTGGAAGTCGAGTCCCCCACCATCCCTTACATCACAGTGCACACCCCTTAACTCGTGCTGCTGCTGGGAAGAAGCTGGGGGCTAAACTGGGAAGTGGAAAGTAAAGGATCTGGAGGAGAACCAATGGAGGGCTGCTAAATGCTGAGAACAGGGTAGACGGAGGCGGAGACAAGTGGGTGCTGCAGTTGCATATAGAAGTGTAGGATCTAGTGGAGGAGTTCTGTCCTCCTCTCTACTGTTGACTGCTGAGGCAAGGTAGGGGCAGAGACAGGTGAGGTGCCGCAGCTGCAGGAGAGGTGTGAGGGCCACATAAAATGGTCTTCCAAGCCGGATTCGACCCGTGGGCCTTGTGTTTGATACATATTCTAGAGCAGTGGTTCTCAACCTTCCTAATGCTGTGACCCTTTAATACAGTTCCTCATGTTGTGGTGACCCCCAACCATAAAATTATTTACCCAGTAATTATAATTCATGAGTGTCGTTTTACCTCCAATACTGCTGCTTTAAACACAGTAGCTGCTTTTAACAGAGTAGCTGCTTTCAACACAGCAGCTGCTTTCTACACATCAGAAATATGTGTTTTCTGATGGTCTTAGGGGACCCCTTTGAAAGGGTCGTTCGACCCCCAAAGGGGTCACGACCCACAGGTTGAGAACCACTGTTCTAGTGGGTCCACAAAAAGCTACTGCAATTTGCAGCTGACATCTCTCAATTTTCTATTGAAACCTTGCACACAGATTGAGAGTCATTCAAGAAAACTAGTTACTCTGATACACCAGATTGTACTACTCTTAAGTACACTGAACTCTTCAGTGGAACCAAAATGCAGGAGTACTTTTTACTTTTAATCCCATTGATTTTACTGGTGTTACCATCTATTCTGTAACATTTGTATGTAAATAAAGTATTTTCTTATAGCTTTTTCTTTGATTAAAATGATACTTAAAAATCGTTAAGCCGAGTCTCTAAATGCCCTAATCAGAAAAGAAGAATCCTTGCCAATGCAAGAGCTAACATATTTTGAACTCAAAAGTTGCATTCAAAATTGTTACAGTAGATGCTGTGGTTGGTGTATGTTCTTGCTGAAACACAACATCCCTGAGCTCGGGTGTCATTCAACCAGTGTCAGTCAACCAGCTTTGGAGGTACCAAATCACTACCCTCCTTTCATGCATACAAGGGCTTCTGTTAGAGCTGTAGTCAGTAAAGGGGTGAGATAAAATGCTGAATGTGTAGTGTGGGGAAGGAAAGTGAGGTAAATTTTGAGTGTTAGGTAAGGAAAGGAAGGCGGGGGAGGTAGGGCTGGGTATTAAACCTGAAGTGGCAGTGAGTGGTCTGTCTGGCAATCCCATGGACGTGTCTGGGTTTGGCGGATGCCAGGAGAACGCTACTTGCCTGACTGTATTGTGATGTTCCGAAAGACACACTCCTAAACTTTGTGGACAGCTTTCCCAGAAAAGTTGAAGCTGTTATAGCTGCAAAGGGTGGGCCAACTCAATATTGAACCTTACAGGCTAAGACTGGGATGCCATTAAAGTTCATGTGCATGTAAAGGCAGGCGTCCCAATACTTTTGGCAATATAGTCTATCTATCTATCTATCTATCTATCTATCTATCTATCTATCTATCTATCTGTCTATCTATCTATCTATCTATCTATCTATCTATGTATATCTATCTTCCCAGTCTAGAATACTAGTGTATTTCAGCCCAAGCTACCTTCTTTAATATTTGCAACAAGACCCGTTAACTGGAATTCCAAGGCTTCCTCCTCATGCTGTTGTTACTATAGCATTTGCAAGCAGATAGCAAAAGGTCTACAGTATTGCATGTAGGCCCCCTGCAGCTGATGTTTCCTTATTACTAGTTTACAATGCTTTCTCTGCGCTGTGTCTTTGAGGGAGGTGGCTAGCTTAGCTGATGAAGGGCCTTGTTTCTAGATGTTGGTGCTGCCCAATGATGGCTAGTGGTCTGATGACTGGTGGGGTAATGGTAAAGTATTAGCATGATGAACAAACCAGAAGCAGGGAGGTCCTTGCACTGCAGGTCTTGAGGTACAACTTTCTCTCCAGTAAGCCTTCAGAAGAGCAGTGAGCTGCACACTAGTAACATCAACAAATTGCATTCCAAATGTCACAAGACTACCATTCAGAGGCAGCAGTGCCATAAATACGCATTAGGCACAGAGTACCTAGACACAAAAAGCACACTCATATTTTTTGCAGGAAAACTTCAAGACAAAAGCTATATTTTTCAGGTTACTGCTTAGGCACAGAAAACATGTTTTCTATAACATAGCATATCTTCTATTTTTGAGTTAAGGTTCACTTTAAGTGATATAATCAAAAATCAATCACTTCTTTTAATTTTTCTTATAAGTGTGGTCTGTTCCACTTACATTTCATTGCAATAACAGAAAATAAATATATCAGGTTAGTGTGCTTCTGATGTATGCTGTTTAAGGCCACCACAGCTTGTCTATTTGCGATCCCTCTGTTCTCTCTTCCTGTTTAATACTAGTTTGTTCAATCCTATCTAGACCCTCACTGTTTCTTCCATGTTTCCTCAGTCAGTGCTATTTCTTTGCAGAGACAGACCTTAAGAAAGTAATTGTATTCTTGCAAACATCCCCTGTACTGCACTTGTTTTATGTAAAATTGTGTTGCATCCAACTTCTGTGTCTTATTGAAGAGTTACACTGCCTGTGATTGGTGCCAGGTCAGCAGGTGTTTGTACTGTCCAGATAGACTTGGTCCATGGAGGTATGTGAATGCATAAAGCGGCATTTAAAACAGAACAAAGTGAATATAGAATATTCATATAGAATATTCATTGGTTGATGTAACCTTAAAGCCCAACTCCAGGATTTAAGTAACCCCCCCCCAACCCCAACACCCATCTATGTGCTAGTATGAACAAAACAAATCTAAATAGCCATTTTACTTAGCTGAAGCTGTGGTCATATGATGATACTACCAGCACCATCCATCTATCTTCTTTTTACTTTTGGGGTCCTTCTTTGGGTGTCCACATCACTACCTGTATGAGGTGGACGATTCCCATTTGTGGAGGCAACTCTTCCAGTGGCAGGGTCCTCTTGCATAGGCTCAAGAGGCAGGAGAACTCAGAGGGGTGGTAAGGAGGTCAATGCTAAAGAAAATAATGAGCAGGGGAAAAATGCCCAGTTTCCATTTCAGGAAATTAGCTTAGCTCATAGAGGCAAAAAGTGAATTTGGTCCAATTCACTGCGAAGCAAGAATGGGGCGTAAGGCAATTGATGCACAATGCACCATAACATTACATTTTGCCTGGAATTGGGCTTTAACACCGTAGGTATACAGAAGTTGTTATCATTTTTTTGCTCATAGTATGGATGCGTTTCACTTCGTAGACAGCTAAACAGTGCTTATGCTGTGAACACCACTGACACTTAAGGCTCAGTTCACAAAGATTTAATACAAGGGTAAGGATCTTAACTACAGGCACATGACTGTAATTTTCTAATCATATTGGACTTAGCTGAAAATAACAGACTTTTTTTAAATTAGGATCCTTATCCTGGTTTTTAAGAATTGTGAATTGAGGCTCTAGTGTGAAATACTACAGAATAGTAATTTCAGTGTTAAAACATTAGAAACAGGGAAAGGTGCTAGTTAAACCATATTTGCAGCCATTCCAAAGCCATAATAAATGTCAGTCCATTTTTGTATGTCTCCACAGATGTCACACAATCCTTGTGGAATTTGTATTACTGTGGTGCCAATATTTGGTGAGCCTGCAGGCACAGCACACTTCTTTGATTTGTATCCCTGATGCCTGAACTCATCACCTGCCCAGATGTAAATATAGGAGAAGGATTCTGATATACCAGTTAACTTCAAGTGACTGTTTAAAGGAAACGTCTAATGGATTTTCAGTTAGCAGATACATAATAATTGCATTAAGTATTTACATGTAACATTAGGTACAGTATTTTATATATGACTTTAATATTTTACATGCTTTCATCTCACTGTTTATATTATTGTGTTAAATTTAGATATTGCCATTTATTGCCACTAAATGTAGAATACATTGGTCCCTATCATCACTCTACAATTCCTGAGATAAGAGATCAGCCACACAGGAATGACATTGTTTTCAGTCTTCTATTGTGAAGCAAGTAAAGCATAGCTGTATAGCACTGAAGCACTGGAAGCAAAGGCTGAGCAAACATAAATGCTTCCAGCAGAAATCAGACAAAGAAACACATTTTTTGTAAAATCATGTTGTTCAGATTATTAACACAAACAGTAAACAATACCTCTAAAAAGTTTTTAAAAGATATACATATATGTTTTTGTTAAAATAAACTCTGGAGAACCTTTCAAACACCAGCCAATAGGAAGTGTCAACTTCATCAAGGCAATGACAATGACACTCATAGAAGGACCCTACTTTTTCTATAGTAATTGGGAGCTGGAACCCTAAAAGATTGCATCTTCTGATGAGTATTTTGAGCATTTAGAATAGTTTTTTTTTTAAAGTAACACATTGATCAGTTAGGGATGGGGGCAGGGGGTTTGCCTGTAGTTCAGCTTGCCATCCAGATGATTTACCCCCCTTCCTGACCAGGCCATTTTTTGCATTACGCCACTGCATTACTTTAACTGACAACTGCACGGTCATGCAACACTGCACCCAAATGAAATTTACGTTCTTTTTTCCCATGAATAGAGCTTTTGGTGGTATTTCATCGCCTGTGTGTTTTTTATTTGTTGCGCTATAAAAAAAAAACAATTGACAAATTTGAGAAAAAACAATATCTTTGACTTTTTGCTATTAAACATGCCCAGTAAAAAAAGTAAAAAAATTTAATTTCATCATAAATTTAGGCCAAAATGTATTCTGCTACATGTCTTTGCTAAAAAAAAAAATCACAATACATGTAAATTAATTGGTTTAGGTGAAAGTTATAGCGTTTACAAATGGCGGTATATATACTGGGATTTAAATTTTTTTAAATTTTTTTTTACTAGTAATTGTGGCAATCAGCAACTTATAGCAGGACTGCAGGACTCCAGCGGGCATTCTGACACTGGTGGGAACTGACTTGGCGCCACTGATATCCCCAGTGCACTAATATAGTGATCAGTGCTAATAAAAAGCACTGACACTGTACTAATGGTACTGGGCAGGAAGGGGTGTTCTGTGTTTGTGCTTCACTGTAAGCACACTGCTTTGCATGGCTGTGCTATGCACAGCCATGCAAAGCAGTGTGCAGGAGCTGACAGGGGAGAGAACTGTTTTGTTAACACACAGTTCTCCCCCCCCCCCCCCTCGGAGATGCTTGGCAATCACTGGGCACCAGTGAGTAATCACCGTCTGGGACCCGGTGATTGACAGCCGAGGCTGTAAATGGCAACACGGGTAGGGCGTGCGCATCCCCTACCCGGAATCCCCTACCCGTATATATAGCAGTACTTCTGCTATAGGGTGGACAGGAAGCGGTTGAAGTGCTCCTGTGCCCAGACTATGGACAATAAATGATTTACCTATTTTAACAAGCAGTAAAAGAATTTAAAACAAGCCATCTGTGACCTCTCTAGCTGCTTATAATGTCAAGAAATTAATTCTCGGAGATCCTGAAAGATCACAACAAAGACTCTAAAGTCAGGTTTTAGTTGGCTCCTTACAGCTTGATACACCTGCTATGTGTTTATATGAGAGGGCTGTCAGGCTGTCAAGATTCTGGTGTAATAGAAAGTAGTAGGGAAAAAGCTAAGATTTCAGTGTCTCTATTGAGACCTTTGAAAGGAAATTGTTTTGAAATGTTTTTACTGCTTGTTCAGAGTATGAAAATGCTTTTGGCCGGTATTACATATGTGCCAGATTGGTTTCAGTACAATTTGTAAAAAGAGTCTGTTGCGGTATCGTTTAGCGGTTCAGGTGCGATTCAGACGTAAATTTTTAAAGTGTATGACACTTGAAATCGCACCTGAACCAGACTGAAAATCGTTCCTGACTCTTTGTAAAAATGCACTGTGGCTGGCCTGCACATATTTGAACTGGCTCCACAGAAAGCTGATTTGGTTCGCATTTCGTGTGAATCAGATGCAGTTCAAAACGCATCCAATTCGCATATATATGAACTGGGATTAAGTGTGCAGTCTGCATACAGGTTCCCTTTAAGACTCCATTCACATCTACGCGCTTTATATTACTGGCAGAATAACAGCGATTCTGCCCATGATCCCAAAACGCTCTGGAAAACTAACAAATAGCACCACGCTTGTTCTGATACCATTCATGTTCAATGGCACCTAAAACATGTGCGATTCTGCCACAATTGTCATGTGATAAACAGTGCTGCAATTGTGCAAACTGCATCACATGGAGCTTGTTGCCCCAAAAGAAGCTCCTGCTCCTTTTTGGGTGACAAGTTTTGTGCGATGCAGTTTGCTACGATTGCAGTGCAATTTATCAAGTCAGAATCAAACCCATGTTGAGGTGCCATTGAAAATGAATGGCACCTGAATAAGCGTGGTGTGAAGTGTCAGTTTTGCAGAGCTCTTTGGGATCAGAATCGCTGCAATTCTGCCTGTGATACAATATACCTGGATGTAAAGGATAAGTTCACCTTTGGTAACATGTTACATATTACACCTGGATTTAGGATGTAGTATGCAACATGTTACCAAAGAGCACCTGCCTACACCTCCCAAAACCTCCATTGTGACAATGGGCGGGGGAACCTCTTCCCGCACCCACTGTCACAATTTAAATACAGAGTGGCCATGCAGCGCTCCACCGACACAGCAGCATCATTCTTTCGCAGAGGTCTGTGAATGAATGACCTACAAGTACTGTCTGCTACCACGGCAGATGACTCGTAGTTCTCACTGAACTGTAAGGGTGCTGATGAGCCCTCTTGTAGTTCATTGATTCTTCCTGTCATTCAGTAACTGTCTGCCTGGGAGGTACAGGCAGACATTGCTCTGCAGGCTCCTGAAAAAAAAATAAATGCACATTTTCTTACTTGCAAAAATATGTGCATTTATTATTTTTTTTTTAAGATGACTCAAGTCCAGGAAAGTAAAAATCCTCCCTTGCAGTGGAGCTGTGCAAGTATTAAATGCTTGTTTCTGTTTAGGGGATGGGAATAGTGCTTTTACTTTCGCTCCCTAGGCAGAGGATGCTGTGGATGGATTGTTCCTTAGTGTCCTCACATCCAATTCAGGGCTATGGACCCTGCATCAGTCAGTCTCAGACACTTAAGGACTTTAGACTGCTGAAGTGCAGGGGAAAAAAGTCTGCTAGGACTGGTTTAGTAGTATAGAGGAGCCTGTTGGAACGGAGGACCAGATAAAATATAACTTCTTTTCCAAGTCCCCTAGACATAAACAAGCATTTAACCTTTTCAGTGTGTAACCCCACTACAAGGCAGCATACTGTATTTTTTGCTCCTTAAGACGCACCTAGGTTTTAGAGGAGGAAAACAGGAACAAAAATATTCTCAACCAATGGACTGCAGACATAGTACAGGAAATGACCAGAGACTGCAGACATAGTACAGGAGATGACCAGAGACTGTGGACATAGTACAGGGGATGACCAGAGACTGCAGACATAGTACAGGGGATGACCAGAGACTGCGGACATAGTACAGGAGATGACCAGAGACTGCGGACATAGTACAGGAGATGACCAGAGACTGCGGACATAGTACAGGAGATGACCAGAGACTGCAGACATAGTACAGGGGATGACCAGAGACTGCAGACATAGTACAGGGGATGACCAGAGACTGCAGACATAGTACAGGAGATGACCAGAGACTGCCGACATAGTACAGGAGATGACCAGAGACTGCGGACATAGTACAGGAGATGACCAGAGACTGCGGACATAGTACAGGAGATGACCAGAGACTGCGGACATAGTACAGGAGATGACCAGAGACTGCAGACATAGTACAGGAGATGACCAGAGACTGGAGACATAGTACAGGAGATGACCAGAGACTGCGGATATAGTACAGGAGATGACCAGAGACTGCGGATATAGTACAGGAGATGACCAGAGACTGCGGACATAGTACAGGGGATGACCAGAGACTGCGGACATAGTACAGGAGGTGAGCAGAGACTGCGGACATAGTACAGGGGATGACCAGAGACTGCGGACATAGTACAGGAGATGACCAGAGACTGCAGACATAGTACAGGAGATGACCAGAGACTGCAGACATAGTACAGGAGATGACCAGAGACTGCAGACATAGTACAGGAGATGACCAGAGACTGCGGACAGAGTACAGGGGGTGACCAGAGACTGCGGACATAGTACAGGAGATGACCAGAGACTGCGGACCAAGTACAGGAGATGACCAGAGACTGCAGACACAGTACAGGAGATGACCAGAGACTGCAGACATAGTACAGGAGATGACCAGAGACTGCGGACATAGTACAGGAGATGACCAGAGACTGCGGACATAGTACAGGAGATGGTCAAACACTGCGGACCTTTGGGGAGCAGAGGAGGGGGGAGCGGGTCCCTGAATTTGACAGGTACCCGCTCCCACGTCCGCAGAGTTGTCCTCCCACCCCGTCTTCTGGGACACCATTCACAAAGTACAGCGCTTCTCGCGCATGCGCAGTGCGCACCGGCTTTGAAGCCACAAGCTGTCACAGCCAGGTGCCCACACTAAAGATACCAGCCTGGGGAGAGAAGACGGTGAGGACAGCACTGGACTGTGGAACAGGTAGGAACGAGGAGCACAGAAGAGCCGAGCGGCTGGCTCGGTATTCTAACACGGTAGCGGCAGGAATTCCGGGCCTGCCACTCCATATTCGCTCCATAAGATGCACAGACATTTTCCCCCATTTTTTTGGGGGAAAGAATATGGTATTTACTTTACCTGAGTTCAGCTTTAAAAGTCGATAAAAAGGGGAGGATCCAATATATTGAGAAGATATTCCATTTTTCATTTGTATTTTTCATTTCTGAGAAAAGATAAAGCATATCATAGCCACCTCACCATTTACTAATTTACAGCCTACTATTCTTCCAGCTTGATTACAGCCTACTACAAAGAACTGTACAAGTCTTTAAACTTTCCACTATTTCATGACACCATCTCTTTAGTAATTTTTTGTACCATTATAAAATAATCATGATAACTGCTTGTATTTTAAAGAAGGCTCCACGTTGTCCACTGTTATGATGATGGTGACAAAATATTGCTCAGGGCTCTTTTGTTTAAATTTTGATTTCAAACGCAATCAAGCTGGAAAATAAAATCCAGAGACAAAGTGTAGACATTATAGTAAAAGCCTGTACTTTGATTTGATATGTTTTAGCTTGGTCCATCTCATGGGCATTACAAGCTATTAATGAGAGAGCTGTTTCTGCTCTAAGCTTGGCCTGCTGCCGGTCACCCAGGATGTAATCACGGTCAGACATTTTTTCCAAGCACTTCAGTGCCTGCGCTTCTGTCAAACAGCATAGTGAAGCACATCTGAGAGTCTCCTACACCGAGAATGAAACTTCAGCAAAGCACAAGAGCAGAACAGGAATTTAATCTCTTAAAGAACACTAAGCAAATATAGAAATGAACCAATATAATGATCATCTTTAGTGAGCATTATAGCATTTTGGATCGAAGAAAGGAAGGTGTGTTTTCTTGAACCTGGGGGAAATAAACATGTTGCAATAAGCGGCTAATCAGTCAGCGATCACACTAAGAAGTCAGGATATCTAAAACTCATGATGCGTGCCTTAATCCATTAGTCTCAACAATAATTGCCGCTGCAACTGAGAGACATGGATTTTCATCCTTGCACGCAACATATTATATGGTATAAGAGAAAGAGGTAACTAGATATATCTGCTGTAAAAGATATTCACAGAAAACAAATGTCATCAAGTAAGGGAGAGCACTATGACAATATATACAGTATGTAACATGGCTCTCACTTATTTCTAACTTCAGTGATATTGCATATATTAAGCATATAGTCAAATGATTGCTTTGGAGAAAAACAAGAAAGCTGTAAAAATCCAACCCCCTTTGATTCAGTTTCAATGCTGAAATTACCTTTCCAAAGACTTTATTTGCTGTAAGAGCACATACATAGTGTTTTTTTCATGCAGTTATCAAAAACATATGAAGAAGCATTGCTTCCTTTGTTGTGTCAGTGTCATATTTGAATGTGTTTACTTGTGTTTTATAGTGTTTGTTTTATGATTTTTGACGGATGTATTACAGGCCCTCCCGGGTTCAAAGCAAAAGGAGAATGCTTATGAAATGCACTTCAAATGCAAAAGTCTGTCTTCTCGTTTTAGTGTACACTTCTTTCTTAGTGATATGGTTAGAATGCGAACAAAATAGAGAATTTTGTGTTACAATATAAAGTGAGTTTCCAGTGCGGGTCCAAGTGGAACAATCACAAGGCAATGGTATGTGCAAACAAACAATTGTGCCTCCTGCCCACAAGGGAGGATTTGGAACCTTTGGCCTGGGGGACAAACATAACCAACTGGATTTTTCTTCTAAGAGGTGTTTTTTCTGTGGGCTGAAGTCAGTGCAACACAATGTCATGCTGCATCCCTAGTGATCTGTAGGTGATCGATGGGTATTGTCATATTTATTGTGGTTTCTTGTTATACTCTTTTTCGCATGAATATGCTAAAAATAGGAGGAATGTAAAGGATGATTTAAAAAAATTATATATTTTATGAGCTAAACAAGACAATTTCTGTGTACACCATTATTATGCCACTTTTACCTAAAAACATTATCATTCTGCTTCCTTTTACAAATGAGTACAACACATTTCACAGTTTTGTCAGTTGTGCAGTGACAAACCTGTTAGACTCTGAGAAGCAAAGCAAGTCACTAAAAAATGATTCCTCTGACTCTGAGAGGAGAGTGAAATAAGTAAATACAGTTTCCCTTAATTATTTATCATAAAAGTTAAATTAATGCACCAAAGTGGACCTAAAATTAAAAAAAAAATCTTTAAGTCCACCATGAGGCTGCTATTAGAAAATGTTCTGAAGCTCCAAAATACTTGCATCTGTCCTAGAGTGGGGTCCCCCAAAGCCCTGTTGTTTGCCATGGTAATGGACCATATCTATATGAGGCAGTGGCAAAAAGAAGAGTCTGGATAGAAGATGTGAGGACAGGAGCCATCAAGATTGATTGTAGGGGAAATGGGTTGCAAGATCAGATTGTGGAACAGAAAAAAAAGCAACAAGGACAGATTGTAGAGGGGTGGTGGAGGAGAGCGGTGAGACCAGATTTTGGAAAGGGATAGAGAAGGCAATGGGGCTGAATGGTGAAGAGGGTTCATTGGAACTACAATCCAATGAAGAATAAATGGAAGAGCAGGTTTATTAAATTAATAAATAGTCCCCAACAGGGCCGGACTGATTATTTGGAAACTCGGGCACTGCCCGAGGGCCCGGGGTCAGTAGGGGGCCCAATGAGATGCCCCTGGTACCTTTTTCATAGGCTTTTTTGAGTTTGGGCAAGGACACAGGGGCCCCATGATCCCCTATTGCCGGGGGCCCCATGAGTTGTCAGTCTGCCCCTGGTCCCCAGTATAGTTCTCCTTTTCTTGTCACCCAGTTCTACTAGTTTGTACATTATGTTCTGCAGACAGGCTTAAAACACAAGCAAAGAGTAAATCAGTACATTTTATGAACAGAAGGTACAATGCAATATATTTTTCTGGTTTGCTTACCATTAAAGCAAGCTTGTCTAAGAACTCATTATGTGTTGATAAAGAACATGGATACAGCTAACCCGTAGGGAAGTCTGTATTGAATCATTGAAAATGAACATTTGCTCTATATATGATGCTTAAGAACTATTATGTATAAATTGATCATCTCCTATTGTTAACAACTAGTGCTCCTTCTCCTTAACTTGGTATCTCATCCTTAGGCACTCTTTGTTGGCTTGAATCTTTTACTCGTGTTGTCTGATTTCCTCACTTACAGTAATGAGCAGACTAGCTGGTGAAGAAACTTCACCCAAAGGAGCAGCCTTCAACTTGTTTTAACCCTTTAATTGCAATGGTGTAATAATAAGTTAATGACTGCTCAAGAGAAGGTACATCTAGGATGTGTGTTTCATGTTAATGTCAATTAAAGGCATGAGGAAGGGCTTCTTCTAACCATAATGCGTGCATTCAAATATGTTGTGTCAATACCCTGCATTTTTATTAAATCATATTTTTAAAGGGATCCTATTGACATTAATGGTTAAACACAGGCAACTCTGCCTGCCGCCTGTACTGACCATTGTCTGTTTATTGACCATGTTTCTGCCTGATGTCCAAAAACCTACACACTTTCACTGTAGCACATTTTTTTTCTGTTTAAAAGTTTGTAGTCAAGTTTTTAAAGTTTACATACCACAAACAGTAAAAATGGGACTCTTGAAAGCATAAGGCCTCTTTATCCTGGCTAAATAAGCATACAAGGCAGCTCTAAACCTATAAATCATTGGCCAATGAATACTGCAGTATATTTTAATGCACGTTGAAGCATGTTAATGCATGTTTGTACATGCATACATGCATTGACTGCCTTAACATGTGTTTCCTGGTGCTTCCATTACTTTCAATGGGCCCCTTAGATGTCTTGATGGCTATCGGTATGTGCTATAATGCATAGATGTTGACCCAGCCTCAGAAAAAGAGGCTGTTCAGTTCAGTACAGAATCATTAGATCAGGTGTTGTAGTTCCACCAAAAATTGAATTAGAATACAGATTAAAATTAAACTCTAGGGGAAAAGACAATGCACATTTGAAATACATACATGTTTACTGATTTACATGCCGAGAGTTTTGTTGTTCTCTACAATGATTATTGTGATTTGCACTTATTTTTTACACTGCACAGCCAGGCAACTGATACATGTTGTTCCTAACAAAGCAATTGCTCAACTATTTGGTTTCTTACGTCAGCTATGCACTCTCAGCCTCGCTATTGGACACAGAATAAGCATCATCTATCCAGTGAGCAGAAACCTGACTCAGAAAACAGACTCAGGAATGCTAAGTCAGCAAATAGAAGCATAGCACAGGTGTGTCTATCTGTGGGATGGCTCGCCAAAATTACAAACCTTTGCAGGTTAAATTACAAATAAACCGTATATGTATTTTATCCATATACATTACTGTTTGCCTGGCAAACTGCGTAATGCAATTAAGATTATAGCATATTAACATCCTTTCTTGGAATGAAGTATAATAACCGATTGAATAAAGTAAGTGATTATAAAAGTTAATATAATTCTACCTAAAACAGAGTTTAAAAGCATATTTATGTACATGATTCGGTTGTTTATGTCTAAATAGTAAGTGTACTTCTGTTGTTTACGCATTTCTGGTCTATTGTCATAGTATTATATTCTAGTTACTATAATTTTGTCCATCCTTTAAAAAAATGTGCTTTTCCCAGTGTACAAATAAACTCTCCAACATGCATATATTTATTTATACACTATGTCAGGGAGCACCTGTCATTGCTTTTATGAACCATAGTTAGACACTCATTTTAATCCAATATTTTTCCATCTGCTGCTAGTACATTTGCCCATCTGTGATTACTGAGACTCCTGTATTGTGTTTCTCTAATACAAAACAGAATTAAAAAGTTAGCTGGTTATTCATAGGAAACTAAAAAAAAATCACTGATGCACACAAGGGGAGAAATGTGAATACAGCAAAGTACAGTTAGAGTAAGGAATCTCTTTTTATTTCTGGCTTGGCACAGATCTCATGTCCTCCATTCCATTCACAATTCTCAGGAAAGACAACAGACACTTTGTTTAACTGCAGCCCCATTACTTATATTTATGTAGAAGGTAGGCTTGAATTGACTGAATTATAGCAGCAGATGTACTTAAAGCTTTCTGTGGTTATTTAGATTTATTGTCAAGCCACTAACCTTGAGTTGACTGTGTTATATGACATCAGTAATCTTTATAAATATCTTCAAGCACAGGAAGCAGTGATGTTAGGATGTTGTGACTGCAGCCATTTCCAATTTCTTTCTCAACAAATTATATTTATAACTTGACTGTGGCTCTTCCGCCTTCCTACATTAATGGTATCCTCCAGTCAAAATTAAAAGCTAAACCTTAAAATGCATACAGGGTAGTCTATCTGTTCAGATACTGTATAGTTCTAAAGCTCCAGGGCATCCCATTGCTTAAAGCAAACCTGTGCCTTGCCTATGCTGGGCAAAGCAACAGGTTCACCTTCATGCCCCTCTCCCTGAAACGCATACCTTTTTTGGCCAGGAAAAAAGAAATATCCAGTGCTTTCAGTTATGAATTGTAGCTCAGTCCCATTCTTACTCAATATGACAGTGCTGGGCCATTCACCAAGCACAATAGCTGTCTAGGGGGGCAGGTAAAGAGTCCTTAGCCTTGTGTAATCTCCTGTTAGAGTTATTAAAAGCTTACACAGGTCCCGTACACAAACCAAAAGAATTAAACAATTCCTTCTCCAACATCACCTGGAAGATGTCTGGAGGATAATCCATCCCACTATTACACTATTACAGATTACACTTTTTACTCTTTGGCACATGACTGTGGGTACACAAACCAAAAGAATTAAACAATTCCTTCTCCAACATCACCTGGAAGATGTCTGGAGGATAATCCATCCCACTATTACACTATTACAGATTACACTTTTTACTCTTTGGCTCATGACTCTTACTCATGCATAGACCTTTTTCTTATTAGCCAACATATTATCTGTTGGCCTCTATCTATCTGACTCTTTCTTTACCAGAACTCGCTCAACGAGAGTGGACATAGAGACTGATGTTTATTTACTACTACAGGACTCTCTATGTTCCTCTGAGATTCTAACTTATTATTAGATGATCGAATGGACTCCACTCTTTTTCTCATACAATGGGAAGCCTTGAAATGTGTGCTAAGGAGATGTTTAAGACATGGGTTTTGACTTAAAAAATACTACCTGTCTCAAATGCAGGATCTACTGAAACAGATCAACAGCGTTGAGATGCCCCATAAATGTCACCAAACTCCTGACATTCTCCTTTACCTTTCCAAGAAAGAACTGCCCTCTTACAGCTTCTTAACCAGAAACCTTTGTGTATATACAGTATGACCGTAGTCGTAAACTGTTCTGTGTGGAGGGGAGTAAGTTAGGCAGACTGCTGGCTAAAGTTCTACATGCCAGGAATGCCATGACATCTATCCCAAAATTGAAATGTCCAGATGGAGAGATTACTCACCATTCTCAGGAAATTGTTCAGATCTTCCATTCCTTTTATAAAAAAAACCCTCTACAACATACCTGGCTCCTCTCCCCCACACCTCTAGACTCATCGCCAAATAATCTCAATATTAACATTGCCAACTATTTTGCCCATACAGCCCTCCCGTTTATACCACCCCTTTGAGATGCAGGATTTGGATCAGCCTATATCAGGCTGAGCAAAGACCTCGCTGTGGTGATTTCCTCTTTTCAGAACAATAAAATCCTGGGTACTGATAGCTTCTCAGTTTGCTTTTTTTAAATGTCTCCAGGAAGCCATCACACCACTTCTTACCAAATTGTTCAATGCTATAACTTCATATGCTGTACCTTCCTTCATAACCAATCGTTGGATGCTCACATTGTGGTCCTTCCTAAACCCGAGCAAAGACAATACTGTATGCAGTAGTTATTAGCCTATATCTTACAAATATCGAAATCTGTCTATACTCTAAGATCATTGCTAATCGGTTTACACCCCTAATTTCAGAAATTGTGCATTTGGATCAGGTGATATTCCTTCTGTGATGGCAGGCTAAGGATAATACCCTTACCAAATAAATAACAAACAGAGTAAATGCTGCTTGTCCCTGTGATTAATTAGTTCATCTACCTATTTTTCCCCCTTGGAACTTTAATGGAGGGAAACATACATCCAACACCATTCGTTACTATACAAAATGTTTAGCAACAACTTTATTAATGCAAAAACATATATATTAAAACATTGCGCAATCTAAAATGCCACATAAGCCCTGGTGTAAAGTCAATTCTGATATTGGATATACTAATACCCCTGTGACAGGCAGGCACATATGCATAATAATTTACAATATAATTTCTCCAATAGTAAGTCCTGCCAAAATAAGCCCCTTATACCACATGTATATGGGACAGCGATTGCTTTATATACATTAGTGTTAAATTTTCATGTGTATTACAATTGCTACTACCATCCTGGGTTCTCATTCTCTCAAGTAATGGCTACAGCAGTACTGTAACCATAACTGTAATTGTTTTAAATTATGTGATGTAACTAGCATGTAAGCAGATGCAGTTAACTGGCTGGTGACTAGATGGCTCTGTTCCCATTATAGACTGTATAAAGGAAAGTTATAAGCAAGTGATAGCTTCCTTTTTAGCTATATATACGTTTATAGTATATAACTAGATATACAATATGAGTAAATTGTATCTAATGTATTGTATATACATTCATGTATGTGAAGTTGACACACAAAGCTGACTAGACAAACTGCATTTTTCCTATCGAAAGGATAGAGTAATGACTCCTTACTATGTTAAATTATGCAAGAGGCAATTTCCTTACCTTAGATATGTTGGGCTAACCTGTCTTTTGATAAATATGTGGAAAGTCAGGGGGAGTTTCAGAGCAGGTTATTTGCAAATCTACCAGTAATGTAAAATGTAAGTTTGATTAGACTAAAATTAAATATTCATGGGGCCCTTGTTTATGAGAAATAGCCTTTTTTAAAGAGGTGGAGTCTTTACCTATGCAAGAAGGGTAAAATAAAATGCAATTTTCACTTAAACAATACGGAAAGTATATGGTAAATGGGTTTAAGGTGTCTTAAATATTCACCATAAAAATACTTGTTTATGGTGAAGAGGATTTCAAAGCGGTATCCTGTCTACCTTTGTAAAGGATGTTAAAGATTTCAGTTTTGCCATAAACAAGACAAGGAGTTTCTATTTAACTTTTTCATTAAAATCTATGCATACAGCTGTTTTAGGCCAAAACACATTGTTTGTAAAATATAAGATCAAAGATGCTCATAAAACCAACCAACCAGATTGCTAGACTCTTTGGTCAATGGGTAAAAGGTATATATTAGGATAGTGTATTTTGGCTGTATCAGCAGAGCAGGATTGGGTACTTTGAAGGTTTCTGATCATTGCATTATTTGCAAATACTCTGTGGACTTGGACCCATTAAATGCAAGCCTCTCTGGAGAACCAAGTTGCTGTGGGAAAAATTAATTTCTTGGATAGGAGAATTTTACATTACATATCGGCAAGCGAACTCTTGCCTGAACAACAACAGTTATAATTATCACTCCTCATCCGTGCAATAATATATGACAATAGAGCCCTCCTGTAGTGAAGTCATCGGTGAGTCAGAGGCCATGTATAAGCCAGGTTGGGAGGAGCCTTAGTGCAGTTGGGGCATGGGAGCCTGAGACCCCACTATCAGGCAGATGTAGTTAGCAAGTGGAGGCCTGGAGGACAGGGAGAGATAGACCTGCTTCCAGAAGAACTGGCTGTAGATTCCCTGACCCTTGGGGGGGTAGAAGCTAAGGCAGGTTGCAAAAGGCCATTTGGGCCAGGCCAAGTGTTCTCAGGAGGGAGGCTATTCCTCTACAGCAGGGGTGGGCAATCTGCAGCTCTCCAGCTGTTCTGGAACTACATTTCCCATGAGGCATTGCAAAGACCAGTTACAGCTATGACTTGCAGAGGCATGATGGAACTTGTAGTCCTGCAACAGCTGGAGAGCCGCAGTTTGCCCACCCCTGCCCTAGAGGACCTAGAAAGGTGTAACCAGCTAGAGGTGTCTGTGCTGCCCCTAGCAAAGTGAGATTATCTGCAAGGAACTGTGAGTGGACACAGACAACCTAAGATGAACCGGAACCTCTTAGTGAGTACTAGTGACCCCATATGGAGAGAGACTGAGCTACGGAAGATGGTTTATTAAACATTCAGCATTTACATGTGACTGCTGTGGATTGTCCACTATATGTACTGTCATGTGACCCCAGATAGCATGTGGATGTGATGTGACTGTGAATGCCATCTTTAACCTTAATTTACAGTACCAAAAGCGGTAACACTGAACCCCAAGCCACACTCGAGATTACACTGTAGTGCTTGTTCTGCGATCCCCCTATCTTTACCTTGTCCTGCAATCCCCCGATGTCCTCCCGCTGTGTCCTCCAGCCATGTCCTCTGGCTGAGGGTTCCATTCCCTGCGAGCATCAGTACACGGGGGGGCAGAACTGGCGGGAGATTAAAAAAAGTAAAAAGTTAGGATTGCATTACTGTATCTAACCATTTCATCTCAGTTTTGTTCCTAGTGCTTTGTCCAGTGCCCTGCCTGAACTTTTACCGTTCTTTCTGCCTGGAAACTTGAGAACGTCAATGGCGTCCAAAAAGTGTCTTTTTAGGTCAAAAGTGGATTTAGATCAGCTAGAAAACAGCGATAGTGAATTAGAATCACTTGCAGAATTGAGCGATAATGATTCGTGGAGAAATTCGTCATCAGACACTGAAAACGTTTCTTTGACTGAGCTCAGTGATGTGCGAACTTGGTGCTCTATTTCAAATTTCAGTGTTTTTGGTTTGATTACATTATTGAACTAAATATATTATTATTAAATTTTTATTTTTTATAATTGTTTATTATATTATAATTTATGATTTCATGTTTCAAACTTTATCATACCCGGGATGTTTAATAGACTTTTGTTTGGACAGATTTAAGTGAGTTACAGTATTCCTAAGAATTACGGGCCAACAATATAAAACAACAAATTTCCATGCAAAACAATGTACCGCTTTGACATTCAAAAATATTGATTAGTTAGACCGCCAGGGAGGTTAAAGTAACATCAGTAAAGTGCAGCAACATATCTTTGTGTAGAGATTCCTTCCTTTGGGAAATAAAAGTTAATGACTGGGAATGTCATGAAGAGGCCTCTAGCATGTAGAGGGCACAAGATGGTGGAGGGTTAAAGCCTCGAGCAGATGGGTGTTGATCTGGAAGGGAAGATGAGGAGCAGGTACTTACTAGTCATTCCCAAGAACCCATACAAGCTGGTTAGGATTCTATATATTAAATTTAATGTGTTACCAAGTCAACTACTTCTTTGGATCCTCTGTATATTTTTCATGATCATCAGACATGTCTTGTGATGATTACGCTATTTTTACTCCTTTGTATACCTTGAAAAACTTGAATAGATAGAGATTAAACATAATAGTTTACTCAGGGCTTCTTTTTCTTATTCTATGTGCCTGAACAGAGAAGAGAAGAAAAAAGCATGTGTGTGCTGTGTAGAGAGGGGCATTAAAGTGGATCTGTTGTTCTGCTCTGTATGGTAAAATTACATTTTTACTTCAATATCTCCTTTTTGCCAGGAATGTGATGTTTTGGAAACCTTCAATGTAAAGATTTCAAATAGTAGTTCTGGTTTTCCCAGTCTTATCCATTGTAAGCAGACAAATTCATGCTGACCTTTTTATTTATTGGTACAAATTCCAAAACCAACAGGGTGCTGAATAATATACAAAACACAAAAAAGGAGAATATTATAAAATGAAAAACAAACTGGAATCACATTTGTACATAAACATATCAACATCCCAGTTGTTAAAGGCATGTGGCTATCAGGTTTAAAAGACTCTATATGAATTCCTTGTTGAACTGAGAAAACAGGATGGATATAGGATATAGCTGACTTTTATCTACATGTTGAACTCCAAACACTTTAAACATATATTGCTTAAAGTGTTATTAAATCTTCTATTGAAAAAGCATTTAAAAATGGATAGGTCTGCATTTACTCAACACAAGACTCTATCAATGGCGCTAATTTGTTGGGCCCATTGGCATGGTTCTGTTTGCCTTGTTGGTGCCTAATGCCTATTGGGCAGCACAATGGCTAAATGGTTAGCACTTCTGCCTGGCAGTACTAGGGTAGTCAGTTCAAATCCCAACCATGACACCACCTGCCTGGAGTTTGCATGTTCTCCCTGTGCCTGTGTGGGTTTCCTCTGGGTACTCTGGTTTCCTCCCACACTCCAAAGACATGCTGGTAGGCTAATTGGATTCTGTCTAAATTGGCCCTAGTATATGAATGTAAGTTAGGGACCTTAGATTGTACACCCCTTGAGGGTTAGGGACTGATGTGAATGTACTATATATATGTAAAGCAATGCGTAAATTGATGGCACTATATAAGTACCTGTAATAAATAAATAAATCCTTCTGATTCATGGGTCTATGAACATCCAGACTATGTACTGTACTATTAAGAGGAATTTTGACTGACCTGTACATTTTTGGAGTACATAACAGGATACAAGCCAACCTTTCCTCTGTTCCTGTTTTACGCTAAATGCAAATCCTGAGTTAAATTTGAAGTCAATTGAATGTGGGCATAAGGTAGCGCAGACCTAAAATAACTACGGTAAATCAAAATTTCTTGAAAATATATGGCTCACGGGAGCAATACCAGTAGCAAAATCCAAAATATCTAATAAGGGCAGCATTTCCCTTTCTCTTTAAACCTGTGCACATGACCAAATACTTCAGCCTACTTCAGCCTAGTCACCTTCTCTATGGCAAGCAAAGCTCCACTGAAATGGTGACTATAATTTTACCTAAAAACCTGTAAGATTAATTTCTTGGAAGTTAAAGGGACACTTAAGTGATCACAGATTAAAGAAAATGTAGAGAAAAGATGAAGGCATTGACTAGGAACAGCGGTGCCAGTTGTATTGATGGCTTGCCTAAGGGAGCGCTATACCTGAACATCTTATGAAGCAGGGAAAAGGAAGGAAGGGATGGTTGAGAGGTGCCACAGCATTAGTTAACCCTTGTTGGACCTTTGCAGCATGCTTCACTGCAGGTACCATTCTCCTGGGGTTTTTATTAACAAAAGTTCCAGGCATTGCTTCATCCAAACATCAACGTTCACCTCCCATGTACTTTCTAATATGTGGCATAAGAGGATCTTCATGTCAGCAAAGCACAAGGAGGTTTTAGGTTGCTTCTGCTGACTTGCTATAAACATCTCTTTTGATCATACAGAAGCTGAAGCAGCTGTGAGCCAGTTCATGAGAGCTGCAAAGATGACCATTGGTCCAAGAGGAATTCAGCAAAAGGAAGATCCAGTACCTGCAGGTAAGCAACAAAAGGGTGAGGAGGGAAAAAACAGACACTACCAACAGATGAAAAGGTTGCCACAGTTCCATGATAGGAGAAGCACATACATTTCTACTGCTGTTTCATTCCCAGCATTTGTAGGATGTTTTATATGAAGCTGCGTACTGCCTTATGGCCAAAGTAAGAAGATGCAGCATGTGAAAGAAGACCAGGAGAAGATGGAAGTGGTGTGTGGGCAAATGCCTACTGTATTTTGCTATTTTATAGTGTTAGCCTATGTACAGTATTTTTGGTTGGCGCCTTTAAATGTTCTGGCTCATTGCTGCAGCGGCTGGGTTGTGTATGCCTACTTCCTCTGCAGGTGTGTCAGTGTGTCATATCCTGTCTTGTATGTGCAGAGGAATGATCTTGGGGGGGTTGTGGATTCAGTAAGGACAAAAAGACTTTTATTAACAGAAGCTGTCTTTGTTGTCTTAATGAGAAGTGTCTATAAGAAACATATGTGTCTATAGCAAACAGCAAACAAATGGTGTAGCTGAGTAATCATAATACCAGGGGTGCAAGCCATGGAACCCTCTGGGTTGAGAGTCTTGAGCTCGTACAGAATCAGTGTACCAGTTAACCTTTTGTGATTAAATAAGTATACCCAAGTGGAATAGGCATACAACCTTCAGGATTGAGATGTAGATAAGAAATGGCAGTCAGCTGGAATTTTGAGTGACTGTGGAGGGTGTCGGCATCTCTTGTGTGGTGATGGACTGAGGAGGCGAGTGTCCTCACTCTGCAGCTTGGTCTCCATACTCAAATCTTCTATGGTGCAGGGTTGACCTGAGCTTGGCCTGGGAGTCATGGATGAAAGTTCTGATTTTGTGCACAACAGGTGGTGTCATGGGGAGACACAGAGTGCTGGTAGAGAGTGGGATATGCTAAGCATTCCTCTCCAAAATGCTATACTATTTTGTGTGAAATAGGGAGTACAATGTCACAGTATCCCTGGACTTTCTGCAAGAAGAGGTTACCATCCAGAAAATGTTGTGGTGTGGAGTTCTACTTTACTCAATAAATAATGGCTTGCAGTTGCTGCATCCACCCTTAAAGTGTTACTAAACCCAGGACCCTGCATTCACTATATCTGGTCTCCCACAGTACACAGAACATAGAAGTGCAATTATTTTAGTAAATATAAACTGCTAAATACCTTTTCTGATCAGCAGTTAGAGCAGTCTTGTGATTTCAGCAGAGCACTGGTTAAAGTTTGTAGGAGGAGCTTTCTTTCTGTTCCAAGAGGATGCAGAACCCCTGACCTCTGTCTGAACAGTGCTGATTGGCCCTGTTCTGATCACATGCACTCTCCCAAGAAAAAAAAAAATCCTCTCTAGCAATACACACTAAACTATGTATATGCAGAAGGGCTATGGGTAGAGCCTGTCTTATCAGCATGGATATTTGAACAAGGGGAGGGGCAGAGAAGTCAGGATCAAAAAGCCTTCTTACACAATGTAGAGGATTAACCCCTTAGGTTCCACAGTGAGTATAACAAGCATGCTTTACATTAGTGCATATATAGACTGATTTTACTTTTGTGGGTTTAGTAACACTTTAAAGGGGTGGAAGCAAACACCTCCCCTACAGGCAGCAGACCTCGCATCCCTGGAGGGCACACTAGGAGGTAAATTCACCATAATGTGCAAATATCTTCTGCACATTATTACAAGAGCTCTGGGGACACACTGCAGATTTAGTTCTCCTTTAAAAATAACCTGATCAGCTTTGTTTTGATACAATGTATCAGAGCATTCAACTTATTTGGACAAAGTGCATTGATGTAAAACCAGCCTGGATTTATTTGTTTTCTGTGGAAAGTGCATTTTTGGAGAAGACATTGCAAACAAGACTTTTTATGCATTGCAACTAAAACAGGGATGTTTGAAATTGTTATATGAATCTGTTTTGTGCATCACTTAGTATTGTTCATCATAGCTGATATCTGTGGAATGATGCATTCTTTGAGTCTTTTGAAGTTGTAGCTCCAGCAGCTACAGTGTCTCAGAAATGTGGATTATGCTCCTGTACATAAATGTATTATTGTTGTGAAAGGAGTATGTAGGTTTGGAATCTTTTAAGCGACTTCCTACATTTTTCTCATTATTGAAAATATGGGCTAAGGTATTGTTCGTCTTAAGTTGGTAAAGCCAGACTAGTAGCATTAAATAAATACTAGTTAAAGATAACTACTATTATATACTGTAGGTTAAAAACCTACAGTTTATGATATATACTGTATACTGTGTGTGTATATATATTTACAAGCAAAAACATATCTGTTAGCTCTGTTGTGAGAGAAGGATATGCTCTATTTGAATCCCATCTTTGATAGAAATAGGGAAAGTCTGTCTATACATACAACATACATTATCAGGTTTACCTTAAAAGGGTGGTGTTTTGAAATAAAGAGGAGATCTAAATGAATACATATGGCAACTATTGCATTTATATATTTATTTTAAAACAAATAATTGAAATGTATATGCAGTATGTATCCTCCCCTCTCTTTTACAGGACTCCCTGGGCCAAGTGGTGTCACTCCTGGTTTCCCATATGGAAGAAAAATATATTTTAAATATATTTTAAAAATATTTTTCCCAAATATATTGACATATATTTGAAATACTACAATTTTGGCCATATTCAATATATTTCAAAATATTTATACATATACAGTCAGGTCCATAAATATTGGGACATCGACACAATTCTAACATTTTTGGCTCTATACACCACCACAATGGATTTGAAATGAAACGAACAAGATGTGCTTTAACTGCAGACTGTCAGCTTTAATTTGAGAGTATTTACATCCAAATCAGGTGAACGGTGTAGGAATTACAACAGTTTGCATATGTGCCTCCCACTTGTTAAGGGACCAAAAGTAATGGAACACTTTTACTTTTTAATACTTGGTTGCAAATCCTTTACAGTCAATTACAGCCTGAAGTCTGGAACGCATAGACATCACCAGATGCTGGGTTTCATCCCTGGTGATGCTCTGCCAGGCCTCTACTTCAACTGTCTTCAGTTCCTGCTTGTTCTTGGGGCATTTTCCCTTCAGTTTTGTCTTCAGAAAGTGAAATGCATGCTCAATCAGAGTCAGTTTAGGTGATTGCATAACATTCCACTTCTTTCCCTTAAAAAACTCTTTGGTTGCTTTTGCAGTATGCTTTGGGTCATTGTCCATCTGCACTGTGAAGCGGCGTCCAATGAGTTCTGAAGCATTTGGCTGAATATGAGCAGATAATATTGCCCGAAACACTTCAGAATTCATCCTGCTGCTTTTGTCAGCAGTCACATCATCAATAAATACAAGAGAACCAGTTCCATTGGCAGCCATACATGCCCACGCCATGACACTACCACCACCATGCTTCACTGATGAGGTGGTATGCTTAGGATCATGAGCAGTTCCATTCCTTCTCCATACTCTTCTCTTCCCATCACTCTGGTACAAGTTGATCTTGGTCTCATCTGTCCATAGCATGTTGTTCCAGAACTGTGAAGGCTTTTTTAGATGTCGTTATGCAAACTCTAATCTGGCCTTCCTGTTTTTGAGGCTCACCAATGGTTTACATCTTGTGGTGAACCCTCTGTATTCACTCTGGTGAAATCTTCTCTTGATTGTTGACTTTGACACACATACACCTACCTCTTGCAGAGTGTTCTTGATCTGGCCAACTGTTGTGAAGGATGTTTTCTTCACCAGGGAAAGAATTCTTCGGTCATCCACCACAGTTGTTTTCCGTGGTCTTCCGGGTCTTTTGGTGTTGCTGAGCTCACCGGTGCGTTCCTTCTTTTTAAGAATGTTCCAAACAGTTGTTTTTGAACATTCAATATATATATATATATATATATATATATATATATATATTTAAAATATATTTTTATTCCATGTGGGTTGGCCATGTAGAACTGTTTAAGATGGATATATTACTTTGCCTACTTTATTTCTTTCAGGCAGTCTGAATAACACTCCCGACCACATTCTTTTCCAGACTAAAATCAGTGCTTCTGTGATATATCTGGGCTGTAACTCCACCTCTGCTACGATACAATGTCCTAATCTGATTGAAACAGGGTGGAGGCTTAGGCCTTCCACACATAAAGCTGTACCTCTTAATTTATATCTTGGATTGAATCTTCCACCATAAAGACAAAACTGTGGGTTTCACTAGAGAGGTCTCTCTCCCCAACCTCCCTAGTCTCTCTCCCTTAGATCCCACCACCAAATAGACCAATTTCTTCATCTTTAGTATTTTGTGTTTCCCATCTCTTAAGGACATGTTTCCACCTGCCATGTCCCACTCTCAATTTATTGTGTGGACATAGAACAGTATGTCACTGATAGTAAATGCCTTGCACAAAAAAAAGACCCTTTCTGTGCTAACCTCAGGACTGCCAGCTGGCCACAGTCGATGGTGGCAGTGCCTACAACTATGCGGGTTCTGCAATGCACTTCACTGAAAAGCATCCTGCAGGAGCTGACGTCATTTAAAACTTCAGAAAGAGAAACCCACCCGCCTCATTTCACTCTATGGAATACTGCTAGTCTATGCACATCCAGGTATCCCCTACTTTATCTCTGCATGGGAAAAGGAGCTAGTTACACAACTCTCAGGGAATTAAATACAAAAGACATTCATATTTTCACATAGAACCTGTTCTTCAAAAGCTATCAGATCCTCATGTTTCAGTACTGAAGCCCTACTATGCAACACAGGATCTTTCTCTCCATACTGAACATAAAGAAGAGCTACAGGAACAATGCTACACATATGATGGTCGTGACCACTGATTTACTACTTCTAGACCAACATCTTCCAGGTCTTTGACATAATGCTTGACACACACACACCTCTGTCTCCTTCCATTGCTCTACTCTACATTCTCCCAGACACCATATCAACAGTCAAAATAGTCTTTCTTCTCTTTTTTTAAATTGCCGCCAGGAATGCGATTTCAAGACAATGGAAAATGCCCACAATCACTGAATGGTACACCAAGGAAACCCATCTCTAGCACAAAGAAGATTTGATGGCCCTACAACATGATAGGTGTACCATGCATATGTAGCCACTGTAGGGACTATGTGGATAGTTTTCTTGAGTTCCTCACAAACAAAACAATTACAATAAACTCCCTCACACTCGACTTCCTTTCAACCACTCTCAACCACATCTAGCCTTAAACCTACTACTACCCTCTTCCTTTGCTTTTCTCACATTTCTCTAATCTGCCTCCTTCCTCCTCCTCTGGTTCTATTTACCAGGAAAGTACAACTATGTCCTACTTGAAAAACTGTATAATGACTACAAATTAGATACACTCCAAATATAATCTCTGGTCCACTCCAAAAGTCAGTTGTCTCAGGTTGTGTTGTACCACGCCAGAGACCTGGAAGTTGTTTTGAACATTTTTAAATGGATCGCTTTCTCTCTCATCTTCTTCCTTTTGTTACTCTTCCTTTTGTTACATAACACACATTACCTTGCTCTGAGGACTGACCTCACCACGTGTTAGGATAATTTCATTGTAAGTAATCCTGTGCTTTTTCATTTTCATCTTTTGAACTAAATAAACCTTTATTCTATATAAAATGTGTGTTTATTGTATAGATATTTAGTTTCATCAGGAAAAAGTCAAAGGGGAACTAAGTGATTGTATCTCTCTCCCTCTCTCTTTCTCTCTCTCTCTCTCTCTGGAGGGTGTAGTACCATATCTAGTCTGCAGTATAAGTCACCTTTCTGTGTAACATAAAAGCAACCTGACTGAGGAAGTATGAAAGCATTGGTGCCACTGGATCACAATAACAGCCAGGCAACTAGTCATGCAGAAGATGGTCAGTAATGACAGCCCTCTTATACTTTGTAGTACATTTCCTTTAAAGAAAACCTTGCTTGAAAATGTAAGGTCTTTACTTCCTTCAGACCCCCCATTCTGCCATGTTGAAATGTGTAAAAAAAAAAAAAATTTGGAGAAAAAAAAATAAAATGTAATTGGTTCTCTTTCTGACTGCTACTCACACAAGATTCAGAGTGATATTTGTTGAAGTCTCTGCTGGGCTTCTCACTATTCTTCCTGCTGGCGAAATGATACAGTGCACGATTCTGCTTCAGTCATTTTGTAAATCCTCGGCAGCTTCTTGGTTATTATCTGATCATTACTTCTTAATCATCTGATGACCTACCAGTCATCAGATTCCAATTCATTGGGGACAGCTCTGACATGAAGAAGCACAGTTCTGCCTCTACCAGGATGCACAGACGCAGGGGTAGATTTTACTATGATTTATTATTTCACTTTGCAAAGGAAATTTCTACTTTGCAAGAGAATTTTCCTTAGAGCTTAGTGAATGAAGTGGATCTCTGCTGGTTTCCATCATCCAATCACGTGTAAGCAAACATCTTCTGTGTTTATTGTTCTTGCATGTGATATTCACTAAGCTCTGGGGCAAATTCCCTTCCTAAGGGAACAATCTGATTTTAGTAAATCAACCCTGCAGTGCAAAACAAGGCATGGTTAGTCAGTTATGGGGAAAAAATCAGTTGCAGGGAGCCTATTTGCAATACTTCTGACCAGTCATTTGCCCTCTGCTTGTCTTTTTTGGGACACAGCTTCCACAGATCAAGGTTCTCTTAACATAGTCTGAAACAGTATGATTGATTGTCCTTTTTACTTGAAAGGGGCGGGGCAGGTGGGTGGTACTTCTTCCATGTTCCCCTCCTCGCTGGGGCCAAGTATGGATCACATAGGAGACCTACCCCAGTGTGGGTTCTTGTACGGCAATTTGTACGAGTCACTAGCCTTACACATGTGGTACCTTTACTTTACACCATGTACACCTGAACAATAAACTGAACTCCAGTTAACTCTCTCATCCCAATTTCAATGTACACCTTCCCTGTCACAGCTGCATTTAGGCGTGACACGCAAAGCCTTCGCCCTCTCCACCTGTCCAGCATATCTCCGCTGCCCCATCTTCTGTAGAGGACCTCTGGGGTGCTGATCTGCTCCCATTGCTTTGGGAGATGGTGCGCTCTCAGAGAGAATGCCAACAACAACTTCATCCTTCAAGGAACTATCCCACCTATCACAGACACACACTTGTGATAGGCTGCAGGTGAAACCTTTGTTACCCATGGTAACCACGTGTTTGACTCCACACCATGTTAACTCTTGTAGTTCTGTCTTCATACTCCAATGTGTTTTACTGACAAAAACTGTAGAATATGTGTAAAATGTGCAGCATTACACCTCATTAGCAACTTCAGACCAGGCAAAGGAAAATATTTCAAAAGCTTTACTTAAAGAGGAGTTTAGCCCCCCCTTCCCAAAAAAAAAAATTAAAAGTCAGCAACTACAAATACTGTAACTGCTGACTTTTAATATCAGGGCACTTACCTGTCCAGGCATCCAGCTGATGCTGCAATCTTGACTAAGTGAAATGGCAGTGAAGCCTTGTGGCTTCACAGCCAGTTTTCCACTGCTTGCAGCGCAGCATTTTGTGAATGGGTTGAAGTCTTCTTGGACCTGTGAAGTGTCCCAGAAAGCTGTGGGGAAAGAAGGGGGGCTGAACTTTTGGGTCAGTTCACCTGGGGGAACTGAGCCAGAATTGGGAGTGGGCACCTGTCAAAACCAGGTACTCACTCCCCCCAAAGGGTGCCAAATGTGGCAGTGGGGGGGGGGGGGCAGACAAGCAGAGCTTCCCCTTTTGGGTAGAGCTCTGCTTTAAATAACTTGGCACAACAGTCAAACAAGGCAACAGTCTTTCACTAAACTATTCCCTAATTTATGGCTGCCCCAGCCTACCTGCACAGGCAAAAGTACATATTGGCAGTGTCCAGAAGCAGGTGTTCTCCAGGGCAGACTGCAGGTCTCAGCAATCTCCCTACATGGCAGCAGGCTTCCAACACCAGGTAATCTTCATTAAGATCTCCGGGCTCAGCAGACTGGCAGGACGGACTCCGGAAACGGCATCAACAATGAGAATGATAACAGAAGTAGGGTGGCAAAGGACTCTCTCAATCTGGACCCCTGTCCACTTTTATATGCACAGGACCAGTGGTTTGGATCCAAAAATCCCACCAAGAAGGGAAACATAATTAAGTATATCCCTCCCAATCTGAGCAGCACCTAGGCTAGAATAAGAACCCTGCCTACATATTGCCTTTCATAGAAAAGCTTCAAAGCAAGACCTTTGCTGCACTTTGAAATGGTGGAGTAGCCTGGTATGAATACCCT
Source organism: Staurois parvus (assembly GCF_062004578.1). Classification (NCBI taxonomy): domain Eukaryota; kingdom Metazoa; phylum Chordata; class Amphibia; order Anura; family Ranidae; genus Staurois; species Staurois parvus. The sequence continues at coordinate 1,893,005 of NW_028318256.1, read as the reverse complement.
TATAATGATTTCATAATGATTTCATACATGTAATGTTAAAAGACTAAAAGAATAAAGTAAGTGGAATAAACAGGATTAAAAAATCTAATATATATATATATATATATATATATATATATATATATATATATGCAAATATTTTAGGCAGGTGTGAAAAAATACAGTTAGGAATGCTTTTAGAAATAAGTGTTAATAGTTTATTTTTCTCAATTAACAAAATGGAAAGTAAATGAACAGAAGCAAAAATCCAAATCAAATCAATATATATTTGGTGTGACCTCCCTTTGCCTTCAAACTAGCATCAATTCTTCTAGGTACACTTGCAAACAGTTTTTAAAGGAACTTGGCAGGTAGGTTGTTCCAAACATCTTGAAAAATTAACCACGGATCTTCTGTGGATGTAGGCTTCCTCAAATCCTTCTCTCTCTTCATGTAATCTCAGATAAACTGGACGATTTTGAAATCAGGGCTCTGCGGGAGTGAAACCATCACTTTCATGACTTTTTGTTCTTTACACTGAAGATAGTTCTTAATGACATTAGCTGTATGTTTAGTGTCATTGCCGTGCTGCAGAATAAATCTGGGGCCAATAACATGCCTCCCTGATGGTATGGCTTGATGGATAAGTATCTGTCTGTATTTCTCAGCATTGAGGACACTATTGATCCTGACCAATTCTTCAACTCCATTTGCAGAAATGCAGCCCCAAACCTGCAGAGAATCTCCACCATGCTCCACTGTTGCCTGCAGACATTCATTATTGTACTCCAGCCTTTCAGCAAACAAACTGCTTTCTGCTGCAGACAAATATTTCACATTTTGACTCATCACTCCAGAGCATCTGCTGCCATTTTTCTGCACACCAGTTCCTATGTTTTCATGCATAGTTGAGTTGCTTAGCCTTGTTTTCACATCGGGGGGTATGGCTTTTTGGTCGCAATTCCTCCATGAAGGCCACTTCTGGCCAGACTTCTCTGGACAGTAGATGGGTGTACCTGGGTCCCACTGGTTTTCTACCAATTCTGTGCTGATGGCACTGCTGGACATCTTCTTATGTCAAAGGGAAGTAAGCATGATGTGTCTTTTGTCTGCTGCATTAAGTTTCCTTGGCTGACCACTGTGTCCACAGTCCTCAATGATGCCCATTTCTTTGCTCTTCTCAAAGGAGCTTGAACAGCACATCTTGAAACCCCAGCCTGTTTTGAAATTTTTGCCTGGGAAAGACCTTGCTGATGCAGAATAACTACCTTGTACCTTAGTAGCAGAGCTTAGCTGTTTCTCACCCAGTTTTATGCCTCCTACACAGCTTTTTCTGTTTCAGTTAATGTCTGCATTTCAACCTACATTTGAAATCTGACTCTAATCCTACAAAATTTCTCACTTAGTGCAAATGTACAAAGTGTGCAAGTGTAAGAATTGATGCAGGTTTTAAGCCAAAGGGTAAGCACATTAAATAATGATTTGATTTAGATTTTTCTTGTTTTTGCTCATTGCATTTTGTAAATTGATAAAAATAAACAAGTATAATACACATTTTTGAAACCATTCTTACTTTACAGCATTTCTTCACACCTGCCTAAAACTTTTGCACAGTACTATGTATATATATATATATATATATATATATATATATAATTTTTTTTTTAATTGCCAATGAAAACAGCATGCCATCAGGGCTTTTTACCATAGAAGCCTACATCAGCATTATGTTTCAAGGTTCCATGTCTTTTCCCAATGGACTGGCTGTTTGAAAATTATTAACAGTGACCCAACTTTTGAGCATTTATTGTGTTCTAAACTTTGCAATTGATAATTGTAATATAAATGCAAATTACCATATTCTGCAAGGTGCAGCATAAAATATACAGTGCAATAATGAAAAAACACTATTGCTGTAAATCATTAGAATTTTATTGAGAATTCACATAAATGTAGTGTAAAGTGCCCTGATGCGGAAAATGTATTTATTCATGCCTCATAAAAACACAGAAGATAATAGTAAATTGCATGTAAAACATGGTAGATATAAAACTTATATAAAAGTGAAGTTTTATTAACATTAACAAACACCTGTCTTTTGTCTTTGAATTAAGGTGTTTGTAACTGTGTTATTTTTTCAAATTCATGTAAATACATTAGGCTAGTTTACTGTTGCTGCTGATTATGAAAGATATCTCTATACTGTGTAAAGGTTTTGTTGCATATCATAAAAAAAAGATTAAAAAAGATTTATTGATATTACATAAAAAAATTACACAAAAAAAGGACAAATAGCAGCAAATTTGAGATGTGGCACACAACAAGCAACCAATGAGATTTTAGCCATCGTTAGAAAGGTTAGAAAATGAAAGCATGTATCTTTTTAACTAGATACACTGTTATTTGCTTTGAGTTAATATGTGATAGCATGGGAACTTACTGGTGGACTCCTGGGTAATGGTGCCTACATATTTCCGGTACTAACCTTTCCTCACACCTCAGGTAATACCCACTGACATCAACCATCCTATTAGCTGCCTGTACGGCTGTCATTGTTTTTGCTGACCACTAAGGGGAATAAGTCAGCAACAGCACTGGCATGTAAACAAATTGCCGACTGATGAAGAGGCTGGGAGATTGTTTATATGTATTCTCCTGGGTGGCTTTATAGTAGAAGTAATTCTACATGCTTTGTCCCCTGATAACTCCTGAAAAAGAACCTGTCACCTGCAGGGCTGTCATAATGCATGGACACCCCTAGGTACTGCCCTGGGGCCTCAGGTGCATGGGGGCCCCAAGATAATCATACATTACATTATACTTGCTAATTGTCCCGGATTTGCTGGGACAGTCACGCTTTTTACTAAGCTATCCTGGGATGGCTGATTGCAAGTACAAATAAATATATATTTAACTCTATCAACTATTAATACTTTAATTTTGAAAGTAGGTGTGTAAATTGGGGCAGGCAGGTAGGGGCCCGAGTGCATTACTTTGCCCAGGGGCCCATGATGCTGTTAAGAGGGCCCTGGTCACCTGCACTATGCTATCACATAGGGGGCTTATTAACCACCTTGTGAAAGCAATAATGTTAGATTAAAAAAATAAAGTTTAATAAAATAAATAAAAAAAATATAGAAGCCCTTGCGCCTGCCTACATGCACAGGTTAGCGCATACATGTGCATTAGGTGCGTACACATGTGAATTCAGTTGCACCACACATACAGTATTAAGTATTGCCATTCACACCGAAGTGAGAGCAATAATTCTAGGGCCATCATTCTCTGTAAAACTGATGACTTGTAAAGATTTTGGGGTATTTGTAGTTTTTTTGCTATTTGACCGGTAAGCACAATTTTAAGGCTTGAATACTTTACATATGCCATGTTCTTTATTTTTTCATTTATGATTAAATTAGCAACTAACTGATTTTAATGTACCCTTAGCTGTAGATTTAGGGTTCTGCGAGACCTGAAAAATAATTTAAGGACTCCTTCATAGCATAAAGGTTGAGCTAGCATGGCAGCCGGGCAACTATACAGTAAATTCAGCAATGGCAGCCTACAGGTAATTGTTAAGGTTGCTATGAGAAAAGAACTATGGCTTCCTATTAAGAAAAAATGTGTTGCAGTATTTATTTGTAAGTGCATCTTGCACTTAGTTTTCTATATATATTCCCACAAATCCCTGTTGTTACCAGGGGTGGACTGACCATTTGAAAACTCGGGCACTGCCCGAGGGCCCGGGGTCAGAAGGGGGCCCCATGAGATGCCCCTGGTACCTTTTTTATAGGCTTTTTTGAGTTTGGGCAAGGACACAGGGGCCCCATGATCCCCTATTGCCCGGGGGCCCCATGAGTTGTCAGTCCGCCCCTGGTACTCACTACCAGTGAAGTCCACCTATTTCAGTCTCCTGTAATGGTGTGGCAATGATGTGCCTGAATTTAGAGCATTGTCGCCACTCTCATGTGGGCTGTGCTTGCTTGCACTACAGTCTGATGAGAAAAATGTTTCAGGGTGAGTGACTATCACTATTGTCATTGCTGATTCACAAGCCTGTAACTTTTGAATCAGCACTTGGCCATACTAAGTCCTGTCCACTGCTTCTTGGATTGGCAGCACTGTCTCTAATCTGAAACCCTCCCACTGTGAGCTGTGAGACACAAATGAAGGAGGATTTTGATCATTCATGTAATGTAAAGGAAGTTTTTTCTTTACTTTATGTAAATCACATAGTGACCAGATTTGGGACTTGTTTAGCTCTCATATAGGAGCTTTTAGATGTACTTTAAACATTTACATTTGAGACCCCGTGCTCTGAATTAAGGAGCAGTCTGTGGCTGTCATAATACACCATGAAGATTAATGCAACTGAAACAATCCCATAAGAGATGTATTACCTATGACAACAAGTAACAAGTCAACTTTTCATATTAGTCTAGAGCAAACAGAAATCTGGTTGCTACAGGATACTACATGTTGCCATCATCATTGGGCTTTACAATGCAGTTCTTCATTAACTATATCAGGCTAGCTATTGTTGTATAGCCAAAACTTTGTTTCCCAATATAAATTAGGCAATTATTTTTGCCTGATTGTTGGCCTTGTTGCACTGACATGTTTATAATGCACAGTCTGAAAAAGAAATTACTTAATTACCTGCTCATCTTAAATTGTAGCCATTTACACTATTTCAAATAACCAGATTTATAATGAGTTCCAAAATGTAAGAATCGTATGTCAGAAGGTGAAAACAACTCAAGGGTAATTAGTGCCAACATGAAGACTTGAACTAGTGACCTCTCTTTGCGGTTATTACCGACAACTGTATGCATGTCTTCTTTCTAATGTTACCATGTGCCATCTAAAATTAGTCGAGCATAGATTTAGGTGCATATAGCAAAATACAAAATAATTGCCTTGTTTTTCAGTTTTTTTTTTCAGGTGCTTCCCTATTTCATATTCAAGTACTTGTCAGTGGCTATAAAGGCGAACAGAAAGAGCTCATTCACAAATATTCAACACTAACTGACAGGTGAGCTGAAGTGGCGGAGATAGCATCAAGACAGTCAAAGACACTTTTGCAATTGAAGCAGATCAGCTGAGAATTGATAAAGCCATCACATTAGTGTGACCCTGATCTGAGAATGAGATTGAAATGCCAGAAGCAAAAGGAAGGGCCACAGGATAAGGAGCAGTGACAGTGATTGTTCACAGGTTGGGTAGCAATGGGTGACATGCCTGCTGTAAATGTATTATACAGTAACAGAGGGAGACAGTTCTAAAGTCTCCTTGTGTTTTATCAAAACTCTTTGTTGACACAAGTGTTTCATTGGTCTGCAAATCTTTACAATAGAGCCGCTATTTACATTTAAACTGACCGTCAAAAAAAACTGTAAAGAAAAAATCGTGCCTAAGGGCTCTTGCACAAGGGCTGAATGAGCCTGTTCAGCATAATTGCCTGTGTATTTCCTTTTTTTTTTTTTGCATAAAACCATATACTGTATTCATGTATATAATAACACTGCTGTGTACACGAGTACAGCAACGCACAGCCATTCAAGTCAATGACAAGGTGTATGCTGTACCTGGGCTGCTTCAGCGAAGGAAAGGCACTGGCAAGAGCCTATAGAAGATGGACCTCAGAGTGTCTGCTATTGGCATTATCAGACTGTAGGAAGGGGTTCTCCTTTAACTGATGGTTACTCCTCTTTGGAGGTGTGTTGTTTTATTGGCACTTCCCTGTTTCTTTAAACGGAATAAGGAGGAATCAATCTTGGTCTTCTACACCAGCAGCTGTTAGAGGAAAGATGGACATCTGAGGAGAGCCCCTTCTGGAGCCTAAGGGATTGACTGGACCTCTGAGGGCATAAGCCTGGACAGAATAATAGGAAGGAAAATAGTAGCACTTCAGTATCCCCTCTTGTTAGCTATTGGGCATTATGTTGAGAATGCCAAGATTTTGAAGATCTCTGTACTATATGCTATTGCCAGTGTCTGAAAACTATGTATACTACATAAATCGTACATTATGCTAAATTGTGGACTGTTTAATTCAGTCCCCTGTAGGTTGATAATTTTCATTTCGATAAGGCATCCTTACGTTCCTAACACATTACCAAGTCAATATCAGTATAGATATCCAGCATGATATTTTTCCCCTTTGAAATCTGATGTGTTTTCAAAGTGTTCCTTTAATATTTTTGAGCAGTGTATTTGCAAAACATTATTTGAATTTTTAAAGAAAACTCATGGAGTAGCGTTTATGGCTGCATTTGCTTTTTGGATAAATGCTTCATGTCCTATTCTGCAATGTCTGAACCGCTACATAAGTCAATGCAAACATATTGAAGCTAGAAGCAAATCAAATCGCTCTCAAATGCAAGCTAGTTTTCTTTAAAGTACTTACATTCAACTAGAAGCACTCAGTAAAAAATTGCAAAGAGAATATTAATGTGATCATAAATGGCCTTTAGTGTTTTACAAATGCTGGTAACATTAAGGTGCAAGCTGAATTTTCTTTCATTATCACTGAGCATATTTTAAAAATAATGCAAGGGCAAAGGTTACGTTAACTAAAAGCTTACCTTAACTAAAAATTGCAGTTCAAAATATTCATTAAATCTGGAGATTCAGGCAGCTGAAGTTATATGAAATCTTGCCGTTACCTGTTAAATGGCCCTGCCGTTTCTAGTCTTACCACTTCTCTACTGGTCTTTATATTTGAGGGTCTCACTCACTGAACAGCTGACCAATGGGAAGGTTTTGAGTTGAGAGGTGTCACTACCAAATTCAACTTGCACAAGAAAAGATATGCATTGTTTTGACATGTGGTTTTAACTGAGTTTAGTTCCTGCTTATGCATTTTTCATTATATGTTTTATCTGAAATATCCAGTTATTACCATTTGTTTATAATTTTAAAATTTCTGAATGTATTTTAATCATAAATTACAGCTAAATGTGTAACAGATAATTCTTTCTTTCTATCGCTCCCTGTAAAAATGTATTGTCGCTCCATTCACTAGTAATAATATGCAACAAGGCAAGATGAAGGGTCTGTTCTGTGGCAGTCTGTAAAACTCTCTCTCAGGTTTTTTCAGTCATACGTAATTTTTCTTTGCTGTCCAGCAGATAAGTGATGACAACTTCTATACATACATGTTTCTATACATATGGCTTATAGGTAGTATGACACTACATGGATGAACTGCCTTAGAGGTCATATACAATTAAAAGAAGTGCAGCAGAGGCTGTCTATGCAGCTCATAGGGTTCATTGAGATGGGGCCCAAGATAACCTATGAACATTTGCAATTAAGAAGAAGTGCCACCTGTAGGGAAAGAATCATGGTTACTTGCGTCTATCTCTGTTCTCAAATGTCCATGTGCATTGTGAATGTGTTGTTCCCAGTGCTTTTTTCAGCTGGAACTTGGCGGAACTCAATTCCGCCACCTCTGGCTCAGGTCCTCTGCTCCCTGCTCACCACTATCAATTTTAAACATAGAAGTCTGGCTTCTGTGTTTACAAGTGACAGCTTATGTCCAATGGCTGCAACAGATCTGATCTCCTGAACAGCTCCCACTGAGTGCAGGATGGGGACAAGGAAGATGCAGGTTCCTGGGGTGCAGTGTGGATGCCAGCACTCTCATTGCATGATATCCCTGCAAGTGAGAGAAGTGGAGCCACCTAGAGTGTGCAGGGAGGTACTGGAGATGATTGGGTGTTTCAGCTTAATACAGCAGCAAAAGTAAGACATGTGGAAGAAGGTTGAACTCTGCACTCTGTGTGTAGTGCACCCCTGAACTCTGCACATAGTGCACCTCTGAGTTCTGCAGTCTGTGCATACCCCCCACCCCTCAAAACTCTGCACTCTGTACTTAATGCCCCTTTAAGACCCTTCCACTGTTAGTGAAATGTGATCACACCTACTATTTGATGCTATCTGGAAGGAGTGTTGGGGTAGAGGGGATTTGGGGTGTCGCGGTTGAGTTCCTGCACCAATTTTAAGATAAAAAGCCCCAGTTGTTCTGTTCTACCTGTTTCAGAAATATAGAGCTTAGCTAGGCTGACATATGGGAACTGAAAGAGAAACTTCCCTCTGTAATATTTTACCTCCTCTATGATAACACCATAGATAGAAATTCTGTGCATGTGCAGCTATGTCACTGCTCTCTGCCACATGTTTGATTTCTGTGCATGTTCACAAATGTCACAAGTATCTGGGACTTGGCAAAGACCCTGGAAAAGCTATCTATGGAAATCCCCTTGTGTATGCAGATATTCCACAGGTCCCAAATAACTGGCAATGAGCACTGTGTAAATCTCTACCTCCTGGGATGTGACATGGCAATCCCAGGAGGTAGTGGGGCATTAAAGTGTAATTCTTGTCTAGGCGAGAAATCTGGGGAGCATTCTAGTGAAAAGCAAACTTTCTTAAAACATTTAAACATTTTCCAATTCTAAAAGAGGAATGGAGGCAAGAACCAGAGGAGGAGTAAGTCCTTGTAATGGGTAAAGGTCTGCTTTAAAATGGGTTTAAGCCAATGTATAAGCTAACAACTGTTAACCCCCCATAACTTAAACTCTTTTTTCTTAAACTATGGATTTGGACCAATTTTGGGTCAGGGACATGTTTGGGGTGGGCCACCACTTTCATGTGTGTCTAAGTGTGAAATCATCTAATTACTGGTGAGTAGCAAACAAAACTGGAAAGTAAAGAGACCTAGCATTAGTTGGAAATGTAAACTACAAACATAAAATAAGTGTTGATTTTATTACTTTTGGCCTTACGGAAACTAACAGAAATGAAGAAAAAGAATCTGCAATGTGTTATATGTCAGGAAGTTCATAGTGATGAAAGCCTCAAACTTAACAAGCTAAAAAAAAGATGTTTTTAACAAAGCACCTATAACATGAAAACAAACCTAATGCATTATTTCACGGTGAAGCAAAAATAAAATCTTTTGAGGCAGATTCATCTTATTAGACAGTAGTTGTTGGTAGGTAGCTAGCACCATACCACCATTTAGGCAACTTTATTCTTCAGCGTTCCAATGTATTGTCCTTGCCCCCCCCACCACCATATTTGTGGGTTTTCTTTTTATGATATGACCATTGTTTGTCTTTGTGTTGCTTTGCTGAAACTTTAGCAAAAATTGAGTCCCAACCCAGTAACAGTTTTCTTGTTTTGGTCCTCAGAAAAAAAAGTTTTGGAACCCCTGACCTAAACTCCTAAAAGCTGAATAATAACTATTAGCAACGCTAAGCTGCTTCCATGGGTGCCGTCAATGGGTAACGTTCAGATAAAGGCAGCCATTTATTGATTCTGCCTGAACACAAATCCCACACTTTGACTGAGGACATATTTCCTGACACCAGGGCCATATTTAGGTGTTAAAGCTTGTTTTGCATAATGGCAAACTTTCCAGCATTTATTAATAGGACAGCAATGAGGAGGTAAAGTAGGTTAACTTTATGTTTGCTATAAGGGCACTCTAAATAGCAGACCACAGTTGCAATTCATATATTTTGTGTTATATCAATCAGACAGGACTTTTAATATTGTGTCGTAATTTATAATAGGTATTTGCATCACTTTTTTTTTTTTTCATTTGATACCCTAAATGACATTGCACACATTGCTCACTACAAGAATCAAAGAGACTGCCCAGCCTGTCTAAGTTAGTCTTCTCTCTTCCTTTACAAATGACTTTGTGTACTTGCACCAAAGCTATTTGGAAGTCAAGGCTCCCTTGAGAGCGCAATCCTGCAGCATACACAAAATAAAGAGGCTGTTTTTTTTTCTGATCCACTGGCAGGTTAACCCTTGGCCCCCTTCATACGCTCCATTCTGTCGTTTGGCAAATAACGACAGCTTGTGAAATGTGGCTTAATAGCCGCAGAGTAAATAACAGAAGGGGTAGTCAATAAAATTAATACCTATCGCTAAATTATTCATTTTAATTACGCTTTTAGTGGGTTCGTGAATTTGCAAGTATATATATCTCCATCTTATTCTTTATATATGCAGTGCAGCTGCCAGGAAAGAAATGCGAGACATTCCTTGGCATGAACTGTAGAGAGAGCTCTTGTCACACGAATGAGAAATTTCATCGCCTGTCAGTCTTGTTATTGCTGTTTACCTTGGCCAAACTTGCATACTGTTACATTTCTAGCGGCTTCAGTTTTATCCTGTGCCTGACAATAACTTATTCTCTTAAATGCAATGAAACGACAGATTTAGGCCAGTTAAAGCATAAGAATGGATATGTATTAAACTGAAGCAGGTTTCTTTTTTTAGTCAGATGGCGGACAATCTGGGAAAGCTAGGCACTGTGAGGTTACTTCTGGCATTTTGCTTTCAGCAAGCAGCAGAGCAGCCAGCTAGTACTGTTAGCAGTGTTAGTCGTGTTCTGTTCTTGATCTAGATACCCAGAGCAGTATAAAACAGAAGACAGAGAGAGGTAACTTATCAAATATCGCATAATAATATTTATTTGCTATGTCTAGTAACATAACCATTTTAACTTTGTTATGTATCATGAATTTACTTGCCATACACTCCCAGTTTTCGATTACTGTAGCCAAAGTCCGGCCCGTGGAGAATGAAGGAACCTTCTGTTCATATTTCACAGGATGGTCCAGCAAGATAAGCTTTGTAGGATTTTTAATTGGGTTCAGGAGAGTTTGATGGTAGGGTCTCAGCCAAAAATGACAGGCTTCTATATACAGATAGATACATAAATCCCTTCCAAACTACACATCAATTAACATTTTCCGTAGTGGCAGAATCCAGTACTTCATATTATCTAAGTATTATAGGGAATGCAGGCTGATAAGAAGGAAAGCAAGTTAAAATACTGTGGCTAGGGCACCTTAGTGTAGAGGACCAATAGTATCTGCATGACCTCCTACAGGTGCAGTATTGGTTGGCTGAGACAACATATTAGCTTAGAGGTTAGATATTTAAAGAGTGACACCACCCTGTTTCTGTTTCTCACTTGTACTCCTGCAGTGTCACCCTGATTCATGTGCTTCCATGAAGAGGCTCCAAGTGACTGAAACACCACATATTACACAGATATGGGGGTAGATTTACTAAAACTGGAGCATGAAAAATCTGGTACAGCTGTGCATGGAAGCCAATCAACTTCTAACTTCAGTTTGATCAATTAAGCAAAGAACCTGGAAAATTGATTGGTTTCTATGCAGATCTGCGTCAGATTTTGCACTCTCCAGTTTAGTAAATCAACCCCATGGTCTACTAATGTCACCATCAGGAAAACCATCCTGAGAAATGTCAAGGTGCCATCATTGGAATGCATACATATAGATAGTAAGTTCCTTCAAAGAGCGTTCAACAAGTTACAAAAAAATGGAGCAAACAAGTATATTATTTTCAAGAAATAGAAATTGTTTATGATACACAGAGCTTTAGGAAATGAAACATGATGCAGTTAGGGTTTATATTTACTCTAGTGATGTCCTTTAATAATTCCCACCGCCACTATGACAGCTGATTCACACATGTGCGATGTGGATTGAAGCTCAGGTCATGCTGAACGATGTTACAGGCAGCATAACATTCTCCACAGCTTCTCCAGACCCTTTCATGTCTGTCACATGTGCTCAGGATGAACCTGCTCTCATCTATGAAAAGCACAGGGCTCCAGAGGCGGACCTGCCAACTCTGGTGTTCAATGGCAAATGACAATCGAGCTCTATGGTGCCGGACAGTGAGCACAGGGTCCACTAGAAGACGTTGGGCCCTCAGGCCACCCTCATGAAGTTTGTTTCTGATTGTTTGGTCAGAGATATTCACACCAGTGGCCTGCTGGAGGTCATTTTGTAGGGCTCTGGCAGTGCTTATCCTGATCCTCCTTGCACAAAGGAGAAGATACTGGTCCTGCTGATGAGTTAAGAACCTTCTATGGCACTGTCCAGCTCTCCTAGAGTAGCTGACTGTCTCCTGGAATCTCCTCCATGCTTCTGCCATTGGCATGTATTGATGGGGGGGGGGGGTCATCTCATTGTTGCCCATCTAGTGCACCTGTTGTTAATTTCATTAACACCAAAGCAGCTGAAACTGATTAACAATCTCCTCTGCAACTTAACTGACCAGATCAATATCCCAGGAGTTTAATTGACTTGATGGTATACTCGGATTAAAAAGTGTTCCTTTCATTTTTTTGAACAGTGTATATGTTGCACCACTCCTGTAGGAACCACAGGACTACTCCCCACAATCTTTGCCCCACAGATAGGCACATAGGCTCATTCACAAGATTCTTCAATGACCATACTAGGGATGGGATGGGATACTCCAATAACAGGATCTATGTACAACTTCTTGAGGTATTCTTCAGAACAAACTATATTAAAGTTTGTAATTGTAGCAAACACTTCATAGAGCCATAAGAGCAGAGTCCCTTTAAACCAGCAGGTGTCCCCATTAACTAGACCCACAACTGACTCTTTAGCATCATTGGGGTGACAAAAGCACAAAGACCTCAAGATCTCTTAGAAGCTTCTGTGCTCACACAAAGCCCAAGCACAGCTGGTTCCCGCCTTACAACTTCTAAGCGACACCTTACTCTGGTGATACCAGACCAGATCTTCAGCAGACAGCCCACCTCCGTCAGCTCTCTTTAGTATCAGGGTCTCAGCATCCAGGCCCTCAGGAGTGTATATACACTACACACTCACCGGCCACTATGGTGTCCGTTTATGAACCAGCAGTAATAGATCGTTGCTCAGTTCTCCGGCATTCTCGGACAACACAGTTCTCCTGTGAATGCCGTTTATGAAGCCATTCTCCGAACGAAGGGAGAACGGTCTACAAACGCTGGAAAATGGCTGATTTTAGTATAATCTCGCGAGATTACAGTAAAAGATCAGTTTACTAAGCAGAGGTAAATTATCTCTGCTTAGTTTTCGGTCCCTCCAATTCTCCAGCTCTGGGCTGGAGAATCTGGAGGGAGAACACAGATCTCCAGAGAAGGGCTGAACATATTCTCCTGGGTGTCATAAACTGTGAATGACCAGAGAATAGCTGTGATCCTCTGAATCTCAGCTATTCTGTGTGTCATAAACGGACACCTTTATTAGGTACACCTGTTCAACTGCTTGGTAACATGATGTCAGGGCTCCCAGGTGTGACCAGAGGTGTGTGACTGACGCAGGGAAACGCAGACTTCAGATATGTGATAAACAATATAATTTATTAACACTAACAATACAAACATAAACGCAGTGCAATACTAAACATAATACAGTGCAAACAAACCAAACCAACCACCCACAGATAACAGTACATACAAGCAAGCGTCGTCAGGCAGGCCGGGTCAATATCAATTGGGCAGGTAGGTACAGGGGGAGCAAGCGGAGATTGGTCGGGGTCACAGGCCAGGTTCAGCAGGTAGCTAGCAGCGTAGTACAGAGGGTCAGGCAGAGGGATGGTCAGGGTCACAAGCCAGGGATCAGAACAGGTAGCAGGCAGCGTAGTACAGAGGGTCAGGCAGAGGGATGGTCAGACAAGCCAGGGATCAGAACAGGTAGCAGAGAATCAGACAGGAACAGAGAGCAGGAACAGGATACAGGGCCCAAGAGAAACACAACACCAAGGCAGAGTCTGCAAGTCTGGCCATCCCTTAAATACCCCAGCATAATCAGTTCCAGGTGTTAGCTGGCTGCAAAGTTGAGTCTCTGATTGCTGGGAGCATCCGCTGGCCAGCCCTGGTACTGCAGATCAAAAGGCAGGTGAGTCCCACCATTGCTGGCTAGTCCATTCCTGACAGTACCCCCCCCTCAAGGAGCGGCCTCAGGACGCTCCAAACAGTCCTAGCTGGGCAAAATGTTCCACCGCCCGGGTCTGGTAACTGGCGGGATATCAAAGACTGGCACACCGAGCAGGACTCCGGGCAGCGGCACACCGGGCAGGACTCCGGGCAGCGGCACACCGGGCAGGGGCACACCGGGCAGAGGCACATTGGGCAGAGGCACACCGGGCAGGACTCCGGGCAGAGGCACATCGGGCAGGACTCCGGGCAGAGGCACATCGGGCAGGACTCCAGGCAGAGGCACATCGGGCTGGACTCCGGGCAGAGGCACATCGGGCTGGACTCCGGGCAGAGGCACATCGGGCTGGACTCCGGGCAGAGGCACATCGGGCTGGCTCCGGGCAGAGGCACATCGGGCTGGACTCCGGGCAGAGGCACATCGGGCTGGACTCCGGGCAGAGGCACATCGGGCCGGACTCCGGGCAGAGGCACATCGGGCCGGACTCCGGGCAGAGGCACATCGGGCCGGACTCCGGGCAGAGGCACATCGGGCCGGACTCCGGGCAGAGGCACATCGGGCCGGACTCCGGGCAGAGGCACATCGGGCAAGACTCCGGGCAGAGGCACATCGGGCAGGACTCCGGGCAGAGGCACATCGGATTACCAGGCGAAGCAGCAGGCAGCGGGCCACCAGGCGGAGCAGCAGGCACCGGGCCCCCGGGCGGGGCAGAGGCACATCGGGCAGGACTCCGGGCAGAGGCACATCGGGCAGGACTCCAGGCAGAGGCACATCGGGCTGGACTCCGGGCAGAGGCACATCGGGCTGGACTCCGGGCAGAGGCACATCGGGCTGGCTCCGGGCAGAGGCACATCGGGCTGGACTCCGGGCAGAGGCACATCGGGCTGGACTCCGGGCAGAGGCACATCGGGCCGGACTCCGGGCAGAGGCACATCGGGCCGGACTCCGGGCAGAGGCACATCGGGCCGGACTCCGGGCAGAGGCACATCGGGCCGGACTCCGGGCAGAGGCACATCGGGCCGGACTCCGGGCAGAGGCACATCGGGCAAGACTCCGGGCAGAGGCACATCGGGCAGGACTCCGGGCAGAGGCACATCGGGCTGGACTCCGGGCAGAGGCACATCGGGCTGGACTCCGGGCAGAGGCACATCGGGCAGGACTCCGGGCAGAGGCACATCGGGCAGGACTCCGGGCAGCGGCACATCGGATTACCAGGCGAAGCAGCAGGCAGCGGGCCACCAGGCGGAGCAGCAGGCACCGGGCCCCCGGGCGGGGCAGCAGGCACCGGGCCCCCGGGCGGGGCAGCAGGCACCGGGCCCCCGGGCGGAGCAGCAGGCAGCGGGCCCCCGGGCGGAGCAGCAGGCACCGGGCCTCCGGGCGGAGCAGCAGGCACCGGGCCCCCGGGCGGAGCAGCAGGCACCGGGCCCCCAGGCGGGGCGACAGGCATCGGGCCCCCAGGGGGGCGACAGGCATCGGGCCCCCAGGAGGGGCGACAGGCATCGGGCCCCCAGGAGGGGCGACAGGCATCGGGCCCCCAGGCGGAGCGACAGGTCTCGGGCCCTCAGGCGGAGCGGCGGGCGCCGGACCCCCAGATGGAGTGACAGGTCTCGGGCCCCCAGGCGGAGCGACAGGTCTCGGGCCCTCAGGCGGAGCGGCGGGCGCCGGACCCCCAGATGGAGTGACAGGTCTCGGGCCCCCAGGCGGAGCGACAGGTCTCGGGCCCTCAGGCGGAGCGGCGGGCGCCGGACCCCCAAGTGGAGCGACAGGTCTCGGGCCCTCAGGCGGAGCGGCGGGCGCCGGACCCCCAAGTGGAGCGACAGGTCTTGGGCCCCCAGGCGGAGCGACAGGTCTCGGGCCCTCAGGCGGAGCGGTGGGCGCCGGACCCCCAGATGGAGCGACAGGTCTCGGGCCCTCAGGCGGAGCGACAGGTCTCGGGCCCTCAGGTGGAGCGGCGGGCGCCGGACCCCCAGGTGGAGCGACAGGTCTCGGGCCCCCAGACGAAGCGGCGGGCACCGAGTCACCAGGCACGACAGTGGGCACCGAGTCGTCTGGCACGACAGTGGGCACCGAGTCGTCTGGCAAGACTGCGGGCACCGAGTCGTCTGGCAAGACTGCGGGCACCGAGTCGTCTGGCAAGACTGCGGGCACCGAGTCAACTGGCGGAACAGCGGGCATCGAGTCAACTGGCGGAACAGCGGGCATCGAGTCAACTGGCGGAACTGCGGGCACCGAGTCGTCTGGCAAGACTGCGGGCACCGAGTCGTCTGGCAAGACTGCGGGCACCGAGTCGTCTGGCAAGACTGCGGGCATCGAGTCAACTGGCGGAACAGCGGGCACCAAGTCGTCTGGCAAGACTGCGGGCACCGAGTCGTCTGGCAAGACTGCGGGCACCGAGTTGTCTGGCAAGACTGCGGGCACCGAGTCGTCTGGCAAGACTGCGGGCACCGAGTCAACTGGCGGAACAGCGGGCATCGAGTCAACTGGCGGAACAGCGGGCATCGAGTCAACTGGCGGGACTGCGGGCACCGAGTCCTCTGGCAAGACTGCGGGCACCGAGTCGTCTGGCAAGACTGCGGGCACCGAGTCGTCTGGCAAGACTGTGGGCACCGAGTCGT
This sequence comes from Staurois parvus, assembly GCF_062004578.1. NCBI lineage: Eukaryota > Metazoa > Chordata > Amphibia > Anura > Ranidae > Staurois > Staurois parvus. The sequence goes on along the minus strand of NW_028318256.1, from coordinate 1,876,612 downwards.
CTGGCAAGACTGCGGGCACCGAGTCGTCTGGCAAGACTGCGGGCACCGAGTCGTCTGGCAAGGCAGTGGGCACCGGGTCACCAGGTATGACAGCGGGCTCTGAGTCAATTGGCACGACAGCGGGCACTGGATCAGGTACCGGATCATCTGGATCAACAGCGGGCATCGAGTCAACTGGCCTAATAGGATCGTCGGGCTGGATCAGTTCATCATGCTGAGTAGCGGCATCAGGCTGAATGCAGGCATCAGGCCGGGTAGAGGCTTCAGGCTGAGTAGAGGCTTCAGGCTGAGTAGAGGCTTCAGGCTGAAGAGAGGCATCAGGCTGAAGAGAGGCATCAGGCTGAAGAGAGGCATCAGGCTGAAGAGAGGCATCAGGCTGAAGAGAAGCATCAGGCTGAAGAGAGGCATCAGGCTGAAGAGAAGCATCCGGCTGAAGAGAGGCATCCGGCTGAGTAGAGGCTTCAGGCTGAGTAGAGGCTTCAGGCTGAGTAGAGGCTTCAGGCTGAGTCACGGAAGGCAGGTTCACCGGTTTGGATACTGGCAGGATGGTATTGGTTGGAAAGAATTTTCGCTTTTTTCTGGTTTTAACTACTGGAGCACTGCAAGTAAACGCAGGTCTGCAAACGAATGGAGCAGCTGGAGACAGAGAAAAACTGGAGGATGGAACAGGAGAGGGAGCAGTTGCTACAGAGGGCTTTTTTACAGGGTTAAAGGCAGGATAGGTGCAGCGAGTGGGAACAGGGGACTGACATGCGGTAGATAGCCAAGTATACTGGGCTGTAACTGGAGGAGCTGGTGGGAATACAGGAGTAGAGTTAGAAGCAGGACTGGGTTTTTGTAAGCTGACTGAGGCTGGGTGCAACAAGTCTGTCCATGTCTGCAGTATGGGTTGAACAAAGCTGAGCTTACACAAAGCCTGTCTGGTCAATGACTGCACTGCGTTTATACAATCTCTTAGTGTCTGTGGTGAACATGTGGAATAACGCTCCAGAAAGTAACCCACATCATCCTCTAATAACCACACCAGGGACTCTACCTGGTCTGCACTAAATGGTGGCAAAAAATCATCCCTGCATTCGGGGGTACCAGATGAAACCAACTCAGCACAAACCTCAATCAATGGCTGCACCTCAGAGAACTCTGTGCCCTGATCTACCAGAACATGAGCGAGCCGTATACATTCTAGTAGTTGATCCCTGGGATACTCCTTCAGAGTGTGATAAGCATACTCCCTGTCATCAAACACTAGCAGATATAAATACACAACCTCATCCAGATCCATCCTTCCCAGCAACAAGCCAAGATGGCTTCCCTGTGCAGCCACTTCTGGTCAGGATTGGCCTTGGTGTAATGTCAGGGCTCCCAGGTGTGACCAGAGGTGTGTGACTGACGCAGGGAAACGCAGACTTCAGATATGTGATAAACAATATAATTTATTAACACTAACAATACAAACATAAACGCAGTGCAATACTAAACATAATACAGTGCAAACAAACCAAACCAACCACCCACAGATAACAGTACATACAAGCAAGCGTCGTCAGGCAGGCCGGGTCAATATCAATTGGGCAGGTAGGTACAGGGGGAGCAAGCGGAGATTGGTCGGGGTCACAGGCCAGGTTCAGCAGGTAGCTAGCAGCGTAGTACAGAGGGTCAGGCAGAGGGATGGTCAGGGTCACAAGCCAGGGATCAGAACAGGTAGCAGGCAGCGTAGTACAGAGGGTCAGGCAGAGGGATGGTCAGACAAGCCAGGGATCAGAACAGGTAGCAGAGAATCAGACAGGAACAGAGAGCAGGAACAGGATACAGGGCCCAAGAGAAACACAACACCAAGGCAGAGTCTGCAAGTCTGGCCATCCCTTAAATACCCCAGCATAATCAGTTCCAGGTGTTAGCTGGCTGCAAAGTTGAGTCTCTGATTGCTGGGAGCATCCGCTGGCCAGCCCTGGTACTGCAGATCAAAAGGCAGGTGAGTCCCACCATTGCTGGCTAGTCCATTCCTGACACATAAATTACTAATCAGCCAATCACATGGCAGCAACCAATGCATTTAGGCATCTAGACGTGGTAAAGATGACTTGCTGAAGTTCAAACAGAGCATCAGAATGGGGAAGAAAGGGGATTTACATAACTATGAACGAGGCATGGTTGTTGGTGCCAGACGGGCTGGTCTGAGTATTTCAAAAACTGCTGCTCTACTTGGATTTTCATGCACAACCTTCTCTAGGGTTTACAGAGAATGGTCTGAAAAACAGAAAATATCCAGTGAGTGGCAGTTGTGTGGACAAAAATGCCTTGTTGATGTCAGAGGAGAATGGGCAGACTGGTTGCTGCGACATTCAGGTGGTAGGGTCAGAATTTGGCATAAACAACATGAAAGCATGGATCCATCCTGCCTTGTATCAATGATTCAGGCTGGCGGTGGTGGTGGTGTAATGGTGTGGGGGATATTTTCTTTGCACTAGCAAGGTGTACCTAATAATGTGACCGGTAAGTGTATATATACACTATATTGCCAGAAGTATCATTGGATTCAGGTTTTCCAATCACCTCTATGGCCACAGGTATATAAAATCAAGCACCTAGGCATGCAGACTGCTTCTACAAACCTTTGTGAAAGAATGGGTTGCTCTTAGGATCTCGGTTAATTCAACCGTGGTACCGTGATAGGTTGCCACCTGTGCAATTAGTCGAGCCATGAAATTTCCTTGCTACTAAATATTCCACGGTCAACTGATAGTGGTATTATGACAAAGTGTAAGCAACTGGGAACAACAGCAACTCAGCCATGAAGTGGTAGGCCACGTAAAATGACAGAACGGGGTCAGTACATGCTGAAGCGCACAGTGCGCAGAAGTCTGCAGAGTCAATAGCTAAAGACCTTCAAACTTCATGTGGCCTTCAGATTAGCACAACAACAGTGCGTAGAGAGCTTCATGGAATGGGTTTCCATAGGAGAACAGCTGCTTCCATGCCTTACATCACCAGGTGCAATGCAAAGTGTTGGATGCAGTGGTATAAAGCACACTGCCACTAGACTCTAGAGCAGTGGAGACGTGTTCTCTGGAGTGACAAATCAAGCTTCTCTGTCTGGCAATCCGATGGACGTGTCTGGGTTTGGTAGATGCCAGGAGAACGGTACTTGCCTGACTACATTATGCCAAATGTAAAGTTTGGTGGAGGGGGGATTATGGTGTGGATTTTTTTTTTCAGGGATTGGGCTTGGCCCTTAGTACCAGTATAGGGAACTCTTAAGACGTCGGCATACCAAGACATTTTGGACAATTTCATGCTTCCAACTTTCTGGGAACAGTTTGGGGATGGCCCCTTTCCATTCCAATATGACTGCGCACCAGTGCACAAAGCAAGGTCCAGGAAGACATGGATGAGTGAGTTTGGGGTAGAGGAACTTGACTGGCCTGCATAGAGTCCTGACCTCAACCCGATAGAACACATTTGGGATTAATTAAATCGGAGACTGCGAGCCGCCTTCTTGTCCCACATTAGTGCTTGGCCTCACAAATGCGCTTCTGGAAGAATGGTCAAAAAAACAAAAAACCTTGTGGACAGCCTTCCCAGAAGAGTTGAAGCTGTTATAGCTGCAAAGGGTGGGCCAACTCAATATTGAACCCTGCAGATTAAGACTGGGATGCCATTAAAGTTCAAGTGCGTGCAAAGGCAGGCGTCCCAATACTTTTGGCAAGATAGTGTATATATATATATATATATATATATATATTTATTATTATTATTATTATTATATAGGATTTATATAGCACCAACAGTTTTCTCAGCGCTTTACAATATAACGGGAGACAATATAGCAACAATACAGTTCAATACAAGAGGGATAGGAGGGCCCTGCTGCTATATATATATATATATATATATATATATATATATATATGAAACAGAACTGGATGAAAATGTCCTTTGGTCAAATATTAACAAAGGAACAGAACATGGACCATGCTTCTTTGTTCATCTACTGCAGTCAGGTGATATATAATCCTCCTTTTATTGCAGCCAGCAATTCTACCTATATTATACAACATTTCTATGCAGCCTTTTTGTGGTTAAAAAATGCTGGTATTTTGTAAATAAAGAACAATAATAATAATAATAGCTGAGCGCTCTCATTTGCATGACTTTGTACAGAAATAAATAAACTGGGGACATCATGCAGAGAATATCTATATTTAGAGTTGGGCGTCACTGTTATGAGAATGCACAGTACATTTTGAACAATAAAGACTTCATAAAATGGCTGTTGATTTTTAGCTCCGGGTGGGTGCCACTTTCAGTTTCAGAGTTAAAAACAACAAAAAACTAAATAGGTTTTTCTGTATTTTGTCATGGTTAATGCCATCCTAATGCAAAGTGCAATTACATGTGATCATGATAATACAATAATATGACACAATAATATGACACACTGAACTGACCATGTATTAATATTAAACTATTAAATATTAATATTAAATATTAAACTATTCCCTCCACTGGCTTCCAATTGCCCAACGCATAAAATTCAAACTACTAACATTGACGTACAAAGCTATTCATAATACTGCCACAAACTACCTCACCAACCTGATATCCAAATACCACTCCTACTCACTCCTCACAAGACCTCCTACTCTCCAGTTCCCTGGTCTCCTCCTCCCATGCCCGACTCCAGGACATCTCCAGGTCTTCCCCCATCCTCTGGAACTCACTACCACAATCCATCACACTGTCATCTACCCTCCTCACCTTTAGGTGCATCCTGAAAACCCATCTCTTCAGGGAAGCCTACCCCACCCTCACCTAACAGCCGATCTCCTCCACTCCTCCTACCACTCCATCCCCCAAAGCCATTTCCTCCTGTACCACTATCCCCTCCCTCCTAGATTGTAAGCTCCAAGGAGCAGGGCCCTCGAACCCCTTGTGTATTGTATTGTTACTGTATTGTCTCATGTACTGTCCCCCAATATAATGTACAGCGCTGAGCAAACTTTTTGGCGCTATATAAATACTGTATAATAATAATAATAACTATTAAAACAAACCACAGCCAATCAGTTGTTCCAGTTGGCTGGAAAATCATAAGCCATTTTCAGTTTTTTTGATATATAAACTAAGGTCATGATTACCTGATAAGCCCTACTGAGTACAAAAGTATGATTTAAGGGCTCAGTCACTTCTATCAAATGATCAGAAGCCTTGATTTAAGGGATTGCCATTGAGTCTGGTTTATTGGAGGGCGTTAAAAGGTATATACTAAGGCGAAGAATTACTAAAACTGGTGCACTTGGAATACGATGCATCTGTACATGGTAGCCAATAAGCTTCTAACGTCTAAAGCTTGAAATAACACCTTGAAGTTGATTGGTTTCTATGCAAAGTTGTGCCATATTTTGCACTCTCCTATTTTAATAAATAACCCCCATGTGTTGTAACAAAATAAAAAAAAGGCAATGGTTTTCTTTCTGTATTATTGGGAGTACCTTCCTGAATTGTTAATTTTGTTCCATCCCCTTTATAAACTAACACTGGGAACATATGCTTCCACCCTGCATCCATCTTCTTCAATCTTGTTCTGATTTTAAAGATTTTTCCTTTTTAGACAATAAGGATTTGTTCCCAAAGGGAAGACAGATAAACAGATGAACTATACATTTGATAATAGAAATAAGTTGAGACAAATTGGACACTGACCACATTACAGAGCATGTTAACCACTTGCCCTCCAGAGGATTTACCCTCCTTCCTGACCAGGCCATTTTTTGTTATACGACACTATGTTATTTTAACTGACAATGGTGCGGTCATGCAACACTGCACCCAAATGAAATTTATGTCCTTTTAACCCCATAAGTATAGCTTTCTTTTGATGGTATTTGATCGCTTCTGTGCTTTTTAATTTTTGCGCTATAAACAAAGTAACCCCCCGACAATTTTGAAAAAAAACCCCAATATTTTTTACTTTTTGCTATTAAACATATCCAGTAAAAAAAATTTAAAAAATCAAATTTCATCATACATTTAGGCAAAAAAGGAATTCTGCTACATGTCCTTGCTAAAAATAATCCCAATACATGTAAATTAATTGGTTTACATGAAAGTCTACAAATGGCGGTATATATACTGGAATTTTTCTTTTTTATATACTAGTAATGGCAATCAGCTACTTATAGCGGGACTGTGGCAGGCATTCTGACACTGGGTGGGAAGTGACTAACTGCCACTGACATCCATAGTGACACTAATACAGTGATCAGTGCTAATAAAAAGCACTGACGCTGTACTAATGGCACTGGGCTGGAAGGGGTTAACAGCTGGGTCGATCAAAGGGTTAACTGTGTGCTATTTTACTAACTGTGCTGTGTGTGTTTTACTGTGTAAGCATGCTGATTTGTATTGCTCTGCTATCCACTAATCCACATCTATTGGTGGATTTTGCTCTGAAGAAAAGTTGGAAATTGTTCTACCTTGTAAAAATGAAATAATACATGTTAAAGCGGTAGTAAACCCGGTACTTAAAAAAACTAGCACATTATTTGATACTTACCTTAACATGAAGCCCTCCAGCAGCACGCTGTCACCACTGAAGGGGCTTCCAACTTCACCCGGTACTTCTTCCGGGTTCGCAGGCTCCGGCAGCTTGAATAGCATGCATGCAGTTGTCACTTTTTATGGCACACAGCACGAATGAGTGACATGGGCATGTCATTCCTTCAGAACGCATGTGCTGGTACTGCTGTACAATTAAATATCTCCTAAACAATGAACATTTAGGAGATATTTACAGTACCTACAGGTAAGCCTAATTATAGGCTTTTCTGTAGGTAAAAGTAAAAAAACTGAGTTTACTACCACTTTAAATGAAAAAAGGAACTATTCAACAAACCAGAATCCAGGTAAAAGTTTTCAGAAATTGACAGCTCCATGATAGTGGGATTACATACATCTTAAAAGCTGTGAATTTGTGTCTGTATATACAATTGGTGAGATTTACCATCAATCAATGTCAAAATAATAGGAAATGTTACATGAAATATATATTGGGTAAAGGACCCAAGATTCATTTTGGGGATACTTTGCATTATAATGCCCCCAATGCACTAGCTTGTTTCTACTCTATTGCTGGTGTGCTGTTCTATTCTATTCCTGTTTTGATAATTAAATTGAACTGTTACTATGCAAGAAACATTGCAGCTATGTTAAAGTCATACTGTCTGTTTATTGTCTATCTCTGTTTTAAAAAGTAGCCAAATTTTGTTTCCAGCCAGGAGCTTAGAGTTGGAGATGCTTTATATGCATGCAAAAGATGTCAAAAATTGATGATGAAACTAATGCCCCTGCACCCCAAAAGTGTCAAGCTGTGTATTGAAATGCACCTAACAAAAGAGATGTGGGAATTTCAGACACAGTAATTGAAGAGTCATGTTTTCAAGGAAGAAAGATCCCTTCCTTAGCTAACTGAAGATAGGCTCACACTATTGTTCTGTGGTATTGTATGCTCAATAGTACAACCTGAGAATTAAGTACCTGCAGATGATGCAGCTAAAAATTGGCAGCAACTCGACATTTATAATAAAAGTAAAATTGTTTGAAGTGGATTAGAGAAAAAGAGTACAGGCAGCTGTGTTTCTACATGAATTAAAGCAACCATTGATTATGTGATTTTCTTTCCTCCCACCATGGGTGGTTCCTGCAGAACTGGTCAAGGTTTAATGCATCTATGGCCAGTTGAAAAGCCTGAAGTTGACACAGCAGTGAAAAAATTGGCCAGAAGCAGGATAGTTTTAATCAGGTTTAATAGTCCTAACTGGTGTATGCCTAACTTTTATTTTTTTATTTTTTCTACAGAGATTGGTGGTGGTGACAGTTGGGGGGGGGGGGTGTATGCGGTGAGTGTGAATGATGTAATATGAGGTGCTTAAGGGGCAGCTGTGTGCTGAGAGCAAAAGGCAGTTGCGGGAACAGATGGTCAGTAACAATGCTGTGTTTAAAAAAGGGTCTGTCAACATAAAACAAACATAGAAAAAGAAAAAGGGATATGAAAACTCAAAAGCCTACTTTTGTAAAGAAAAAAAAAAAAGCAGTTGAACATAAAATAAAGGACCTATTAACATAAAATAATAAACAATATGCGCCCTAAATAAAAACAAAAAACCCAAAAAGCAACCCATTCTCTAGGAACAAAAGCCCTTTTTTTAAAAAAGGAAGCCTTGCAGAAAAAAAACAAACAAACAAAAAAATACTACAAACAGTAACCACTGACCCAAAAACAAAGAACAGCAGCAAAAGGGTTCATTGTCTAACCTATGCCGAACCTTCTCTTCAAACATAATGACTAGATGTAAGATCTGTCAGTTGTTCCCACTGAAGGGAAGAACTGTGCTCTCCCTGGCAAGACACGTTAGTATTTTAAGTTCCTGCAGGCAGGAGTTAAAAAGGCTTGAGACTCAGGACCAATTCTCCAGATGCCAGAACATGCTGTGACACTAACTTCATGGAGCCAACATGGACATGTTTATGAGCAGAAGACAGTTACACACTAAAAGAAGCCTTGCAGCAAAAAACAAAAAAAAAAACCCAACAACGAAAAAAAACAATACTACAAACAGGACAGTAGCTTAACCACTTGCCCTCCTGCGGATTTACCCCCCCTTCCATTTTTTGCATTATGGTGCTGCGTTACTTTGACAATTGCACGGTCATGCACCGCTGCACCCAAATTAAATTTACATCCTTTTTTTCCCATAAATTGAGATTTCTTTCAGTGTTATTTGGTCGCCTGTGCGTTTTAAATTTTTTGCGCTATAGAATAAATAAATTTAAGCCAAAATGTATTCTGCGACATGTATTTGCTAAAAAATCCCAATATGTGTAAATTAATTGGGGTTATAGCGTTTACAAATGGCGGTATAGATCCTGGAATTTTTTTTGCTACTAGTAATGGCAGCGATCAGCGACTTATAGCGGGACTGCGGCAGGCATTCTGACACGGGGGGGGGGGACTGACTTGGTATCACTGACATCCCTAGTGACACCAATACAGTGATCAGTGCTAAAAAAAAAAGCACTTACACTGTACTAGTGGCAATGGGCAGGAAAGGGTTACCATGAGGGGCGATCAAAGGGTTAACTATGTGCAGGGAGTGTTTTACTAGGGGCAGGTGTGTTGGTGCTTCACTGTAAGCACACTGCTCTAGATGGCTGTGCTGTGCGCCCCCTGCCCAGAAACACAAAATCACGTATATAGGGCGGTCAGGAAGTGGTTAAAGTAATCACTGGCTGAAAAAACAAGGAGAAGCAGCAAAGGAGTCGATTACTTAAAGGGGAAGCAACTAGGCAGAACATGGCTGTGGTAGCAGAACTTGGCTGTCATAGAAAGCCAAACCTCCCTTTCAAACATAATGACTAGAGGTAAGACCTGCCAGTTGTTCCACTGAAGGGAAGAACTGTGCTCTCCCTGGCAAAAGAAGTTAGTTCCAGGAGGCAGAAGTTACACAAGCTTGAGACTCAGGGCCAGTTATCCAGATGCCAGGACACACCGTGCTACTAACTTCATGGATCCAACATGGACACTTTTTAGCGCAGAAGACAACTACACACTAAATAACAAGGATCTCTAAAATATCTTAGATTCAGCAGTAGGAAAGTCAGTATTTGGGAGGCGTTAAATTTCAGACAACTTATTAATTCACAGCAAAAATGAAAGGCCATTTAATTTATCATTTTATCAGTCTGGCTCATTTGCATACAAAATTTATATATCACATTAATTTACTTGGCAAACTCATATTTTATAAAGAAACATGTTCACACATTTTTGTTACGTGGTAAATATCTTCTGCATATGAAAAGAGAAATCTTGTTTTTTTGCCTCATATACATTAAATGAACAATTTTGTCCTTGTAATTGCTTTTACGTGTTTTTATTTTCAGGACAAAAAGTAAACATAAGCAGAAGGGGACTACCAATTATAATTTAAGGGAACTGAGACTATAGAATAGTGAATACAAGTGAGAGGATCATAACAGGGGATGCAGAGACAGAGAATATTATAAAAAGCAGGATGCAAGACCAAGAAAGAGCAGGATGGCACAGGTAGGGCTGGAAGCAGACACTCCTGGTCATCCAGATAAGTGTTTTTGCTTTTGGTGAGCTCTTCTACTCATAAAACCTGTTTCCACCTTACCAGTACTTAGTAATCAGATACCTCAAGGACTTTCTGCAAGGCAACCCTCCTTTTGGAACTGGATGATAATGGATGGTGGGACCTGGAAGGCAAATGGAAACAGAAGGAGAGGTAACAAAGTGAGGTACTGAATCAAACAGACAGACCTAGCAGAAAACACAATGGGAAAGAGCAGTAGACAGAACTATGGAGCCTTATTCAGCTGTATTCATGACAGCAAAAACTGTGAATTTATATTTTTCACTTTGTATTTTCTGTCACTTTTGGTGCTATTATCTCTAGGTATAGTCATATTAAATGATACGTTACAGGTTGACAATGCATACACATTTCCCCCATGTAGGAACACATTGGGTTGATTTACTAAAATGAGAGTGCAAAATCTGGTGCAGCTGTGCGTACAAACCATCAGCCTTCAGTTTTTTGTTAGAGCTTAACTGAACAAGCTGAAATTAGAATCTGAATGGCTACCATGCACAACTGCACTAGATTTTGCACTCCCCAAGTTTATTAAATCAACCAAATTGTTTTCTTTAGATACAGTTGCGTACAATTTTGCAGTATTGATTTGTACATTACTTTTGTATTTGTCTTTTAACCATTGACCTTTACTTAAGGTAAGCCTACATGGAAATACTTTTGTAGGCTGTCATTGCTGACCTTCCATCTGAACTCCTAGCTGCATGTCAGCCATACTGATCCACTGGTTTCAGAATTTTCTGATTCATTGACCTGGAACAAGTATACTGATCAGCAGTTCTGACAATTCTTTGCTGCAAAAATAGCAACACAAAATAACAGATCTGTGCTTTTGCTTCGGTATCCTTTTCTGATCCTCCTGTGTAAGACTGAACTACAACCTTCCCTTTTTATTCAGTGTATGTCCACTTCTAGTGTCCTTGCTGCTCTTAAAATTTGCCTGCTTCTTATACTTCTGTGCTATGCCTTTCATTGTATATCACTCTCTTCTCACCTCCTTTTGTTTTCCCCTTGTCTGCGCTCGTCTTGCCTCTTCTCTGCCTACCTAGTCTGCTTAGAATGAATGTCACTCAGGGCAATAAAGCCTTTCTGTAATTCTCAAATACATGTCTCTATCTCCATACCAATGTATAGATAATGGGAAAATGGAGGTCAGAGATCCCATCTGTGCATTAGACTGATATAAACCTAGCGAATGAGAAATCCCCTTCGATGGACAGAGCTCAGCTTCTTAACCTGTCACTCATCTCACACCATCTAAAGCTGTGAAAACAGTTTTTGCCTCTTCTGATCTCCTCCCTTTCAGCCTGTCATAACAGCTACTGCTGCCACCCAAAGATAATTTATTTTAGCTTTTAACACTTAAAGATGCAAAATCTGTATCTCTAGCAGTCATAAACAAACTGCAGTAAACAGATAGTAAATAGTGTATATTACAGACCAAGTTAACTATGTAGAGCAAAACTCAAAAAATATGTTTTTTTGGGTATAGAAAGCCAGAGTGACAAATATAGTTTCACCTTTCATCACTTAAATGTGGCTTGAAAATGTTTACTGTTTAGCAGATATTGTACGTTTTACATTGATCTTAGCCATATTGAATTTCATATATTGTTTTAAATGAGTCTGCTTAATTAGTTTTTGGGCTTCTTATGTTATACAATATATAACCCCAATGCGTGTGCTCCTGCAGTAGCCCCCACTGGCACCCACTGTTAACAGATAGCTTATGTCCTGGTCTAACAAGTGGGAGCCAATTAGGGTGGCACCTGCTTCAGTGATCACTGTACTCAGTTACAGTGACTATTCAGTGTAACATTGTAAACTGCTGTACTGTTCCAGCCCATTACTGCAGATTCTAGACTTGTTCTATGATCTGTTAATGACAGGAGCTGAAGAAAACCTACAAAAGGGAAAATAATATTTTCCTTTTTAACCCATAGTTGACTTTAATTGTCCTTCCTCTTCCCCATCTTTTCTTTGAGTGGTGAGTTCTGTGAGTGGTTTTACTTTATTTGTTATGTTAGTAACCATACATTTTTTCTGATTTGGTTCATGTAGCTTTATTTTTTTAACCGTTTGGTTAAACACTTCAAAACACACAATATAAAATGCTTAAAAGAAAAGTATGGCCAAAGCTTTTTGGTCATACTTCTTTTGTGGGTCATAGGAGTGCACTTACTTTTTGTTCTTCTGTAAACCAAAATCAGCTGACAGCAGGCTATAGCTTGCTATCTGCTATGTGGTATAGCCGCTCCAGACTTTCATATATTGTTTTAAATGAGTCTGCTTAACCAGTTTTTGGGCTTCTTATGTTATATAATATATAACCCCAATGTGTGTGCTCCTGCACTAGCCCCCACTGGCACCCACTGTTAACAGATAGCTTATGTCCTGGTCTAACAAGTGGGAGCCAATTAGGGTGGCACCTGCTTCATTGATCACTGTACTCATTTTGGCAGCTGGCACGCCTATCAGCATGTGGCTGAGAGTCGAAGCCAGCTGTGCCTGTCACTTTCCTTGCCTGGCACTCCAGTGAGCTCTGCTGGAATAGAGCAGAGAGCAGTGACTGACAGTCAATGCTCTCCACTCCAAGCAGACCAAGAGCCAAGTGATCAGTGGGCTTAGAGTCAATGTGGGAAAGTTCCAGTAAATCCCCCCACCCCAACACTGCAGTATAGAGCTGAGTATATACAGTATGTTTAGTTTTAGGCAAACCTCTAACCTCTCCTTTAAACTGATTTGCAATGAACCACATGTAGTACCAATAACATAATTTCAATGCTACTATAAGAGGACAAGTAGCAAAATAAAATATTTACTTTGTATCTAAATTAATATGATATTAATCATTGACCATACCTAGAAAAAGAGGTATTCTTCTTTAGGACAGTGGATTAGTGATTAGCTCTGTTTTCTTGCACCACTAGGGTCTTCTTTGAAGCTCAATCAGGACACACTCTCTTTGGATTTTGCATGTTTTGCCTATGCTTTTTTGAGTTTCCTCCCGGTACTCTGGTTTCTTCCTACACTCCAAAGACATGCTGGTAGGCTAATTGGCACCTGTCCAAATTAGCCTTAGTATTTATATGTATGTATGTAAGATAGAGACCTTAGAATGTAAGCTCCTTGAGGGCAGGAACTGATGTGAATGTACAATATACGTAAAGAGCTGTATAAATTGTCAGTGTTATGTAAATACCTCTAACAAATGGTCCCAGGGTAGCTAATTAGACTTTCACCGAAAGATAACTGCGGATCATTTTCGAGAAATACATATTGTTCTTTGCCTTATTATTTATCTCAAGCATTTTTATATTTTAAGTCACAATTATTAAATATTTGACATGTAAATTCATTTTGTATGTAATATCCTTTTAGCTGTTTTTTCCTTGTAACATGCACAGTTTTCATTTCCAAGCCAACTTCAAAGCGTAATGTATTTTATACAAATTAAACAGCTTTCATTTGTCTGCAAAAAAAAAAAAAAAAATTTATAACAATAATTCTCATTGATCATTATGAGGATTAAGGAGTTCTGTGTTTGCCACCCAGGGCTCAGACGCTTCCATCTATTTTCTTGCTTTTAGTATAGATTATTTTTTAGGACAAGTTGTTTATTAATAATAATGCAGCAGGTGGCCTGTAGGGAAGTGTCATCTTGCTTGTAATCCATCCCAGCATGATGTGTCGCTCCGGTAGCAATAATCACATTATGTGACAGGTTATTATAGCCTAATTCTTTCTGTCATCTTCCTGCATTTCAAAGGCGTAGCCTGGGTTAAGAGACTTTAAATCAAAGCTACGGTTACATACACATAAATAATGGAGGTAAGATGATAGTGCTTTATTGTGTTATCTAGGAATGAAGGGAAAGGCCTCTACAGCAGGTCACCCCCTTCAGCATTGAAAGGGTTTAAGAAAAGCCATAGCTCACTGTTGATTACTAGGAAATTGAGCTATGTTTATGTAGGAATAAACAAAGATTTATTGTCTTGGAGTGAATCATTAAGGACCTTGAGATATATGTATCCTTATGCTCTTCAATTGATTTAATGCTGGGATGTTATAGCAGAGAGTTATTTTGGCACAGAACAATTGAAACATCGAAGAGACTAGACACGTTAAACAGTTTTGTAAAACAAAGCATTCTGTCGCCTGTGAACCTCGGTTCTTTTCGGCTCTTGTGTATAGAGGAACCTCTATCTCCCTCCCTCGCTGCGATGCTCTGCAGATTTCCATGGTAACAAAAAGGAATCATTAGAGCAAACATTTGCCGACGCCACCATGTAAATTCATTTTTCACTTCTTATGTATCATTTGCTGCTGTGGCTGATTCTGACAATTTGTTCCATGCAGTCAAATTATCCCTTCACATTTATCTTGTAAGGAAGTTACTGGCTTGGGTTTTCAGCCTCTTCGCATCCATCGTGGTGAAGTAAAGCAGTGGTTGGATGATGCTTTGTCTTTAAGTGTCTTTTCCCTGTTCTCACAGGCCCGATTCCAGTACAGATCAATCACAAAAGCAGCATGACAGACGTGCTCATAACCCCATGTTCCTGTGATGTGTGTAGCACACACTGGGGCTTTAACGCAGAGCAGTTCAATGTGGTGAATTAGTGCAAGTCTAACTGCTCAGCAGACACTGTAACTGACAGACGGAGGAACCCAGGGTGAGATGATATACGGTGTGCTCTGTACGCTTATTTATACACTGGAAATCTGCAGTGTCTGTAACTGATGTGCCATCGCAGGTAGAGTTCATTTGAAATGCTAAGGCATTTTAACAAAAATTTAAATCGCTCAGGCTGTGTTGGTTTGGGAATTCACAGACTGTCTCGGTTATCAACTGCCATGGTGCTCTTCGCATTGCTGATTCCGGGAAGACATCACAGAGCATTGAGGTCAGTGAAACAACTTGGGATCTAGCACTGCCTGGAATGTCTGTGTAAGACAGATCTTGGAGATCACTAGGGGCATCAATGCAGAAATTAAGACATAGGCACCAGGGACCTGCCTACACACATCTTCTCAAACATCAGGAAACAGTCAGTTACGGCTTCTCACGACTTACTCATCATGTGGCTAATATGAACGTTGGTTATAATTAAACCCTTAACTTGAAATATACATTTATGAATCATGAGGATAAATGTGCTGATATTTCATAAACTGGCAGTTCCCTGAAGCCCTGTTAGAAAGCAATGTAAACTGTGATGAAGCGTCATGTTCTGTAATTGTTAATGGCCAAAAGGGTGCTCTATGGGACAGCACCATTCAATACATCTGAATTGTTTATTACTTGAAATATGACTGCAAAATTCTGCCATTAAACTTTTCTAATATTGTATGAGCCTATGGGGTTGATTTACCAAAGGTAAATAGGCTGTGCTCTGCAAGTGCACCGCAAGTGCACATCAAGTGCAGTTGCTTTAGATCCAAGGGGAATCTCTGAAATGAGGCAAAGCTCTTCTGATTTCTTCCATACAATCATGTGCAAACAAAAATGCTGTTTTTTTATTTTCCTTGCATGTTGTGAGGTCATCACAGAAGACAAGGGGGTACTCTTTACATCTGGAGGAAAAGAAATTTAATCTCCAAACACGGAAAGGTTTATTCACAGTGAGAGCTGTGAGAATGTGGAATAGACTCATTCAAGAGTTGGTTCTGGCCAGCTCAGTGGATTGCTTTAAAAAAGGCCTGGATTCTTTCTTAGATACACAGAATATAACTGGATACTAACATTTATAGGTAAAGTTGATCCAGGGAATATCCGATTGCCTCCCGGTGGATCAGGAAGGAATTGTTTTCCCTGCAGGAGCAAATTGGATCATGCTTTGCTGGGTTTTTTTGCCTTCCTCTGGATAAACTGTTGGTATAGGATTATAACTTTTGTTTTTAATGGTTGAACTGGATGGACTTTTGTCTTTTTTCAGCCAGATTAACTATGTAACTATGTTCCCCTCAGATCTAGAGCAACTGCACTTTCAGTGCACTTCCAAGTGCACTTGCGGTCCATAGCCTATTTGCCTTTAGTAAATCAAACCCTATGTATACTTGGTGTTTTCTTTTGCTACAACCCCAGAAGTACATGAAATGTTGGTTTAAAATGAGTTACCAACTGTCAACTGCTGAAATTGAATGCATACTCTGCAGTCATTAGCTGTATTAGCATAAAGATGAGTTGCTTTCAGTAAAAACTTTACATACTCCTATCTGTCATATGTAAAGTACATCACTATCATCCTCAAACAGAAACATCAATCTCAACCGCAAAAACAAGATAGTTCCCATTTGGCTCTATCACCTAATTTGACTTAGCTTAAAAAAGTAGTAGGCCAAGCAATGTCCTAGTCACTTTAGTCTGGGCCCAGGATGCTTATGGCTTCTTTATAGCTTTCTTCATCATAAGTTGACTGGCTTTTCTGTCTTCTGTGCAGATATGGCCATTGTGTAACCAGCCAATATATTTCATCTGAATGACATTAGAATGGATAACTTTTATGGGGGAGATGGGTGCTTTCTAATAAGGGTAATCAGTACTGGGAGAAATATGGAGGCTTGAATAATGACACCCCCTATGTTTTCTTATCATGAGTTTTTCATTAAATATGAAACTCTTTGTCAGTCCTTACACTGGTTTCCTCTTAGTTCACAGAATACATTTCAAAACCCTACTTCTTATATGTTTAACTCAACTATTTGAAACATTCCTATATTTCCTGTTTAGTCTCTAGGTAACCAACCCAGCAACAACTTCACTCCACTCACAAACCTCTTCTTTTTTTCTCTCTGGTCATCACCACTCACATACATCTCCAGGATCTCTCTTGTGCTACTATCTCTCTCTAGTCTTCCCTACTCCACATCATCGAATATTTACCAATCACTAACCATTTCCCACAAGCTTACCATCTTTTTATACATACAATAACTATTGATTTTGCTTCCAAATCTCCCTCATATTAGATTAAAGCCTGTTCGGAAAGTTTAACTCTGGGGTGAATATTGAGGAGTGCCCAGTACAAAAGCTCATGACACAAAAAGGTCAAATCGAAATATTTATTGAACAAAGTTATCATGAGAAATATACATCAATACAGAAAAGCGGAATATGGCATAAATAAATCATAAAAAATGTATATAATATGTTTATTTCTCATGAGCTGCATATATATATATATATATATATTTACAGTGTATATTTGTTGTGATTTCTTTTTGTCAATTTCTGCTTTTCTATACTCTAGTCCAGAGGATGGGGAAGGCATTTCCCCTGAAATGCGTTTTGGCTTCGTTTGATACCTTTGTTCAATAAATACTTTGATTTGACCTTTTTGTTTATTACCTAGTGAACTGATCATGCTAGAGCATAGAGGCATGTGTTTCCCAGCATGGTCAGTTTTCCTCTTGGGAACACAGCCTGCATGTAATCCAATGTTCAGCCTTGTACTGACACAACCCCTCCACAGCTACTGGAAAGATCAGTGTGCTGCTGTTTCTTTGCCTCCTGCTGACATGCCCCCCCATGCAATTTCCAACTCCAGCTCTCTTAGTCTCTTACACAGTCAATATCAGAAATCATGTGATCACTTATAAAAAAAATTAAAATAAAAGCAACTTATAAAAACAAATTGAGGTATCACATATACTTTAAGAATCAATCTTGTACTAGTGTTGCTACATTATTGAGTTCTGATTGGTTGCTATTGGTTACAACTTTTAGCGCTTTTCTCCTTGCACCGTTTAGAGAATAAAGCCAACCAAAATAGTTAAAACACATTTACATTACAGGGATGTGGTCAAGTGGCCAATATGTTTTTAATTTACGAAAGGATAAAAATTAGAGAGAAAGATGAAGCGTGCTATGTTCAAGTAATAAACTGGAAAAAAGGAACATATTGCGATTTAGAAACTTTCCCCCCCCCCCCGTTTAATGTAGAGCCTAGCTTGATAATCCTGAAGAAGGGACTTTGCATTTTGAAAAGTCTCTGCAGTTAATTATGGTATTTTGTTTCCTAAATCAGTTCCATTAAAAGGTATGTTAATCCCTGAAAGCTGGAAAATTATGATGATTGGTCTACTGAAGCTTTTACGTTGATTATGTTTTCTAATTAAAAATGAAACAAAATGGGATGCACTCTAAAATAATAGACTGTGGACTGTGAAAGACGTGTACCATTTATCCTAATAATGTGGAGAAGACTTTATGATGTAGTTCTTTTTTTTTATCATGCTTAGTATTTTCTATTAAACACACATAATACTGTCTATTTTTCGGTAATTTAAGATGCATTCCTAATAGTAGATTTGCAGTGCAATTTTTTATTTATACCAGTTACTAGTATAATTGCTTTACATATTTCTTGTTCTCTTTCTTTTTTTTTTCAATATTAGGATAGGAAGAGGAAATATAACTCTTTTAGTGGGTCTCTTTCTTGTAGAAGTAAAAGAAAAATAAGACAAACTTTAAAAATGAATGTTTCATTTGCTGTATAATTATATAGATTAGAATGCACTGTACTTGATGGGAAACAGATAAGAACTGTCTATACCATTCTCTCTCCTGTTTGAAGCGTCTTTTTTTTTTTTTTTTGCTTCATGGTGATTATAATCATCTGTTATCCTGGTCTGAAAAAAACATTGTCAGATAAGACAATACTAATTAGTTCAAACATATAAGAAATTGGAATAGAAATAAACAAAAGTCTACACAGGAAAACAGATCATTTATTCAAGGACAGAACTGGAGAAAATAAGTTAAGAAAATGTGTAAAGACCTTTTGTGCTTCAGAAAAATAGGTGTGCGATTTTATCAGCAAATTTTAAACATTTTGTATAGTATGTTTATTTGCTTTAAAGCTGAGCAGGCAAACAGCTAAATACAGAATTGAAATACACTATATTGCCAAAACTGTTGAGACACCTCTCCAAATCATTGGGTGATTGGAGAATCCAATCACCTCCATGGCTACAGGTTTATAAAATCAAGCACCTAGGCATGCAGGCTGCTTCTACAAACATTTGTGAAAGAGTGGGTCGCTCTCAGGAGCTCAAATGAATTCAAGTGTGGTACTGTGATAGGTTGCCACGTGTGCAATAAGTCCATCCGTGACATTTCCTTGCTACTAAATATTCCACGGTCAACTGTTAGTGGTATTATAACAAAGTGGAAGCAACTGGAAACAACAGCAACTCAGCCACAGAGTGGTAGGCCATGTAAAATGACAAAGCGGGGTCAGCGCATGCTGAAGCGCACAGTGCTCAGAAGTCACCAACTGTCTGCAGAGTCAATAGCTAAAGACCTCCAAACTTTATGTGGCTTTCAGATTAGCACAACAAGAGTAGTGGAGACATGTTCTCTGGAATGATGAATCGCGCTTCTCTGTCTGGCAATGCGATGGATTTGTCTGGGTTTGGCTGTTGCCAGGAGAAGGGTACTTGCTTGACTGCACTGTTCCAAGTGTAAAGTTTGGTGGAGGGGGGATTATGGTGTGGTGATGTTTTTCAGGGGTTGGACTTGGCCCTTAGTTCCAGTGAAGGGAACTCTTAGGGCTTCAGCATACCAAGACATTTTGGACAATTTCATGTTCCCAACTTTGTGGGAACGGTTAGGGGATGGCCCCTTTCTGCTCCAACATGTCTGCGCACCAGTGCACAAAGCAAAGTCCATAAAGACATGGATGAGTGAGCTTGGGGTGGAGGAACTTGACTGGCCTGCACAAAGTCCTGACCTCAACCGACAGAATACCTTTGGGATGAATTAGAGCAGAGACTGCGAGCCAGGCCTTCTCGTCTTTTAAAGAGAACTGGAAAAAAAGGCGCTGTGGAAAATGCTCTCAGACAAGCACCTTAGTGGAGGTGCATCTTTATTGGGTGAGATAAAGTAGCAAGTATAATAAAATTAACCAGCCTGAAGTGGACAGTGTGATTCCAATGGACGGCCCGTCCGCTCTGAGGGGAGCTGAGATCAAAGAATGCTCCTGTCGGCTTCAAATCACGTGGTGTCAGCGTACCAGCCGTCCATTGGAATCACACTGTCCACTTCAGGCTGGTTAATTTTATTATACTTGCTACTTTATCTCACCCAATAAAGATGCACCTCCACTAAGGTGCTTGTCTGAGAGCATTTTCCACAGCGCCTTTTTTTCCAGTTCTCTTCATCATGCATATGATTAACAAGGCAGCAGTGGTGAGCTCATGATTAACTGTTCACATGTTTCCACCTGGAGTGGCCTCTCTGCGCTCATTTGTATGAGTTTTCCTTCTCGTCTTTTATCAGCACCTGACTTCACAACTGTGCTTCTGGAAGAATGGTCAAACATTCCCGTAGACACAATCCTAAACCTTGTGGACAGCCTTCCCAGAAGAGCTGAAGCTGTTATAGCTACAAAGGGTTGGCCAACTCGATATTGAACCCTATGGACTAAGACTGGGATGCCATTAAAGTTCACGTGTGTGTAAAGACAGGCGTCCCAAAACTTTTGGCAATATAGTGTATATATGGGTTCTACAATGACAATAGACTTGTATGTCTCTCCACACAGTCCTGAGGTCTAGTATAGCCAGCCCGGTGACCTGTCTTTCTTCTGCAGTCAGGTAGCACAGCCTTATCACCTTCAGAGCCCCTAACCTGTGATTGGACAGTGGAGGAGAATTAGCAGCTAACCCCACTGCTTGCTCTGCTTTCTTCTCCTGTCAGCATATTCCTTAGTATCACATTTGCATGTAGAGAGCCTAAATGGCTTCCAGTGCTGCCCCTTTTCTCCAAGCAACAGAGTGTTGCTGTACATGAGATTACAGGAGGCTGATAGTAAGTCATATTCTAAGGCCCTTTTCACACTGACGGTCCGATTTTGTTTGCCTTACAGTTTTTCAGGCAGACCTGATCGCACCATCCATAGACCTCTACGATCCGGTTGTTGTCAACGGACAAGTGTCTGCTGACACCTGCCGGCATCCAATCCGATCCTGTATGCCAAAAACAGACAGATAGGGATTTGTTCCCCATCTGTCTGGCAGATCGGATGGAAATGGACAGGCAGTCCATTTCCAATCCGACTGCTCCATAGGAAGAAGCAGGCTGTTTCATCCGCCTGCTCAGCAGGGATCAGGGGAGAGATCCCCCGCTGAGCAGGTGGATCCGCTGATGGGTCCGCCCTGTCTGAAAGGGGCCTAATAGTTACACTGGTAGCATTCAAACACTTGTTTCATTATTTTAAAATTAGTACATAACTGCATTATTTTTTTACATCTGACTGAGTTCATCTTTACCAAGTAAAGGTCTGCAATTTAATTCTGTAGAAAATTGTGAGACTGTACTTCTAGATATTTAACTGTTTCATAAAATGTATGCCATAACTTTCTGAAGAGTTCATATGAAGGTAATTTATATATTGAAAAGTCTATAAAGTCTATAGTCAGTTTATTTATAAGGTGTGTGCATATTTCAGAAATAAAGTGAACCTTAGGTTTTGAAAAAGTTATTAACATGACTTAAATGACTAAATGTTGCAAATCTAGGATCCATGCACATCCCACAGTGGTAGTGTCTTAGCAGTCTAAGCAAGACACATACTGTACCTTGATATGCCAGCTCACTGGAGGGGTCAGTACCTCTAAATGGCATGCACCAGAGTTTGTGGGGTACTGGGGATGCAGGGTCAGCATTCAGATAAAAATGGTCTGTCCAGGCACCATGTGGAGGCTGCTGCTTACTGTAATGGATTACGTTTTTCCCAAGGACAAGGTGATTTAAATTGGACAGCTTTCCCCCTCCCCACATCCATGCCTACTCTGCAATTCAATTTGTTTTGTGGATGGAGTGAATTGCACAGCAATACACCTATCCAGGCCTGCTTTCTTGGTGAATTAGTTGTTATCTTCACTTATTTGCCCTTAAATTCCATTAAGGTGGTTATAAAGGCTTGAACTTTTATTTATTTAAAATAATAAACACATCATACTTTTCTGTCAAACAGGAAATGCAAGTTACGGTACAGTTACGTGTGGGAATAATTGTTTGTATTAACTTGAGTATGGCAATGGTTCACCTACAGTCATGGCCGAAATTGTTGGCACCCTTGATATTTCTCCAGGAAATCATGTATTTCTCACGAAACGTATTGCATTAACACATGTTTTGCTATACACATGTTTATTCCCTTTGTGTGTATTGGGACAAAACAAAAAAAGGGAGGAAAGAAAGCAAATTCGACATAATGTCACACAAACCTCCAAAAATGGGCTGGACAAAAGTATTGGCACCCTTTCACAACTGCGGATAAATAAGAATGTTACAAGCATGTGATGCTCCTGTAAACTCACCTGGGGCAAGTAACAGGTGTGGGCAATATAGAAATCACACCTGAAAGCAGATAAAAAGGAGAGACGTTCACTTAACCTTTGCATTGTGTGTCTGTCTGTGCCACACTAAGCATGGACAACAGAAAGAGGAGACGAGAACTGTCTGAGGACCTGAGAACCAAAATTGTGGCAAAATATCAACAATCTCAAGGTTACAAGTCCATCTCCAGAGAACTAGATTTGCCTTTGTCCACAGTGCGCAACATTATCAAGAAGTTTGCAACCCATGGCACTGTAGCTAATCTCCCTGGTCGTGGACGGATGAGGAAAATTGATGAAAGATTGCAACGCAGAATAGTCCGGATGGTGGATAAGCAGCCCCAAACATGTTCCAAAGACATTCAAGCTGTCCTGCAGGCTCAGGGAGCATCAGTGTCAGCGCGAACTATCCGTCGACATTTAAATGAAATGAAACGCTATGGCAGGAGACCCAGGAGGACCCCACTGCTGACACAGAGACATAAAAAAGCAAGACTACAGTTTGCCAAAATGTACTTGAGTAAGCCAAAAGCCTTCTGGGAAAACGTCTTGTGGACAGATGAGACCAAGATAGAGCTTTTCGGTAAAGCACATCATTCTACTGTTTACCGAAAACGGAATGAGGCCTACAAAGAACAAAACACAGTACCTACGGTAAAATATGGTGGAGGTTCAATGATGTTTTGGGGTTGTTTTGCTGCCTCTGGCACTGGGTGCCTTGACTGTGTGCAAGGCATCATGAAATCTGAGGATTACCAAAGGATTTTGGGTCGCACTGTAGGGCCCAGTGTCAGAAAGCTGGGTTTGCGTCCAAGATCCTGGGTCTTCCAGCAGGACAATGACCCCAAACATACGTCAAAAAGCACTCAGAAATGGATGGCAAAGAAGCGCTGGAGAGTTCTGAAGTGGCCAGCAATGAGCCCAGATCTAAATCCCATTGAACACCTGTGGAGAGATCTTAAAATTGCTGTTGGGAAAAGGTGTCCTTCCAATAAGAGAGACCTGGAGCTGTTTGCAAAGGAAGAGTGGTCCAAAATTCCGGGTGAGAGGTGTCAGAAGCTTATTGATGGTTATAGGAAGCGACTGATTTCAGTTATGTTTTCCAAAGGGTGTGCAACCAAATATTAAGTTAAGGGTGCCAATACTTTTGTCCAGCCCATTTTTGGGGTTTTGTGTGACATTATGTCATATTTGCTTTTCTGCCTCTGTTTTATATTTGTTCCAATACATACAAAGGGAATAAACATGTGTATAGCAAAACATGTGTTAATGCAATACCTTTTTTGTGTGAAATACTTGATTTTCAGGAAAAATATCAAGGGTGCCAACAATTTCGGCCATGACTGTATTTATATATTCAGTGTCTGTTCATACTATTTGATGCGCTTTGCTGTCACCATTGACTATACAATGATTACTGGGCCTAAATCAAGAAGTTTGTGGGAGGTGCAAAGGGTTCAAGGTTCAAGAGAAACAAGACACAAGGCAAGGTTGTCCAAGGAATCAGGCAGGGTGCTGTCCAACATCTCCGACAGAGAGAGAAAAGCAACAGCCAGACACTGCAGGTTCAAAACCAGGTCCCGACATAGGGCTTACTAATGGGATATGACCAAAGTGTAATATTAAATTTATCTTAAAGGAAAACTCTATGAATACTGCTATTTAGAGAATTGCAAATGGCTGATACCAAGTCTTATTCAGGTATGTACATCACTTGCATTTAAAACAAATATTGCCTTTTATATCTTCCTAAAGTTCAGCTTTGATTAAGTGATAACAGTCATACTGTGTCTGTAAGTCTCTGCTTGTAATTACCCTGTAGTGTGTTCTTTCAACATAATGGTAGGTGTCATAGTTGGGTCCCATTAATATAGGAGCCTTTCCCCATTTGTGCCACTGAAAGGCTGATATTCTTTTCCTGTCCCCTCTCAGTGTTGTGATCAGGGTTGGACTGACCATTTGGGCATTGCCCGAGGGCCCGGGGTCAGTAGGGAGCCCGTGAGAGGATCACTGTCCAGTGACAGTGTGGGGAGCGGCGGAGGAGGCAGTCTCAGATACTGACCCAGAGTAGCTTACCTGTCACTTCACGTGGTGGCAGAGTGAGTCAGGTGACGGGTCCGGACACTGTGCTGGTGATGGAGCTGGTAGGCAGTGAAAAGGTGAGAGTCATATCATCCATGGTGCAGGGTGTTGACCGCACACCGCACCATGGATGCTATGTATCAGGAACAAAGTCGGAGGTGATCGGTGCAGGGGAGGGACCGATCTCCCTGCATGGATTTTAGTGAAGCAGCTGAAAGCCGCAGGAGGGGAGGCTTCCAGCTGCCTTGTTGAAATCCATGCAGGGAGATCGGTGCTGTCATTGTCCCTCTATTGCACCGATCTTCCCTGACTGTGCATCGGATTTCCCTCCTGGGCCCCCCTCTGTGCTCCTCATCCCCCCTCTCTGATGCTTCGGTCTACTCTGACAGTGTCCAGCCCCTCACCCCATCCTCCACGACAGAGCAGAGGAGAGAGAATCTGTTCTGCCTCCACTGTCCAGATCAGCTGGCAGCTCTGTGATGCTTCAGAATGTACTCACTCTCTTTCGCTCTCTCTTCCCTCCCCCCCCCTCCTTCCCTCCCCCCTCTCTCTCTCCCTCCCCCTTTCTCTCTCCCCCCCTCTCTCTTCCTCCCTCCCCCCTCTCTCTCTCCCCTCCCCCTCTCTCCCCCTCCCCCTCCCTCCTCCTCTCTCTCTCTCTCCCCCTCCCTCCCCCTCCCTTCCCCCCCTCTCTCTCCCTCCCTCTCCCCCTCCCTCTCTCTATCCCTTTATCTCTTTCCCCCTCCCTCTCTCCCTCCCTCTCTCCCCCTCCCTCTCACTCTCCCCTTCCTCTCTCTCTCCCTCCCTCTTTCTCTCCCCCTCCCTCTTTCTCTCCCCCTCCCTCCCTCTCCCTCTTTCCCCCTCCATCCCCTCCCCTCCCTCCCCCCTCCCTCCCCTCTCTCCCTCCCCCTCCCCCTCCCCTCCTCTCTTTCTCCTCTCTCTCTCGCACTCTCTCTTTCTCTCCCTCCTTTCTATCTCTCCCTTCTCTCTCTCTCCCTCTCCCACCCCCCTCTCTCTCTCCCATCCATTCCTTCATTCCTCCATCCATTCCCTCCCTCCCTTTTCTTCCTTCCTCCATCCCCTCCCTTTATTCTTTCCTCCCTCCCTTCCATTTCCTTCCTTCCTCCCTCTCCTCCTTTCATTTCCTTCCCTCCTCCCACCCCTCCTTCCTTCCCTTCCTTCATTCCTTCCTTCTTCCTTCCCACCCACTCCTTCATTCCTTCCTTCCTCCATCTCTTCCCCCCCTTTTCTTCCTTCCCTCCCTTTTCTTCCTTCCCTCCCTTCTTCTCTTCCTTCCTTCATCCATTCAATCCCTCCCCTTTCTTCCTTCCTTCCTTTCTTCCTCCTTCCATCTATTCCCTCCCTCCCTTTCCTTCCTTCCTTCCTTCCTTCCTCCCCTCCCTCCCCTTTCTTCCTTCCTTCCTTCCTCCCCTCCCTCCCCTTTCTTCCTTCCTTCCTTTCTTCCTCCTTCCATCTATTCCCTTTCCTTCCTTCCTTCCTTCCTTCCTTCCTTCCTTCCTTCCTTCCTTCCTTCCCTCCCTCCCCTTTCTTCCTCCATCCATTCCCTCCCTCCCTAACTTCCTCCCTTCCCTCCTTTTCCTTCATTCCTTCCTCCATCCATTTTCTTTCCTTCCTTCCTCCATCCATTCCCTCCCTCCCTTTTTCTTCTTTCCCTTCCTTCCTCCATCCCCTCCCTTCATTCTTTCCTCCCACCCCTCATTCCTTCCCACCTCTTTCTTCATCCATTCACTCTGTCCCTTTTTATTCCTCCCTCCCTCTCTCCCTTCTTTCCTTCCCTCCCTCCCCTTCCTTCTTTTTCCTTCATTCATTCCTTCCTCTATCCTTTTCTTTTCTTTATTTAATTCATTCCTTCCTCCATCCATTTCCTCCCTCCCTTTTCTTCCTTCCCTTCCTTCCTTCATCCCCTCCCTTTATTCTTTCCTCCCACCCACCCATCCTTCCTTCCCTCCCTTTCCTTTCTTCCTTCCTTTCTTCCCTCCATCCATTCCCTTCCTTCCAAAATAAGGGGGTACAGGTTCTGTTTATTCATCCCAATCTAATGACAGCCCAGCATATACTAGGGCCACCCAAAAGCATTTTGAAAAAAAAATGATTAAAATAGTAAAACATTAATTTGTAAAAAAAATCATAAAATTGTAAAAAAAATACAATGATGCTAATAAAAATGAAGAACTACTGACACCACCTACTGACACCATCCTACACATACTACCCACAGCCATACACTCCGCACTCCTCTCCCTGTACATACTACCCACTGTCATACACACCACGCTGTACATTCCCTATTTAACATTACCTCATTCTGCATTATATAAGTCATCTCAGACACTATTTAACCACACCCCTTTTAAGCCATGCCCAATTTTTAGCGCAATTTAAAACACACCCCTCCTCTCTCATCCCTTCCTCTCTCTCACTCCTCCTCCTCTCTCTCTCTCTCTCACACCCCTCCTCTTTTCACCCTCTCACTCCCCTCTCTCTTTCACTTCCCCCACATGGCAGCCATCTTTAAACTTGGAAGCGCCCAGTGGCTTCTACGGAAAGAAGCCAGGAACATTCATGCAGACTTTGCTGAAGTAAATATTTAAATGCCCCTTCTATGCAGCTGAGCTGCAATATGTAGGTAGGGCATTGTGTGGGTGTGGCTTGAGTGTAGGCGGGGGCACAGGGGGCCCCATTATCTCTTACTGCCTGGGGGCCCCATGAGTTGTCAGTCCGCCCCTGGTTGTGATTATCTCTCATCAATTTCTGCTTGATTATCATTCTTCTCTCATATTAGAATGAGCCTTTATGAGTATGTCATTGTTATGAAAACAAAGGGTACTAAGTCAGATCAATGAAATATAGTTCTTGACTGGTTACTATAGTATAGGTTACTGCACTTTGTAGAATACTTTTGCCTTAGCTAATAAGTATTTTGTTAGTTAAATCTATGTTCTAGAAGAGCATTAGATCCAAAGGGTTTGACCCCCTGCAATAACATGCTGTAGAGCACAGTCATGTATGGGAATAATTGTTTGTATTAACTTTAGTATGGCAATGGTTCACCTATTTATATATTCAGTGTCTGTACATACTATTTGATGTGTTTTGCTGTAATCATTGAACATACAATAAATGTGCATAAGCTCTAGAGATGCTGCATACGGCTCTAAGAGGAACAATGGTATGTACGATCAGTGTACCATTAAGTAATTAGATAGTCTTCCCCACAGGAGTCAGCTCATGCAGTGTGACATACAATTTAGGTGTTCGAGATTTAATAAATTCATTAATTGAAATATAACCTTTGCATTTATTTTCCCCTGTGAAAAAAGGCTCATTCTAAGGTTTAATCTCTTGTGAAAAAACAAATGTATTTATTATTCCATGTGGCTGCCCCAGTATATTACTGACAATTTTGCTTCTTGCATGCTTGTTTTATTTTAAGTTTGTGTTTGTGCTAAGAATAACAGGCACAATACTAATGAACTATACAGCATGTTCTGGTACAATAAATGAACCCAGAGCTATGCCAGTGGCACAAAAATAAAGCTGACTCATTTAATTCATATTATTGCTCAAAGTTATAATAATGCAGAATAGAATAAACTGTTATGTGTAAAAAAAAATCTAGTATATCATATCATATCCTGTATTTTGTGCAAAATAAGTGTCATTGATGAGTGGACACACTCTTTAGAATATATTTATTTTCTCTGTGGTGTCTGAGTGAACAGCCCCAAAGTAGAGGGCACATGCTCTCTCCAATGGATGTCCGAATTGTGAGCAGTCAATATATAACCATACACTGATATGAGTTCAACAAAACACCTATGGAGGTGACACCTATAAACTGTTATTGTTCTACAAAGGACTGTTCTTATGGTATGAGAGCAAAGCAAACTGTAGGGTTAGGGTTACTCTCTGGGAGTTTATACTTTATTTTGCTTAGTGGTTGCACTGCTTGTGTCCACTCTCACAGGGGTAAATTCACCATTAGGCATATTGTAACATACCTGGTGGAAATCTGAACTGATGAGGATGGCCTCTCTTATATCACCAGTTCAGGCCCCACTGAAGGTGGAAAGATGGTGCCGAGGGACAGGAGGAACACAAGTACCTGCAGATGTTGATTGCAGAACTTGTGGCTGGAGATGTAAACTTGGTAAATCAAGCAGGGCATCCGGTCAGGAACAGAGGAGATGCAGGAACAACCAGTCGAGGTTAAAGGAGCACTCCACTGGAACTGCAAGATCTGGGTGCATGGCTTGCCGGAACCTCTAACAAACGTGAGGCTGGAATACACTGGGAAAACTGGAGCTGATGTGATAGACAGCCAGGGAAAGCACTCAGCGGGTATGTAGAGACGAACTGGAGCCGGAAGTGTAGTTAGGGAGGCAGCCAGGGTCAGCAGCAGGCAGGTAATGAGGTACGAAAACATCAGACAGGAATGTGGCTATGAGTAAGCCAGGATCAGAAACTGATGAACAGAGGCATAAACGGGATCGAAGAGCAGGTCAATGGCAAGCCAGGTCAGCAATGGATAATACACAGGATACAAGCAGAACACAAGGAAACAGCTGCAGACCAGTCAGCACTGAAAGAGAGTAAGAGCCTTTCTTACATAGCCCATGTGGTGCCAGAAACTGTTGGCATGCTCCCGTGTGTGTGCGCGCATTTTTGTGCGCATGCGCAAGCCTATGCTCATTTTTATTAGCAATGATCCTGTGCTTAATTCTATGTGCAATGTTGTCTGCATGCACATATCTATGCGCCAGTCGCTGTATAGGAATTCCCTTACACATATATGGCCTGTGCCTATAAACAGCATGGACAAAGACATGGCTTTTCAATGCATAGTTATAGTGCTAAATGGTTTCTCTTACATACAGAGAAATTAAATTATGACCAACCTGACCTAACCAGACTACTGTCCCACTATCAAATCTAGAACCTGAACCAGAATACATCCCTTTGTCACCACATACCGATTAGTGATCAAAAGAATTTTCAAATTAAAGGAATAATAATAGCACAGGCTGAAATTACATATTAACACTTTACTGTACATTTTAAATACCTACAGGGGCTTTTGTTAGTTCTTGGTTACTTTGCATTAATACACTTTGTAAAGGTTGCAAATAACTTAACTCTAATGTAGAGGGAACCACATCCACACAGTTCCCATGACTTCTGCTCACCTTCTCTTCCCAACTAAGAAGTACAGTTCAGCTTCCCTTTCCTCTCTATAAAGGAGTAGTCCAAGTACTCCCCCAAAGGGGAGCACACAACTCAGCACTGCATGTATTTACATGTTGAAGCTCTGCTATACCCAGTTTGTAAAAATGTTCAGCTTCAATCTCTTCCCAACTGTAAAACCACCCTTAGGTTTCTTCCACTCTACTTAATGTACCCCTCAGTAAACAAGTATAGGTGATAGGAAAGGCTGCTCAGCAAACATTCAGGTGGGACTCTCCTTAAAAGGATTGTACATCTAAAGTTCAACTCTGGGAAAATGAAAAAATCCACCATTGTAGTACCCCCTGCAAGAGTTAAATGCTCATTGTGTCTAGGGGTTACTTTACAAGCAGCTTCACTTCCCTCACACCCCCGCTCTGGCCACATCCATTACTCTCCTACTCCACCTGAAGCTATACTCTCTGGGTGGAGCCTCAGCATCATCATCATACAGGGAAAATAAACCTGTATTGTATGCTGAGGAGGCTGAATTGTGAATGGAGCCAGTCACAGCTAACAGAGAATCTGTGGTAGACTGGTTGCAGCACCGGTGTGAGGAGTAAGGCAAGTATTCACATCTTAAAGTGGAATTAAAGGAAATAAATGCTTACCTATGCTCCAACATTCTGTTGCTTGCAATGTACCTCACCAGTACCAGTGTCTTCTAACCAGCTTTTTCTGGGTGCTGGTCTTCAGCCATAACAGGTCTTCGGCAGGTGATGTCACTGGTGATGTAACGGGAATCATTCATTCCTGCAGACTGGCACCATGTTAGAATAGTAAATGGAGCAGTTCATGGAATGCTCTGTACATTTTGTAGAGGATTGTAAACCGGCAAGTAATTTTAGTTTTGCAGAAGAAACATTGCATGTCTTTTCTATAATGAAGAGCCTGCCTGTTCCTAATTCCTTATGTTTTGTCTTTAGTTCCGCTTTAAACCTCTGTTCCTAGACTAAACATGTATTTACCTCTTGGAGTGCACGGGCGCCCCTTTGCAAGGGTGTTTTTTGTAATTTTCCTGGAGTTGGGCTTTAAGAAACAAAGATGTGTAAGAAGAACTAGTGATGCCTAAAAGAACTACAACATAAATCTCACTATGTAAGAACCAGGGGAATACCAGGTTTTATTATTGTTGCACTACCCCCATATTAGCTGCTGAATAGAATGGGTTCCTTGCTCTTTTGCTTTGACCTCCCCAGGAACCTCAGCTCCTCTTACATACTGGGTTAAGTGTAAGGACATGCAATGGCACAGAAACTCACTAAAAGTAGTACTTGGCAATCACCAGTAACACTTTGTCAAAGAAACAGGCATTAAGAAAGTTATTAAAGCCACATAATATATTGTAACTAGGGAAAGTTGATAACAAAGCAAACATAGAACTGAAGTAACACTGATGGTAACACTATTAGAATATGAAATGTTGGGTAGTAAAGACTAAGTAGTATGGCGATACTTGGTTTCCATATCAGAATAAACAGTAGCAAACAGTAGCATAAACTGTAGCAAAGCCACCATACAGTAGGTGCAGCAGTGGGAAGTGATGATGTGTAAACTACCAAAGGTGAGACATTACTGCCAGAGTCCATTAAAGGATTAGTATCAATTGAAGCAGAGAAAAAGGGATGTGCAGGGTGATTTAACAGGAGGGGTAGTCCTTTAAGAGGTTCTTCTGCGGTGCAACTTGCATATTGTATTGTTGCTTCAATGTACACACAAGCATAAATATTTATCTATGTGCAAAATGTCCTGAGCGCCATTTTATTCTTTAAGCCAAAGATATACTGCTTGTATGCTTGTAAAAACTTGGCAAATAAAGCACATTCTGAAGTTTATTTACATGTAGAAGTGGTTGCAAATCGCTTTACAACAAACAGAAAATTGATGTTGCACTAATCACAATAATGCCACAGACATTCCAAGACAAATAGTGAGATGAGAAGACAATAGATAATACACCATAACATAATCAGTAAATGGAAGGAATATGGGAGTGAAAGCAAAAGTGAAATAATAAAGATCCAAAATGAAGACCAAAAGGTGTAACAGACAATAAACCGTGACCGTGGGCAAAACGCAAGAAATGATCATGGAAAAATAAAATATTAACTAAATCACAGTAATAGTGGGACATTAGAGTCCATCATAACATAACTAAAATAACGTGAATACAACTAATGAGAGAGTGGAGCAGAATGTGAAAAATACAAAATTAAGTGCTTAAATATTAAAAGTGGACAAACCACTTATCACAGGAGAATGACAATAACAACGCACAGTGAGGCCAAAAATTGTGACCATGCGACTAAAGGATCATACCAAATTAAGCATCAAACGGCCATGTGACATAAAACGACTAATAAGTGACCATATAAATACCATAAATAAATGTGGCAAACATATATAGAGTGCAACTAGTATAAAACAGAAAATGGTGATACAAACGCATAGTGAAACCAAATAAATGTATTACTGTGCACTGTAATATACAATAACACAATGAAGAAATAAAAAACGTGACTAAAAAAAAAATCATAAAATGCGACATAAAGTCCATTTGCAAAAATGTCCAACAAAAACGCCTGCAAAAAAAAAAAAACAACAACAACGTGGATAAGTAAATGATTAGTGAATCCCACACCGGCTAAAATGCCTCCTCACCTCCATGCCCAGACCCCAAGGGGCCAAAAGGCTTTCAGAACACACTGCAAGGGCCCTTTAAGTGGCATCCCAAACGGCAATGTAGGGATGATATCCCCCTCACTGGTGGACCATACTGTTCAGCAGTGGTAATATATCTTTCACCTTTGGACACGGAAATCAGCCAGCGCACAGAACTCCTGCCAGGGGTCCGTTGGACCAGAAAAAACAGCCAGCTCACAGTACTCAAAGGAAGACAAGAAAAAGTGCTTCCATAGTGTAATATTGTAAATGAATCAAATTTATTTTAAAGACAAATGCACACTTACATGGGAACAGATCAAACAAGGCATCAATCATATGTGCTGATAAGAGTGTACTGGGTGTACCAATATGACTGCGGCCGTTCGTATCGGAAATGACGTCACCACATTCCGCTGTCACGTGACTTCATCAGGGTGATTATAGCTGCCTGAATCACTTCTACTGGAGAGCATTAAGCTGGCTTTCCACAACGTAAACAAACCCATAAGCAGGCATGAATTTGTTTACTGTATATCCTAAAATTGCTGCACTGTTATATTAAGCATTTTTCCATTTCTTCACCATTTGGTTTTGCTTTTGTGTTTTTACGCTCTGAGTCACATTCTAGGAAACCGCAAAAGGCGACCCTTGCTTCATGTGAGTCAATGAGCTTGTCAAATTTTTATGTCTTCTCCATTTTATTGAATACGTTTTGAAGTCCCAGTTCTAACTGGATATGTCTTTATGCTCAGGAAATTCAAGGGACTGATTTCAAAACAAACTCAAGGACTTACATTAGTTGGAATACATACCTGCATATGTTGTTTTTTAATCACTTCCTGACCGCGCTATAGTCAAATGACTGCTACAGCATGGTCATCCAGGAGGGCGACATATGATATCCTCCCAGAACAGTGCTTTTCCCTCATGGGCAGCAGCACTCACCAGGCACTCTATGTGATCACTGTGTCCTTTGGACACAGCTGATCATATGACACAGTAAAGGGTCAATCACAGCAAATTTTTACTACGTAATCAGCTGTGTCCAATCACAGTTGATCACCATGTAAATACACTTGCCGGTTATTGCTAGTACTTTCCTCATGCTGTCATAGCGCGAGGAAAGTACTGCCAATAACCAGCAAGTCTGAAAGGAAACATCTAAACTGATAATCAGGGCACTGATTATCTGTGTTCTGGTTATCAGTGCAGCCCCAAAAGTGCCCAGCAGTGCTGCCAACCTGTGACCAGCAGTGCTGCTAATCTGTGCCCAACAGTGCTGCAAATCTGTGCCAATCAGTGCTGCTAATCTGTGCTTGTTAGTGTTGACAATCTGTGCCCATCAGTTCAACCAGTCAGTGCCACCTATCAGTGCCACCAGTCAGTGCCACTTATCAGTGCCACCAGTCAGTTCCAGCTATCAGTGCTCTTCAGTGCTGCCTATTAGTGCCCATCATTGCTGCCTATCAGTACCCATCAGTGCCACATATTAGTGCAGCCTCATTAGTGCCTCCTCATCAGTGCCACCTCATCAGTGCTGCCTCATCAGTACTCATTAGTGCTGCCTAACAGTGCAGTCTATCAGTGCCCATCAGTGTAGCCTCATCAACGCACATCAGTGAAGGAGAAAAATTACTTGTTTGCAAATTTTTATAATAGAAACTAAGAAAAACTTTATTTTAAAATTTTCGGTCTTTTTTTGTTTGTTTAGCAAAAAATAAAGCACCCAGTGGTGATTAAATACCACTAAAAGAAAGCTCTGTTTGTGAATAAAATTATAAAAATCTCATATGAGTACAGTGTTGCATGACAGCGCAGTTGTCATGCACAAGCATTGAAATCTGAAAATTAGCCTGTGCAGGAAGGGGGTAAAAGTGCCCAGTAGGCAAGTGGTTAAATACTTGCCCTGAATTCAGCTTTATGTTTATTGAATTTGCAAACTTTACAAAGTATCATCAGCTGATAGAACTTGAGTGAACTGCCCTTTGATCTTAAAGACACGAAGATGCTAAGTGTAGTATATTGTGTGTAATATATATATATATAAATATATATATTAGAAGACAACACTAAGAAACAAAAATAAGAATTTAGGCCTTGACTGAACAGCTCTCACTCTTAGCAACTGTTTATAGTCAGTATAACATTGGTGCTTAACCTGTGGCCCTCCAGCTGTTGCAGAACGTCCCATCATGCCTTTGCCTTTGGGAGTCATGCTTGTAGCTGTCAGCCTTTCAATGCCTCACAGGACTTGTAGTTCTGTCACAGCTGAAGGGCCACAAGTTGAGCACCCATGGCCTATACTATACTAATTCATAGTAATCCGCTAAGCAGGACAGCATCCTACGTAAGCAGAAGTCCAAAAAAAGGCAGAGAGGTCGCATACACTTTATTGCCAAATGTATTGGGAGAATAGGCAGACTGGTTGCTGCGACATTCAGGTGGTAGGGTCAGAATTTGGCGTAAACAACATGAAAGGATGGATGCATCCTGCCTTGTATCAATCATTCAGGCTGACGGTGGTGGTGTAATGGTGTGGGGGATATTTTCTTTGCACTAGCAAGGAGTACCTAATAATGTGACCGATAAGTGTATATATACACAATATTGCCAAAAGTATAATTGGATTCAGGTGTTCCAATAACCTCCATGACCACAGGTGTATAAGATCTAGCACCTAAGCATGCAGACTGCTTCTACAAATATTTGTGAAAGAATGGGTCGCTCTCAGGAGCTCAGTGAATTCAAGCATGGTACCGTGGTAGTTTGCCACCTGTGCAATAAGTCCATCCGTGAAATTTCCTTGCTACTAAATATTCCACGCTCAACTGTTAGTGGTATTATAACAAAGTGAAAGCAACTGTGAGCAACAGCAACTCAGCCACAAAGTGGTAGGCCACATAAAATGACAGAGAGGAGTCAGCGCATGCTGAAACGCACAGTGCGCAAGTCACCAACTGTCTGCAGAGTCAATAGCAAAAGACCTCCAAACTTCATGTGGCTTTCAAATTAGCACAACAACAGTGCGTAGAGAGCTTCATGGCTGAGTAGCTGCTTCCATACCTTATATCACCAAGTGCAATGCAAAGCGTCAGATTCAGTAGTGTAAAGCATGCCGCCACTTAACTCTAGAGCAGTGGAGACATGTTCTCTGGAGTGACGAATCACGCTTCTCTGTCTGGCAATCTGATGGATGTGTCTGTGTTTGATGATTGCCAGGAGAACGGTACTTGCCTGACTGCATTGTGCCAAGTGTAAAGTTTGGTGGAGGGGGGATTATGGTGTGGAGTTGTTTTTCAGGGGTTGGACTTAGCCCCTTAGTCCCAGCGAAGAGAAATCTTTAGGCGTCAGGATACCAAGACATTTTGGACAATTTAATGCTCCCAACTTTGTGGGAACAGTTTGGGGATGGCCCCTTCCTTTTCCAACATAACTGCGCACCAGTGCACAAAGCAAGGTCCATAAAGACATGGATAAGCGAGTTTGGGGTGGAGGAACTTGACTGACCTGCACAGAGTCCTGACCTCAACCTTTGGGATGAATTAGAGTGGAGACTGCAAGCCAGGCCTTCTCGTCCAACATCAGTGCCTGACCACACAAATGCACTTCTGGAAAAATGTTCAAACATTCCCATAGACACACTCCTAAACCTTGTGGACAGCCTTCCCAGAAGGGTTGAATCTGTTATAGCTGCAAAGGGTGGGCAAACTCAGTATTGAACTCTACAGATTAGATTGGGTTGAGTGTAAAGGCACATGTAAATAATGTGCGTGTAAAGGCAGGCATCCCAATACTTTTTGCAATTTAGTGTACAGTATGTTAAACAGAACTTAAGCAAGTCCCACAGTCTTTATAGTAAACCCACAAAACCCTAGTTCTGATTTCTCTTTTCATTGCTGTAGTTCAGGGATATTGCACAGCTTATGTGACCCAATCCTCTACACTTGCAACTTTAGAAAGCATGCATCATGTAACTAATCTGGGTTCCCTCACTTATTACACGATATGCAGCCCCTTTTCAATTTCTTTTACAGGTGCATACCTTATTTGGCATAAAATCCAGCACACCCGCTCCATTACAAAATAAAGGGGCCTAAATCACTAACCTTCATTATTGAAAGTATTTGTTCAATAAAACAAGTAATGTAAATTATCTGTATTGTTTGTAATATAAAACTATTTTCATTTATTATCCTGACTTAGATGAAGATCAGATCACATTTTAGAAGTCATTCGTGCAGAAATTCAGAAAATGGTTTTCTTACATTCCAGTGAGTCATCCTCTTAATCATGGGAAGCCGCACCAAAATAATTGTATTCATTTTAAAAAGCCAGATCATATCTTTTATATAATGAGTAAAACATCCAACATACATAAAATGTTTTGTACATGCACCTTCGACTGAAAAAAAATTAAAAGACAAACTATTTTAACATGCAGCAGGCCTATTCATGGCACAGAAAATCCATAACATCATCTTATTGGAATTCCTTTAAAAAGTTTTCAATCTCCTAAATATGTCAAAATTAAATTATTAACCATCAACCCAATTTCTATACATCCCTGCACTTCTCTGAGTGAATGACATAAAGATTTTTTAAGATGGGGATTTCTGCTTCAGTGAAGTTCTATTCAGCTCTCTGTAAATTGCCAGATGAAATATGGTGCTGTGAAGCTATTACTGGGGGAACATGAACCATGGAGATCCACGTGAACAAACGTGTGATCAATGGGTGTTTTTCCTCTTAGGATTCCCCTGTTTAAACCTCTCCACGGTGGAAGCTCTCCAGCATAAGAAAGACTCATTTCTGAACACATGCAGACTGGAGGTAATTGAAATTTACAGCAGCTGCATTGTGTTACAGGTAAAATGTAACCTGTCACTTGTCACTGCTGTTTGGTACAAACTCTCTCCTGGGCTTTATTGTCAAATAATGTGATACTGAATTCCAGAAACACGCCATGCAAAACCAGATACTTTTGTAATATCGTCTAACTCAGCGTATCATCCATTTCCATTTCTGCTTTATTTGTGTGTATTGTGTTCTGCTGTCTTGTATCTGTCTTTAGGTACATATAATAATATTATATCAATGATTACTCAATGTGTGTTCATCATATTTAGACAACACTGAGATTAATTTTATGATGTTCTGCACATTATTGTAAGTTGTTAACGTAAAACCATTGAATGCACATTCTTTAAGAAACTTTTAGATGACACAAAAAAGCAACCCACGTAAATAACTGAAAAGCATTTCCTTTTTTTTTTACATACTCAGAGTTAAAAAGAAAAAAAGCCAAACTCTAGCTGGCAGTTCTTTAATGTGAAACATCAAACTGTGCCATATAAATGCAAAACTACGCAAACTGCAACAGCAAGTTATTTTCTTCACATTCAATATTGTATTTCAGCTGTTGTCCACCATCATGCCTAGTGCTTCTCAGCCTTTTTGCCTCATACTAGGTGGGGGGAAGTGACATAAAGAAAATGGGATTTGCTGGGAATAGACTGGGAAAGTTCCATTGATCTATGCAGTATGATGCACTGCCTTTTTTCAGATTGCTGAATGTCCTGATTTACACAGAAAGCCTAAAAGCTCCAAGACCTGGGAAACACACACATGCCGTCAGTGGAAAAATGTCACCCAGCAGCAGCAGTTTCCATCTTTTACACCTTATATACAGCAACAGCAGCTGGGTTCCCTCACTCAGTGTTTCCTTCTAGCAATCCTGTGCAGCATAATTTCATCCAACAGCAGCAATCCCGATCTCCTTCACTGTTCATACAGCAACAGCAGTTGGGTCCCCCCAGTAGTTCACAAAGTTAATTACCATATATCCTACAAGTTCCCCAGTCTACTTCACAACAGTAAGGATCAGCTATTTCAGTTTCAGGGACACAGCAGGGGAGTACCTATTTTCAGCAATGCTGTTGTCCACCACAGTGGAGGACAGAGGTATGGTGGGAGAGGAGATTTAAAACAAATATTCCCTCTATTATCATGGGAAATGTGATATAGTTTGCAAATAATGTGGATGAGCTAATGGTGCTAGTCCACAGTCAATTGAAATTTTGTGAGTGTATGTATTTTTTGAAAATGTGGCTGTGGTTGAGATATCCTCAATCACAATGTCAGTGCAAACAGCTTCCAGATTATTTGAGCAGAGAGGGACTGCATAATGAGTGGTAAGAGGAAAGGAAGCTTGCTATTTTTTGTAAATAGGTGGTGCAAACCATTGTCACATAACTATAAAGGAAAATGTCTGCTGCCAGGATATTGAATCACTGGTTGATACCATCACACCAGCATTTCTGGGTGAGAATCTAACAGCGATGCAGGTTGATGTCTTCCTTATGTTGTAGATTGTTGACTACCTGACTGGAAGACCACAGTATGTGTATTTGTAAGACTGTGAGTTGGATAGGGTGGTCAGCAAAACTGGGGTTCCACATGGGGACAGTTCTCTCTCCCTTTCTTTTTCCTGTCTATACCATTGACTTCAGCTACCAGACAGAGTTTTGCAATATTCAGAAGTTTTCTGATGATACTGCGATAGTGGGTATCAGAAATGGGGAAGAGACTGAGTTAGGACTGCAGTGGAGAACTTTGTCAGCTGGTATGAGGATAATCATATGTATCTAAACATAACTAAGACAAAGGAGCTGTTTGTGGAATTTGAGAAGGAGGAAGGCACCAGTAACCCCTGTGTCCATCCAAGGAGTGGATGTGGCTGTAGTAAAGAATTATAAGTATCTAGGGGTGCACATAGATAATAAAGTGGACTGGAGTAAGAATACTGAAGTGCTCTATAGGAAGGACCAGAGCCACCTATAATTTTTGGAGGATGAGGTCTTTTAACATTTTCCAGAAGATGCTGAATGTGGTGGTATGCTGGGGAAGCAGGCTTAGGGTGGCCGACACCAACAGACTCAATAAGATCATCTGCAAGGCCATTGATGTTATTGGATCGGAGTTGAAGTCTTTAACAACAGTGTCAGTGAGGTGGATGCTCTCCAAGGTACTGTCCATTCTTGGACAACTACTTCCACCTATGCCACAACACGCTAGTCAGTCTGATGTGTACTTTCAGTGAGAGATTGTTACAACGACGATGCACCACAAAGTGACACAGGAAATCATTTTTGCTTGTAGTCATCAAATGATATAATTCCTATATGTGAGTGTTGGACATGAAGATTTTAATTTGGATTGATGTTCCAGATTTTTAGGTTGTATTTATATTATGTTAGTATTAGGTTAATTTATGTGTAATTTTTAGCATAATATTTAGGGAAAGCGGTGCAATATTTGAATTTTTGTAGTGTGCCTTTTCTGCTAATTGTTCAACTGCTGTTATTTATTCAATGCAGTTTTTAATAGGATAGTACAGTATAGTTTATTACAGTACAATATTTAATTTAGCTCTTAATTTGTATTATTTTCAAATCATGGGTAATATACAGTAATA
This sequence comes from Staurois parvus, assembly GCF_062004578.1. Classification (NCBI taxonomy): domain Eukaryota; kingdom Metazoa; phylum Chordata; class Amphibia; order Anura; family Ranidae; genus Staurois; species Staurois parvus. Next base: position 1,836,631 of record NW_028318256.1, on the reverse strand, counting down.
TATACCCCAACAGATTTGTCAGAAAACCTTTACTTTCCTTTCAGAATCAACATTTTCTATGGGACACTATGCTACAAAATACTCCCTCAAATGCCGGCCATTGATTTCAAACAAGATTTGTTAATTTTCACACACAAAAAAGTATTTTTCCTAACAAATTCATTCAAGACCATATTGCAAAAGTGAATACAACCCAGTATAAATCTTAGGGGCAAAGCTAAATTTTAAACAAAAAATCCTAAGTAACAAGAATTCAACAGGTGAGTCCAATTATTCATTACACAGGTGTCCAGCAGGCAGTTATTTATAAAAGGGTATTATTTAACCACCGTTTTGTACATGGACCGGAAGGAAGCAGTGCAGGAGCAGGTGGCCGTTTATAAACGTCCTCCACGTTCCCTGCCTGTGGAGGACACAGCGGAACACCGATTGCTGTACGGGACCTCTGTGCGAGGTCCTGATCATGTGATCACTGATTGGCCAATCAGTGGTCACATGAATAGTAGTAAACAAGATGTCACTTCTGACATCATTGCTTACTACATGTGAAATCTGTGAATGATCACAGAGGTCACATGATACAAGGCTATTCACAACCGTCTTGTACCATGTGACCAATCACAGCCCACACAGTATTTCTTAATGGCCACAAGAATGCAGCAAGAGAGAGGGAGAAATTATTGCTTTTACACCCATAAAGGCTGTAAAAGCAATCAGTGTAAAAAAAAAAAAAAAATCTTCATCACCCCCCACAAGTAGTACAGTGTCACTATGGTGACAGTATGTTAAAAAAAAAAAAAAAAAAAAAATCAAAACGTAAATAATAATATAAGAACATTAAATAAAAATGTAAAAAAAAATTATAATTTTTGATAATAAACTAATTTGGGTTATTTTGTTTTACTAAAAAGATAGCTGAATACATTTTGGCTAAGATTTATGAAGAAAGATTATTTATTTGCAAAATTTTATAAGAAAAACACTTTTTTAAAAATTTTTTGGACTTTTTCATTTATATAGCAAAAAAAATAAAAATCCCAGTGGTGAATAAGTACCACCAAAATAAAGTTTTTTCTGTCTCAAAAAATGCTAAAAAATGCATATGGGTACAGTGTTGCATGACCGCGCAATTGTCATTCAAAGTGTAATAGCGCTGCAAGCTGAAAATTGGCCTAGACAGGAAGGGGGTGAAAGTGTCCGGACTTGAAGTGGTTAACAAAGAAAACCCCTTTCCATTTCATGATGTCAGCAATGGCACCAAATGGAAGAGAAATGTCACAAGGCCTGAGAAAGAAAATAATTTCTTTACACAAGAAAGGTGAAGGCTACAAGAAGATCAGCAAATCTTTACTTCTCAGTCAGAATATTGTAGCAAATGTGATACAATAATTTAACAAAGATTGAACTGCAACCTTCTCACAGAGATGTCCATGCCATCCACAGATGTTGACACCTCGACAGGAGGGTCTTCTGATGAGAAAGTTTGAAGAAAATCTCCATGCCAGTTCACTGCAGTTAGCTAAAGAAGTAGAAAGCCAAACTGTGGTGATTGGTTCCCATGACACAATATGGTGTACACTGCTGAGGAATGGCATGCATGCGTGTCATCCACAAAGGAAGGCTCTCCTAAAGCCCATGCTCAAATAAAGCTCACCTAGAATTTTCCAGGGCCCATGCTGAAAAAGAAAAAGACTACTGGGTCTCTGTATTCTGGAGTGACAAGACCAAGATAAATGTTTTTGGAACTGATGGCTTCAAAACTGTATGGCATTGCAAAGGTGAGGAATACAAACAAAAATTCATGCTGCCTACAGTGAAAAATGGTGGTGGCAGTGTCCTTCCGTGGGGTTGCATAAGTGCTGCTGGTGTCAGGGAGCTGCATTTCATTTATGGTATCACAAATTCATACATGTACTGCTCTATATTGAAAGAGAAGATGCTACCATCACTCCATGCCCTTGGTCTCTTGTGCACTTTTCCAACAGGACAATGATCCAAAACACACATCTAAGGCCACTGTTGCAATTCTGGAGAGGAACAGGGTGACAGTGATTCAGTGGCCAAGTATGTCTCCTGATCTGAACACAATTTATCACCTATGGGGAATTCAAAAGAGACAAGTTGATTATCATTCTCCATCCAGCACCTAGGCTATAAAGGAGGTCGTTCTTGAAGAACATAAAAAGATTGATGTTGCAATATGTCGCCAACGTGTTCATTCCATGTCTAGAAGACTTGGTGCTGTGCTTACAAATCATGGAGATCATACAAAATACTAGATGTAGTTGTTTCTGTTGTGGGGTGTATTCATTTTTGCATCAACTAATTTGAGTAAAACTAAAGATTTTGTAATCTAAATGTTACTTTCATGTAATGAGCTAAACAAATGTTCTATAAAACTCAGTTTTGTTAAAATCTTGGAAATTGTTCTTGTGTTCACTGAGATATTGGTTAAAATCTTACTTTTCAAAAGGGGTGTGCACATTTATACTGAGCACTGTATATACTGTAAATATATATATTTGATGTTAATATTGACCTAAAATGGTTGTTACTGAGTCTTTAGTTTTTGTTTATTTGTGGTTTTGTTTTGCCTTTGTTGAGTTTAACTGTATCTTAATAATTTCTCTTTGGGATTAATAAAGTATTCTGAATCTAAATATTTTTGCATAGTATATTGATTCACATCTTCTTCTAGCAATTCTCCAGTAAAGGCATGTATATTGAGTAAGACTATAGGTCTACTTTAACATTTTATTTCATAATGAACTATAATAATTAAAAATCCCAACAAAATGAAAAGTAAGCCTAAACAACATGGTCAGACTAAAACCACACAACTAGTCCATCCTTATTTGCAATGTGGTAAATTATAGTGTTTTTTAAATGAAACTCTTCATATAGTTCATAATAACCTACTTAGACTCTTCCATCTTCAAAGTTGTAATTTAAAACGTTGAGTCTGATCAGTGACTTAAAGCTACAGTGTATAGACCATTATCAAATAACAGGAGTGTATGGTGTTTTACATATAGTTTTATGTATTAAAGAGGAACATCACCCAAAAGGGGAAGTTCCGCTTGTTTGCCTCCTCCCCCTCCACTGCCATATTTGGCACTTTTTGAGGGGGAGCGGGTACCTCATTTTGACAGGTACCAGCTCCCACTTCTAGTCAGATGTGCTGCGGTGATCTATGCCAGAAGTATGCCCCCCTCTTCCCCCGCAGTCTTCTGGGACACCTCACAGGTCCCAGAAGACAAAAACACAACAGTGCACTTCACACATGTGCAGTAGGAAACCAGCTGTGATGCTGCAAGGCTTCATTTCTGGTATTCCTTACTGAAGATGCGGCTCCTGCACCCGAAGCCGATTAAAGAATTGGCTCGGGTAAGGACATTGCTGGATCCCTGGACAGGTAAGTGTCCTTATATTAAAAGTTAGCAGCTACATTATTTGTAGCTTCTGACTTTTAATTTTTTGGGGGGAGCCTGGAGCTCCTCTTTAAGTTCAGAAGTAAAAAATAACATTTTTGAAAATGTCTTGGTTTTAG